>NC_092872.1:590659267-591312737 GCF_028372415.1 Notamacropus eugenii
AAGGCAATACCATTCTCCTAGTCCCCTCAAATTTGCAAACAATAAGCCATCATGGATTTCTCACTATCTCTCACCACCCACCATCCCATATAATGTTTCTAAGGCTTGCCGATTTTACCTTTGCAACATCTCTTGAATATACACCGTTCTCACCTCTGATGCTACCACCATCCTCATTAGGGTTCATCACTTCACACCTGAACTCACCTACTGGTGAGACTGCCTACCTCAAGTCTCTCTTGGCTAAATGTGAAACAAAACTTGTTTGCTCCCTGTACTGAGCTGCTTTATCTTGGGGACTTAGCCCTTTCATTTAAGAATTTAGAAGGTACCTTTTGCCCAGGCAGGACCAGGCCCATTGTAGGCTACCCCGCCAAAAAGTGACCATTCTATGGAAGCACTGGTGTGCCCTCAAACAGACTTGGCTGTGGATCTCTATAAGCACAGAGGTGAAGGCCCTGGTGTCTATATTCACACCTGCTGTTGGGTGGGACAATTTTTAATCAGTCAATTAACAAACATCTCTTAAGTGCCTGCTATGTGTCAGGAACTGCTGCACCATTGGGGATACAAAAAAGAAGAAAAAGACAGTGTTCCAGGCATGAAATAAAGCCAGAAAAAATGCTCAGAGCCAAGAGACAGAGTGTCTTGTTCGTGGAACAGCCAGGAGGCCAGTGTGACTGGATCAAAGAATCTGTGATGGGGGAGTAAGATCTAAGAAGACAGGAAGAGTCCTAGAGGGCTACTTTACAGAGGGTTTTGAATGCCAAAGATAGCATTCTGTATTGGTCTTAGAGGTAAAAGAAGCTGCTAGTGTTTAATGAGGGTGTGTGTGTCTGTGTGTGTGTGTGTGTGTGTGTGTGTGTGTGTGTGTATGTGTATGACACAACTGGACTCATACTTTAGTGGCTGAAAATACTCTAAGAGGGCTTTTTTTGTTTAACAAAGTGCCACCCTTCTCTATATCAAAATCATTCAAAATTCCTTGAGTGTCTCCTTGATCATAAACACCAGGCAAGGCACGAAAGAGGGAAGTAAATGTTTACCAAAGGTTTGTCCCTGTAATGAAGGTGCTCCAGTGCAATGTCCAAGTTGAAGATAAGCTCCCGGTGGAGAAGTCCCTAATATGCTACCAGCTTGCAGATGACATTGTACTAATTGCACTAAGTCCTGGAACACTGATGAGCTTTCTTGAAGAGATCACTCAAAAGTAGTTTGGCTTGATCATCTATATAGGAAAAACTAAATGGATGAAGAATGTTTATTTTCCTGGTTATAACACATTTAGATGCACATCCCATAAAGCTTCTCTATCAATATGAATAAATTAATGAAAAATATGTGTTTATGAAGCACTATCAAGCACTGTTCTAAGCCCTGCGAACACAAAAATAAAACTAAAGACAGTGCCTGCCCTCAAAAGGCCTACATTCTAATTGGGGTGGCAACATACTTAAGAAAGTGGTGATCAGGGAAGACTATTTTAGTTTGAAAATTTATAGGGATGTTAAATGCAGCAAAGGGGAGCAGATACACCTTTTCCAGTAGCAACGGCAGTATTGATTTGATTATAGTTCCAAAACTAAAATGTGGTATTTTGGGGGTACAGAGTAGCTGTCCAGAAGATGGCTGAGGAGTAAACTGAGGTATAGCTGGAGCCTGCCTAGATATAGTAAGTCACACGAGGTACTCACCTATCAAGGCTGGGGGCGATAAAATGGTTAAATCTTTCAGGGCATGAGATCTAGTCTGGTGGCAAGGCAGCTGGGAAGAAGATAGCTGTACATATATCTAGTTTAGTATACATGGACAAATTAGATTCCGAGTTCAACAAGAGGAGAGCAGGCTAGACTGCCCAAGGGAAATTGCAAAGCTCCATTGGTGACCCCAAATTTCCCATGAAAGCAAAGGTCTATCCTTTTAATAACAACATTCTATTGAGTTGTCAGATGACATGGAAGACAATCTCTAATGAATTAGTGGAGTTGTGTATGGTGAGTATGAGCAAGCTACCATATATAGTTATAAGGAAAATTTGATTATGAGAATATAAGGAATTTCAAAGACTAGACGTGGGTGTCATCAAGAAATTTTATTGTCTGATTACATGATGAGGGGGATGAACTGACTGATGATCAACCAAAATCCTCCACTGTTTCCTTTCTGATGTCAGGAGAAATTGAGGAAGTCCACTGGATTGACACCCCTCACCAAAAAAAAAAACCAATCAGAGGTGGGGGTGGGGAAACTTTGACAAGAGTCAAACAAAATGGCCAGGCTTGGATGGATTGTGGTTCACGTTGTTGGAAAGAACTTCCAAATGGAGGAAATCACAGTTCCACGTGAATATAAGTAGTTTGGCTAAGGGTTAAGAATTACTCTGCTTGCATCCCTCTTCATGATCTTTAATTACTTGCCTTACAATGTAAGTAGTTACATTTATTTAAATGATGATTTTGTAGTAAGGAGATAGATTACCAAAATTCACCTACTCCCCATTACAAACTTCTTGCCTCTTAAAAGAACAAAACAAAACAAAAAACCAAAAATCCTTTCTGACACTACCCTTTTCTTTTCTTGAATATGTGCAGATGAATGGCGTCATCATTCATTCATTAAATGAGCATTTATTAAGTTGCTGACCAGACAGTGTGGTGGCATCTGGGAGCACAAAAATACTAGTGCCAAGCTTACTCTATTGAGGGAAACAATATGCATCATATAAGGAAATACAAAACATGTACAAAACAAACACAAGGCTATTTGGGCAGAATCTGAGCCACTGGGGTGAGGAGGAAAAGCTTCATGCAGGAGAAGGAAGCACTTGGACTGAGCTTTGAAGAAAGCCAGGATGCCTAAGGGGTATACTGAGGAAGGGATGCCAGGAGATGAACTGCTGGGTAGAAGGACAGGAAGTAGAGCAGTTTGGCTGGAGTACGATTTGTGAAGGGAAGTAATGTGTAGAACCTAGGAAAGGAGGCTGAAGCCTCTTATATATAAGAAACCCTAGAAAAAGGAAGAAACTTAGGGAGAAAAAAGGAGGTTGGAACAAAGGGTTTTCAATGCCAAATAGAGGAATCTGCACTTTAACCTAGAGGTAAAAGGGAGGCATTAGAGCTTTGTGAGCTGGGGAGTGACATGGTTAGATGTGTTCTTTAGGACCATTAACTAGAAAGTAGATTGGAGAAGGAAGAGACTTGAGGCAGAGATCTTGGTTGATGGCATAAAGGAGTAGCAAAAACATTTGAGAAAATACAAAATAAATTTAGATATAATTAAATGCCTTCATAAAGTCAGCAGTTGAGAAAGGGCTATTATTTACCATGTGGGCTATGTTTACTATTATTTTATGTATTTTATGATAGCAGGGGAGGGGGCAAGGAGGACATGATTCAACTTGCAATATATTTCAAATCTTTGTAATACTGTATATACCAGGGAACATTGGGCAAGAATAGAGGTCAGGGAAATAATGAGGGGGAAGGGTGAATGTAGGTAGTGGGGTTCAGAGCTATTCAAATATCATATCAGCAGAGCTGGAATGTTACAATTCACCCATGTTTTGGAATCACTGCCCAGCAGGGAGGACACTCATGGTGAAGCTCCCTCTCTAGCCCAGATATTATCTGGAAGCTGGAAAAGCAGCTGCCTCAGGCCACCTCCTAGGAACCTCTGCATTCCTTGATGATCCTAAAAGTCAGACCTACATCGTTTCAGGTGGGCCACGCTTCTATACCAATGTGAACTCTTTGTTTGTACTTCTAAATTTAAATGGGAATAGTAGCTCACTGTCTGACTTCAGGGTGTTGTTCCCTCCTGACATCAGAACTTCCTGTCCAGCGTGAAGGCAGGACAAATCATCTAAGGACCCTAGGGTAATGAGGTGACCATGTGACCAAGTTAACCATAAATCCTAAATAACTTGGATTTCAAACATTTGTGATCTGAGCACACTGAAGCGTCACTTGAATGCTATTTCTAAAACAAAGGCTTGCTAAGCAAATTAACTCTATAAATAAGACTTAGAGGGGAATGCTTACTCTAAGAAAAAACTTTTAATATAAATATGTGCTAACTACAAATTATTCTTAATCCTTTAAATCCTCTATTTGAAAAAAATACAGCTTAATGAATCACCTTTGGAAAAAGAACATGCAGACATTCTCACAATTAAGAGATATCAGATTCTGTTTGGACTCTGGGCAGGACACTGTCCATGGCAATGGTGAACAACCTGTGTGACAATGTCACCTGGTTTTATCCTTACTTGTTCTCAAGTTGATAGTTAGCCAATAGCTGAACAAAATAATTTCCATGGTTGGTGCTTTCATAGAGCCTTGGTATGGTTTTAAGGTCTGTATCAGAGATACATGATTTGAGAAGAGTTTTTACTGCCCCCCTTCTTCTAATACACCAAATGCTTTTCTGAAATCAACTGGCTTAGAGAAATATCTTAAATACTTTGCACCTCTAAAATGATTTTGTGACTCTGAGCTTGTCTGTTCCTATCTGTATTCACTGTATCCCACTGTACAGTGGGAAAAGAAGTGTATTTGGGCTTAAATCTTGGCTCTGCCACTTAGTGTCTGAGTGACCTTAGGTATATCACTTTGTCTTTCTAGGCCTCATTATCTCACCTGCAAAATGAGGAGGAGCTGAATAGATGATGTCAAATGTCCCTTGAAGCTCCAGGAACGCTCCCACAGTGTTCTATAAAGATTTTACAGAAATGAGACAGTAGGCCTATTAAGTGTTCTTGGTTTTTTTTTTGGGAGGGGAAGGAGAGGTCAAGGGTGATATTTGAGATCTTTTTCATTCTTTGGAATCTTCCCCTTTTTAAGCTATTTGGAAAGTGAAATCCCTGGGTTCTAACGCTTTTCTACCTTGGGTCTTAAGGTGGTAGAGTCCAAACTTGGGTTTCAATACTGTCAGTCAGGTGCCTTTCAGCATCTCCCTCATGTTCTATCTGTATGAAGGTATACACTGCCCTGAATTTAGGGTTTATAGACCTCCCCCACCTCCCAATAAAAGACAACTTACCCTTTACCTTGCTCGTGCATGCTATAATCATAGGATGTTAGAGCTAGAAGATAATGAAAAATTATCCATTCTAGTCCTTCATTTTACAGACAGAAAAAGAAAGATAATATGGTATGGTGCATAATGGAGTAATGGACTTGAAGTAGGAAAGATGTATGTTTGAATCCCTCCACAGAGGCTATGTGATTTCTAACAAGGCACGTACGCTCAATTAGGTTCCATTTCCTTATTGATGAAATGCAAGGAATAGTAGTTATGACTTACCTGTGGGTTGTTGTGAGGATCATATGAAATAAGGTATATAAAGTGCATTGTTGTCAGTGTTAATAATGATCTGAGACCCAAAGTTGAGTAACTCATCAGCAGAGCCAGGCCTTGAACCTGGGGCTCCTGACTCCAACCTGACTACTGGAAATGGCGACTGCAACTGGATGGTTTATTTAGTCCTTCCAGGAACATGCCCATTTACCCCCACCAAGTGAGCACTGCAAGCTGGGGGACCTAAAGAGGAGAGACCTCCTTACTCACTAAAAGGACAGGCAACATAGATTATTTGATCACTTGGAAGAAAAGTATTTGGTTTAGTCACCAAAGGAGAGAAATCTTTAGAGTTCCAACTCTTAAAGTAAATGACACACAATTATTATCTCTCCAGCTGCTCTCCTTTAATTTCTTAGTTTAAATTCTCTAACAGGAATTCCCCCCTACCTTGACCCCAAGCTTATTGTCCAAACTCTGATTGCAAGCACTGGGAAGCAGGTTCTCTACCTGACACAGTAAAGACTTGACTCACTCCCACCAATCTACACTTTTATAGTTGGTCTATGTGATGAGGGGCTTTACTTAGTGAGAAAAACAGCACCTACAAACATATTTCAGGAAGGGAATATCGAAGTGGGATGGCTGACCGTAAGCATGCTTTGTTATCTGCTCCTTTGTGACTTTAATCATTGCCACTGTGAAGTTTCCACAATACACACAGATAAATTACACATTTCATATATTTTCCAACTACAGTAGCTAAAATTTTAAAGAGGTGACGGTAAGAATGATTGTGTCTCAAACTGTAAAATGAGTTTCGCCAGAGTACAAATTCTTCCATAATTTCATTTAATAGTGATAGCAGCTCGATTTCAATTTTGCATGAAGCAAATACCTTTGTGATGCCCCCTAATAATTCTGTATACATTTTGATACAACTGATCAATAAGAATATGCCTATATATATATAATATATAAATCTGTGCATGGGAATATATACAATTTGCATATACATATGTTCTTTCTACTTACATTTTTTCCTCATGTACCACAAAGCAGATATTACATTGTATATATATTTTTATATATATGTGCAATTCTACATAAGTCCTGAGTCATTTAAGTATCATTTAGTAAAACATTGTAAATTCTAATTCAACTAAAGCACTTATAGAGAATGTAACACAAACAGGAACAACATATTCTTTAAAAATATATGACTTGCTACACACTCGTATTATGCTTTACTGAGAAAGCAGAGAGTGCATGAAAGGTACATTCTAAGAAATTAGAAAACAGATATTTTGACTTAACAAGGTCAAAGGAATATCCTATCTGCATGTGTTCCATATATGTCCATATCAAGTGATGCAGCTTACATTACATCCAAATAGTCAAGCATGGAAGACTTGAGACATGATTTGCCTTAAAATTCTTTTGCAGAACATAAAATTCTTTGTAAACATCAACTTCTGGGTATTATACAAAAGCTGTCAGTCCAAGAGGAAAATAAACAAACAATAAAATCAAGTAATTAAAAATGTCTTTTTTGGGAGGAAATGCTAATAGGATCTAATGGAAGGGGATATGAGGACACATCTTAGAAAAAAGAAAATCAGATATTACCCAGGTTCTCTAAAATGTAAGCTAAATTTGGAGAGCAAAAGGCAAAGTGAAGCAATCCTGCCACATGGAAATGAATTGTCTGAGCAATAGGAAGGAGCTGTATTCACCTGGGGTTCAATAGTGACCGTGTCTTGCCATGGAAACCACAGGTAGAAACAATTGGTACAACATTCTATTCCCAAACACAGGCACTAAGTCGGAAAAACATTAAAAGGTAAAGGAAAGAATTGTTGCATATCTGTTTTCAGCTGTGAAGAGTTAGGCTGAGACCTTTGCACAAGCATTTTCTTTGTGTTTCAGGAGGAGTCTTGCTAAAGAAAGGCACTGCGTTTGCTGCTGGGCTCGGGCTCCGCTCTAGCCGGTTCCATGGCTGCTGTAGTCAAACACACCTTTTTTAAAGAAGGGGGAGAACTCACAGATGGTATGCTTTGACAGAGTCGGGCCCACTTTATCGAGGTGTAATGGGGATGTTGCAGATTGAAGCATCACATTGAAAAAGTTCCTGAGGTATTGCTGTGGAGGAAAGACATTTTGAAACATGTTCAGGAGGCATAAATCCATTAGCTGGGGTTATAGTGAAGATAAACTGGGGGAAAAAAGCAAACAATTCCCATGAATGCTACAGAAAGCCAGCACCCTCGTTAAATATAATGTAAAAAACAACGAGAAATCTCTAAGGTGAAAGGAGTTCCAAAACACTTCAGCTGTGACCACCCAAAGCGTAGAAGGAAGAGTATAAGAATTGTTTGGAGAGAAATTGGCCTATACCTGGCTGGGCCACTTATCACTGGTGTGACTAGAGGCAAATTCACTTACTTTACCTTCTTTGGACTTCAGTTATCTCATTTGTAAAAGGAGGGTTTAGACTAGCTGATGGCTAAGGAACATTCCACTATTCACCCTATGAATCTAAAAATAATTTCTTATGGAAAATGTGGCTAATTTCTTTTCTACCATGTAGCAGGTAACAGAATATGAAACTATTGTTAGTATATTTCCAGATTTTTAACTTGCCTATGCCTTAATAAGAAGTGATACAATGGATTGGAAAAAGCACAGAATTTTCATTAGAGGAACTGAATTCAAGGCACATTTCTTCTATTTATTACTTGGTGACCTTAGATAAGTCACTTATATGTCTCTAGGCCTCAGTTTTCTTATCAGAGTTAGAGATCAGATGATCTCGAGGGCCTCTTCCAACTCTCAATATATAATGCAATTGGGAATTGAGGCATCTGGGTACTAATCCCATCTCTGATACTAACCATCTGGTTTGACCTCTGAAGTCATTTTGAATGTCTTAGATTTGGCTATATTTAAACTGCATTTCTGCTTTTAACATGCTATGAATCAATCAATGAGCATTTATTAAGTAGCACACTTTGGAGTGGCTATCTGGAGGGTGGATTAGAATGAGGAGAGAGTCAAGGGAACATCAAAAAGGAGAGTGTTGTCATAGTCCAGGCTAGACAGCCAGAACTGAGGAAGTGGTCAAGCAAAGACGGGGTAGGTAAATGGCACAGTGAGTAGAGTGCTGAGCCTGGAGTCAGGAAGACTCCTGTTCCTGAGTTCAAATCTGGCTTCAGACATGTTTTAGCTGTGGGCACATCACTTAACCCTGTTTGTCTCAGTTTCCTCATCTGTAAAATGAGCTGGAGAAAAAAAACAGTAAACTACTGCAGTATCTCTGCCAAGAAAATCCCAAATTGGGTCATGGAGAGTTAGACAACTGAAAAACACTAACCAACAAGGAAGCCTAGGGAGGAAGGCAGATATGAGTGGCCAGGGACTGCGTCAAGCACTGCAGTAGATACAAATATAAAAACAAAAGAATGACAGTTTCTGCCATCCAGGAGAATTTAGTCTGATTAGAGGAAACAATGAATTTATCAAAGTGGTGGCCAGGGAAGGGCATTCTGATGTGGGAAGTCCCAGGATGGAGGTCAGGGGAGATGTGCTTTTCAGTAACACTGGTAATGTTGATTTGATTACAGTTCCCAGATCAAGAGACTGGTGGGTGTGAGGGAGTCAAAGGCAGATTAGAAACTGGCCTGACTGAAAGAGAGTGGAATCAGGCCAGCTAGATGCAGTGGGGTCTTACCCACCATGATAGCTTGGGCCCCTGGCTCATGGTGATGATAACACCTAAAGTCTACATAGGTCTGCAAAGCATCTTACAAATGCTGAGTCATCTTATCCTCACAACACTGGGAACCAGGCGCTATTATTATCTCCGTTTGACAGAAGAGAAAACTAAGGTAGACAACCATTAAAGGACTTCCTAAGGGTCACACAGTTAACATCTAAAGGCAAATCTGAACTCAGTTCTTCTGGACTCCAGCTCCATCCACAGCTCCATCTCGGAGTTCCAAAATCCTTCCAGGGCACTGCGTCTACACCTCTAATGGGAGGGTGCAGTTAGCAAGGGAGACAACATCTGGGGACAGAAACAACGGGACTGAGCAACTGAAGTAAAGTGAAGCTGGGGAGTCTCAGAATCACCTGAGTGACTGAGAGAGCAGGGGTGTCCTTTAATGGAATTAGAGAAGTTCAGCTTTGGGCAGGAACATCACTCTAGACCTACAATATGTTACTAAAAGAAATACTCAAAGCTACTGAGGAGGTAAAAAAACAAAACAAAAAACACTCCACTGTCACTTTTCTATTATATTGGCTATTTAGTGGAAATAGGACTCAAAGAAAAATCATCCTAAATCTATCTGCTGCTGACCCTAAATGGTCAGTGTCTGCTTAGGAGTACATCAAGTAAAGTATGAGGGAGGAAATGTTGATGACAAGAGATCCAATGCCATAAAGCTAACATTTACATATCATTTACCAGTTGTACAATTAGCCACACAAAGACATCCTGACTAACCAAAATTACTGCTGTAAACTCCATTTGTTTTGGATGTTTGTTTTAGGGTTACAAATACTGTTCAGACTTTAATAATCCAAGCATCTGGAACACTGCCCTAAAATGATGTGAATAACATTCGATGTTGATGCTCTGCAAATCTGCAAAAAAAGGAGGTAGGGGTGCAAGCTAAGGCCAGCTTTGGTGTCAGGTTAGGATCTTCTATAATACAGGAAGTTGATTAAAGCATCCTTTCCACATTTTCCACTGGGTAAGTGAGATAACTAATTTAATAACATGTCCAGAAATGACCTAAGAGAAATATATGCTCATGGCACAAAAAAAAAAAATCTGTTTAGTAACACTAGCCCCAGCATAAGTGGAGCTCAGCAACTTCTATCAGAATCCAAGAATTCATTCTCCTTTTCTGAAAGGAGTTAGGGTAGAAAAGTATAAACAGTTCTGAACTTAGGATCAAAAGAACTAGGTCCTACAAGCTTCTGTTTGAATTGTTAACTTGTTGCACTTGCATAGGGTTCTGCATGCACGTTCATTTCTCTTGTAATAAAATCAGTCTTAAACAGATGTTTTGGGAAGTTGTGATTTCCTGTTGACACTCCTTACTTTGCTGAGAGGATCAAATGAGGTAATGTTTATAGAGTACTTTAGATATCATAAAGTACTCTATAAACTCTAATTATTATTAATATTAAATGTAGATGGGACTGACTTATCTTTCTAACTCATTCACATGCATCTAATCCCACTTAGACATACATGTTTATGTAAGCACTGCAACAAGAGCAATACCGAGTCACAGTACCCAACAGCTTGGCTACAAATATTTTTTAAGCCTCCCACAGGTTACATAATTGTGCAGAAATTCTTTTCTTATCACAATTATGCCTTCCAGAGGAATTCCTATAGACTTGAAAGTAATGTAAAGTTGGAAACAGATGTTGTGTCAATATTTGTCATAATTAGTTCACAAAATAGGGTCTCTTAACAGGAAGGACCCAATAAAGCTTGAAGGATAAAAAGGAAAGATTACGGGAAGATCAAAATCAAGTTCATGTAGCCAAGTACCGGGGCACCTTCCTGGTCAGAAGACTAGGAGTTATCAGATTATGTACATAATAAAAGAACACAGCAAAAGGTTTCTGGACTAATGCCCATATCTCTATGTAGATTTAACACAGGGATACCTTGATGAAAATCCACTATACACAAATCTGATTAGATCATAACAATAAATTAGAGGATGATTATTCACTTATAAGATAAATTTTCTACTTAACAGTTGAAATAAAGATTTCCTTTAAACAGCTGATTTTCTAAGTACACTGAAATAATATGATTAACAGTTTGGGAGAGTGGAAAGAGCACCAGTTTTGGAGTCAGATCACTTGGACTCAAATCCCACCTCACTGTGACCTTGAGCAAGTCACTAACCTGCCCTGGGTCTCAGTTTCCTTATCTGTAAAACAAGGGGTTTGAACAACATGGCCTGTAAGATCCCTTTCCGGTGCTGGATCTGTGGTTCTATAAACATATTATAGACATTCAATAAATATACCTATTGCATAAAGTGAGACATGTGCTATGTTAATAGTTTGACTTGATGAATTTATCACTTTTTTAAAAGAAGAACATGTCTATTTTTAAAAATAAAGGTTAACCGACATATTTTCTTTGCAACACACCTATATTCCACAATATAGCCTTCCTCCTTTCACTGCCTAGGGACTAATCACTTACATCAAAGACTACAAGAGGGAGGAACAGGAAAAAAAACAGTTTGGTACAATATCCAAATCACAACAGGTAGATGTAGGTTGGGTAAGAGATTCCATGTAGCTAGGAGATGACTATAGTGGTAATTATGAGAGCTAAAGATCTTCTGCACCCATTAAGGGAAGTTTGATTAGGGGAGGCCCACACCTTTTGTTAATTTCTAATGAGGCACTAGTTCTCAAGGGTTGTGATGCCTTCTGGCTCTGAAAAGTGTTTAAATACTCTTGAGGTGAGGTTTCACTTTGGGGATTACTCATGGGAAGTGGCCAGAGGAGACTCTGGGCAGCTGCTAAGGAGCCCCCCAGCTTTGAAAACCCAGATGTTGGTGCTTCTCTCTCTGGTAACTACATATGTATGGCCAGACAGTTGGATCTGCCTATTGATCTATGATGCATGTATTGTTTATGTCAGGCAGCTGGAAGCCCTATCTGTTGATTTTGATTTCTCTGTATTTTCTCTGAAGTCCAGGGTGCTGACTTTTTGCCCTGAACCAAGTGAATGATATATGTGCTTGATTAAAGTGATTGTTGACCTCTCAAAAGCTGCTTTCCTTTTAGCAAAGAAGACCTAAGAACCTGTACAGCAGGCCCTCCTGTGTATGTCTGGGTCTTGGTGATACAAGGACACAACTTCTCTGTGTTGGCACTCCAAAACATACCTGCCTAACTTAAATTTTCCTGGCTTAGGTTTGTCCTCTTAATAACCTTACTTCTCTATGCTTTCCAAGGTAGGAATTGGTTTAGTAAATCAATCTATGCTGGTATACTAGGAACTACAACTATAGAGATTGTCTTCTCTTCCCAGGAAAGAAGGAACCATGTCCCACAGGTGCATCTCAAAAGTGGACTTATAGAGACAGTAGACGTTTTTTGTCTAACCAAGGGGCATTTTCAGAGATGGTAGTCTCCTACTGCAAGCCAATAAGGTTGATAATTTGGGGATGATAGGGTTTTGTAGCACTTATACCTCCAATCATGTCTTATACATGGAACCCTACTTTGCCTGTATGTAATTTTGGCTCTAATGGAATGTTCTCCATGGCCAGAACCGATTCCATCCAATTCAACTCTCAATAAATATTTCACTAAGCACAACCACTGTCCTACCAAGTGTGAGATACTGTAGTAGTCACTGTATATAAAAAGGCAAACATTTCCTGCCCTTAATGAGCTTACATTTTACTGGTAGATTGTCGAAGGGGGGAGGAGAGCAGTGCGCACTATTCTTTCCACAGCCTGGAATTGTCAGCAACATCTGTGTTGGAAGCTTTTGTCTGATATGGCATACGCAACATTCCATTGCTCCTCTCTGCGTGCCTTTGCTAAGGCCCATTCCTAAAATGGGTTTTCCCTAATTCCCCTCTATTGCTTAGAATCCCTGGCTTCCTTGGAGGCATTGCTCAGATGCCACCTCTTAGATGGTGTCTCTTCTATATCCCCATTCCTCCAGTTACTAGTATTCTCACCTCACTGCAAAGAAAATACACTGTAATTACTTACCTGTGCATATATTATAACACTCGCCTGCCTCTCACTCCACAGAATCACATACCACATTCCTTGTCTTGGCATCCTTGGCACTTAGCATGATACCTTTCCCATAGGATGGTGCTTAATAAATGTTAATTAAATGAGTGAACCAATGGCAAGTGATTTAACCTCTATGATCCTCTGTTTCCTCATCTGTAAAATGAGTATAATAGTACCTATAATATCTCCCAGGGTTTTTGTAAGGCTTACATGAGATCTATATGAATCTATATGAAATACTTTGCAAAACTTTACAGTCACATGAAGATCAGTTATCATCTCCAGGATTTAGCAAAATGCTTTGTACTTCACACTAAGGAAATAATGCAAATGAGAACTGGCTCTGTTCACCTCTGTAACCTTCAAGTTTAACAAGTGGTCACCAGCACTGTCCTTTGATACAATCTACTCTTTTCACAACCTTTAAATTGGGTCAATCTTGAAGGAAGTTCCATAGGTAGTCTATACTTACTTAAGACCTTCAAATTTAACTTGAATTTCAGGTAATCAATAAGGAAACAATTTATTCAGAAAGCTTTGAAGGACTCCAGACTTCCTGTCTATTGACAAGGCTACTTTCCATCTATTTTAATTAGCTGGCCATTTTATGTTATTAAAAATTACTATTTTAATAGAGTTCACACCTGTAATTGTAGCCCTACTGCTCATTTCCTGTGCCACACATAAACTCAGCAATGTAATTTTCATGCTTTTCCTGCTACCTCATTGTTGTGGGAAGCACTCTATTTTTTACAAAATTTAACATAAATCCATAATTTAATTTAAAGTTACTGAATTTATTAAAATGGAAATGCTCTCTGAAAATTAAATGGGGCCTTATCCTCCCAGTGGTGCCATATTTATAAAGAACACAGCTCAGTGGTATTCATTGTCCTCAGAAGTTATGAAGCATGGGAACAGCCTAAAGACACATAGCCGTCTGACAAAAGTTAGGTGTTTCATTTACCAGGCTGCATGAAAATTCATCATTAACTAAATGCCTTAAAGATAGGGAGAAAAACCTTTCAGCATAACTACGGAAATATTTTGTTAAGTCTAGACTAGGGTTGTGTAAGGCTGCCACAACTATGGCAAAGTGACATTCCAGGGAGGCTCGTTTGTACCAGGTCTATCTGAATTGTACAGGACACATTTGCAACAAATCGTGGTAGGAATAACAACAATGACGTTCAATCAATAAACATGTATTAAGGGTCTAATATATGCCAGATACTTAAGATAATAATTAGTATGGCTCATTTATCCATCTAAATATGTTATAAAATACACACACACATACATACACATTACATATAACAAATAGATTTTATGAGAGAGAGACACACACAGACAGATGGAGAGACAGCATGACTTTTTGGTTGGAGAGCTGGTTCCAGACAGGAAAACATGCATTCAGATTCTGCTTCTGACGCTTGCTGTCTATGTATTGCCTAATTCAAATTTTCAAAATATCCTCAGAATCTCTAAGACTTCAAGTTGCAGAGCACATGCTAATTTTCATTGATTGAATACTTCAACAGGTGTTCCTGATACCAAAGAAAATAGAGGTTTGGTAAAAAAGAAAAAAACAGATATATTTGGTCCAAACCTGTGATTTCATCCCCTATTTCACTCCCATTGTGGAACCTTATTTCAAACTTGTAAATAACTCTCAATTGGGCTTCTAAGTCAATTAGCTTTTGAAATGTTTGGCATTAAGGATTAATGTCATTTAAAAAGGAGGCAAAAGGGTCCAATGAAAAAAGAACTTGCTATCCAGTTGGAGGATCTAGACTAAAATCCCACCTGTGCTCTTACTATCTGTGTGACTGGGTAAGTTACTTCACCTCCCTGGGCCTCAGTTTCTTCACCTGTAAAATGATGGGGTTAGAAATAGGGGGACATGGAGAACCTTTCCAAATCTAGAGCTTTGATCCTAAGATCTATAAAAAATATTACATTAAATTAAGCATGATTTTAAAAGCAAGGCTTTTAATTTTAGGTAGAAATCTCAGCAATAATTCTAGAAGTTATAGGGGATATATTTTGTGATTATTTAATGGTTCTAATGATTAAGCAATTACACAATAAAATTCAACATTATCATAAAATCGATGTAATTATTCAAGAGGAAAAAGTGGTAGAGGACAAACTTGTTTACCAAATGCCCCTTATTGGGAAATTTTATTTGTCCAAGTATAAATATTTATGAATTAATGGACCTAATTTCATATAATACACTATGTATTATTTCATGTTTAAAGCTAAAGGAGTCTGCTAGCATATCTATCAGAAGTTATATTGTATATTCTGTAATCTCCAGAATTTCAGCTGTCCGCATTGCATTTCAGGTCAATTTGTTTGTTCATTAATTCAATTTAAGTGATTAATACTGATATATGAAGCCTATCTATTGGATATGTGTGTGTACGTACACATATTTAAGATCATTCTCTTTCACTTTCATCATTCAAATTCTTGAACCAGGAAGGATTTGAAAATTTGTTTTGTTTTTTTCCTTTTCCTTAATGGTTTCCTAAGGTAGGAACTTTACCTTCTTCCCAGATTTTTAATGTGGGTGTTTTCCAAGGGTCTGTCCTTGGCCTTCCTTTTCTCTCTGTTCCTCTGAAATGTATATGAATATACATGTATGTGTGTGAGCATATGTGTGAATACATCTAGAGATAGGCATATAAATATTATCTTTCATCTCTTTTCCTATAGCTCCTTTACACTAACAGGAAGATGATCCACTTACCATTTATGTAATGTCACTAAATGTAGGTTATCCCAAAAATCTTAGTGTAGTTTTAATCTATTAAAGCCTATAACTGCACTAAAACTTTTGGGACAGACTGTATAGACAGCATCATATCAGAAGTAACACTGTTACCCAATTTACACTCCTCTCTAAAAACCTATTATTTTGTAAAAATGGCAATCTAGGTACTTAATACCTCATGTCTACATTACCTCAACAGATGACTGCTAGCCTTTTTGACTACAGGTTCTCTTTATTTAATCCATCCAGCTCACCACTGCCATAATAATGTTCCTAAAATATTTCTTTCAGCAAGTTACTCCCCTGGTCAAAATAATCCAATGGCTCCTTAATTGGGCCCCACCTACTTAAATTTGTTCCCCTTTCCATAACTCCTCAATGTAGAGCACCCTCTACTTTAGTGACACTGGCTTTTCTGTCTCACAAACACATAATATTCACTTATCTTTATGCCTTCCCTCTAAGCGATCCAAATTATGCCCATGTGTCAAGGGACTAAATAATCTCTAAGCCTCAATCAGCTCTAAATCCTATGATTTATGACTAGTTTAGATTACACCTCTTCCATGGGAGCTGAATCAACTTCCTATGAACTCGTACAGCTCTTAGAGTACTGCCATAATATGTAACATTTAATTCTACCTGCTTGTTGTTGATTAATTTATTCATTCAACAAGTATTTACTGAGTGGTCTGTGTGTAAAGGGCACAGTGATATCTGGGTGTGTGCTCTACATTAGTTTTACTATTTTACTACATTTTGGGAGGCAAACCTCTGCTATTAACTCTTTTGTAACAATTCTCAAAAACAGGAAGAAAGCAGAGTGGGAAAACTATATGCCAGTGAGCTTGAGTTCCTGAACAAAATTCTAGAATGTGTCATTAAAAAGGGATACTTAAGGAACATGAAGGCTTGAAAGTGGCCACAAGGAAGAATGATTAGGTAGACAATGAGAATGTAGGAGCAGGAACAGCCTCATAAGAACAAATCCTACCAGGTTAATAGTCGGCTGATATTCACTGGAGGTTTTTGAGTAAAAGATAGATGATCACCTGTCAGAAGGAATTCTGGACTTGGAATTAAGCCAGTTAGAATCCAAGTTTCACTTCAGATTCTGACTGGCTGTGTGATCAAAGACAAGTCACATTCTCTTGAAACCAGTCTCCTCTTTTAAAAGATGATAATAATACTTATACCACCAACTTCACAAATTTGTTGTGAAGAAAATGAAAAGAATTATAACAATGATTTTAATGCTGTGGAAAGGATTCCTGTTCAGGTAAGGACTGGACTATATTATATGATTCAGAGCTAGAGTTCTTTAAGCTAGCTCCCTCTTTTTGCAGCAAGAACCCTGAAGTCCAGAGATTAAGTGATTTTGCCCCAATTCTCGTAGAGAATGAATAACAAAACTTGAATTTGAATACAGATTTTTCTAACTCTAAATCCAAGGTTTGTTGTTCTTCTTGTTGTTTTTCTCCTATCATCTTTTGGAAGTCCATTTTTAATTCAGAAATTTTGATTTTATGAATTTCCATTTTCCCAACCCCCATGGTGCACAGTACAGTGCTACACACGTTAGGGACTCAATAAACTGTTCAGTGACTTGGTGATTAGAGGATCACATACCTGGGAAGAGATAATGAGACATTATCACATCTATCCCCCCTGCCTTCCAGCAAAATTATGTTTAAATTGGGAGGCCAGTTGAGTAGGCAATGACGAGAAAGAGGTCTTTTGCATTTCAGATTAAAAAGAATTTTATTTTTAATTAAAAAAGACCTTTTCAGACACCTCAAAAAAAAAGTCAAGAATGTTTAAAAGTGGCAGTAATGAAGAAAGCTAATGAAAATAAATGAAAATGATGTAGGAAAGCAAAGAAATGTAGTTACTCCAGTTGGGATGAACGTCTATTGCTAGTTCATGTACAGACGTAAATGAAAGACCCATGTCATCTCAAACCAATCTTATCAGTATTTCTAACGAACAAGTCTGCCTTTAAAAAAAAACAAAACTTTTACTCTAGAGTAAATACTTGAAGCAAATAGTCATAATTTGAAATGTGGCATTTATTTTTGATGTTACAGAGCATTCTGAGAGTTTCTGGTTAAAATTCATCAAGGTAAAAAGGTGATTCTGTGATAACAGAATCAGATTTATTTATTACAGCTATTCAGAGAATTTTTTTTTATAAACTTAATGATATAAGCATATTGTATTGACTTATGTTACTGTACCAGTTGAATCCATAAATTTAATATACATAGCTGGATTCACATGCTCCAATAAAAAAATCAGCATGCTTTAAAATTTTTATAAGTGACATAAAAAAATAATTTCTAAAGACTAAAGTTTGGCATAGAGTTATAATATGGTTTCAATGATCATCATAGTCCAGACTGGCAGACTATTTCTGATTTAAAGTTGTTTCATTTCTGGGAATCTGCTTTTTGATTACCCCCACTCTTATAACAACAACAACAAAAAAGCCATATTAGAAAGATCAAAACAAACCTAGAGAGTGAAGGAAATCAATCTTTCCTTTAGAGCAAGTCAAAACAAGTCCTGTCAAATTCTTTTCCCAGACAGCATCAAAAGAATTGGGTGTACTGTGCATATCTGGGCCGAGAGTGACAGCACATCATCTGCCCTTGTGGCCTTGGCAAATAGCTACCAGAGAATTTAACATGCCTCAATATTTTCTGGGGAAATCTAAGTCAGGGGGTTGAATGATGTACTCTTTTGGAAAAAAGGATAGCCCCTTCGTATGTGCCACACTGTGTGAGCACCTCTGCTCAGTGATGCTTGGAGGTGCAGGTTTCAGCACCCAGGCACACACAACTGCTAAACTTCCTTAACCTGAGAAGACAGTGATGGGAGAAATCTCTTTGACCTATGTATAGCAAGGGGATGAAGCTCTTTTTTTTGGGAAAGACATGTCAATCTTGTATTTTATTGAGATCACTTTATGTTTTAATTGAAAGGCAGAAATGGAGGAGTGGACAGAGAGGTGGCCTCAGAGTCAGGTTGAGATGGGATCAAGTCCCCGTTCTGACACATACTAGGTTAGTCTCTTAAACTTTCAGAGTCCTGGGAAAGTCTGGTACTCTAATCTTCAGAGAGACACCGATCTGCCTTTATGGATGGAGTTTTCTCATGGAGAATTACTTATACCTAGGGATAGAATGAGTTCAATACTAGTCCCATGTTTTAATTATTATAAACACAATGGATTATGTTCCCCCCACCCCAACCCTGACTATGACACTTGGGTATGTGCCCATAGATAGAATGTACTGACATGCTAAGCATTTTCCCAGTTTTTTAAAGGGCACATATTCTGAAGAGTAATACATCAATGAGTAAATTAAGTATCTAATATGTTCCAGGTAGAGTTCTAAGTACTGGGGATTAAAAAAAAAATAGGCTAAAGACAGTTTCTGCCCTCAAGAAATTTATAGGGGAGATAACATGCAAACAATTATAAACAGAACAAGCTATAAACAGGATCAATTAAAAAAAAAATCAACAGAGGGAAGGTACTGGACTTGAGAGGGGTTAGATAAGTTTGCTGTAGAAGATGAGGTTTTGGTTAAAGGAAGCCAGGGAGGTCAATGGTCAGAACAGAGGAGGAGAGCATTCTAGGCATGGGGGATGGCCAGAGAGAATGCCAGGAACCAAAAGACTAAGTGATTTATTCATGTAACAGCCAGAAGGGCGGTGTCACTGGATCAAAGAATACAAGTCTGGGAGAAATGTGTAAGAAGACTGGAAAGGTAGGAAGAGAGTTCTAGGTTATGAAGGGGTCTGAATGCCAAACAGAACACTTTGAATGGAGGGTGGACTGGACTGAGGAGAGACCCGAGGCGGGCAGGGCCTGGCTAGTACAATAATAGTCCAGGCTTGAGGTGACGAAGGACCTCTGCTAGAGCTGTGGCAGTGTTAGAGCAGAGAAGGGGATGTATCTGAGAAATGCTGCAAAGGCAAAATCAACAGGCTTTGTCAACAGATTGGATACGGAGGGGTGAGAGACTGAGGAATCCAGGATGACTCCTACTGTGAGAGCCTGAAAGGACTGGGAGGATGGTGCTGCCCTCTACAGTAACAGGAAGTGTGTTTGCGTGTGTGTGTGTGTGTGTGCGTGTGTGTGTGTGTGTGCGTGTGTGTGCGTGCGTGCGTGTGTGTGTGCGTGCGTGTGCGTGTGTGCGTGTGTGTGTGTGTGTGCGTGTGTGCGTGTGTGTGTGTGCGTGTGTGTGTGTGCGTGCGTGTGTGTGTGTGCGTGCGTGTGTGTGCGTGTGTGTGTGTGCGTGTGTGTGTGTGTGCGTGTGTGTGCGTGTGCGTGCGTGTGCGTGTGTGTGTGCATGTGCGTGCGTGCGCGCGTGTGTGTGTGCGTGTGCGTGTGTGTGCGTGCGTGTGTGTGCGTGCGTGTGTGTGTGTGTGTGTGCGTGCGTGCATGTGCGTGTGTGTGTGCGTGCGTGTGTGTGTGCGTGTGTGTGCGTGCGTGTGTGTGTGTGCGTGCGTGTGTGTGTGCGTGTGTGTGTGTGCGTGCGTGCGTGTGTGTGCGTGTGTGTGTGTGTGTGCGTGCGTGTGTGTGTGTGGTGATGGGGGCTGGGTAGGTACGGGGGAAAGAAGACTTTTTATTTTGGACATACCGAATTGAAGATGTCTAGTACACATGAGTGTGGGATGTCTGAAAGGCAGCTGGAGATGCGAGATTAGGACAGTTTTTGTTGGCTGTTGTTCAGCTATTGGAAGATTTACAGTCAGATGACAACGACCTGTGTCACAATGGCTGTGAGAATAAAACATTTGTAAAGCTCTTTGGAAACCTTAGAGCGTTATATAAATGACTGCTGTTATTATTGTTGTTGCCATCTTTTCCAAAGTGGCTGAGCAGGAAAGAAGGTTTTCAGTAGGGGGATCAAAATCTGAAAACATGAACCTAAAATCCAGGTAGGACAAATGATGTCCTTGAGGAAATTCTTTAAGGACACCCCAGAAGTTTTGTTTATTTGTTTGTTTGTTTTTAAAGCAACTTCTAGAAACTTCTCTGTTCTTCCTTCCTCTCCACAACTTGTTTCTAAGCTCATGGCTCCTTTTTTTTCTCAAAGATGTAGAACTCTCCGACAACATTTCTAACATTTTAAGAACTAATGATTGCCCCAAGTGCCCAATGTGAGTGAAGTAGATTTTCAGATGAGATTCCTGCTGTGTGGCACTTCTTGGCTATCATGCACTTAAAGCTCTAATTCAAAAGAAGCAGACTTATGAAGAAGTCAGCATAACGTGCTTTATAAACTCACAAATCAGCAGGCGGCTGCATTGGAGCCCCAAAGCTGGATAGCTTTAAAAATTAAATCTGAATACGTAATGGACATTTCTGAAATGGACATTATATATAATGAACTGTGCTGGCACGAGGAATACAAATATGAAGAATATCATAGTCTTTGTAATGTCTTAACCAAGTAGATAAGATGCACACGCACACACAACTGAGGACTCTGGAAGGTTTCAGTGAAGAAATGCTGGATTCTGTCATTCAGAAATGTGGTGGGATTCTGTGTCTGCCACAGGAAATGATCTGGGCAAATCCATGAGGTTGATGAAGATAGTACCAGACAGACTGAGAGCTAAGTTCTGTTTCGCTAAACTCCGCTATAAAGTAGATAAAGGGGAGAAGTGTAAAATAAGACCAGAAAGACAGGTGGAGTCAGATTGTGGTGGGCCCATGCCAAGATGTATTTTATTGTAAGAAAATCTTTTTTTATACTAAACACAGTTGTTGTGAACACCAAGACTGATAACTTCCCTTTGGTTGAGTCTCCGTTAGCTTCACACTAAGTAAATACTACAAAACACTGAGTAATGATCATGTGGGGAACCTTGGGAAACTGAATAATAAATAATCATGTGCTACAAAGGAAGAGTCACTGTAAGCTATTTCTTCAATGAGTCTTGGTTCTTTTTAATTTATATTTGGCTACTGATTATTTGTGTGCAAATTACTGTGCTTCAGATCAAGTTCCTTGTAGAATTTCTTTCCACCTCACAGGCAAATGGCTCTGTGATCATGAGAGGAGCTAATCCCATAGCTGAATTGTGTGGTGGTGAACCTGACCAGAAACATGGAGATTGTTTCTTATAACAAAGATGATTCTAGTCCACCCAACTGGCTCAAAGACACTGCTCTCTTCCCCAAATTTCCCTCCTGCAGGAAGCCTCTAGGAATTATGGCCCTATCTTGGCTCTAAAAGAGTTATCTGGGGATTTGAGTTATTTACATCAATGCTGACCACCAGAGGATAGAGATGAGACTTGATGTGAGAAGAAAAAAGCCAGATCAAAACTTTTCCACAATACAATTTATAACTCTTCAAAGGTTATACGCACACTTTGAGTTAGAGGGGAAAGTTTCCTTCCCATATTGACAAAGATAATAAAATGAAGGTGTTTTATAATAAAATATATCTGGACCTTTTAATGATGATTAAAAAAACCCAACTTTAAATGAACTGGAGAAGCCTATGGACTATCTAGATGATAAAAGCTAGAGAGAAAATAGTATCCTTTTCACAAGTTTGTAGAAAAGTGAAAAATCAGTAAGATGTATCAAGGAGAAAAAAAGATCTAAATAGATGTAACATGTCAAATTACCATTTATGCTCATCATTTCTAAACCAGTAATTCTGATATAAAAGGTTTAGAACTAGTCCCTACTAGTAAGAAGCTGTTGAAATCTTTTAGACCACACACACACACACACACACACACACACGTGTGCACACACACGCACACACATGTGCACACACACACACATACACACACAAAATCTACCTAGTATAAATTTGGCTTACTTTATCACACCATGCTTAACTTTGATTAGCAGGCTTTTTCTCATTCTAAAACCATGATTTTTCTCATAAGTAATGTGAAGTAGCCAATCTCAATTAGAAATAGGAAAAGTCTTCCAATTTTTGGTTGTCTAGAATATATTCTTGAAAATTCAGGTGTATTTCAGTTAATTTAATTTCAGTTGACAGAGACAGAACTAAGTTTACCTAAACATAGATACGCAATGTTCCACAACAAATACAAATGTTAAGAAATAGTATGGAATTTTAGGAAATTGAAATTCTAAACATTGCTTTTTTTTTCAGAAATACTCTCAAAATACAGACACTATATGTATATGTGTGTGTGTGTATGTGTGTATGTATATGTTGGAAAGAAGTAATAATGGTCAAAAAGAAAGAAATAGTTGAATTTCATCTAATTTAATGTACTATAATCATGGGAAAGAATTATAGGAAAAATTTTTTGAGAAGCCCCAAAGCAAAGAATCTTCCTTGATCTAAAGAAGACTTGATTTTGGGAAGAAGGCAAATATGAATAAATGGGAGACTTGGGAGAAACAAAGATTATAGTTTAGGATTGTATTTCTTAAGTAGGTTAAGTAGTCATTGTAGGGTACTAAAAAATCAAAGAAAAGATTATTCCCAAATGCTGAGATAACAAGAGTTAGGGAATTTTCAGAGGGACACATAAGCAAGAATAAACATAAAAGAGTGGTTTTAGACTTACCTGACCACCATTTATATCTGAAGGAACAAGTCTGAAGACATGATCCCTCAACCACTGTGAGCAGAAATCTCTGAAGAATCATGGGAGAGTATTCAGGCAGGAGGCAAGAAAAGGTCACAATTTTCAAAAAAGAGGGAAAGCACAATTCTAGAGAACTTTAGACTAAAGACTTTGAGGAACATTTTCAGGAAAATTTTTAGAAAGGGTATTAAAAAGATGATATCTGAACACTTAGAAAAAAACTGTCACCAGTGAAGCAAGATTGGTCTCCTGTAAGATAAGGGAACATGGAAGGGGCATTGAAAGGAAAGAAAGAAAAGCCTAAGTAAGGTAGGACAAAAGAAGAGAAAACAGGAAGTGAAACGAAAACAGATTGGCACAAAAGTTAAAGAAAGTCCTCTCTAATTTCTTTGTAAAGAGCAAGAGGAGAGGGAAAAAAACCAAGGACAGGATGGAGGGAAAAACACAATTCACAATCATAACCATGAATGTTAGTGGCATAAGGTCACTCAGAAAATGGAAGAGGACAGTAGACTAGATTATAAATCTGAATCCACAGATATATTATTTATAAGAAATATACTTGAAACATAAAGATTCACTTAGAATTAAAATGAAAGACTGAAGCAAAATCAGTTATGCTTCAATTGAACTCAAAAAGCAGGAATAACAATCATGATTTCAGATTAGGCTACATACAGTAAATGTAGATACAATTTAAAAAAACACCCAGGAAAGTACAGGATGAGTTTTAATATTACTGCATAACAGAACTCAAGTGATCTACTAGTTTCAGTCATCCCAGCAGCAGGAACTAGGTGTGTGCCACCACACTTCTGCCCTATGAATACTATTATAAAAGTCTTTCCAGGAATACAATCTTAAATAATTAGAGAAATATTAATTGCTCATGCATAAAGCATTACAGTACAATATTCAGTACCATAACAAACCACTAAAGGATTATAGAACTAGAAAAAATAGTACTGAAATTCATCTAGAGGAACAAAAAAGTCAAGAAGCTAAAAAAGAAATAATGAAATAAGTGGAAAAGAAAGGGGCTTTGCAATATTATATTTCACATTACAGTACAAAGCAGTACTTACAAAAATGATTTAGTATTGGTTAAAATATGAAGTTTGACCAGAGGGAGAGATCAGGTATAGAACATAAAGAATCAAATGAATCTAGTAGCCTAGTATGTGACTCCAAATTCTCTAGGTTACTGGGACAAAGACTCACTGTTTAAGAAAAACTACTGAGAAATTTGGAAAGATATCTAGCAGCAATATAGTATAGACCAACATCTTACAGGGTATATATCAAGATAAATTTCAAATAATTAGATTACTTAGACATAGAAGATGACATTTTAAATAAATTAGAGTAGTAAGGAAGAAATTACCTTTCAGATATAGATATTTGGTTAGGTCAAACATTCATGATGAAACTAGGAATAGAGAGGATAATAGAAGATAACATAGGAAATTTTAATTACATAAAATTAAAAGATTTTTGCCCAAACTAAATAAATGCAGGTAAAATTCAGAATGAAATAAAAATAGGGAAAAAAATCTTTTTAGTAAGATTCTCTGACAAAAGTCTCATATTTAATATACTTGAGGAACAGATTCAGATTTATAAAAGCAAGAACCATTCTGCAACAAAGAAACGGTGAAAGGATAGCAACAAACAATTTTCAAAGGAAGAAATACAAGTTATCAAACATTTGAAAATTTTGCAGAGCCAAGATGGCTTAGAAAAGTTAGGAACTCATCAGAGCTCTTTCCAAAACCTCTCTAAACAACTTTAATTAATGCCTCACAACAAATTCTGGAATGGCATAACCAAGAAAAGGACAGAGTGAAACACTTCTCCTTCCCAAAACAACTTAGAAGGTCAGTAGGAAGGATCTATTGCACTAAGGTGAGAGTGGAATGCAATCTAGCACAGGCCACATCCCAGCAAAACAGCAATTGGTGTTGGAGGTGAGTGAATCAGTGGTGGCACTAGCAGTTGCTAGAACTCTCAAATCACAGACAGAAAGGGCGTCAGAAAATTGGTCAAAGAGATCACAGGGGTCCCTCTGCTGTAACCAGGGACAGCAGTTTCTTGCATTGCCTATACTTGGATCTGAGCTTCAAGCTTGAGGTCTCAGTCTTAGGGCAAGAAGGAGCACTAGTACACCAGATCTTGTTGCCACAGGGGAGCTAGGACCCTGGTCACAGTTCTAGGAGAGAAAAGAATGCTTGTAGTCATTCACAGACCAGAATACAGGCCAAGAGAATAGTAAACCCACCACTTCCTAGATTTATACTACCTTGGGAGAATCAAAAACTTATAGGTCCCCAGAATTATCTCTGAAAAAAACTGCACAAAAAACCTGAAGTACAGTGCCCCTTTCACTCTGGAAGCAGAGCCCCACTTAAGCATAGTAAAAAGTTAAGAAAGAGACTGGAAAAATGAACAAACAGCACAAAGAGATTCTGACTACAGAAAGTTACCATGGTGACAAGGAAGATCAAAACATAAACTCAGAAGAAGACAACAAAGGCAAAACTGCTAGATTCAAAGCCTCAAAGAAAATTGTGAATTGGTCAAAGACCATGGAAGAGTTAAAAAAGGATTTTGAAAATCAAGTAAGAGGGAAGAGAAAATATTGGGAAGAGAAATGAGAATGATGGAAGAAAATCATGAAAAAAAAAGTTACTGAAGAAAATAACACCTTAAAAAATAGAACAGGCCAAATGATAAAAGAGGCACAAAAAAATCTAATGAAGAGAAGAATGCCCTGAAAAGCAGAAAAGATATACAAAAATTCACTGAAGAGAAGAAATCTTTTAAAATGAGAATTGGCCAACTGGAAAAGGAGATAAAAAAGCTCATTGAAGAAAGTAATTCCTTAAAAATCAGAATTAGACAAATGGAAGCTAATGATTTTATGGGGTATAACAATAAGACAAAATCAAAAGAATGAAAAAATAGAAGAAAACATGAACTATCTAACTAGAAAAACAACTGCTCTGGGAAATAGATAGAGGAAAGATAATTTAAGAATTGCTGGACTACCTGAAAACCATGATCAAAAAGAAAGCCTAGACAACATCTTTCAAAAAATTATCAAGAAAAACTGCCCTGATACTCTAGAACCAGAAGGAAAAGTAGAAATTGAAAGAATCCACCAATCACCTCCTGAGAGATCTCCCCAAATGAAAACTCCAAGGAATATTATAGCCAAATTCCAGAACTCTCAAGTCAGAGAAAATACTGCAAGTAGCCAAAGAAAAAAATTAAATATCTTGGATACACAGTTGGGATAACACTAGATTTAGCACTTTCTACATCGAAGCATCAGAGGGCTTGGATTATGATATTCCAGAGGGCAAAAGAACTAAGATTACAACCAAGAATGACCTACCCAGTAAAAGTGAGTATAATCCTTCAGGGGGAAAAATTAAATCCAGCAAAATAGAGGAGTTTCAAGTATTCCTGAAGAAAAGACTGGAGTTGAATAGAAAATCTGACTTTCAAATACAGCTCTTAAGAAGCATAAAAAGATAAATAGAAAAGAGAAATCATAAGAGATTTAATAAGGTTAAATTGTTTATATTCCTATACAGGAAAATGGTACTTGTAACTCCTAAAAATGTTCCCATTATTAGGGCTGTTAGGAGGAATATAAATAGACAGAGAACACAGGTGTGAGTCAAATATAATGGGACTATTACCTAAAAAAAATAAAGGTCAAGAAAGAGGAATGAACTGGGAGAAGAGGAAAGGGGGATCAAAAGAACTGAGGTACCACCTTACAACTATCAAATTGGCTTATATGACAAAAAGGGAAAATGAAAAACATTGTTAGGGATGTGGGAAAATTGCTATACTAATGCACTGTGTGGTAGAGTTGCGAACTGATCCAAACATGCTGGAGAGCAATTTGGAACTGTGCCCAAAGGGCTAAAAAATGTACTCTTTGACCAGGCAATATCACTATTAGATCCACATCCCAAAGAGATGAAAAACAAAAAGGAAAAGGACCCATATATACAAAAAACATTTATAAAAGCTCTTTTAGTGGTGCCAAAGAATTGGAAATTAAGGGGATGGTCACGAGTTGGGGAATGGCTGAACACATTGTAGATGTTTGTGATAGAATACTATTGTGCTAGAAGAAATGATGAGCAGAATGCTCTCAGAAAAACCTAGAAAGCTTTACATCAACTGATGAAAAATTAAATGAGCAGAACCAGGAAAACATTATATACAGTAACAGCAATATTGTATGATGATCAACTATGAACGATTTAATTGTTCTCAGAAACACAATGAATGATCCAAGACAATTCTGAAGGACTTATGATGAAAAATGCTATCCATCTCCAGAGATGAACTGATGGAGTCTGAATGTAGATTGGAGCAAATTTTTTCTTTACTTTATTTTTCTTGTTTTTATTTTTTATCTGTTTTCTTTCATAACTTGACTAACATAGAAATGTTTTGCATGACTACTTGTGTATAAAACCTTTATTAAATTGCTTGTCTTCTCAATGAGACAGAGGGGAGGGAAAGATTTAGGAATGCAAAAATTTAATAAAACTAATATTAAAAACTGTTTATAAGTAATTGAGGAAAAATAAAATATTAAATTAAAAAATGAAAAATTCTCCAGACAAGTGATAATTAAGTAAATTAAAATGAATCAAGTATGAGGTTCTATCTCATATCCTTAAGACTGGCAAAGATTATAAAAAGGAAAATGACAATTACTGGAGGAGCTATGGAAAAAAGGAATACTAATATCTTATTAGTGGAGATGTGAACTGGTCCAGCTATTCTGAAAAGCCAACTGGAACTATGCCAAAAAAGTCACTAAATGGTGCAAACTCTTTGACCCAGAGATAACACCAACAGGCCAATATCCCCCAAAAAAGATCAAAGAAAGAGGAAAATAATGCATATGTACAAAAATATTTATAGCAATTTATTTTGTAGTTGCAAAGAAGTGGAAACTATATTATCTATATAAATGAAATGGAATATAACAGTGTTACAAGAAATGATGAAACAGGCAATGTCAGAGAAATCTGAGAAGACTCATGAACTGATGCAGAGGGAAGTGAGCAGAACAAGAACAGTGTATAAAATAGCACCATCAGGAAGAAAAACAACTCTGAATGACTTACGAACTCTAATCAATGCAATCACGCGTTATGATTTCAGTACACTACCCACTCTTTCCAAGACAGAGTCAAGATACAGAAGAAAATAATTGTTTTCAGACAGCTGGTGTGGGAATTTGCCTTTGCTGTGTCTATTTGTTATGAAGACTTTTTTTTCCCTTTTGCTCACTTCATAATGTATATAGGAGAGTAGGGGGAAAAAAGGAAAATAAAATTTTAAAAACAGGTTCATTTCAGCAAGTTAAAAAAATTCAGAGAAGATAACAGAACAAAGGCCAGAAGGAAGTATAAATAGTAAACAACACAGCCTGGATTTACCATTTAGGTAAAATGTCTAAATTTAGAATTTTAAAAAGATACCATTTGTAACCTTTGGAAAGAGAATTTCAGCAAAGTGATGAGAATTGAAGTCAGGATACAAAGGGATATGAAGTCAGGGGGAGATGAGGAAGATGAAGCAATGAGCACAGGTAAGTTTTAGACTCTCTGACTATGGTAGGTGAGGTATAGGATAATACCTGGAGGGGATAGAAGATCTTTTTCTGAATAGAATAATCTTTTCCTCTAGGTATTTTTAAGATTTTCACCCCTTTATGTTTATCCAAATGTGCCACAGGATCAATTGTCAATCCAATCCTCTGCCTACTTAGGTCTCACTGTTAACTTTATGACTGAAGAATTACAGATTCTTAGTGTTGGAAGTGACCTCAAAAGCTCTCCAACTTGTACTTTGACCGAGGATTCTCTCCAACATCTCTGTTTTTTCTAGACAGTTTTGCTTACAAGAGACTTGCCCCTAGCAATACTTTTTCATTTCAAAAAAATTTTCAGGTTCTCTTTAAGAGAAAGGGCTTAATATTTTGGTAATGACTAAAATTGAGGATGACCCATTGTATTATCTTACCCCTAGGATGTCTCTTTATTATAAGAATTGACTAGTCCCTCCCTTCCATGCATGAGAAAGATCCCAAAATTTGTCCCTAAACAACCTACATTTTCTTTTCTCTTGACTGATACTAGACTGTGAGATAATACCGTATACATAAGATAACAAGTAGTCAATTTTCTATATCAACAAACATTTGTTAATTGTATACCATATATAGTAGTGGAAGGAAGACAAAGATAATATGAAAAAGTTTACAGAACATATGCAAAATGACTATAAAATTATCTGAGGAGGGAGGGTACTAATTCCTGGGGGAATTAACAAAGACTACATATAAGGGTAGTAGTTGTGCTGGGTCTTGAAGGAAAGGAGGAATTCCAAAGGGAAGACATGGGGAGGGAGCTCATTCCTAACATCAGGGACATCTAGTACAAAGTTGTGGAGAGAGGGGATGAAGCATCACATGTAAGGAGTAGCACGTGGTCTGGTATGGGTATATTGTAAATTACATGAAGGAGACAACCTGTAGGAAGGCTAGAGCAGTAGGAAGTCAGGTTATAAAGTAATTTAATTGTCAAACAAGAATTTATATTTTACTCTAGAGGCAATAAGGAGCCACTAGAGTTTATTGCGTATAGGGGTGATATGGTCACTTACACTTTAGGAAAATACTTTGGCAGCTCTAAGAAGGATTGATTGGAATGGGGCCAAAGAAATCAATGAGTAGGCCAGTATAGCAGTTCAGATGAGATATCATGAGGGTTTGAACTAGGGTGGTGGTTGTGTGAGAAAAGAGAAGGAGATGGATGTGAGATATGCTGGGGAGGGAGAAAGGCCAGATTTGGCAAATGACTAGATCCACGGAGTAAAGGAGATGAGGGATTAGAAGATTTAACATTTGGAAAGTGCTTTCCTTCTAACAATCCTAGAAAACAGTGAAATTTTTATTAATTTCATTTTACAGATGAAAAAACTGAGGCTGTGACAAGTTAAGTGACTTTTAGCCATTGCACAAGGAAGTGCCAGAGAGGATATAGACCCCAGGTCTCTGGACTGGAAGTCTAGCACACTTTCTACTACACCATGCTTCTGCACTTATTTTCTACCCAATTGGTGGTTCAGCAAATGCTAAAAGGGCAGACTGATGCTTTCTTATGAACAGTGTCTGAAAGTTTCTTTTCAGCTGCGAACCCACTGAGCTGTAGTAAACCTGAGATGGTTTATAATGCCTTCTGGAGCAGAGGCTTGATAGCATAATGTGAATGTATTCTCTGCAAGACTTCCTTTAGCACCTAATATTAAGAAACCCAACTGTGGGTTACCAGAGGTTAAAGTCAACTTCATTTTTGAAAAGAAAATGGTTACAAAGGATGACTGTACTCCAAAGAAGGTCACCATGTACTAGGGAAAACAGAAGGAAAGTTAGTTATTAAAGAAAGTAAGTGCATGACCTTAGACGTCTAAGAGCAAAAAGCCATTCTGCTCTTCTCTATTACCTACACGCGTGAAGCTCTTATTATAATGTGATATTACTATTAACCACGTTAATCCGATATCTCCTGACCCTTCTTGATAATTAGAGAGGGGAATCAGATTTTTTTTCTTGACAGGACCAAGCTTACAATGGCACAGATTTTTATAAGTAAATACAAAGGGAAAAGATACTTTCCCAAAGATGCTATGGTTGAAAGCACAATTTAGGAAAGGATCTTTACCTATATTAGAAAATTAAGTCTTGGAAGGGACCGCACTCAGATGCCATCAAGTCCAACCAGTATCTGAGAAAACATTTCTTAAACATGCCCTAACATGTGGTCATATAGACTGCTTAATGATTTTAGGGGACTGGGAAACCAAGGCAGCCTGTTCCACTTTTGGATAGCTCAGGTTGTTTTCTCCTTCTATCAAACCTAAATTTGCTTCTTTTTACCTTTGATCCATTTCTTCCAGGTCTTCCCTCTGAGAAAACACAAATCTAACTCATCTTTTGTAAGTCAGCTTTTTAAAGACTTGAACATAGCTACCTTGTCGCACCCCATCTTTTCTCCCCTAAGCTAACTATCCATAATTCTTTCAGTTTAGCCTCACATGGTAGAATATTGAGGGTCTTCTCTATCCTGGTTGCCCTCCAGTTGATCAATGCCCTTTCTAAAATGTGGCATCCAGAGCTTAAGTCAGTATTACACTTGTGGTCTGACCAGGTGCCGGATTATTTAACTATAAACTACTCATTCAAGGCACTTTGCTTCAAGCATTTCTTACTTTCTAAATTAGAAGTTGTGGGGATCTCCTCTTTAGTTTCCCAAGTCTTTGTCTAGGGACCTACTTAATATATCTTACAGACAGAACTAATTGTTGCTGCTTCTGAAACACTCCCTAGCCCTTTTCATACTATTTCTCTCCCACCAGTAATTTACTATTCACCACAAACCCTGAAATACATTAAGTGATAATGTAAATGAGACACCCTAAAGGTCCTCTGACTAACCAATAACAGAAAAAAACCATTTAGAGCTAGAAGAACCTTAGATTTAATCTAGCTGAACTGGCTTATTTATAGATGACAGAACTAATCCTCAGTGACTTATTCAAGATCATACAATTAGTACTGCTGTACAGACAAGACCCAAATCCAAGCTTCTGAACTAAAATTCAGGGCTCTTTCCCTTAGAGTTGCAATGCCTCTGTTAAAGGAACAAAACAAAACAAAAAAAACTAGCCAGTCAAGAGAGGTTTTCTGAGGAATTACTGTCAGTTGAAAATTAGAATTGGGACAGGAGGGGAAGTCTTTTCTGACTCACACTTTTAGGAAGCTCTCCCTCCCCCTTTTTACAGTCAAGTATGAGTTTCTAGATCCTGGGAAGCACCTATATTTTCCTGTTGGTGTTCAGTAAAAGCTAAACATAACAGTGACTGTCAAAAAGCTGAATGATCCACTTGATTTCATGTTGAGGTAAATGAAAATTTCCTTAGTAGCTGAAAAAAAAAAGGTGGGATCAAAGAATCACTTACTAGAGAAGTATTATATTCCTTTAAAGAATGTTTTAACCTAACACTTTCAAATGAAAACACTCAGAAGCTAATGTTTTAAGAAAGACTGCATGTATAAGAGAAAGAAATCAAGAAAGGAATAAGAGATATGCTATGTACGTGAAGGAATATTTTGGGCAAGTCCCATGTTTTATAGCACCCATAGGGCTCCAAAAGATAGCAAATGTATTGACCACTATTGTAACTGTCCACAGTCTTTATGTCATTAAACTCTGAAATACAGGATGCTATTTTGAATGTACCAGAAAAAAACCCTCAGAAATTGTACTACCTGAGTTTGGTGGGCCTCTTCTTTCTTTTTTCCATCCCTATCTTCTCTTTTTTGAAATCTGTTTCTCTGCATGGATGTATTTGTTTGGCTCCATGTCTGCCCACAGAAATCTAAATGAAATTTCTCCCCAATAGACCTCTGCCTGGTTCCTATCACCACAAGGTGCCAGCTACCACTCTAAAGATTTTTATTGTACAAGATGCTTCCTTGACAGGCAATTTGTTTCTAGTCTTCAATGTTGTTTATTTCCCTGAGGCACCTTCTATTCTGACTGAGAGGGAGAACTGTTTCTTCACCTATGGCCTCTACTGCTGCCAGCAGTATCTGATAATAATGGAAAGATGGACAATATCCTTGAGCTTCATGTGCACTGCTCTAACTAGAATAACCAAGTTCACAGCAATCACAAGAATGCCCCATGAGTTTGTCCAGTCAGAGCTCTGATTAGGTGGCCCTGTCACTTCTGCTCAGCCTCAATCATCGGTATTCATTAGGAAAGCAATCAGGAGCAACAGGTGAACACACTTAAATCCAAAATTATGACACATGAATCTCGAATTAACCTCCAATTCACACACTGAGCTGAATTAATTTACACTAACACCCATCACCAGTCCTTATGCTAGTTTAAAAGTAGCCAGCACTATTTCTTTTCTGAGATTGATGTAATATTGTATAGTATAAAGTTAGTTGGACTTGGCAAGTGACAGGAAATTTGGTTTAACACCCCTTTCCCCCTCCCCTGGTACTTATTGGTTGTGTGGACATAGGTGACAGGCATAACTGTCCTGAACTTGTTTTTCACTGTATAAGATGGACAAAGCAATGCTTGCACAGTCCTCATTGTGGGACCATTACAAGAAAAACATTTTATAAATTGTAAAGTGCTAACAGAAATGTGTACTGTTTTTGCTATGCTAAAGGTAGGATAATATGCTGTCCCCTGGTGTTACGTAATTACGTTGCCTGAACAATTAAGAAAATAAATGCTCTAGACAGGATTGTTAAGTGGATTTTACAGTCAAATTTCACCCCACCTTTTCCTGAACTTCCCATTTCCTTCTAGAGTCATCTTGTCCCCTTTTAACAAACCAATATCAATTCAGTATTCTTCTAATCCCAAAGGGAGCTTCATGGTCTATAGCCTCTTCTCCTGCATCAAAATGTACCTATTTGATTCCCTCAGGAATGTTCTTTGATATTGACAATGGATGGTAATGGACTGATACTAACCACTTAGCGACTGCCTCCAGACTGCCTCCTTATTTCAGGGCTTCAAAAGATCTGTGATTTCATCTTTGTGGTCTTTTCTTCCACCATGAGTGATCAAAATGCTCTTCTCAATTTAGGAAACAGTCCCTCCCACGTTGATATGGTCAAAAAATCTATCATGTGGTAGGTAACTACCTAACGATGAGCCTCTTAAGACGTAGCAAAGACAAGACACAGAGCTCATCCTGGGTCCAAATTTGAATCTTGTCAGCTTGGGAGGACCTGTCAAATCTTAAGGAGAACTGTGACATCATACGTACAAGGAACATCTGGAAGATTAGCAAAAGGACTGCGAGAACCTGAGAGTCATCCCTTGGTCACAGGACAACTCTAAGCTTGGGTCCACTCTCCCCTGGGCTCTGGATGTTCTTCTTTCATCTTCACATACTTCTGAGCAGATGTTGCCTTCAGCTAACAATAAGGAAAATAATGTACCTTAACCTAGTATGCACAGCTCCACAAAGGGCTCTGAAGGAATAATGCCACTACTACTAATTTCAGGTGAGATTCAAATCCAGCTGAAGCACAATCAAGATTAAAACAGCCTTTATAAATTACAGTAAATAAAGGTGAATGAATGTAATTATTCTGGTAAGCTCAGGTTGTGTGTGTTTTGCATAGCCCTCCATTTTATGGGAACACAAAACCAAATAGTAATGCTAACATCCATCACTAGTCCTCATGAGAACTTTAACTAAGAACATTACCTTCCTGAATTGATAGGCATAATATTTAGCCTATGTGGATCATTATTTTGGTGACAAGATTATGAATTTCTTGCAAATTGTACCCTTTTCATTTTCAGAGTTTCTTTACTTTCTTACACAATCAAAATTGCTGAATGCTGTTCCTGATTTATTAGAAAAATCCACTCAACAGTTACAAATTAATGAAGTTTTCCAGTAACATACTTGGCTCACCAATAGAGGGTATTTGCTACATTTGTAGGAATTTTCACAGAATCCAAGAAAATTATATGAATTTTTACCATTTTGAATTAAAAAAAAAAGCTTCTTTCATTACCTAAAATAATATGAATTCCTGTAGTAGATGGAAAAAGTCAAGAAATGTCCACAAGAAATGTTCTAAGAAATTCCAAGTTACTGCCATCCCTTAGAGTTGAGCCTTATCCTATAGCAATGAGTTAATCTTAGTGAAGAACTAACATGAGAATGTGGGAGAAAATGTTCATTTCACAGGGGATAGAACTAGGCCTAATGTTCAATATTCCACTACCTACTGGCTCCTCACTGAAGCCTACAAGCAGCACTATGGATGTACTGGATGGGACACTGATAACATCCAGATGCCCAAATGGGAAGGTGCATCTGTATCCTGCCTCCCAATTAGGTTTTTTGGGTGACCTTCACAAATATTTCTGGAGTCTTGCTGGCACAAAATTACTACAAATGTAGCAAAAGCCATCTGTTGCTAAGACAAATATATTGCTAGAAAACTTAGTTAATTTGTAACTATTGATAATGTTTAATATAAAATTTTGGAATAATCTCTTTGTTCTCTCTGAAGCAAACTCAGAGAATGCCTCTTCCTATGTCAGCAAAAGCCAGCCAAGGCTGACTCTACATTCCTTAGGAGACCTTTAACCTAAGACACTATCTTGAATAATGGGACTTTCCTTTATATCTTGTTATCTACAGACACATACTATGTTATGGCATATTAATGGTAAAGAATAGACATCTTAGGTCGTAATTTCAATTGAAACTTTGTTTACCCTTTCCTGTGTCAGCTATTTCGAATACCTGTTTAGGACAGGAAGCCTGGTGGGATTTTCTTATTGTATGTCACAGAGACATATGTTTACACAGCCTGGAATCGCAAAGCCCAACTGACATTGCTTTGTTTTGTTAATTGTCTTGTCTTACTAAATTTATGATTTGTTCAACTAGGAGAGTTCCTTTCTCACCACAAAATGTATATAAACCAGAAGATTTCTGCACTGGGTAGCCAGAACATTTCTGGCTCCATAATGCATTATGTTACCATTGTCTTTAATAGGGAATTGTGCCAAGCCTAGAGGCCTGTATTGGGCTACCCGAGTCTTTCCTACCTCACCTCCGAGGTCTTCGGCTGGCCACGCCGGATGCACATATGAGAGAAAGGACGTTCCAGAGTCGAACAGGGGTTGAGCTTTATTTCAGGGTCTGGGTTACAAGTGCAGGGGAATCTTCCTTAGGAGGAAGAGGGGGAGATTTCCTAAGGAGGCTAAGCTTAAGGGATTGGAAGTAGAAGTACAAGCGGGGAGAGAGGGGGAGCGGAGAGAGGAAAGAAAAGAAGCGGAGCCCTACTGTCCTCTTAGGCTCCACACGTGCTAAGAGAGCTTTCAGGCTTCCTCAATCCTACTTAATCTTCAGCCGCACAGTTTGCATCTCAATACCATGCTGTTAGGTAACTAGGTGTGCTCCAATCCGGGACAATCTCGAGGGCAGGGAGACTCCACCCATCACGTATCTCCCGGGGAGAGGCGGAAATACCCGAGCTAGCCGAGCTAGCTCAGTCTAACCTTCTCGAATCCCCGCTGTTCATGGAGGGCCTCGTAAGACTCTAAGATTTAGAAGTCCCACTTTTACCCGCCCGAGACCGTCCACACGGAATTGAGCTTCCAATCCCAACAGAATTGATTAATTAATTAATTAAATTATAAAATGTATGCATTTAGCCTGTTGCCTTTTCTTTAACCAAGTTTTCAGGTCAACACTATTAAAGTAGATTTTTCCAATAATCCAGGAATAGCATTCAGTGATTTTTACTGGATAAAAAAGTATGAAGCAATATTAACAGTTCTTTTCAAAATTCATTCTCATAAAATACAAATATATTGTAATTTTGCACTAACTTGCCTTCTTTTATAAAGTGAGAACCTTTACTCACACATCACCAAAAATTTTGAGACCATTTGTCCCGTGTTACCTTTTTTCTCCCTTTTTACTTGATCAACTGCTGACATCATCTCATTATATCTTCCTTTATTCCAGTCTCTGATAATGAGCTGGACTTTCTTTTGACCTAGCACAGTACCTGGCACACAGCAAGCACTTAATTAAATGCTTGGTGGTTGCCTGATTCCAAATTAATGGCATTTTAGTAAATTAAACTGCCTGTGAGTGATATGGGAGACACCAATTTAAAAGCAGAATCACAGACAGAGGAATCAGGACAGTTGGTTTCTAATGTCAGCAGTGACATGGATTCACTGAGTGGTTTTAGGCAGCTCTTTACTTTTATCTCTCTTAGCCTCAGTTTCCTAATGATAAAGTGGGGATCTCTAAGATGCCTTCAGAGCTTTAAAAAGAAAATCCTCCAGTGATTCTTGGTAAACCACCCAGGGAACATCCAAGAGCAACTTTTAAAAAATCATTTTTGGTAAAAGTTGACAAGTTTACAAGAAAAGGGTATCCTTTTGTTCCAATCAGTTAAAGAATATCTTTTAAAAATTATTTAAATAGAATAAACTGGACATATACTTTGTGACAGACAATGCTGGAGGCTAGATGGCTGACATTTTAATCCTCCATAGCCTAAAATTAAGCCATGGTGACAGCATATTGCAGCCAGTGGTAACTGGTTTTCTCCTCCCCCTAGTCTTCCCACCTCCAACTTCTAGGATTGCTACAATAAAAAGCAAAAAGAAACCTGCTTGTTGCTCAAATTTGTTTATGAGGCATAGGCTGGCTGTGATTCTTTTCTGATTGATTCTGGATAGGGAGTCCTCAGCAGGCTACTGCTATTGTATTGTTTCAAACCGCGCTGAGAAAGGGCAGCAGCAACTAGGGGGCAGCAAAGGTGTCACAAAGAACTGGTATCTAAGAGGAAAGACTTTAGTCCTTTCCCAGAAGCAAAAAGTGGAAGCAGTGGCAAAGTCACGAGCAGATTCTGTGTGGAGGGGCATCTGATCCTCTTTCTGGTCACACTCACCCATGGGCACACCACATGGTCAGCAAGCTTCGAGAAAAAAATACATACAATAAAAAACAGAGTGCCCTCTCTGCTCACCTATGACTCACAGAATCTTGAGCTTCCTTCAACTGAAGTGCCCTTCCATGAGGCCCTGCCTCATGCTCTCAGTTGCTAGCATCCTCCCCCGAGAAAGTAATTTGTATCTAACTTCCTAGAGTTTTTTTTTTAACTAATCTGTATTCATGTTGTCCCCTTATCCCCCAGAATGCCAGACTAAATGAATGACTGACTGAAATAGCACTTAGTAAAAGGTTTACCATTGTATTAAAGCACTAGGAATACAAATAGAAAAGATGGTCCCTGTAATTAAGGGCTTAAATTCTAATGAGGAAGAATCTTCTAAAGGAATGGTGGCTAGGCAAGAGTGCTCTGGTGGGAAGTCTTAGAGATGAGGGAGTGGAACACCTGGGCACTACGTGGATCCCCAAAAGGTTGGGCTTGATAATAATTGGGAGAGAAGCACAAAGGGAAGGTTATGCTTTGGGGATTCAGGGCTGAGTATCTTACTTCTTACTAGAAAGAGTCTCCCAGGCTTGGTAGGGAGGGTGGAGGGAAAACGGCCAAAGTGAAGCTGAATGTAAGCTCTTTAAGGGGAGGTACAGTACTATGGTTTTATCTCCTCAGCCACTAATACAGTATTTTGCAGACTGTTTTTTGTTTGTTTTAAACTTGACCTGTGATTGTATTGGCATAGAGAACTTCTACTATCAACGTGGATTAGCATCTGTTGCATAATTCAAAAATTACCCAGACTCCTGAGTTACGCAGCTTGCCTAGAGTCAAATAACTGGTTCTATGTCAGAATAGAACCAGTTATATGTAAGAATCAAAACTTGAATACAGGTCTTTTCCACTAAGGTCAGCATATTATCTACAACACTGAGGTAATTGTGTACATTTTCCACGTTAATATTTATTTTTGCATGTTCTCCTACGTTCAAGCCAGTACCTTTTTTTTGAAGAAGTTTCAATAGGACAAAACAAAACATGTTAACTCTACTTGTGCAGGCTCAATAACTTGGTTTTATCCCTGTATTTTGCGGAGCTAATCTGATTTTCCCCCCATAATAAGAGCTTTTGGTTACAGATAAGTAGTTTTCTAATTGTGTTAAAAATGGCCCTTTTCTGCCTATGCTTTGTAGGTGCTCTGGCACAAATGAGGGCCGCCCTTCCTCACTGGCAGGTTCCTGGTGTTGTTTCTGCCTTTCTCTGGATTCCCAGGGCTTAATAAGAGATATGCTGTTGCTGCTTGCGCTTCATGCTCTGAGAGGACCACAATGACATCATGACGTCAGGATCAATGCACTGTGCAGCCAGCTGTGGCCGATCCAACCAGTACATGGTCAGAAGGCTCTGCCACAGGCTGGGTACAAACAAGAGATACACAAGCGAACATAACTCTGTGGTTTCACCTCATCTGCAGTAAAGTGGCAAAGCTGACAAATGATGGAAAAAGTCAGCATTGGAGGGGCTGCGAAGGACAAGGACAAAGCAGAATCCTATTGGTGGTGGTGAGATTAAACAAACTGTAGCATAGGAATTGTAATCAGATGTTGTGCCATAAGATGAGAACGAAGGACTCAGAGAAACAATGTTAGATATATGAACTGGTGGAAAGTAAAGAGAACCAGGAAAAAATGTATTTAATGACTACGACAAGGTAAACAGAGAGAATAATGAAAAGAAATGCTATACTGCGGAATTACAATGACCACACCTGAACCCTCAAATGAGACAAGACACCGCCTTCCTTTTTTGCACAAGTAGAGTGTTTGAGTATGGAGAACTCAGACTGTTAGATGCTGTCCATGTGTTGGTTGGTTCTGTTGAAACTTTTTCTTTTAAAAATCTTAGTTACTAGGCAACTCATTCTATAAGGAGCAAAGGGAGGGATAGAGTCATAGTTCAAAAAACCAGAAGAGACCTTAGATGCTATCGAGTTCAAACTCCTGTTCCAGATGAGGAGACTACAGTCCAGGGAACTGAAGTGACATACCCTCAGTAACACAAGGAGTAATCCTCAGAGATAGGGTTAGAACTCAAGTCCTTTGATTCCAGAGTTGGCACTTTCTCCACTGTATCAAGATGCTTGCTTGATTCAGAAATGAATGGCATGCAAAACAAAGGCATCAATTGAAAGTTAAATTTTAAAATATACAAAGACAATTATCATGTCCTTCTTCTCCAGATTAAACCTGGACAACCCTGTTATGGCAGGATCTTGATGTCTTTGACCATCCTGGTCAATAGTGTCTGACATGGTCTTTACCCCAGGTCTTTCCTCATCCTAATTGCCTCTCTTCTACATGGTCTTTATTTTGTAGATTTTAACTGACAAACGGACAATTTTTGTCAATTTCTAAAACATGGTCTAGTGACCAGGACAAAGCAGAATGGCATTTCAATTATCCTTTTTCTAGACAGAACATTTTTAAAGCAGCCTATGATGGCATTAACTTTTTTGGGGGAGGGGGGTGAGGGGTGGCTCATTTGGGCTTGTGGTCCAATGAAATTCCCATTTCCCCTTATAGAAAATGTTGTCTGGTCATTTATCACTCACTTATATTTATGCCCCTGAATTTTTGAACCCTTGTGAACTTAAACCTTTAAGTTTACATATAAATTGTTAGACATGGTCCATAGTTATAGCCTGTCAAAACATTTGGAAATCCTGACTGTTAATAAGCCACAGAGTTTAAGTGATTGTATTTCAAAGGGTGCCCAGGAAGGGGAGGCAGCATTGTATGGACTAAAATTCTGCAGCAGAGGTCAGCCCAGGAGAGATGATAAGCTCTCAAGAATGAAATTCTGGAGATACTAGCAGAAATAATTCTGATGAATTATATGTAAGTATATAGAGAGATAGAAGGTAGCATGCTATAGTGGAGAGAAAGCCAATCTGGAAGCTAGGAAGACCTGGGTTCAAGTCCTATCTCTGACACTTAACTTGTGTGACTCTGAGCAAGTCACTTAACTTTTCAGTTCTCTAAGCAATTATCTAAGACTTTAAATTGCAGGGAAAGTGTGACCTGCACTGGTAAAGCAAACTTCTTACCCTAGAGTTCCCAACTTACACTACAATGATAGGTCCAGTCTTGATCCCCACACCCATAATATATTCCCTATACTCTCAGCATTAGTGTACCCACAGTCTCCCTCTTACTTAAGTGATCATGTGCAAGTCACTTAACCTTTTAGGGCACAAGATTCCTCAGCTGTAAAAAGAAGATGGGGGGAGGGGGAGGGAGGGAAGAGTGGGGGTGTGGGTGGGGAATGAGAAATTGGGATTAGATGGTCTCTAAAAAATCTTCTCAGTTCTAAAATTTTATGATTTAATGTCACTATTATTATTTCTCCTCTGCTTTGATATTATCTTCTGTGAATTATCAGACATTCCACTAAAATTCTTCTTTTGATTTATCTTTTATTTTCTATGGCATCCCACTTGGCAGATACATGTGGGAACTTTTCCCCCTTTCCTTCTATTTTTACCTTAGTCCTCCATCAGATCTTCAAGTGATTGTAAGATCCACTTCCATCCTGGCTAAGAGTCCCATTATTCTTCTGCCTTGAGCTCTGGTCCGGAAAAACAAATCCCCATTCTCTAACACTTTCTTCTTAACTCCAAGTTCACTTCACATTCCTGATTTCTTTCTAAAGCTCCTACCTTTATTTTGTAGCACTGATGAAAATACCACTTAAGGACTTCAGTTTCTTGCTAAGAATTCATAATCCCTTAAGATGCTTTATAGATTCCTTCTGGCTATATCATTTGTTCCCACATAAATCACCGAAAATGTTTTTCAGGCTTACCAGGTCTCAAGAGGCTATCTATCACATACCAAAAAGGAGCTCTAGGAAGAAAGCATACTTTCCAGTTGTTCACATAAGGTCAACGTACAGTTGCTTTGGTGCCCTTTGGCCAGAAGTCATCAATCACCACAATTCAGCTTCTCTTCCTGGGATCAGTATTGGAAAGCCTTCTCTCCTAATGGCACCTGAGGAACCTTCACTAGAACACAGAAGTTGCTTCCTTTTCAGAAAGGTTCAGATCTATCCTGCATGAAAAGAACTTCAAATCTATTTTCTACCTCCAAAGAGTCAATGATCCATCTTTTTTTTCTGTTATAGTCTACTTTCTAACTCTTGACACATTTGGATTATTTTCTGCCTGTATGAATTATTTTCCTCTTTGTTTTCTTCTTGTTGCATATTTTTAGGGAATATATCATTATTTCTGATAAATAAGGGTAGAGAAATATTGCCCCTACCTTCTTGACCCATGGTCATTTATCTCTGCAGTGTGTAATATTTTATTTACTTCTTGAAACTCCCACTGGCTTCCTTGCTCCTTTGAATGTCTCCCTTCTCAAACCTCTCTGACCATTTTCTTATCGGAAGAATGTTCTTCTTTCTCCCATTCCTTAAATGAAGATATTCTACCAATACTCTATCTTAACTCTGTTCTCATCTCCCTGCATACTTTCCCTGAGTGAATTTACTCATCCCCACAGGTTCAAATGTCATTTCTATGCAAATGATGCTCTATCCTTGACATTTTCCCCAAGCTCTACTTCAATTTTCTGTTAGATATCTTTACTTGAATGCCCCAGTGGGAACTCAAATTCAACATGTCCAAAACAGAACTTACATTTTTAACAAAAATTGCTTCTCCTCATCATATCCTTATTTTTTAGGAGGCAGTAGGAGGAGAGATTATTGGCATCACTCCCCTTCTAGTCATTTCTGCCGACTATCTTCAAATAATATTTAGCTACTCCTTCCCTCCCTTTCTACATGTGACTGCTCATTAAATTCATCTCAATTGTATGTGCCTAATCTACCCTCAAATCTATCCCCTCATTTCCATCTCTACTTTCATCACTATAGTTTAGGTTCTTATTAACACTGGTCTCTTAACTGGTCTATCATGGAATCAGTGTCTGAAACATCTTTGCCAAATAGACTTTCCCAGCTCTGATCACATTGTTCTTCTGCTCAAAATCCTTTAAAGATTTCTAAGTGCCTCTGAAATTATGTTCATAGACTAGTGTCCAAGGCCCTCTCTTCTCCACCCCTGCTGGTCTGTGTCATCCTCTCCAATCATTTCTTCACATGTACCTTACATTTCAGCCAAACTTGGCTATTTGCTTCCCCTACACTTGCCCTATGCTTCTAATCATGTGTATACCTACAAAACCTTCTCTTACCTCTCAGCTAGTCAAAATCCTACCTTCAAACTCTAATTCAAATGCTATTTCCCTCCATGAAACCTTTCTTAATCGTCCTAACTGAAAACAACTTCTGCCTACTCTGAACAATAATATTTTGCTTATACTAATCTTATGAATATATCATTTACTCCCTGGCTGTTTTGTCACCAGTCACCTACTAGACCACTGATTGATTCATGAGTTCCTCATGGGACCCATTATATTATGCCAGCTCTAGCTCCTTGGCCACCGTTTCTCCAACTGTCTTGCTAAATTAAACATGGTACCCTCTCCACCTCATACTCACTCCCTCCCCCTCCCATACCTCCTTTATAGTACTAGAACCATAATCAAATTAACTGTCATTGCTACTGGAAAGGGTATACCAATCTACTCCCCTATGACTCCTTTTTACCATTCCAATAATTTTCCAAAGTATAATACCTCTCACATATGCCACAACTCTCCTCTATTTGTTGGTTTTTTCTATTAGAATGATTAAGGGCAGGAACCATCTTCACTTTTGTATTTGTATGCCCAGCACTTAGAAGCACTATGTTCTTACTTACATGTAAATAATATATGCTTTTCCAACCATCCATATTACATTTTAGTTTTACCTTGAACTAATTTATGCATATATTTTACCTTCCCTACTACACTATAAGTTCCTTGAGGGCAAGAACCATCTCTGATATTCATAGAATGGTACCTCAAGTGAGAGGTGAACAGCTTTTTGTTGAATGGCAGGGATACAGATAGAGGATGATGACATCATTCATGGTGAAACTCCAATGAACGTTAGCATCCTCTCTGCCACTTATCATTTTCGAGGGAGGCCTAAGCTGTAGGGCACTGTGAGGTTAAATGACCTGCCTGGAGTCACACAGGCAATAAATGTCAGGGGTTGGCCCTAAACCAAGTTCCAAGGACAACTGTATATTCTTTATTCCATGTTGCCTTTCTTGCTGAACGAATATTAAACATTCTAACTTGGTCATGTGGGATGATCTAATGGCCAAGTTCAGAGGGAATAACTATATTCACTCAAGGTGAAAATATACAAAGACTAGTTAAGATATCAAAATATCACACTATTCTCAGAGAATTAACACAAGAGTTCTGAATTAACTTTCCATTAAAATTAAGGTCAAATTATACATGCTCCTAGAAAAGAATATAATATTCAGAAATATTTTCAGTTACTTTAGGTGAAATGGATTTAAAGTGAATTCATGTGTTTCTGTCTGTGAGATGCAACATTTGCTCTTAACCCAAAGAGCCTGAGAAACAATTATACAATGACTAATGTAAAAGAATAATAGTCATGGGAAATATTTAGAAATAGAAGTCCAAGCATAGAAAGAAATATTAAAATTTTTTTTAATAAACTAAGTTAAAGCTTTATAGCACTTAACAATTAAGGAGAAGGCCCCAAAGTGATAAATACAGATCCTGATTTTAAACTATCAACAGTGGAATAGAGCCTCTAGATTAAATTCAACTCTGGATAAAGGAGAATCCAAAGTCACAGGAAAAAAGCCTTAGAGAGCACTCATTTTGCAAATGTACCACATACAGAATCTACACTCTTGTACATCATGCTTAGGTTCCTTGTCTTTCCAGATGAACAAATTTAATTAAAGCAGAAGGATCAATTTTTCTTGCGAAGTAGGCAGTTGGCTTGATTTGTTGAGTATTCTTATCAACTTGTGCTCTTTATATAGCACTTTCCCCCTAAGTGATCACTGAAGATTTATTTAAATAACTAAACTGGGTGCAGATTAGGCAAAAAAATCCTCCAGATTTTCATATTCACTTGCATGATCTCATTCTTACCATAAGACAAATCCATAATCCATAAGATAATTTCTCTTTGGAAGCAAGCAAATTCTCTAGCTGGGTAATGAGAATGAGCTTTGACCATTCATTTGCAGTGACCTTCATATCCACTTCATTTTAGCCACCACCAAAAGTCATGGCCACACATTAGCCCTTGTCATCATTCAAAATTGCTCCCTATCTAAGATCTTGAACTCTGAAGTTCTGCTCTCCTCATTTCCTATCAGGTATAATGGTTTCTGGACCTCCTTATCATGCCTTCCTTCCCCAGGAAAATCATCATTGGGAAATTTCATTATCTTGCAAGACTGAATCTCTCTGGTACTCACATCCTATCAGTATCATTTGTGCTTCTGACTGAAGGGCAGGACAATGGACTACAGGGCCTCTATTTAGGAAAGGGGCTTAGCACAATCTTCTCATTTATCACAAGCTATAGCGCTTTTGTATTTTTTTGGATTTCTCCACCACGCCCTGGCATCATGCATCTTCTCCCCTCCTCTCAATCTTTCTCCCCTCTTCTCTTTTCAGCTTTCTTTTGTGTGTTATCTTCCTCCATTAGGTTGTAAGCTCAATAAGCTATTAATAATCATTTGGAAGAATGTTCTAAAACACTAATAATAGAGAAATACAAATCAAAATAACTCTAAGGTTCCACTTGATGCTCAGAAAATTAGTAAAGCTGACAAAATATAGGAAGAGTCAATGTTGGAAGGGTTGTAGAAAGATAGGTATACTAATGCATTGCTGGTAGAACTGTAAATTAGTACAACCATTCTGGAAATTATGTAAATAAAATGACAAATAAAATGACTAAATGATTATTCTGCTAGGCATATACCCCAAGGACATAAATAATAACATGAAAGGTAACATGTAACCAAGCTATCTATAGTAATATATTTTTCTGTACTAGGAAAGAATTGAAAACAAAGTAGATAACCATTAATTAGGAATGACTCAACAAATTGTACTTGAATGTCAAGGAATATGATTGCAATGTAAGAAATCAAGGTGATAGAGAATGAAAAGACTCCTGAACTGATGTAAAATGAAGTAAGCACAGCTAAAAAAAACATATACAATTAAAAATGTAAATGAAAAGAATTACAAAATAATAGAAAATTAATGTGGTAAAATTACAAAGAACAAAAAGGAGACATGAGAGGATACCTCAGTCTGTGAGAGTGTCCGTGGGTTTGGAAAATGGCATCTACTATCAAATTTTGTTTCTCTTATTCTTAAAACGATGATATTACATGGGATGGCTCTCTGGGAAAGGGGAGGGATAAAATAAAGGGTGAAACTTAGGCTTTATAAGAAGAAGACATTAATAAAAATTTATTTTGAAAAATGTTTTTGAATCATGATTATTCCCTAACTTATTTGTTTCCCATACGAAAATTTGACAAGCATACCATTTCAACTTTTATAAAAATATTGTAGCACTAGCCCAAGTCCAGATCCCTTGAGGTACTCCAATGGAGAGTTTCTTCTAAGTGGATGCTGAACCATTAATGAATATTTGGGGTTTAACCATCCACTTGGTTCTGAATCCATCTAACTCTGGTTATAGTTACAATCTAGTGCATACCCCTTCACTTTGTCCACATGAGCTGCATGAGAGGCTTTATCAGATGCTTTAGTGAATTTAGGAAAAGCTTCAGTCATTTTTCAGTCAGGGCCGACTCTTTGTGACCCCATTTGGGGTTTTCTTGGCAAAGAAACTGGAATGATTTGCCATTTCTTTCTCTAGCTCATTTTATAGATGAGGAAACTGAGGCAAACAGGGTTAAGTGACTTGCTCAGGGTCACAGAACTAATAAGGATCTGAGGCCAGATTTGAACTTTGGAAGATGAGTCTTCCTGCCTCCAGGTCCAGCACTCTAACTACTGTGCCATCTAGCAGCTCATGGGGAAAGCTGCATGCATCTTTATCTGGTTTACCAATTTGGTAACCCTGTCAATAAAGGAAATGAAGTTGGTCTGACATATTCTGTTTTTACTAGATGTTAATTAACTATCTTTTCTATAAGGCATTCTAGATTTTTCCAGGAACCAGTCAAACTCATTGATTATTAATTTAAAGGTTCCATTCTTTTCCCTTTTTGAAAGTCAGGATAATATCTGCCTTTCTCCAGTTCTGCTATACGTATCCTGTTCTCAGGTTTGGTTTTACTGGTTGTTGTTTTTTTAGTTTGTTTTTCAGATAATTGACTATGGCTCAATCATCTGAAAATTCTTTTAGTACCTTGAAATAATAGTTTAACTGGATCTAATGACAAACTCATCAAAAGTAATTAGATATTCTCTTACTTTCTCACTACTTATCTAGTCAATTATCTCCACATTAGTTACCAAGTATATGGAAGGTACCTAACTCTAAAATCTAATCCCAACCATCCCAGACGACCTATTTCTAACTACTTCTTGGACTTCTCCACTGGATATTCTTTTTTCTTTTGACAACTTTTTCAGTTACATGAAAAGACAGTATTCAACATATACGTTTTTAAGATTTTGCATTCCAAATTTTTTCTGTAACCTCCCCCCCAAAGTTGGTAGGAAAACTGATCTAGGCTATCCCATGTACATTTATGTTAAACATGTTTCCACAATAGTCATGTTGTGAAAGAATCAGGACAGACGGGGAAAATCACAGGAAAGAAGATACAAAAATGGTGAAAAGAGTAGACTTTGATCTGCATTCAGACTCCGTTGTTCTTTCTCTGAATAAGGACAGCATTTCCTCTCATGAGTCTTCTGGAATTGTATTAGATTACTGCATGGCTGAGAAGAGGTAAGCCTACCAAAGCTAATCATCCCACAGTGTTGCTGTTACTGTGTACAATGTTCTTCTGGTTCTGCTCCTCACTTTATTTGGCATCAGTTCATGTAAGTATTGCTAAGTTTTTCTGAAATCTACCTGCTCATCATTTCTTACAGGACAGTAGTATTCCTTTACATTCATATAGTACAACTTGTTCAGCCATTTTGCAGTAGACAGGCAACCCCTCAATTTCCAATTCTCTACCACCACAAAAAGAGCTGCTATAAATATTTTGGTATATATAGGTCCTTTCCTTTGATCTCTTCAAGATACAGACCTAGTAGTGGTATTGCTGTGTCAAGGGGTATGCACATTTTTATAGTCCTTTGTTTCCAATTCTAAGTTGTTCTTCAGAATGGTTGGACTAGTTTTGAATTGTCCATCATGGTTCCTATTTTTCCACATCCCTTCCAGAATGTCATTTTCCTTTCCTGTCACATTGACTGAACCGACATAGTGTAACATGTCACTTTAAAGATGTTTTCATTTTTCTAATCAATAGTGACTTAGAGCACTTTTTGTTATTATTAATCACATTGATTTTTTCATTGAAAACTCTGTTTGTATTCCTTAACCATAATGGGAATCTTATTTATCTTTTCATGTGTCTCACTAATTATATGACAAGGCATTTGCCTCCCACAAGAAGGTCATAGTTAATCCTGCTCTTTACCTGATCTTCAACAAATTTCTTCATGTTGACATTCAGAGGACTGGGAAGAAATCACAATGCATCAACATCTGCCATGCTTTGTTTTAATTAAGGTGATTCCAAATCCTTACACTCCACAGCAGCTACCCAAATGAATGGGTGCAGAAGCAGCATCAGCAACATGAAAAGCACAGCTCAGATTATGAAATGTTCCTCAAGTGCCATCAACAATTCTTCATCGCACATTAAGCTCATGGCTCATGTCATGGCCATCCCAAGAGTCTTGCATGTGCCCAGGGATCAAAGTTACTCCTAAGCTCTCTCAACACCACCATCCATTTAGGAACCTCTGGCTCAGTCAACATAACTTCTCCCTCCCTGAAGGTCCATGGCAGCATAATCCTAAATCTTTGCCACTTTACAGGCCTCTACAGAGGGGAAGGATATTTTCTTCTCCCATGATACCTAAATAAGGAATCTCTGCACTACATCTAAGGACTCAGAATCACAGTCTGGGGGAATCTTCCTTTACTCTTTAGAATCATAAAGAATCATTCTAGTAGGAATTCTCTAATGGACATAACATACTGTCATTAGTCTGAAGGTTATCCCAAACTCAAAGGTTTCTCTCCAGAAATAATCATTTGATGTTGAGTGGTGAAGTTATGTCTTCAAGCTGAAGATCTTCCCACATTCACTGAATTTGTAAGGGCTCTCTCCTCACTGGATATTCTGCTGAAATCTTTATTTTGCCATTCCCAGAACAGAACTGGCCATTTCCACAGTCCTTTACACTTGCATCTCTTGTACCCTTGTCTTACCACTGCTTCTGACTTGCCAAATTCCAACCCTGGATTACTCACATTGTCTGCATCCTCTGTTCAATGGGGCTGAATGAATCTGACATAAATCATGCAACTGAGCTGTCTAGGTCTACTACAAACTAATGTTAGATAAGTTGCAGTGAGAGAGTCCTTTTCCTCTTCCCTAATTCTCTATTCTGCTTCCTTTCGAGGCTGTTCTCAGTGTTCTCTTTTTTTCTCTCTCAGAATTCCTGCTCATCACCTCTTCTTCTTTCCCTCACATCTGAAGACCCCACTTGATATTTTATTGAGAAAATTGAGGGTATTCACCATGAGCTGCCTCTTCTCTGTACCTCAAAATTGCTTGATAAAAACTTTCACTCTTTCCTTCTTTACTCCAGTCTCTGATATTACAGTGGCCCTTCACATGTCTTCATGATCTCTGCCATTCTTGTTTTTTCAGTCAACTCATTCATTCCTTCTTTCTCTAAACTTCATTCTTTTGAAATTTACTAGCTCTGTCACAGCTGCCTAAAAACATGCAGAAGTCTCCTCCACATTAAGACAAGAACAACAACACACACCTCCAAAAACAACCACAACATGACACTAGACACTATGATGTTTTAAAGCTCTCATTCTTTACTTGTCCTCTTCTCAGTCAAATTTTCAGTTACAAAGATTCTTAGTTTCCAGATGAGCTGTTCTCTTCTTGTTCCTCACCCTTCTTGACCTCTTTGCAATATCTGACACTGTTGACCACTCTTCTTCCCTGGATTCTCTCTTCTATGGGTTGTCATGGATCTGCCCTCTTGGCTCTCCTCATATCTGACTGCTTCATTTCAGTCTCCTTTCCTGGATCTTCAGTCATATCACATCCAGTAACTGTGATTATACCCTCCGGATCTGTGCTGGACTTCTCCCAGTGTCCCTCTTTACACTCTCTGTCACTGAAATTATCATTAAATAGGTTTAATTTTTTTCTTTATGCAGATATTCATAGGTCTACATAGTCAATCCAAGTCCTAGAGACATCTTAAACTCAGCATGTAAAAAGAAAGAAAAATCTTTTCATCCTTCTTCCCCACAATTGTATGCCCTCTCCCAAATTTCTTCATTACTCTCAAGAGCACTATCATCATCCTTCCTCTCTTCCAGATTCACAATCTCAGTGTTTTCCTTCATTCCCATTCTCTCTTACCCTACATATTTCATTAATTGCCAAATCTTGTGTTTTTACCTCTAACAACATTTTCTTACATCTGATAGCTATCTGACAGTTTTCCATTCAACCAGGAGTATGAGGACACATCACCTTAATTCAGATACTCATCATCTATTGCCTGGACTATAGTGATGGTCTCTGAACTGGTCTCCATACTTCATATCTCTTCACTCTAATCTATTCTCTGAACACCTGCAAAACCAATTCTCCTTAAGTATAGATTTGACCATGTTACCATCCCAACACAATAAATTCTAGTGGCTTCCTATCACCCCCAAGACAAAAACAAACTCCTGTTTAACCTTTGAGCCTTTTACAAACAGGCACCAACTTATCTTTTCAGGCCCATTATATAGTACTCTACTTTACTGTACTCTATGGGTAGCCAAACTAATTTTGCTTTTCTTCCCACATCAGTCCAATTCCTTTCTGTTCTCCCAGGCCTGGGATATATTGCCTCCTCACCTTTGCCTCAAAGAATTCTTACCTCCTTCAGGACTTTCTCATTACAGAAATTATATAATTTTGCAGTCACCAATCTCTTTACAGTGTACATATTAAATGTCTCTTGATTTCATCCTCGCTCACACCAACCTCATTACTTTTTTCCTGAAACACTACGACTACTTCTTAACTGGTTTCCTGGTGGCCTCAGTTCCTCCCTTCTTTAAAAGTCCTTATTGTTAGAGGAAATAATCTTTCTGAAGCATGGCTCAAATCATACCCTTAACTAAAAAACTTCAATTACTCCCCATTCATTATTGAGCAAGCTTCAATATCCATAACATGGCAGATAGCATGTTAGCACACTTTATTGTGAATTATAATCAGTCATGTAGGTGTCTTATTTCCCTGACTAGACTGTAAGCTCCCTCAGGGTAAGAACACTGTCTTATTTATCTCTGCATATCTCATAGCATGTGCAATAAATAGCTACTGAATAAACTCTGGTTTTGAAGGGATCTTTGTTTTTCTCTAATTCAACCTTTTCACTTTATAGATAAGGCAACTGACCTCTTGAGAGGATAAATTACTTGCCCAAACAGACTGAAAGTTAGTGTCAGAATCAGGTAGTTCCTCAGACTTCTCCTCTGTATTGAACACAATGAAAAGTTCTCTTAGGAATTTGTGCTGTTTCCTAGAGAAACACATATATCAATGTGCTGATAAGGCTTGGTCCCATATTAGAGATATAGATATTAAGGGAAAACTCAGGTAACATGATTAGTGGTAGAGTTTACAGATGAGCTATCCTGAAACATTACATTTCTCATAACTTTATCCTTTGAGTTTTCTTTAAAATATAATTTTTTTTGAAGTAGAGACAAATAACACATGATGTTGTCCTTTGTATATAGAAACATTTTTAAAAGAATTTTTTGAATTGTTTCTCCAAAGTGGCACTGAATTATACTGAGTTACCTAAACCTTCTCTCTCTGATTTCCCTCACCACCACACATCCATGTAAGCATGTGCATGCATACATACACACACGTGTGCATGCACACACACACACCTACCACATATACACACTCACATGTACACATCTGTAAGGTCAGAGAATCTACAATTAGAGGATCAAGTTATGCCTTTACTTGAAACTAAATGACCCAAATTAGAATCCAATACATAACTTTGGCTCCATGAATACCAGGCTCTAGCTAAGAAACTAAATCATGAGAACAAAATTCAAATTGAATTAGTCAATAATGTTTACTGGATGTGTGGAAGAAAAAGACCATAGTTTTACTGAATCAAAATTCCATTTCTAGAACTGTCTTGAGAGAGACAAAAATTAATTTAAAAAGGCAAATAAAACATCCCCAGGACAAAAAAATAGGTGCTTGTCTTTTCACTTCCGACTATTCTTATATAGTTATGATGATCCTATACTGTAAATCTTTAGCTAATTAATTCTAAATTTTTAGCAAGAAGATTCTTAACCTCATCCAGTATTGAATACCATCTGTCTGTGGTGAATATTTAGCTTTCACTCACAACCTGCTTCCTAGCCCTTCCTTAACTAAATGCAGCTTCTTAAAAGAGATCAAAGTTTTCCATTCAACCAGAAGGGGTATGAGGACATATTCTATAAATAGGCCAGTTTTATTACTTTGTAATCTCCTGCTGCCATCTCCTGTGTTAAACGAAGAAGCCACTCATCATTTTTGAATAAGAATTAATAGTGCCTCTCTGATAGGAATGATTTTTATTGGTCACTCAGATTTGATATTTCCTAGATGAAAAAAAAATACAGGGGGAAAAAGTTGATTCTCTTACCTCTAAATGACTCCGGCGTTCTGCAATTACTCTCTCATCTTTATTCCCAAAGAGTTTTTTTGGGGGGAATTCTAAAGTAGCAAGCTGAAATGTACAAGAAAGAATACATTAACATCATACCTGCAGGTTTTTAATAGAAATAGACATTTTAGTTTGAATTATGAAGTGGGAGTCAACATAGTCTAATAGGTTACCAAATCAGGAGCCCTGAGTTCTTGCCTTAAACTCTTATTACTAAATTCTGTGAGATTTTGGTCAAGAATCTCTCTAGGCCTTGGTTTTCTCACCTGGTCTATATTGTCTCTAAGGCCCTTTCTAATTCACTCTCTAACAATCATATTTGTCTAGTTAAGAACTGATGAAATAAATTAAATATTATACTAACAATTTTAAAAAAGGAGCCAGCTCTTTTGAAGATGGATAAGTACTCAAGTTCTTCCTATAGTCCACATGAGGATTTTCTAGTCATCCACTGAATATATTTATACATACTTCCCTTGTGAAAAACATATTCTTGTTCTTGACTCCATATGTCTACTTTCTTGTACTAATTTGTTCTTAGCAAATGTTTATATTCAGTCAAGTTAACAAGCATCTTATTAAGCACTTCCATATGTCAAGAATGGTGTTCAGACCTATGAATTCTAAGAAAAGCAAGAAGCAGCCACTGGCCTCAAGGAGAACATCTGGAAATCTAAGTCCATACTAGTTAGACATAGAGTATATCTATTTCAAAGGTAATGTGAAGGGGAAAAGCATTAGTAGTTAGATTGTGAGAGCCCTCCTACAGAAGGTGAGCTTTGGCTTAAAATCCTGAAGGATACCAAAGAAGCTAAGAGGCAGAATACTACAGGCATGGGGAGGAACTGATACAAATTTTGGTCCAGAAACTATAGGTGGGCTAAGAGAATTAGACTACAGTACACATGGAAGGAAGTAACCTGTAAGAAGACTAGAAAAGTAGGATGGGACCAGTTTTTAAGCACTTTAATCGCCAAATAGAGGATTTTATATTTGATCCAGTAACAAGGAGTCACTAGAGATCACTGAGCAGAAGGAATGGCACAGTCACACTAGGCTTTAGAAAAATCACCTTGGAATGAGGAAGAGATTTGAAGCAAGGAGACTAGTTAGAAGATTATTACAGTAGGCCAGGGGAAAGGGTTCTAGGTGAGAACAGGAGAAGGAAGGAGAACAGATTAAACAGTTATACAGTTCTACTATGTCCTAGGCACTGTGCAATGTGCTTTTTCCAAATATTATCTCATTTGGTTCTACCCGAGGGCTCTGATATAGGACTGGAGAGAAGTACTTAGCACAATGCCTGGCACACAGTAGGTGCTTAATATTTGTTGATTTGAGAAAGGGATATACGCGCACACACACATATATACATTTATATATGGAGAAATACAAAGTTTTGGCAAAGGATTAGATATAAAGAATGAGTGAGAAGAAAGAGAAAATTGGAAGCCTAAGTTTCTAGGATGATAGTGCTGCCTTCACCAGTAATATGGAAATCTGGGAGAGGGAAGAGTTTGGAGCAAAAGAGGAATTCTTTTTTGGATACGCTGAGGTGTCCAAGAGGATGCTAGAGATTAGTGACAGTAGTTCAGGAGAGATTAGGATTGAATATATAGAACTAGGAATCATCTGTATAGAGATGATATCTTCCTAGAAATACTGGAATTGAAGTAATGAGAATCCCACCAAAAAAGGGCCCTGTGAGAAAAAAATCTAATCAATATTAAGTTTGTGTTAATATAGCAAGTGCTAACTACCAATAGCTGGATTAAATCTCTCATTTTACAGAGATTTAAGTTATTTGATATTTGTATAAGACCACAGGACTAGAGAATGACATGGCTGAAATTAGAACTTGGATCTCTTGACTTCTACTTCTAATGTTATGAAGCCATGGGCAAAAAAGCACCAAGATTCACCACTTACCTCTCTTCTGTAATTGTGACAAACAGGATCCCAAAGAGAGTTATTAAGCAAGAATTTACCATTACAGGTACTAGTATTATGCACATGTAGTTTATTTATGTGCAAAAAAAGCCATTTCTGTAAATGGGAATCCAAGGAGTAGGAAAAAAATACCATTTATATCTGTATATATACACTTTGATAGTAAGTCAGTGATAGACTGGAACCCTGGCCTCATGATTCCTATTCTTTTCAAGTCATCCTGAAACCATTAGGATATAGGAGCTTAGAGATTTCAGAAACAAAGCCTTTATAAGCTGATGACTCTGACAGATGCATTTTGTGATTTTACAAAATCTTTTACATACATTATCTCATATGATCTCATCTTTGCTCTTTCTGTAGTTGCTCCCCAATCTGGCTCCTGCCCTGATGTTTAGTTATTCAAACTTTGATCACCACCACAATAGTCTGATTACATGTACCTGCATGAGTATGCCTATATGTACGTTTTGCTTTGTCAAGGGATTTCTTCCTTTGGCATCTCACTCAAGGAGTTCTTGGGAGCCTGCTAGTATGACAGACTTTCATCTCTAGCACACTTTAATGAGGAGAGATACTTCTCTGCCAGTCATGTGGTTTTCATCTGGCCAAGATTTACTTGTCTATGTATCTCTCTCCCCTGCCATGTAGTCAGGGATTGGTTCTGAATGCTTGGCAGTCACTCTTTCACAGTTTGGTTGTTTTGTCATTTTCTTCTGTGGATGATGAAGTGATGTGTTTTATGTCAAGGGAAATTTACAAACTGGTTTTCTTGCTAAACTCAAGTGGTGAATTGAAAGGATTTCAGAGGAACTGCATCATGTAGAGAGAGACCTAGCATCCTTCATTTCTTCTTAAACAATAGTATTTTTTCTCCTATATCAAATAAACCTAAGTCATTATGATATATGTCTCAAACATATGCAACTTTTGACATGCGTTTAAAAGTTGGAGGAAATTTTAGAAACCATCTAGCCTAACCCCTTCATTTTCTAAAGGAGGAATTGCATTTAGGCCCAGAGAAATTAAATACTTAGCCCAGCCACTCATCTAATATGGAACTAGAACCCAAATCAGATATCCACTCTTGAGTATTTTTTTATAAGTGGACAACCAAAGTAAAAGGCCTCATGGGCCTATGAGAAGGTGACCCCTTACGAAAATGGTGGGTGGAGATCAGAGACAAAGTAGCCACCCCATACTTCCAAGACAAAAGGAAAAGTAATTTGTAAAATTTTGCTTGGAGGCATGGGATTTTAACCTGAGGGCAGTTCCTCTCACTGAACTATATAAAACTAGAAAACAGACAGTTTGCCCAACCTAGCAATAGTTTCTAGGTTGAGTAAGGCAGAAGACTCTAGGCAACAGAAGTCAAATTAATCTCACTCACAAGGCGTGTAACTTGTACTGGGCAACAACTGACAGGGAGCAGCATAAGCTGGAAAATACAGGGCATCTTGACTGCTATCCTAAGTGGTACAAAAGGATGTAAAGAAAATTGCATAAGGGTAGCATTTTAAGGGTTTTAAAAGTGATATATCATATAAATTCAAGAAACTGGCTACCTGTAGGTGTAATAACATCTGTGTTCTCACTTAGCTCATGATTACACATACATCCAAAGTAAAATGGAGAGCTAAGGCTATTTTCTAAATTTTGAAAAGGGAACAAAATCCACTAAGATACTTTCATCAGAAGTAACCAGATAATGGAAGCAAAAGTTAATATCTTCCCTTAATTATCCTGGCTCTCCACTTTATTTGGGACACACAAACACAAGATTAGCGAAGCTACTTTATTACATTTGTCACCTGGTATTTTTTTCTACAGACTAAAGAATTTCAACATTTCTAAAGACTCACTGCAGGGAAGACTGAGCTCCATCAAGTTGATCAGCTAATAAAATATAGTTATTTTTATACAACTTGTTATAGATTAGGTTTTTCCAACTTAATGTATGATATTAGGATGCTTTAACTTAAAGTACTACTCACTCCTTGTTCCCCTTGCCACCTATCTAAATAACATGTTTTGAAACATAATATTAAGACCAAAAAAAAGCCAAAAGGTGGTAAAGAAAGTCTTAGGTTTGGTTGAATAATTGCTACTAGCAAACCATAACTATGCCCTTTAAATTGGCCCAAATTTTGAAAGTAACAGAAAAATTACCATCTTTATTTGGGTGTGGATCAACTAGGGACAGGCATAAAGCAGTGAAGTCTGCCAAATAAGTCAGGGAACTGAAACTGAAAACCTCCATGTGGACCTCACTGTGAAGGCTGCTGCTGGAAGTTCAGAAAGGATTAGTTTATTCTGAGACTGCACAATTCTATAGTCAGCCTAGTTATGGATTCTGTATTGTTCTTTTTCCTCTCTGTGGAGACTTTTGGGTCCAGGAAATTTTCTACAGTGGGAGGTAGATGGAACAAAATTTATTAGACACCTCACCAGATGTGGGACTGCCTCCAATCCTCTCTAGGATGCAGAGAAGACAGTTAATACTACCATGGTGGGGAACAGAGGGAACTGTGTGCTGTCTCTCTTGGCATCCTCACTTGCTTCTAATGATCTTGGTGTTTTGGGCTCATGAGAAAGACAGGAGTGAATAGCTACTGATTGGGACTATATGGGAAAGGAGGATGATTATTTCCAGAGATGTTCTGAAGATGTGGCACATGAGTACAAGAATAGGTCTTGAAGTTCTTCATATTTTAGCAAATATAGGACTGGGAGTCATTAGGAGAATAGATCCAGAACACCGAAGACTGTTAGCATCCTCAAACTTAAGGTGTCCAAAATGGAACTTATCTTTCCCCCCATTCTCCAAACTCCCTTTTCTTCCAAATTTCCATATTTCTGTTGAGAGTACCACCATCTTTCCAGTCACCTAGGTTCTTAACCTCAGAGTCAACTTCAATTTCTCCTTCTCCCTCATATATGTTGTGTTTGTCCTTTGTTGCCAAAGACCATGCCATCAGAGAAATGATGACGTGACTTGTACTTGACTTTATTTTGAGTGAGTGAGGGCTCTTCAAGGTTACCACCCTCACTGCTCCTCCTAAGCCATCTGAATCCAGTGACCAGATATTCATCAGGATGTCTGGAGATGGCCGAGGATGCAATGGGAGACCTTGGTCCCTTTAGACCAAGTTCTATTCAAGTACTCACTTAGGGTAAGTTAAGGTCCATTCAGTGAATAGGCCTGTTTAAGAAATAATCAAGGGATGGCCCCTTTAATGAGGCAAAGAAAAATAACTACATCAGGCTGGGAGGGAAACAGCAACAGTTACTATTGATAATCAGTCTTAAGCCAGGAAGCAGGGTCCAGAAAACAGCCCTTAAGTGGAGTTTGGGCAGGGGTCTAGTGTTGTCCAATCTATGGGCTTCAGCGTACAGTAAGGTTTCAGGTTTTGGGAGAGGAAAGGGAAGGGAAGGGGAGGGGAGGGAAGGAAAAAAATCTAGTTCAAGAACTCTCTCCTGCACTATTGTACTAGTCTTTTAAGTCAACAGTAGATGTTGTGTTAATAGAAAAATAGTTCGCACTCTGAAGGAGTTTACAATCTAATGAGGGAGACAATATACAAACTAGACATATATAGGAAAATTGGAGGTAATCTTAGGGGGAAGATTAAGTGGGTCAGGAAAGGTTTCTTGCAGAAGGAATTTAGTGAACACTTGAAGGACACCAGAAAGTCTCCTAATTGGTCTCCTTTTAAGAGACTCTCTGCTTTCCACTTCCCACTTTTTTTGTTGTTGCTGTTATCTAGAGTAAAAGTCACACTAGGTCACTCCCCAACTCAAACTGAAGTAGCTTCGTATTGACTCTAGGATTAAGTCCAGACTCTTCTGTTTGTAATTTAATGCCTTTCACAACTTACCTTTCCAACATTATTAGATATCCCTCCCCCTCCTTCACTCTTCAGTACAGCCAATCTGGCCTTCTTGTGGTTCCTCATACATGATATTCCATTTCCCATGTCTATGTCATCTTTTGGGCAGTTTCTTAGAACTTCAATGAATGTTCCCTCCCCTCTACCTCTTAGAATCATTCATTTCCTTTACTAAAGAACCACTCTTTGTATGAAATCTTTTCAGATTCCTGAAGCTGCTAAAACTATCCTTCTTACAAACAAAACAAAGCAAAACAAAACCCTTGTGTTTATTTTGTGTGTTACTTATCTATGTATGGATTTTGGAGAGACTTTTACTTTTGCCTTTGTACCTCTAGAGCCAAGCATAGTACCCAACATATAATTCGAAGGGTTAGGACTGGATTCATGCTGTCATGGCATAGGGAAATATTGTAAGTAAAAAGAATATATTAGAATTTCCTTTGTTTACCACACCTTCATTTCCCTCTAAAACTGACCCTCAAATGAGAATTTGATAATGAAAAAATAGTATTGTGACAGTCTACCCAGGGTTTAAAAAATCAGTTGACTATACAGAGGTGTCAAAGGCACAGCCAGCAGCCATCTTACAAAACTCCTGAATCTACAAGAAACAAAATAAAATGTAACTGGGAAAGATTTAATAAAATAAAATAAAAATACAATAAAACACAGATAATATTAACATGTAGTTTTCTAAGTCAATATGCAGCCAACAGGCATCCTTATGCACAGTTTGGTGGCCCCATTTTGATCTGAGTTTGTCACCACTGGGCTACAACTACATCAACGACACTACAATGAACACTAGGATATTTGGCTTCTAATTTTGGCTTCCTCAGATTTACTGGAGTGATCATAACAAGTCACTTAACTTCCCTAGTTAGGCAGTGCAGTGGATAGAGTGCAAGGCCTGGAATCAGGAAGACTCCTCATCCTGAGATCAAATCTGGCCTCCGACACTTACTAGCTGGGTAACCCTGTGCAAGATACATAAACCTGTTTGTCTTAGTTTGCTCATCTGTAAAATTACTGGGCAGAGAAAGAAATCGCAAAATGCTCTAGTATCTTTGCCAAGAAAACCCCAAATGGGATCATGAAGTGTTGGACACAACTAATTTCCCTCAGCTTTGGTTTATTCATCTATTAAATGATAGGGATGGGTTAGATAATCACTCCGTCTCCTTCCAACTCTAAAATTTGATTTAGTGTAGTTGGGCCTCAGTTTTCTTATCTGTAAAAGGAAAGATGCAGTCTTGATAAACTTTAAGATTCTTTCTGACTCTGACAATAATTCACACATTGACTACTAAAATCTTTCAAAGATGAATTAAAAGTTGTGAGCCTGTAGAGCCAACTACCATATATTGAATGACACATCAGTGCTTTTGGCTATGTTGCTATTAAGGAATACAGTGACTTAAAAGAAAATAGTGGGACTCTCATTTGAAGCAATGCTCAAATTCACAGAAATAGGATGGAGACCACACTGATAAACAGAGAAATTTATTCATGCTGCTTTTCAAAAGGTTACAGAAAAAGAAAGAAACAGAAAGAAGTGGGTCAGCAGTATTCAAGGGGAAAAAAATACTTCAAATTGCATCTTCTCCTGCAACAAAAAGACAGTAGTTTTTACCCTATTGAGGTGGTAGGAAATGGTACAAGGGTTGTTGGAATTCTTATAGGGAAAATGACAATTACAATAAAAGTAAATGGTCATATATGACTGGAATAAATTGGGATATTATTTGTGAGGAAAATGCTAGCTGTGGAGAAGAGAAAATTTAGCATCAGACCTAAGGAGAGCTTGGTATAATACAAAATCATGCAATTTGATTACATAGAATACAATAGAGGAAAGAAAGATATTAGAATAAAACAAAGTATTTCATTAGTCTAAGAGAAATCCAATATAATGTACTTTATTCCTTAATTTAGTAAATAGTCAAAATGAATGATGAAATAAATTTTAATAAATTAAATTAAAAGAACAGAATGAATAACTTTAATTTAGTTCCTGCCAATGTCCACAGAGACTATCTTTTCCTTTGTCAAGCTCTTATATGTTTCTGGTCTGAGCTCAAAGTTTTCCACTTTGGATTTTTTAGCATCAAGTTTCTAACTTAAAATAAATCTACAACATGAGGAATCCACATAATCAGAAAGGCCAAAAGGTCATTTTGTGAAAGGCAGAGAATTTTAAAATTATCATCTGTAATCCCTCACAGGAAAGGGAAGGCCCTAAAATTTCTTTTTTTTCCCTGTTACATGTGAATCCTACTTAATATTCTTTCTGTTGATCATACTTTTTTCACTTAAAGGAACTGTAATTCCATTAGTGTGAATTTTGTTTCTATTGAAGGAGTCTGCAATCTTTTGATGTCTTTTTGAGTCAACTTTATTATGACCAAAAAAAAAAAAAAAAAAAGGCAACCGTGTTACATTCATCTTGCTATGGCCTGATTTTCATGAGGAGTCTCCCTGAATCTAGTTAGATGTGTTCTAGCAATCAGTCAACAAGTATTTGTTAACCCATCTACTGAGTGAGTACCAGCTGCTGTGTTGCCTGCTGGGCATAGAAAAATAGAACTGAAATAGTCCCTGCCCCAAAGGATCATACAGTGTATATCAAAACAGACCATAATAATAATAATATTAACAATAGTATTAATATCCAGCATTTATATACCTCCTACCACATGCCAGGCACTATGTTAAGTGCTTTCTAAATATTGTCTCATTTCATCCTGACAATAACCCTGGGAGGCAGGTGCTATTATGATACCCAGTTTACAGTTGAGAAAATGGAGATAAGCAGAGGTTGTCTCTTCCCAGGTTCATAGAGCTAGTAAGTGTCTGAGGCTGGATTTGAACTTAGATCTTCCTGACTTCAGGCCCAGTCCTCCATGTGGCCGCCTAGAAGTGCACACATCTAAGTATATGCAAATTAAATAGATGGTAACTTGGGGTTTAGGGGGTACTAGTAGCTGGGGCATAAGGAAAGACCTCATGTAGGAAGAAGTGTTTGAGCTGAGAAGTCAGCAGTGAAAAGTACGAGCCCATGCAAATATCTGCCAAAGGGATTCTGGACAGCCAGTTTAACTAGTCTGCAGGGTGTGTGAAGGGCTACATGGTAATACATAGTATGGCTGAAAGGATAAGTTAGAGTCAGATTTAACAGACTTTAAATGCAAAACAGAGGAGTTCATGTTTGAACTGAGAAACAGGGAGCCACTGAAACTTCTTGAGCTGAAGAATGACATTGTCAATCCTTTGCTATAGGAAAATAACTTCAGATAGCTGTGTGACCCTGGGCAAGTCACTTAACCCTATTTGCTTTGGCTCCTCATCTGTAAAATGAGATGGTGAAGTAAATGGCAAATCATTCCAGTATCTTTGCCAAGAAAACCCCAAATAGGGCCATGAAGAGTCTGATACAACTGAACAACAGTAACAATGCCTACCTGGAGGATGGACTAGAAAAGGCGGAAATGAGACTGAGGCCTCTTAGGAGAACAGGGAAACAGTGCAGGTGAGCGGCCATGAGTGTCTGTACCAGTGATTCAAAGTCAGATCTGAAAATACAAATCGAAGTTCCCAGCCTATGTCATGCCATTTCTTTCAACACTAATATTCTCCTTCTTGTCTCCTTTCAGGACATAATCCTCAGCATTTACTCACCTGCCACCTTTTCTTTTATAAGGTGTTCCATTAGCAAATGCATTGAATCATGCTCTCAGATAGCCAAAGGAAGCTAGCAAAATTCCCTAGGCTAAGATTAAAACTATTCTTTCAGTTGCCTATGTGTGGTGTCAATTTGAAGTCCATGTTCTCAGACAACTATTTGACTTAGTGCCCCAGGTCTGCACACTAAACCAGAGGTACCAAATTGAAAAAAGAAAGGGGATCCCTGTAGCCTCATACTGACTTGGAAAATCACAAATTAATATTCTCTATGTTGTACTGTCTTTTTATTTATTTTGTTAAACATTTTCTAACTATATTTTAATTGGGAGCTGCTACTTTGACAGCTCTGCTGTAAATCATGCTAGCTTGACGGGACTCACCTGGGTTTGGATCTGATGGCACAGAATTTGAGAAGCCAGGGTTACTTCCACACCAGCTGAACCTTTTGTGCTAGGCCAGATATTGCACAGAGGATTAGGGCTTTAGAAGGGGACAGACAGATGTGTAAGAATTAGGGTTAGGAAAGTAAAGGATAAAGGCATTGGCATCCTCACTTAGTTTGTGTTCATATGCTAATTTCATTTCTAGATCAATAAAAGAAAATGGTCTCAGCTCTTTACTCCATTAGCCACAAAGCTCATGTGGAATATTCTGTGAATAGTCCCTGGAAAACATTTAAGAGATACAGGCTCACAATCAGGGAGGTACTGAGGATACAAGCAAATTTCCAACACTATGTCAAACAGTTGTCTGAGACCATGGGCTTCAAATCAGCACCACACTAGGCAATGAAAAAAGTAGATTCAATCTTAGCCTACAGAATTTTGCTAGCTTCCCTTCACTATCTGGGTAGAAGCCTCTCTCTAAGATGGAGAAATACAACTCTTTTAAAGCACAGTCAAAAGCTATCAGTGAGTCACCACTTCTAGTCAGGCAGACGACAGCAGCTAGCAACAGAATGTTCCAGGCTAGGATTAAGTGTATTTTATGTGCCTAAATATTGAGTACCAAAGGTTTCTTAATTGCCAAATCTAAGCAGCCTTTGACATAGATGGTCACCCTCTTTTCTCTGATTGTTTCGAGGTTTTCCAGATACCAGTCCCTCTTGGCTCTCCTCTAACCTATGTGGTCACCCCTTCTCAGTCTCCACTGCTGGATCCTCATCCAGGTCATGCCTAAGGCATGTGTCCCACAGGGCTCTGTCCTGAATCCTCTTCTCTTCTCCCTCCATACTATTTCCCCTGGTGATCTCATCAGTTCCCAAGAATTCGATTATCATCTCTAAACTGACGATTCAAATCTACTCACCCAGCCTAACTCATCTGCTGACCTCCAGTCATATCTTCAACTGCCTATTAGACACATCAAACAGGACGGCTGGTAGACAACTTAAACTTTCCCCTCCACAACCTCTCCCCATTCAAAGTTCCCCATTATTTTCAAGGGTACCACCATTTTCCCAGTCTCCCAGGCTTCCAACTTAGGTGTGATCTCCAATTTCTTACTGCCAAGGCCTATCTATTTCATTTTTGAAAATCTCTCCAACATGTGCCCTTCTCTCCTCTAATAATTATAATAACAAAAATAATATCCAATATCTGTCTAGCCCCTACTATATGCCAAGTTGTGCTCTACCAACCTGATCTCATTTGATTCTCACAACAACCTTGGAGATAGGTGCTATTATTACACCATCCCCCTTCCCTCCCACTTTACAGATGAAAAACTGAGTCATATAAAATTTAAGTGACTTGTCCAGGGTCACACAGCTAATAACTGTCTGAAGCTAGATTTGAACTCAGTTCTTTTTGACTCCAAGCCCAGTGTTCTATCTACTAGACCCCCTATCTGCCCCAGTATCCTCTGATACTGCAGCGACTATGGTCTAAATCCTCATCACACTTGAACTACTGTAATGGCCTGCTGGCTGGTTTGCCTGCCATTAGTCTCTTACTCCTCCAGTCCACCCTCCACTCAGCTCCCTCCTCCTTAATAAACTCGGGTGGCTCCCTATTTCCAATCAACTGTCAAAGTTATTTTCCTAAAGCACAGATCCAACCATGTTACCCTCCTCCTCAATAAACTCTGGTGGCTCCCTATTAACTCCAGAATCAAATATTAAAAGTTTTTATAACCTAGGGTCCCGCCCCCTCCATCCCAGGCTTCTTACACCCTGCCACCTACCCCCATACTCAGTGTACTCTACAATCCAGTGATACTGGTCTTCTTGCTGTTGTTGGAACAAGATACTCCATCTCTCTATTCCAGGCATTTTATTGGCTGTTCCCTATATTTGGAATGTTTTTTCTTCCTTATTTTTGTCTCCTGGATTTCCTTGCTTTCTTCTAGTCTTAGATAAAATTCTATCTTCTAGAGAAAGGTGCCTTTCCCAATCCCTCTTAATTATAGTGCCTTTCCTCTGTTAATTATTTCCTATCGATCCTGTCTCTGGCTTGTTTGTCCATAGTTGTTTGCCCATTGTCTTCCCCCATTAGATTTTGACTTCCCTGAGGGGAAGGACAGTCTTTTGCCTTTCTTTGTATTCCAGGGCTTAGCACAGTGATACAGCATATAGTGTGTGTGTATAAAAAAATATATATGGAGAGGGAGAGAGAGAGAGAGAGAGAGAGAGAGAAGCATATAGTAGTAAATACTAAATAACTGCTTATATAAACTGACAAATCTGGTTGTCAGAGTACCTGTTCTTAGGAAATTCTTTTTAACTCCTTTTATTTCCATATTTTCAAGTCTGTAACTGCACCAAAAGAACCTGGAAAGGAACTGTGGGGAGGTTAAGGAGTCAAGATGAATCTCACTTTCAAGATACTTGGACTGTCATGGAAATAAAGTTAGGACAAGAATAAAAGCTATGAGAACAAGCCAAAGCTCTCTCCTTTGCAGGTCCACACTCCTGCCTTTCTAGTGGATACCTACCACCAACAAAAATGACCAGCTTCTCTAGGTGTAGTCAGACCAGTTTAAGATTTTCCTGTCTCTCTACTTCAATGAAAACACTTAACAAACATTTATTGGGCTCCTTTTAGGGCATACTGGAATGAGATTTTTAAGTCAGACTTAACATTTTATTTTCCTAATTATGTTACACCAGAATTTAGATTTATCTCAACACATCAATTTTGTCTAAAAAACTCATTTTAACATTTCTGGTCTTGACCTAAATCCAGCCTATTATATTGGGGGCATATAGCATAGGTCCTAGCTTTAATGCTTTTTTCCCATCACTCTGATTGTCTATTGCCATTAAAAAGATAAATTCATTAAGTTTGTTTTCTTTAGAAGCATTTCTCTTTTCGCTCAATCTATTTTTAGAGACCGGAGAGACCTAGTAGTTAAGTACAGGTGGTACCAGAAGAGATAGATAACAAAATATTTGATAAATGGCATCATTATTTCTTCAGATATAAATAATGGAAGCACTGAAATGCAGAAAAGAAATTAAAATGAGTAATAAAAATTCATGCCTATCTTTTATGATTCCATAAAAATTAAACAGCTTAAACTGGATTTTAAATCACTTAAAGAAAACTGAGAACAACTAATAAAATCATGGAATCTTTACAACTTAAGAAAAACATTGGCTGTTTTTGTGTTACCTAATAAAAGGTGTGTTTGTCATTCATTCCTCGTGCAAGCTGAGTATTCTCTACTTTTATATCTCATAGTTATTGGACTACAGCTAGTTTTAACAATTAGAGGGGTAAAATTCTTTGTAGCAGTACAGTCAGTCAAGTCAGACATTACTTGTCTTCTGCACATAAACTTACCTAAATGACATCTGGCAGTTTATGAAACATCCTTGCCTTATGAGTTTGTCTAATGCTGTAAATTTTAGCCACTCCAGCTTTTGAGAAATGCTAATAATGAAAACTCATCAAAGAACTGCCATAATTCTTAGGGCTGACTAGATGGATGCATTTCTGGCTACTCAAAATTAACGGCAGAACCTAGGGCCTTATAAGAACAGCTGTCACTGAGAAATATATTTGAACAAAGAAGCAATACTCCTCTAAGTTTGATTTGTTATAGGCATAAAACAACAACTCTTCAGAACAAACTAGACTGATTATTAATGGGAGAATGGGTGAGCTTTCTGCATTTGACAAGGTAATTTGAGGTCTGATTTCATCTAGAAAGGCTGAAGATAATACTGGGTGATCTGGCTGATATAGCTGGCAATCGGGGCCAAGAGAGTATCAATGCTTCCCACAGAGAATAGGTACTTTCTTTTTTCTATTTAGGATCTCGTGTGAGATTTTCCTGAATCCATAATCCTAACTGGAGCTTTATTTGTTCAGAATAAGTAAAATGGGGATGAAAATTACAATGTCTTTTCTTTGATGAAATCTTATCTTTGAGTCAACTCCAGTCTGTACCACTGTAGTGCAAATATGCTTGAGGATCATTCATATATACTGCAGTAATTTTAAAAAAAGAGTGGGGAAATATGTTGATCTATAAATCAGCATTTGGCACTAAGACTTAGATGAAAATTTAAAAATACAGGTGGTTAATCTCTCTCTCCTCTCTCTCTCCCTCTCTCTCTCTCCCCCTCCCTCCCTCCCTCCTCTGAATGTTCCTCTTAGGGGAAAATGTGGCATCATTACCTTTATCAGGATGAATTCTATAAAGTTACTCTACTAGAGAAATCAGGAGTGTTCTGCAGATGATGGATTTGTCTAAGAGGAATATAGATGGCATTGAGGGAAAAATCATGGGAGGGTAACAGGAGATCTGAGTTTGAATTCTGGCTGTACCACTAACTAGCTGAGTAATTTTGGGCAAGTCATACAGCCTCATGAGGCCTGTAAATCAATGGGGTTGGACAAGAACTGGGATTCTTAACCTTAACTTCATGTCCTCAAAACAATTTTTGATAACTGTATTTTATTATAATTATTTCATTTACAATCCTCTGTATTTATGCTTTAAAAAATATTGAGAAAGTATCTATCCATAGGCTTCATCAGACTGGCAAAGGGGTCTAGGACATAAAAAAGGTAAAGAAGCCTTGGATTACATGGCTTAATTTTGAAGAGACACATATTAATTACCATGTATAAGGCACTGTCATAAGAGCAAACAATCAATAAATCAATAGTATTTATCAGGAACCTACTATGTGCCAAGGACTATGCAAGGTATTAGGGATATAAATACAAGGAATGAAACAATCTTACTGGCAAGTTTCCCTCAAGCATTAAAATTATGTCAGTTTACAAATGGTTGTAAAATCCCACTGTTAGCAGCTGAGGAAAACTTGAAGAGAGGTGAAATTTCACAACCTTAAGTTAATTTTATACTCCCTCTTTTGTCTTTACTATCCTTTCAAGGATAGAATATATTCAGCTCTTATAAGAGGAGACAGAGTTAATAATCACCTTTGGGGTACTGAAGTGATATTATTCTAAGCAATTTGGCTTTAAAAATGAATTCTGATTCACAGTTTTGAAAATTAACTGATGTTCAGAAGAGGAAGATGGCAGGTAAGCTGGCATCTTGTATCTAGCTGTGTCTCTGTAATGGCAGGGAGATGCTGGAGTGGGTGGTATATGGTGGTTGAAGAGCTCTTTCTTGTATTATTATTGTCAATGTATCAATTAACATAATTACCAGTAATACACTTTATATGGTTCATTAAAAAATTCATAATGTTCTAATAGTCCATTAGATCTCTAATCCTACTGATGCACATACTCCCTCTATTGACAGGGGAATGTATTTTTAAAGCTAAACTGTTCAGCATAGTATAACTTCAAAACTTAGATGTGGTTACCAATGAATGTTCCCCCAGTCAAAGGATGAATAGTGAAAAAGCAATCTATTACTTGAATAATTTAATGCTATAAAATTGACAAGGCATATTAAATGAATTATCTCATTTGATTAAGCCCAAGAAGGATTTATACACACATATATGGATCACAGTGTCATACTAAAGAACTATCAATGGATATTATGGGTACATCCTTAATTTTTTGAGGCTCATTTCACAGAGGGGCAGCTACGATACCTTACAAAATTCCCCTTGACATTCTAGGCAGAGAGAGATGATTGGGCTGAATAATTTACTGATCTCAGTTGAATTTCTTCTATCAATTAATGTAATAGACTTTTCAATGGAATATAAACAGATCCCAGGTGCATTTCTCCCTGTGAAGATGAAAATCAGCAACTGTTTCATCTTATGACAAAAAAATGGAACCTTAGGATCCTTAATGGCCAAGGTGAAAAGGTGAGTCCATAGAGGGAACAGAGCCCAAATCTTTATTCTAATTTCAGGCACTGACTTCCAGTCAACAAGACAACACTGTTCAAGGAAACATGCTCATTCTTCAGTATCCTGACAATAGTTTAAGTTTAATCACACAGCTATTTAAAAACAAACCAAAATAAAACCATATAAATCAAGTTGAGAATCAACACATAGCTTATTCATTGAATGTTCTCAGTGGCTATGGTTGATAGATTTATATTGTGTACCGGGTAGATTTGTATTTTCTATATTAAAATTAGAATGTTATGTGCAAAACTATTTAGAATGTATTTAAAAGACAGATGGCGAATTTTTATTTACAGCTACTGCAAGGGTGATAACCATTTATTTTGTACTGCTTTGGGAGAAATTATGTGACAAATGGAAAAAAGTGAGAAATGATTCTATCTGTATAAATGAAACCGAAACTGAATGTCCTTAAACAAATTAGAGAACCTCTTGCTCAACTCTCTTTCACTCCTGTTAATAGTATTAAGTATCTAAAATGTGCTTCATGGTTTATAAAGCATGGAATTTCACTTCAATTTTTAATTTATATCAAGAAAAAACTAGTTTTTACTCTACTCTCTTGTATAACTGACTCTTCCCACCAAAAAGACAAATCCCTTTTGACATTTAGGAACTTCACTGACTTGATATATTTTCCGTGATCTTTATAGCTTAGCTAACTACTGCAGCCAGGTAAATGTGGCCCAATGCATCCCTTATGATGATGTACTTTTAGGATTCATGCAGCCCTCGTAGCTGCAGAATTCCCTTTATCAAAGTGGTTCATTTTCACAGTTCTACAAATTGTGAGGTCAAAAGCACCCCCCTATGCCCTTCAAAAAATAAGATCCTATCCTTTTAAAACTAAGAAGGAAAAAGAGAAAAAAAAGATTTAGATTTTACAACCTTCATTATTTAATTCCAAAAATTAATAACTTCCAGAGTTAGCAATTGTTTTAATGAGTTTCTATTGTCTGGCCACCTCCTCGCACCAAGCCTTGCACCTAACGGCCAGCTGATAAATGCCTCTTGTTACAAGAAGGTTGACTGCAACCACACTGAAGAAAGTGCTCATCTTAGTGTAAGTGTAGGAGGACAAAGGCTTTAAAAAAAAAAAGAATGAACACTTCTGAACCCCTACAGCTATCAGCCGTTGTGATGACCTACTTACGCTTCAGCTTGCTGCAATGCTGAATTATTTTAAAACATCAAATTATTTAAAAAATAGGCATCTAGCAAAATATTTAAAAGATGGGATTTTTCCTTTTTAGCATATAATGGTAAGTGTGATTTTTAAAAGAGCTGGACTTTCTAGGTTTTAAACTATGGACATTTTAAGATTGCAATAATTACTCAAAAAAGGTAGACTTTTTAATGTAGGAACTATATTTGCAAGTACCATTTAATAATAAGAGACTAGGGCAACTGGTTCTTTCCTTGAACACACAACTTGGCTAATATTGATAAAAATCAAAAGGTACTAAGAGGCCTCTGCTGTTCTCAAGAGAATCACAGACATAAAGTTTTCATACAGATAAAGACTGCTGGGAAAACTGCTTGCATGATAAATTCTCAAAGGATATGATATGTAGCAGATGCGGAGTAAAGCTCAGCACATTTCATCTGGAGCTCTCACAGCTTTTTTGCAAACAAGCAGTGAAATTATCATTTTGCAGAGCGAAAACTTTGAAACTTGGGCCTTAACTTTGCTCATGATTCCATGGGAAGTTAATTGTGACACTGAGAATGAAAGACACAGCAGGAGCTATTATTTTGCATGATTCATCAAAGCAGATAACGAAGGCAAAATAAAAAGAGAAATTTTGGGACTTTTTATTAGGATAGAAGGGATTGAGGTGGGTTTTTTGTTGTATGTTTGTTTGCTTTTAAATCCCACTACTGCTACTGGATTACACAGAGAATTCTCAATCAGAATCTGATGACAGGATGATTAATACTCTTAAAAGTAACCCATCTTAAAGGAGTGGTTTCTTTTGCCTTTCAAATTACAGAGTGGGGGCAGTGTGATACTTTTCTTTGGGAACTCTTCCATAGGAATTAACCTACTGTAATACTTAAGAAACTCCATCACCATTTTCATCCCTACATGAAAATCTTCTACACTCCTTTTGTCTTCTTCAGAAATTCTTTCAGATTCTATTTAAAAGTATATCTAAAAATCAACTACTTTAAAATAGAAATTCCATTTAGACTTGCTGAATTGGGCCCATGATTGAGGTATTTTCTGTAGAAATTCTCAGAGATCTATTTCTTTGGTACTATCGATCTATACTGATTGCTTCATTATTTCATGTCAGTTGGTACTTTGGTAAATAACTTTCTCCTAGCGTAGTGGTGTCAAACTTAGTTAGAAGAATACACAAGGATCCCTGAGGACTGCATATTGACTTAAAAAGACCACAAATATTAACATGATCTGTTCTATTATATTCTTATTTTGTTAAATAATATCCAATTCCATTTGAATCAGGTGTTTGACATCAGTGTGCTAATTAATAGGTAGGGAAATTCACAGAATCAGTTGTTTAATTTCTTAGGAACCCTTTTGGTCCTAAAGCTTATATTTAATCGACTTGATAGTACTAAATGTCTCAGCTGACAAAAATCTATATTTGATTTACCCTAGTTATTAGACTTTAGTAAATTAAGTGGACCTTTAAAATCTCTTCAGTTTAAACCATGGAGTTTCCACATAGGAACTTTTTTTTTTTGAAAAATATTTTGATAATTGTAGTTCAATATAATTGATTTCCTTTTTAAATTTTAGGTATTTTGTTTTATGTATTAGAAAATATTCTGAAAAGCAGTTCATGGGCTTCACCCATGGCAAAGATATGAACTTTGAAATCAGTTTGGCATTTGCCATAGTGTTCCATAAAGAGATTAGTGATCTACACATGCCTAATAATGAAACAAAACTACTGTAATTTCTATGATGTGTTAGCAGCTTCTTACAAAGCTCTGTATTTTACGACAAATTTTCAGATGAGGAAATTGATGCTCAAACATTTAGTTAAGTGTTAGGAATGCAGTTTTTCTAAATTAATTCAAATCAACTACTCACTACATACAATCCCCTACAAAAGAACTAAAAGGGACCGTTAAAAATAAGTTCAGCCTCCCACTCTTCGTGATATGTCAACCAGTCACTGTCATATAAGGGGAACAGAGCACATGGAATATGGGGGGCAGCCAGCATAAAGGCATGGAAACAAGGAAATGGGGAGTAGCATCTGAAGATGTTAGATCACCGAGTACATGGAGAGGAAAAAAAGTATAAGAAGAGTAGCAAGATGGGAAAGGGCTAAATTATAAAGAAATTTTAATGTCAAAGAGAGGAATTTATCTTTGATCTTGAAGGAGACAGTAAAACTCACTGAGCCAGAAGAATGATATGATCAGACCCACACTTTGGAAAAATCATCCAATAAACAAATAATCAAAGGATGCGAAGAGGTAGCTTTCAAAGAAAAATTGCCCCAAATCACTAATAGAGAAATGCAAATTAAAGCAACTCTGAGGTTCCATCTCATACTCACCAGAGAGCATGAAACTGCAGTTACTAAGTCTACTACAAATCTATTACCAAGCAAAGGCAATCATGGATATCCTGGTTCTTGCCTTCTCGGGTGCCATCTTCTTCCACTTTCTCAGCTGAGGATCTCACTTCACATGGTACTGAGAAAACTGAGGCAATTAGATGAGAGCACTCTTTCCTTCCCTTGTCATCTCACATCTCTTGGATGTCTGTCCTCACCATCTTTTACTTCACCTCAGTCTCTGATGCAGAGACGGCACTGCTCTGTAACACATCCTTGATCCCTGCTCTACTCTCTCTTCTCAGAAGATTGCCCTCTTGGGCTTCCCTACTCTAATACTTGCCTAATGGCTCCTTTCCTGCTGCCTGCAAAACGTCTATGTCTCTCCAGTCTTTTAAAAAAAAAAAGCCCTTCATTCGTTCCTACCATCTCTGACAGTTGTTGTCCAAGAATTGTCTAATTTTTGACTAAACTCCTTGTGAATGCTGTCTTCAACTGGTATCTCCAATTTTTCTCTCATTTAATTTTAAACCATCTGCACTCTGGCTGCTGACACCATCATTTAACTGAAGTTGTTCTCTCCAAAGTCATCAATGATCTCTTAACTGCTAAATCTAAAGGTACTCTCTCAAGGATTACCCGCCTTGACTTTTCCGCAGCCTTTTGACAGTTTTCCTGGATACTCTCTTTAAGCTTTGGATACATTACTCTTGTGGTTTTCTTCCTCCTTCTGACCACTCCTTCTTAGACCCACACCCGAATTCATCTTTCGGCTACCTCATAATATTCTTCAAGACAATAAATACAACGTTAAAAATAATAACATAAGCTTTTGAAGACTAGGACCATTTTTTCCAGTTTCCCCAAAACTTACTGTAACATAGTAATCATTTAATGAAATACTTGCTGATTAACTGACTGCTACCGTCTTAGTATAGACTCTTATAATGCCCTAAATGGACTGTCATAATAGCTTCGTAACATGTCTTACTACTTCCATTCTCTTCTTACTCCATAATATTTCCATTCTTCGGGCCACTGGAAGAATAATTCTCCAAAAGGACATGTCTAGTCATGTCCTTTTGTTAGAAAATCATCATTGGCTTCCTACTGACTACTAAATAAAGTTCAATCTCCTTGCTTTGGGATCCTTCTCCCAGAGTAATATTATTTTACTTTAATAAAGTACCCTCAATACATAACTCTGAGTACTCTCCCTCCTTCCCTTCTTTCCTTCTCCATGTATATATTCTATCTGGTATCATATTTTTTAGCTATTAGAAATAGTTTATTTGGATTTTTAAAAATTCCTTATAACAGAATTCTATCAGTGACATATAGATTAATCCAAGGGGATAAGAATGAACCCCTATTTCTGTGGTGGAATATAGAGAGCAAAATGCATTCCCTCTTGGCTAGAAATTACCTATCCACTGAAATAAAGTATAGGGTCACATCCAGATGGACTATTTGGTTCAGTTATCTAAAATGTGTGAGTGCTATACTAGAGGCAAATATCAGTGACAACTGTTCCAAATGGACTCCTTGGGAAAGGTATTCTATTTTAAGAATGTGACTAAGTTAAAAATTAGTGTAGGTTGGGAATTGAATAGGTCACCCTGTTCATCTGGACCATCTGACCTTCATGGAGGCTGGAAATCATGGCTTAATCATTTTAGTTAACCATACAACACAATTACACTTGGTAATTCACAACAGTAGACCTATGTACGTAACATATATTTTTTATAGTGTCTCACAAAAGAACATACTTTGAAATTCTTACAAGTTTTAAGGATAATGTTAGGAGATAGGACTAAAAAAACAATCGCTGGGAAAACATATAGCTATCACTCAAGTGACAGCTTTAGTCTGAAATAGTCTGCTGGGGAGACGATGCTACTTAAAGATATATGCCCGGATGAGTACCTGCATGTACATAGGATTTTGTTTTACTGTCCTGATTTCTAACAGTCTTAATTTTATTCAGTGTACCTTGAGAGTACGAGATATTCAAAAGGAATGCCAGATTTAAGAATTCTAGTTAATTTTGTACCCAAAACAACTTTCCTATGTACATATATAGACCATAATCGTGTGAAGATTCTGAAATGCTTCCAGGATACTAAAAGAAGGATCTGGAGAACATCTGAGGATAGAGGGCTTGTTACCTGCTTTCAAATCACCATTTTCATCAAGAACTCACATTTAAAGCATATATGTATACACACACACACACACACACACACACACACACACATATGCATTTGTACCTATGCTGATTTTTATAAGTAATGATATTTACATGTAGAGAAATTAGTTATAAAGCTGGATTCCACATGGAAAATTGCAGGCTTCATTCCTGATATCAATCCAGAAAATAATATTAACTTTTTCTAAGGAGCCCCCCAGAAAAAAATGGGCTATATAATCTCCTTGGAATTTCACAGACAAATTAAATTGTAACAGGTTTTTTTTTTAACTGCTGTTAATTTCTCTGTTTTTTATTTCCAAGAGCAGATGTGGCCTATTCAAAGCAAAATTTCCTGGCACTGGACACCAAAATAAGATTTGGTAAATAAGCTAGCTGGAGATAAGTTAAAGTTGGAAACTAGTGTGAGATTTAATTGAAAAGGATGGGCCATGTTGTTGAGGGCCTTCAAAGAGAAAAAAAGGAATTTAAATTCTATTCCATAGGCAATAGGGTACAAAAACTGAGTTTTTGACCAATGAAGAAATATCATAGAAGGAGTATCTTAATTAAGATGTCATCAGTGGGCTGATACCCTATGACAAACTGATTATCAAAAATTTGGAAATGAAAACAACAAGAAATTTCAAGAGAAAAAGATCAAATATCTTTCATAATTATAGCTTAAGGGTGGGAGAGAATTTTTAACAAAATAAAGGACATAGGAAATCATAAAAGATTAAATGGACAATTTTGATTATATAAAATTAAAAAGCTTTTAAACAAATAAAATCAGAATACAAAATTAGAAAAGAAATAACAGAGTGGGAAAAGTATTCATATAAAATTTCAATTATAAAAGGCTGGTATCAAAATATTTGAGGAATAGATACAAATATACATGACACCAGGAGCCATTCTCCAATAGCTGCAGCAAAAGAACATGAACATTTTTAGAAAAAATTACAGACTATCCATGGCCTCATGAAAAATTCTCCAAATCTCTAATACTAAAATGAAAATAAGTAAAACAACTCTGAGGCATCACCTTAGATCACACAAACTAGCAAAAATGACAAAAGATGGGAACAATTAATATTGGAGGGGCTATGGGAAGGTAGGAATACCAATGCACTGTTGGTGGAATTTTGAAATCATCCAACTGTTCTCAGTTTTGATTTGGAATTATGGAACAAAAATGGCTAAATTGCCTGTATCGGGGTGATGAACCTGTGACTTTGAGGCCGCATATGACCTTCTAGGTCAACAGGAAAGGTCTATTACACCAGGCTCAGAGCAGAGTGCAGCCCAGCTTAGGCCACAAAGTGTGGCAGGGACAGGACTGGAGCAGGCTTCAGGGTGTGGAATTCTGGCAAGCAACTGCAGTTCCCAGATTTCTCAATTCACAAATGCCAAAGACAGCTTCAAAGGTGAGTGAGAAAGCTCTTTCAGCTGGGTAAGAAGGGAACTCAGTCTTGCCCTGGCCCCAGAGTGGCAGCAGTCTCTGTAGCAGCATCCATTTTTGGAGTCCTCAGCCTACAGACCATGGGAGAATTGAGTGGCTGATCTGAGTCTCAGCCCTGAGTGACAGTCCTGGGGAGAGAAGGAGTACTGGTCTGGTGGAGCTGGTAGAGGCTCTGGAGAGGGAATTCTTTTCACGGATCTTGAGCAGAAAACCTTGTGGTGCTCCCAGACCAGAGTGCAGGCCAGGAGAGGAGTAAACTTCTCTCCCTTGATTGTGCCAACTTGGAGGAACTGAGAACTTACAGATCTATAGAGTATACCCTCCACTTGACAAAGAACTAAAAAATCAAGTAACTGGCCCAAAAAGGGAAAAAATGACTATAGAAGGTTAATTTCTTGGTGAACAGGTATTCTCTCTCATCCTTTCAGAGGAAGAAGAACAAAGCATACCATAAGGGGAAGACATGAAAGCCAAGGCTTCTGCATCCAAAACCTCCAAAGCAAATATGCAATGGTCTCAGGCCATGGAAGAGCTCAAAAAGGTTTCTGAAAATCAAGTAAGAGAGGTGGAGGAAAAATTGGGAAGAGAAATGAGAGTGATACAAGAAAATCATGAAAAGAAAGTCAACAACTTGCTATAGGAGACCCCAAAAAATGCTGAAGAAAATAACACCTTTAAAAATAAAGTAACCCAAATGGCAAAAGAGGTCTGAAAATGCTTTAAAAAGCAGAATTAACCAGACGGAAAGGAGGTTCATAAGCTCGCTGAGGAGAATAGTCCTTTAAAAATTAGAATGGAGAAGATAGAAGCTAATGATTTTATGAGAAACCAAGAAATTACAAAACAAAGCCAAAAGAAAAAGCAAATAGAAGACAATGTGAAATATCTAACTGGAAAAACAACTGACCTGCAAATTAGATCCAGGAGAGACAATTTAAAAATTATGGGACTACCTGAAAGCCATGATCAAAAAAAGAGCCTAGATATCATCTTTCATGAAATTATCAATGAAAACTGCCCTGATATTCTAGAACCAGAGGGTAAAATAAATATTGAAAGAATCCACTGATCACCTCCTGAAAGAGATCCCAAAAGGAAAACTTCTAGGGATATTGTATCCAAATTCCAGAATTCCCAGGTCAAAGAGAAAATATTGCAAGCAGCCAGAAAGAAACAATTCAAGCATTGTGGAAAAACAATCAAGATAACACAAGATCTAGCAGCTTCTACATAAAGGGATTGAAGGGCTTGGAATATGATAATCCAGAACTCAAAGGAACCAGGATTAAAACCAAGAAATCACCTACTCAGCAAAACTGAGTATAATACTTCAGGGGAAAAAAATAGTCATTCAGTGAAATAGAGGACTTTCAAGCATTCTTGATGAAAAGATCAGAGCTGAATAGAAAATTTGACTGTCAAATACAAGAATCAAGACAAGCATGAAAAGGTCAACAGGAAAGAGAAATCCTAAGGGACTTACTAAAGTTGAACTGCTTACATTTCTACATGGAAAGAAAATATTTCTAACTCTTGAAACTTTTTTCAGTATTTGGAGGGTTTACATACAAATATAAACAGAGGGCACAGGGTAAGGTGAATAGGAAGGGATGATATCTAAAAAAAACAAAATTAAGGGGGGAGAGAGGAATATCTTGGGAGGAGAAAGGGAGAAATGGAATGGGGCAAATTATCTCTCAAAAAAGAGACAAGTTTTCAATGGAGGGGGAAAGGGGAGATGTGAGAGGGGGAAAGTGAAGCTTATTCTCATTACATTTGGCTTAAGGAGGGAATAACATGCTCACTTGATTTGGTATGAAAATCTATCTTACACTACAGGAAAGTAGGGAAAAAGGAGATAAGTGGGGTGTGGGGGGATGATAGAAGGGAGGGCAAATGGGAGGAGGGAGTAATTAGAAGTAAACACTTTTGGGGAGGACAAAGTCAAAAGAGAGAATAGGATAAACTGGGGCCAGGATAGGATGGAGGGAAATACAGTTAGTCTGTCACAACATGACTATTATGGAAATTTTTTGCATAACTATATATGCATAGCCTATATTGAATTGCTTGCCTTCTCAGTGGGGATGGGTAGGGAGGGAGGAAGGGAGAGAAGTTGGAACTAAAAGTTTTAGGAATGAATATTGAGAATCGTTTTTGCATGCAACTGGGAAATAAGAAATACAGGTAATGGGGTATGGAACTCTATCTTGCCCTACAAGAAAGGAGAGAGCATGGGTATAAGGGGAGGGGTGTGATAGAAGGGAGGGCAGATGAGGGGAAGGGGTAATCAGAATGCATGGTGTCTTAGGGTGGGGGGAGGGGAGAGATGGGTAGAAAATTTGGAACTCAAAATCTTGTGGAAATGAATGTTGAAAACTGAAAAAATAAAGAAATAAATGTTTTTTAAAAAAGGGGAAAAAATTAATGAACTGAACAAAGAAGACAATGTACAAAATGACTTTATGGATGAAATATGGATGAAAAGATCAGAAAAAAAGTGTAGGCTCCACAGATCACATAATGAAACCTACCTCCTCCTCTCTTACAGAGAGGTGGGAGAACAATAGGACAGAATAGTGTACACATGTTCAGCTGTGGTCAGGGTACTGGATACATTTACTTAAACACTTTCCTTTGAGATTCAAATGATTGTGATGTAAAAATAAAATGTTTTGTTTTTTTAAACTGGGGGAGAGTCAAGTTTGTGTTGTGGCCTCTACTACTTAAGTCTTCCAACCTAATAATACAGACTAAGGACTTGCCCTAAGATGCCTATCAATTTCTCTCTCAATTTCTATGATACTAAGTAAGCTTATATTTGACACAGAAGGACTACAGTAGGCCAGCATTAGAATGGGAAGCCTGGAAAACCTTCAAACCTTTCTGTTTCTTTTTGCAGAAAACATTTCTTAATGGATTGGAAAATATAAAAGTACCTTGTATTTATATGTAATCTTTTATCCCCCCAAAAGCACAGTGTTTCCAATCAGTTACCATATTTATTCTTACAATATCCCTAGTGAAAGTAGAGAAACAGTAGGTCAAATAATGAAAACAGGAGATGGGGAGATGCTTTTGTCAGCCACTTGGTCAATAGTGATTACTGGACTGCTGGGCTGGCGAATTGCTACTGGGAGGACTCTCAGAGCTTCATAAGGGAAGGTAATAACAATTTAGATGGGGAGTAGGACCACCATTTTGGGGGGAGGGTGGCAGATTGGGAAGGTATCTTCGTCACTTTTAAGTATTTTCTGCATTTTGCACTATTAGCAAACTGAGTTACTTTTTAGCTATGCGCCCCTGGACAAATCACTTAATTTTTCTGTTTTTGCATACATCAAATGAAGGGGTGAGGGTCATTCTTTGATTCTTTCTAGTTCTAAATCTTTTTTTTCCCCTTTAATTCCCTCCTGCATTTAAGACCTGGAAATGGTAAATTTCAGCCTCACAGACATCCATCACAATCCACAAAGTTTAAATTAACAATGAAATAGTATTCTCCTGCTTATTACTTGGTTGTGACTCTGAGAGTCAGTTTCCTAATCTATAAAATGATGATCTTGGAATTGATGATCTCTAAGTTCTCTTCTAGTTCTAAAATCTATGGTCCTATGAGATTTTATCATAGTAACCACTCTTTTCTCAACTTGTCCAAATTAGATTTAATAAACTGCTATTTATTTTACTTATATGTCATAAAGTCATAAAATGTATACTTTTAAAGAAGGTGTTCTCATTAACTTTCTCTTGGAACTGTCATCCCTGAATTTTCAGTAAGTCACCTTTTTAGTGTATTTCTTCTGAGAGCAAGTGCTTACAAATTATTAAAACACCAGGATAGATGCTTGCAAAGAAGAAATTAATGAACTTCAAAGTTTACTTCTAAGAATAAAGCTATGTACACATTTAACACGTATATGAATTTTTGGGGTTTTATTGTCAATACCAATTTGCCATTGGAAGGGCAAACTACATAAAATAACTCAATTTAACAGCCTGACTTTGATGCAGTTATATTTGGAGTCACAGTCTCTTAAAAATATAACACTATAACTCATAAATGTAACTTATTCAATTTCACTAAAGTCCTATTGGAATGCCTTATTCCACTATAGAGGTGACCCTATATTCTCAAAGGCTTTGTCAATGGGATGCCAGCACTGCCAGGTTCTATCAAGCTGGAAAGGATTTTGGATACAAGTCTAGGGATGAGTTGTTGATCTACTGTCTGAGCACTAGCTAAGTTCTGAAATAGTAAATGATCAGAAAGCTGGCAACCTCACAATTAATTTCTTTTTCAGGCATAACAATTCATGAAGGCCATGGTAGGAGAACTCACACTAATGAAATCTCTGGTCTCGTAAGTATAATTTAGGAAAGTTACAGTAGGAATTAAGGAAATAATGGGTTTTATTTGAACCTAAGATTTTTCTCCCTTTTGGAGAAATATCTTGCACTAAAAATGTTGGGGGGAACAGATTATCTTTAGTGAGCCCAAAGGACCCTTTCAGCAGGTCTACCGGGTCAAAACTTTTTCATAATACCACTCTTAATTTGTAATACAGGAGACAGATATAAACCCATATAAACAAAAAGCTCTTGGGGAAAGAGGGGCTGTTTAATAGCTTTTAAAAATGGAAAGGCATCTAAGACCTCAAAAGTTTGAGAATTGCTGGGTTGGACAATTAATACTAAAAGACATATTCAGTTCTAGGTGCCAGGTTTTAGGAATGATACTGTTTGCTAAGTGGAAAAATATCCAGAGGACGGATCATTAGAGCATAGGATATAGTCCAACCTCCCCCCTTTTACAAAAAAGGAAACTGAGGTGTAAAGAGGTTAAGTGATTTACCCAAGATTACTTAAGTATCAGAGGTGGGATATGAAGTCTGACTCTAGAGATAAGGCCTTTTTCCACAACATTACCCTAAGAAAAACAGGAAGCAGAAAGTGAATTTATGAAATATGAGAGTCAACTGAACAACTTGGAGTTATGCAGTCTGAAAAAGAAAAGACTTAAAGGAAATTATTCCTTTAAGGAAATACTTAAAGGAAATACTTTTTCGGGTATTTTGAAGAGGGGTATATACTGTTTGATTCTAGGATGCATAACTAGGAGCAATACAGAGATGATAAATAAATCAAGCACTGAGCTTGAGGAAGGGCCTACTATGTAACTACTGTATTAGGTGCTGGGAATACAAAAAAGAAAGAAATGTCAGAGCTGTTGCCCCAAGGAGAATGTTCTATATGGAGAGAGAAATACGAACTTGCTCAGATTTACACAAAATAGGTACAGGGTAATTTTTGGGAGGAAATGCACTAGTAACTGTGAAGTGGGGTGGCACCAGAAAAGGCCTCAAGTAAAAGGTGGCGCTTGGGTTGAGTCTCAAAGGAAACTAGAGGTTCTACCCAAAGTGAAAAGGGAGGCTATTCCATACTTGGGAACAATCAGGACACAGGCACAGGGTGGAAGGAGCAAAAGAGGCAAATTGAGGCTGGAAAAAGCTTGCCAACAACTAGAACAATCCATAACTAGTGTGGTCGTTCCTTGGGAAGAAGCAGTTGTATCTCACTATGTCTTCAAGCAAAGACTCTACTATATTCTAAGGAAATTCTTTTTAATGTATGTTTAATGTATGAATTAGACTTAAAGAACACTGAGGTGTCTTCCAACTTTAAAATCTTTGATATTAAAAATTTAGGTAAATTATTTTCTTTAGTGCAAGTCATACTATTTGGTAGGGAGGACAGAGGAAAAGAATCTCTCTCAAGTCTGGATTCTACCAAGGGAGTGGGGTGGGGGGTCCCATGGAGAATAGACAGTAGAAAAATCTCAAGTTTAGAATACATGAAAAATTAGAGAAATTATAGAAAAGATATTCTAACATCATTAAATACTAGGATAACCTCTATAATTTTTACTCTTGAAGATTTCACAATTGATCATATTAGAAATAGACCAAAAGGAGGAAGAAAAATGTAGAGAGGCAAAACTGTGTTTGCAGAATATATATTAAAGTCCAAGCTGAAAAACAAATGTCATCTGCAAACTGATCTTTAAGAAAGAGACAAGATTGATATATAATAAGGAACTCAACTGATTTTTAAGGCAAACATACTCAGGAGGAAGTATCACTCACCTCTGGATACTTTAACTTCAATGTTTTATACATTTCTCGAAAACGACTATAACGCCTGAACACGGTCCATGTCTCATCTAGGACAGTAATCTATTAATGAAGAAAATTGGTTTGGAATTAGTATCATTCAGCAGGAAAATGAATATCACAAATATACCCTGTTTGCATGGTACACTTGGTTAATTGAATTTTTAAGTTCTGAATTGAAAACAAACTTCTTCAAATATAATCTCATCTAGCTATGTAGCTAAAATGATTAAAATCAAGATGAGCATTCCATTTTAAATACACACCTTTTCTTCAAATAATGGTTACTTTGGGACTGCCCCCATGTCACATAGTATACTTTATTTGGAAGGAAGGTAAGATTACAAGATCACAGATCTAGAGATAGAAGGAATCATAGAGGTCATCGAGTCCACTCCTTTGGTTTCACCATTGAGAAAAATGAGCCCTAAAGACATTAGGTGATATTCCTGAGGTTACAAAGGTATTAAGTAGCAGAGGCAAGATTTGAAAGTATTATAATTCTTTAATTACACTTTGATTATACTGCTCAATCCACCATGGCATGATACACATTTTATACAAGGCAAGTCAATCCAAGTCAACTGGAATGACATTATGAATATGGCAAAAGTAGGAATTTTATGTATTAGGTAAAAAAAGCTGACACGTGTCATTTTTGAAAATTTCATCCCATAAACTAGAAGAAATATTTTAAAAAGCAACAGGTAAGGCTGATTATCCTAATCATTAAGAGGCAGAGTGGTCAAATGGGTTTAAATCTCACTTCTGAAACGTACACACACACACACACACACACACACACACACACACACACACACACACAACTGTGTGATCTTAGGTAAGTCACACAAACTTTCAGTGCATTGGGCACTAATTATTTACCTAGGTGGAACAACAGGTGCTACTTGTGCATTGGCAGGCAGTTGCCTAGACTAATGAAATCAAAGGTCCAGTCAAAAAAAAATATTACTACAAATTATTATCTTGCTGAGGTTCTGTTGGGTAGGATTTCAGCAAGAAGAAAGTAAACATTTAAAATCAACCATGGGAGCAAAGAATCACTGGGCAAAAAAAAATTGTTTCTGATCCCCAGGAACTTTTCATGAGACATGCAATGGCACCTCTCTGTTCAGTTCCTTCTTTGTTTTAACCTTAAAGAAGTGCAAAGAGAAGTTCTGGTTTGAGCAGCGATATGCAGTTTCTCCTTTCTATCTCAGTAGGTCTCAGTGCAGATTTGATTTAATCACAATGCAAAGAATGGAAGCAGGACCCCCATCATCAGGACAAGAAGCACAGTTATACCCCCTTGGAGCCCAAAGAGGGGTATAAAAGGTAAATCGTTCTACAATGGTGTCTGACACTAACACTGCCTTCAGTGACAGATTTTTTTTTTTAACAATATGATCTTTTAGATTCATTCTGGGACAACAATGCATAGAGCTTCAAGGGAGTTCTTCTATTCTGATGTAGTTAATATTGCCATTTCAAAGTTCTAGTTCAACTGGTTCATAAATAGTTAGGTTTATGTCCTTTTTTTTCTTTCACAAAATAATTAAAATATAATTGGCCTTTATAACATCTCAGGTAAGGGGTAGATTAAAGGTACTTATAGGTAGTAATCAAAAGGTTCTAGGGAAAAAGCTGGTATAAGTATTCTGAGATGTTTTTAAAATTAATTTTTCCAGTATAGTTACAACACAAGACATAAGATATATTCATAACACAGAACATAAGACAATCCTTCATATGGAAGAAAATATGTCATTTTTTAGCTTTTAGTATCATGAGCTTAGGTCAAAGATAGTCATTTCAAAAGTACAGAAGCAATTTTTTTAAACCTTAAAATAAATTCTACAAAGCCACAGTGGAGATAGTGTTGAATTTAGAGTAAGAATTTAAAGGATCTGGGTTTGAATCTCAGATTTGCCACTTCCTACTTGTGTGAAATTGAGCCAGTCCATCTTTGTAGAAAGTTGTACTGACTCCTTTCCCTTCCTCTTCAAAAAAGAGAAAAAGAAAAACAGCAAAACAACCCAACAATGTCTAAACCATTTAGAGCTAGGACAGCTTTAGGAAATAGCAACTTTCTTGGTACCCTTCTTGTGCATAAGTTTTGGAAATAATACAAGATCTTCATTTTGGAGCAAACTAAAAAAACAACAAAATGATTGGGTGGGGAGGAAGATAAAATACATTAAATATAAAAAAAAAACTATAGCACTATGATTTATGAGATGTTTGTGGGGTGAGGAGTGAAAAGAGAAGATCAGCACAACACATTAATGAGATCAAAGTACTCTATTTTCTCCTTACAAAAGAATGTGAGGCACTATTGTTGCAAATCTTTAAGTAGCAAATTCATTACTTCTTCCTTCTTGGAAGGATTATGTTTGATAAACATCTATCTTCCATGTCTCCAAAATGATCAACTGCTACTGAGACATCACAAATATTTTCACATGATGGACTGCTTTTCTTTATAAGCAATTTACATCTGAATTATCTTCACAAATTTTATAGATGCTGTTTTTTTAATGGCTACAGGAAGAACCATCAGTATTTGTTTACTTGATCAAATATATTCAAACACTTTGATCTATGCGATAATAGTTCTCATCCAGAAACAAAAATAAAGCCTGCAAAAATTCTATTTCACCTACCTTTTAAATAATTCCCAAATTAATAAATATCTTTCTGCTAAATATTGTTACTTTATGCCATTTAAAAATGAATCTTATAATATATAAAATATTACCTCAGGAATTTAGTCTTACATATACAAAAAAAATTTCTTAATCTAATGTACTATGATAAAAGTACATTTAAAAATGATTTAGTCCTAAAACTTTTAACTTTTGAATTATTTTAAATCAATAAAACCCATTATAAAATGCGTGGGGGAGGCATAGGATTAATATTCACTTACTGGCTTCCTAGATTATATCAAGTTTTAAATATCTGCATAAATACTTTACTATATACCCACACTATATATAATGATAATCTATAATTGTACTTAGAGGAATATGACACTGTACATGGGCACATATGAGAATTAAATATCATTCAGAAGTATCCATGATCAAGATTTTGACCCAGGATAAAGCTTTCTCTGACCACTACCATCTTACCTTCAATTTCTACTACTCCCTCACTCTTTCCATACTTATACTACTTTCATCATCATAACTCCTGATCCCTAGACTTCATTTTACTGATCCAGTCCTTTAGCTCACTTCGAGTTTCACCCACACTATCATCCAGCTTGAACTGGTATTCTATGATTCCTTGACCCCCATCAAGACCATCTTCCACAATTTCCTAATCCTATTCCCAATTCCTGTCATTGCTAGCAGTGAGTCTTTTAAATTACATTTTACTTTTTTCAATTAATAAGCATTTATTTTTTTCTTCTTCCTACCTCCTTCTACCCCTTCTCCAGTTGGTGAGAAATAGGAGAAAACCATTATAAAAATATGAACATAATCAAACAAAACAAACTTTCACATTGACCATATCCAGAAATGTGAGTCTCATTTGAGATATTTATTGCATCAGCTTTCTGTTAGGAGGTAGGTAACACTTTCATCATTGGACAACAATAATTTTGTAAAAATGAACAACTTTAAAGTTGGAAAAGCTCTGATGAATGCAATAATCAGGGTGTGACCTTACTTAATAAAAGCTAATATTTACATCACTTTTTATGATGCTAAGGACTTTACAATTATTATCTCATTTGACACTCACAACAACATTTGGAGGTGCTATTATTAGCCCTATTTTATAGATGGCAAAACAGAGGCAAATAGAATTAAGTGACTTGTCCAGGGTCATATAGCTGGTAAATATCTGAGGCCTGATTTGCACTCAAGTTTTCCTGACCCCAGGCATGGTGTTCTAGCCACTCCACCACTCAACTGCCCTTAGTTTTGAACTTCCTTAATATTTCTTCTTTCCCCTTCAAAAACTCTACTTATTCTTCTACTCTTTCCTTCCTCCCTTCCTTTTCAGAGGATGAAACATTCCTCTTTCTTTTTTCAAATGTGACCTTTACCTTTTGATCTCATTTCCTCATCTCTTTCAGCATTTTGCTCCAAAAAAAAGTTCCTTTTCCAAGTACCTTTTGACAAAGACCATGCACATACTGCTTATACCTCAAGGAGATCAAAGATAAGAAGAAAGGCAAAAAATACATGACTATATGTAGTAGCAATTTTTTTTAGTAGCAAGGAAGTGAAAAAAAAAAGTAGATGTCTATCTAGCTAAACAAGTTGTGGTACAGAGAATATAGGAAACTAGGTGGCACAGTGGACAGAGAGTTGGGATCTGGAGCCAAAAAGACTCATCTTCCTGAGTTCAAATCCGGCCTCAGACATGTACAACCTGTGTGACCCTGAGCAAGTCACTTAATCCAGTTTGCCTTAGTTTCTCATCTATAAAATAAGCAGGATAAGGAAATGGTAAACCATTCCAGTATCTTTGCCAAGCAACTTCAAATGGGGTCAGCAAGAGTCAGACATGACTAAAAAACAACACCACAAAAACACATGGAATGTAAAACAACGAACATCATGAGTATAGACAAGCATCTTGGGAAGACTTAGATGAGCTAACACAAAGGGAAGTAAACAGAACCAGGAAAACTAAATAAAAAATGCTGCAACAACATAAATGGAAAGAATAACAGTAACAACAAAGCAATCCAAACCGATTACGACCAACAACCTCCAACAGGACTTCTAAGGAAGTGCCTCCTCCTTCCTCCCAAACCTTCCTTCCTTTTTTTACTTGGAATTGCCTGCGTGGGTTTTTGAGTTCTGCAATGCTAACTGCTAAGCCAAAGGTGTCAAACACACAGAGGCAAACTACATGCAGCCTGTGATACTCTCAAGGGCAGCCTAACCAGATTAAAATGTAATTGGCAGATATTTAATAAAATCAATAAAGATACAATAAAAAATACAACACGTGGAGTTTTTATTTCTAAGTCAATAGGAAGCTTGCAGGGATCCTGATGTACAGTTTAGTGGCCCCTATTTCTATTTCAGTTTGACACCCCTGTTCTAAATCATCACAGAGCCTAAACCTTGGAACTAACAGGAAACTTTAGAAATTATATAATCCAGCCTTCTCAGTTCAAAGCTAAAACTGCAATTTTACATAAAGGTTTCAGAGTAAACCAAGGCTTAGAGAAATTAAGTGGACTGGTCCAATGACATGTTGGTAGTACTGTCAGGATTCAAACTCAGGCCTTCTGCCTCCAAATAAAGTCCTCTTTTCACTGCATATCACATCTGGCAATGCCTGGTCTAGAAGCATCAAGTACTATTGCTTTTATTGTCAAAGCAGAAGACTTTAATTTTCTAAAGTGTAATGGCTTAAAATAATGATTCAGTTGAAGCCATCCCCTGACTTACAAGTAAATAGGATCTCCTCACCCTCCTTTCTTTCCTCAGCCTCTGGAGCCCCTGCTGCTGCTGCTACTATGGGATCTAATGGAGAAAGAAATCTGTAGCTTTTAGAAAATGTGTGAATTTGGAAGTGAAGAGGAGAGAAATTCTTTGAAATCAGCATCACTTCTGGACTGGGTCAAATTGCTTATGGTTACTTTTTGTATACATACATACACACACACGTTTTACTGTAGGATACTGCTTTTATCTTTTATGTCTTTCTTTTGGGATTTGTCTACATCTTTCCTTCTTGCCTTATCTATATTCTTCTAATCAGACTCATTTGGATTAACAAGTCATGGAGCTATCAATCATCTATAAATGCAGGTATGAATTAGTTGTTAGATTCCTAGCATCTGGATGAGATTAGCTGAAATGAACATTTTGGTTTAGGGGGAAGGGAGGTAATAGTAATATGTACAACCATATTATTTTTTAGGGTTTACAAAGTACTTTCCTCACAAACCTGTAAGGCAGTGTAGGTATGATCTTCATTTTTACAAATAAGCAAACAAGCTCAGAAAGGGGGGGTTACTTGCCCATGGTGACATAGCTAGCAAACAGCAAAGCTGGGGCTTAAATCCAATTCTCCATGCTCCAAGTCTAGAAGTCTAGTTCTCTTTGAACTATACCATCTTGCTAATTGTGGAAGTTGGAGCACTTTAGGTGACAGATCAAGACTAGATGAGGTGCTAAAATGGGCAACAGGAAATCATGAATGTGTCATGAAGCCCAGAGGAAAGGGGATAAGGAAGATAATCTTTCCATGTTTCAAAATTTCTGAAATGAGTAGATTCTATACCCAGAGATGGAGAGGAAAAAAACCCAAACTTCTAGATCTACATGCAGAATATCATGTTTGGTTGGGAGACAATGACAAACTAGACCACAGTCATGTGTGATTGTCCTAGGCAGTGAGTGTATCATCTTCAAGATGCTGGAGACCAAGGGAATGTAGATGTTCAGAAAAGAGGTTTTTCTTTTTTGGAGGTGGGGTGGTGGTGGAGGGGTTGTACTGGAGGGGGTAAAAGGAAGAACATGGAAGTTATTTTCAAATACAGATGTCTCATAAGTCTTAGGAGAGTTTTAAATTTAAATATTAATTTTAAATTAAATTTTAAATCTTAAAATTTCAGTAAGACTTGTGGAGTACCCTGTATATGAAAGGCTATCATGTGAGAGAGGGATATGACTTATTCTGTGTAACTGCAGAGGACAGACCTAAGACCAATAATGGAAGTTACAAGGAAACAGATTATAGTTCAATAGAAATTAGTGAGCTCTCCATTACTAAAACTTTGTGCAGTGATACTGTCTAGAGGATTCTGATTAAAAGAAAGCATTTGCCAAATGACTTTGAACTTTGTGGCATGGTAGAAACAACACTACCATAGGAATCAGGAGACCAAGACTCCAGTCCTAGCTCTTATAATAATAAAATAATAATTATTAAATTTATTAAATTATTAAAATAAGTAATAAAAGAGCTATATGGTCTTAGACAAATCATTCCTTCAATTGTCTAAATAATCAAATTGAGAGGGAAGAGGTCCCTTTTAGTTCAATTCAAATCCACTCAACAAACATTTACTTAACACTGTGCACCAGGCATTGAGGTAGGTGCTGAGGACAGAAGGATGAAAATAAACTGATAAAAAGTTTACCACACAGACAATTAAACAAGTAAATATAAACTCATCTCAAGAGTGGGGTGTTCAATACTCATGTAGGAGGTGGCTCTTAAACTATTCCTTGAAAGGGGCTTTGAATTGAAGAGGCAGAAGTGAGACTGAGGGCAGCCACAGAAGATGGCTGTGCCAAGGCACATGAGTCTGAGACAGAAATACCAGGTGTTAGGAATAAACAGAAAGCAGGTCAGTCTGCCAGGAATGCAGAGTTTGTGAATGGGAGAAAAGATGAGAAGGCATCAGGTTGGGAAGCACTTTAAACAGCAAACCAAAGAGTTGCATTTTATTTGTGCGTCAATGAAAGTCAATGAAGCTTCATGAACAGGGGAGAGGTAGCGTCAGAAGTGTGCTTTAAAAATATCCCTTTTGGCAGATATATGCAGAAGAGATTAGAAAAGGAAGGATGGAGACAGGGAGATCAATTAGAAGATCACTTGGGCAGTCCTGTGAGAGGCCATGAGGGCCTGATCTAAGAGAGCAGCTGTCTAGTTGGTGAGGAGGAGATGGCTCCAAAAAGTAACATGGAGACAGAATCATCAAGACTTGGAAATTAATATGATGGAGGGGAGGAGGGAGCATGAAGTTTTGAGGCAGACTTACAGGTGGTGAATGCTGTTGGTATCTGGAACTGAAATGGGAAGAGCTGGGGATTCCAAGGGTAATGAATCCCTTTGTGGATAGGTTGTTGAATCTCACAGATTTAGAACAGGGCTCTCCTCCTAGCAGACATTATCCAATCCATAGTCACTTATTCAGCCTCTGCTATCTACCAGGCAGAATCCAAAGTACTACGTATAGAGTGACAGAAGAGCTTGTATTTGATCTTAGAAGTAACGGGACACAATGTAGTCGATTGAGGAAGGGTGTAACACAGTACACCTCTGTGGAGGATGGCCTGGAATGGGGAGACTTAAGGAAGGAAAAGAGGTAGGCCATAAGAGAGGTGATAAGGGCCTGAACCAGCCTGGGGCCTGAGAGGAAAGAAAAAAGCAATCTAGGGGAGAGGTATGGGAGATATGCTAAGATTGCCAACTGTCCCTTATTAACTATGTGATTATCCAAAAGTCACTTCTGTCTGCACCTCAGTTTTTGGAAAATAAGAACTTTAGGCCAGACCTTACACAAGAATTTTATACCAGACCTTTATCAGATCCCTCTACTCTTTAAGATCCCATAATTTAAGGATCCTCCTCCTCCTCTCCCTAGGAGCTCCTGGCTAGGAAGCAGGATGTGTATGACTATCATCAGTCTGACTATTTAGCAACATGTATTGCCAAAGCTTTTGTGGCCTCACCTGATAATGGAATCACTGTTTAGAACTTGATTTTTAAAAAAATACTTCTAGAACACAATATATTCCTAAGTGCAGTGCTTATCTAGACCATGAGACACATATGTAATGCAGGAGATGGCAGAGAGGAGATGGCACTCTTTAGCTATGGGCTGCACTAGATGGACTATGAAACCCCTTTTAACTTTGAGATTCTCTCTAAATCTTTGGGGAAAGGAGACAATTTATGAAAGAATGATTTTGGTTTTTTTTTTTAAAGAAAAGGTATAATATTAATTTGAGGGCAATTTTTTGTACTGTTATTGTTGTTCTTACTATTAATAACATGAAACTATCACAATGTAGTGAAAATAGTATTCCCATAATAACATCATGGCACGCTTGATGAGCTAATGGGAGAACTTTTTACAAAGGGGGAACTTAATTCAACACTGAAGTTCTAAACAAGTCAGCTGATTTGTGAGAAAAATACATGGCATGGATTTTTTTTTACTACCTAGCAACATTTACAGAAGTAAAGGGCAACATTTCAGTACTTCTCAATAATGACATACATTTGATGATAATCTCTTGTGAAAGACTGTCTTTCTATGTACATAAAAATATCTCAGGAAAGAATAAAGATCCAATTTGGCTCAATACATATTAAAATGGTTAACATAAACAGGCCAAAAGGCAGGGATCAGCTTTTTTCTTTTACCCGGGGAACTATACAAAAGATTGTGTCAGCCTCAAGTGTGTATTGTCTGGGGTTTTGTTGCTTCATGTCAGTTTAGAATTCAATTTAAGAGGAAAACTGTAACTATTCAAATGCTAGCTAACTGAAAACCCCAAGCACAATAATTCATTCCACATATGAATCTTGAAAGACAATTGAAATAAAAGTTTTACATGAATACTTGCATATTCCAATTAATGAAATTACTTGTGACAGGAACAGTTGGTTGCAAACTTGATCCTAGAAAACCCAAATTTTGCAGTGACATTCTGCTGACCTATAGGCAGTATTTAGAAATATTCATCACTGAATAATAAAGGACTGCCTGCTGTGCTAAGAAACAAACACAGCAATTTCCAATTCTGATATCACTGTGTCCATAATTCAATTCAACAGATATGTACTGAATGTCTACTAAGCACATGCCACCATAGTAGGTCCAGAAGTGGGCAAGAAAGTAAAGGAAGGCATGAAGTATAGTGGGAAGAGTTCAGGTTTGAGTCCAAGGGCAGGAGATTGCTTCCTGGTGTTACACTTACTAACTATGGGATCTTGGGAAAGTCAGGTGACTTCTCTGAGCCTTGCTTTTCTCATCTGTAAAAAGGGAAGGGGGTTTGGTTACTTGGCCACCAACCATTTTCAACTCTAAAGCTATGAACCAAAAACACTGACCTTACCCTAAAGAAGCTTCAATCAAACAGAGAGTATAGAAGACATATTCCCAAATAAACGTAAGAGAACAGTACAAAAGTATACGAGAGGTATAAAGTAATGTAAGAATTCAAAAAAGGAAAAGAATAATTTCTGGCTCAGGAGATCAGAGAAGGTGACATGGAGACAGTACCTGAGCTGGGTGTTAAAGTATCCAAAGGAAAACACAGCAGAAGTACTGAGAAGAAGGAAAGTGGCTTGACTGGAATAAGGGGAAATAGGAAGCAAAGCTGAGAAATGCCAAGCAATGAAATCAAAACTTAAACACATCTTCCCTTTCCCTTGTACTAAGCTTCTCTCATACTAAGGGTCATACTTAGCATCAGGGCTTTCTATATAGCACTGGCTGCCAATTTATTTTCATGGCACAGTAGTATTTGCCATGAGAAATTACTGCACACTGAATGAAGATCTTGACATCAATGCCAGCTTTTTGGCTACTTTGCCTCTTACTATATTACATAGGCTTAAATTAAGCTGGCCACGTTGGTCTTCTAGACCCATTTCACTTCTTTCTCCTCACTCCACATCCTTTTCCCTTTTCTTTCTTTACCTCCACTGAGCTAGTGGGGCAAGATCTTTGAGTGATAGAGTAGCTATGATATTACACAGGCATAGGGATTGGACTTCTGGTTTTTATTGGGATGCGCTACTCAAAGGTAAGGGAACCCCCTCTACAAAGGTGAATCAACCCCTCTTGCAACTTAAGAGTCTGAGAGATCTACCTAGTGCACTGAAAGGTTAAGTGATAGGAGTTGGAACTTGAACTCAGTTCTTTCTGAAATCTAGGCCAATTTTTTTAGTCACTACACCAATTTGCCTCTCACTGTATTACATAATGTTTTAAAGTAAGGTCATTTGCTGAAGGAAATTTGCTGAAGACCTAAGATGTTGTCAGTACAAATCCTAATTCAATAAATGAGTGACTACTTTAAAAAAAAAAAGAAATCAACACAGGAAATAGGAATTTACAAAACTAAGTGGCTTCTATTTGCTTTGAGAGTCTTTAGTTCATCTTGATTTATGGATCATTAGCTAACTGAAGGGGGGAAAAGGCAGATATACTTCTGAAAACATAAGGCAATGGGAATATATCTCTTATTGAAAAGTTGTGTAAATTGAATAAGTCTGAATATAATTGGGAAGGGAGCTATTGGAAAAAAAAAACCTTTTGTAAAGAGATCAGTTCTTTTCTAATAGCAATACTGACTCCTCTTTTACCCACTGACCACACATATGCACACATCACTTGATCCATACTAAAGATGACAATAAATAATGAAATAATATACCTACACATATAAACTATGCAAAAATTACAAGTATTACATGGTAACAAACATCCATTTTTCCAGAGAGGTAAGGTAGACACACTTACCTTTATCTCAAATTCATAGTGTTCATCCTTTCCCTGTCCACAGAGAACATAGCGTGGAATACTAATTTTAATTGGGTCCTTAAGGTCATCTGGATTTGCTCCCAAAGAGCGAGAAACCATCCGCTATCAAAGGAACATCAGACAAGGAGAACAAAGAAAAAGCAGAATCACTACACGGAAAATACTCTGCTCAGGCAGTGGAGAGAAAATGTGTTTAAAGTAGAGAAAAGAACATAAAACCAGCAAAGTTTATTTAAAAAAAAATGATGGATTCCTTTGAAAGAAAAATACCAAGTCTCTCTCATAACAAAAGAACATTTCTTTTAGGTATACTTTATGGAGAAGTTAGGACAAGAGGACTTCACAATGTTGTTCAGTCTTTGAAGTTTCATGCAGTTTGCAAGAAAAAACATGGGAGAATGAAAATGGAGAGGCAAATTATGAATCTTGACATTACTTTAAAAGAACTGTGTAAACCAGCTACCTTTTTAAAAACTCTTTACCATCAAGGGAGAATAAAACAAAACAAAATACCACACCTTATTTTTCCATCATAGGATATCAGAGAGATGGAATATATAACCTTAAATAGTTGGGAATTCTGTTCTGATTCCCTTCATTTTCAATCTAAGATTTTTTTTTAAGTGTAACGTAAGACATGGAACCCACTATTAAAAAATCATTAGGCTTTATCCGCTCAAAATCAAACTCAAATACCTCAAATATGACAAATATGCAATAGTCTAGGAAATAAGATGAATATTAAAGGATGAAAAAGAGAGTCTAAGGCCCACATTTAAAAGGAATGCCCATATCTAATATTGCTCAAGGATTGCACTTGTATTGAAAGTTTTCCCTTATTCACTACATTCACAGGATGGATGTCTCACCACTACAAATGCTCTTATTTTGATCAAGACTTCAACGAAGACACGTTTCCAGGGTGATTGAACTTACTGAGTCACCAAAAAAGGCACAAAGAACATACACAGGGACATGGGAAACCAACCGTCATAAGGACAACACTTCTCCTTCCATTCATCAGGGGAAACCATAGTCTTATGTCACTTGTCACGCTATATATGCTCAGTTCTTTCAACTCTTGTAGAATGACAGGGGCTCATTACTCATTTACCATCAGGCTTCACTAGGAGAGAAAGAGTTGCTAGTAGACTTATCTTCTGATTCTCAAACTCAAGGAACATTTGAACAACCTCTTATACAACACTAGCCTGTTAAGCTGTATGTTCACCTGCTAGCCTGTTACCCATATCCTCCCTCTTTATCTGCTGAATTCCTATCTGAGCCTTAAAACCCAACTTAAATGCCACCCCCTTTAGGATTCACTCTGTAAGTCCCATTATAACCTATGTCTTTCTGACCTCAGACTTCTATACCACATTTAATTTTTCATTATACAGGTATTATTATGTAATAAATTATGTATTATGGCTAATACAAAAAAAAAAAAAAAAGGAATGCCCAATTTGAGTTCCTGTGATTGAGAATAGGGGAGAATCTGAGCATTCTTGGTACCTATAATTCTCCCTAATCTAGAGTGTTAGAAAAAAAAAAGCGACCAGTACTTTAGGATAGATCAAACAAATACAGGCATGGAATATCTGAAATAACCAGCATTTTAGAGTCCAATAGAACCTAGAAGACCACCTATCATTTCCACTGGGCCTGCAACTTTATAGATGATGAAAATAAGGCTTAGGTTAAGTGATTTTCCAAGATTGTCCAGTGGCACAATAGTTAATCTGGAATGCAGTGTTCTTTACAGGAGGAGATGAAACCTGATTGGTTTGCTAAACAATGGCAACCTCATCTAAATTTGCACGTGAAGGTCTTGTCAATGAGGGGATTCATTTTCCTTGATTTTGAATATTTGTTAGAAAATATTTGTTTTTAATTTTTTTCCCCAATGAGGTATGAAGAAAGAGAAAATAGATTTTTGTTAATTGAAAAAAAACGCTAAGAAATAGGAAGATAAAAGGTTGCTAAAGATGTGGAATACTGCACGGATTCATGGATTCAGATGAGGTCAATGTTTTGTTAGTTTTACATTGTTAGAAGAGAGCTCTCAAGGATTTGAGTATGGAAATCTTTGTAATGTAAAAATGAAATACAGCAATAAAATTTTTTTTAAATTTAAGTACATAATCTAAAACAGGCACTGCCAGAAGTGTTGATTCCATAGCAAGCTTTCTGATAAATAAACAATAATTTTAAAGATGAATTTTTATTATGATACTATTCTTGGTTTTGACTTTATAAGTATGGTATTATTAGGACAATTGAGAGTATCTTTAAGTCTCATTTTCCCCATCTTGATCAAGTAGGCTAAATTGCTAAGTTTTACCACTAGCAACTAAGCAGTCATTTAGAGGTTTTCATTATGAAAAGTCTTAATAAAATTCCTCTGAAAAAAGAGAACTATGTGTACATATTTGTATGTATATATGTATATGTGTGTGTGCATACACACACACATATACACACACACGTACATATATCTTCATTTTTTTCATCTTAAATGAATTAAATGCTGGTAAAATTTGTTTAATTATAAAGATCAAAGTTCTTTGTCTTCTGAATACCAAGAATAGGAAAGTTTCCTTTGTCATGCTTTCTAATCCCAGATCAATTCTATTGCCTTGCTACTGTGTGTGAGAATAAGACTGTCTAGCTGTAGAAAAGAATAATAGCTCTGTATGTGTGTGGTGGTAACGGAAAGAGATCTTAGATCTGGAAATTAGGCAAGGATCACCAACTCAATTCACAAAAGGTTCTCATTCACAGATGCAAATGGTGCTCCCACATTATTGGGTGGGCCCCTCATCTGGCAAATTTATAGTAGGATATGGACTAGGGTTGCAGAAGATGGGCAGACATGGGTAAGATACATTGTCAATGGTTGGAAAGAATATCTACTTCAATCAGATAGCAATCACATTGAGTATATTTTATTCATAAAAGTAGAATCCCTTCCCAGACAATGAAATACTTAAGTGCAATACAAAGAATACTTGAAATTCTCAAGTACTTTGAAGACTGGTAAGTTACTGTAAAGTGACTATTATTATTAGCATTAATAATAATAATAGCTGCTAACACAGCACCTATCATGTACAATTTAAAGAAAAGGAAATTTAGCTATATGTACATATATATATTACACCGTGTTATATATATTTAGTTATGTGTTATATGTTTGGTATATATATGTTTACTTAGTATATGTGTTATATATGTTCCGCCGTATGTATGTGTGTATGTGCGTATCTGTAAATAAATATGATGTTTCCCCTTAGCTAGACTGAAAAATCCTTGAGAAGTGGGATTGCTTTACTTTTGTCTTTGTACCCCAATGCCTCACCCATTTTTGTCACAAAGTAGGTAAAAAGTATTTCTTGATTAGTGAATAAACCAGATGTGAAAAGAAGCAACATTTCACAGGATAACTGGTTCTTTCAACTTGCATTTCTCATGATGATCAGAAGGAGAATATCATGAAGATAATTGCAGTTAATTCACCAACATTGTCTTAAGATGTTGAAGAAACGTATCTTACACGATCAATGACTGGAGACTCCAATGTGAATGATGGCATAAGCAAATATTACAAAGGTTTTATGTCAGGAAGTGAAAGGAACCAAATATTTCTAAATTTTTCAACATCATAGTTACATAATGAGTATATTGGTTTGAGAAGTATTAAGACTCTGGATGTAGGAAGCATCAAATAACAACATAAAAAATGGAACTGAATGTATGTTATTATGAGAAATGATTGCTTCCTGGCCTAGCTAGATTTAGAAACAACTGAGTGTAGCTAGGTCTTCTCGTGGTTAACAGAGTATCAACATCGATATCAAATTAGAAGAAATTCACTTCAACTTAACAAAACATGTTAGGTCTACTATGTCCTAGGTACTAGAAATACAAACAACAAAATAGTCTCAGCCCTCAACAATTTTATGTTCTTTTGAAAGAGTCTAATTGAGAAGACTCTACATGGGAACAAATTCATTAAGTACCTACTACGTGCCTGGCATTAAAAACTTAGCCCTAAAGCTAAGAATTTTACAAATATTTTCTCAAGAAAGATACCCACATTCTGAGGATTTAAAACTGATGTCAATCTGTTTCGTGTCCTTAACCTCTTCAGCAGTCTGGTGAAGCCAATGCACCCTTTCCCAGAATAATATTAAATGCATAAAATACATAGAATTAAAAAGGAATCTTATGGTAATGAAATAAAGGTATTGCTCTATCTATCTAATATATGCACACTAGATGTCTACTATGGATATGTGTAAACACACACACACACACACACACACACACACACACACACACACACTCACACACGTACCATGGACATACATTCACAGACTCCAGGTTATGAATCCCTGATCTAGAAGGAGGAATGAGGGGAGCTAAATCCAACATTTAGTAATCTCTAGTCTTAAAGTAAATCTCTACATACTGAAGTGGAATTCTGTTGTCCTAGTGATTTGTAGGCAGGAATGCAATGCAGAGAAGGCCTTAATGGTAGAGTATCTCTGTGCATCATAGAAAGGATGGGCATCAAACATCCTATGTGACTTCTGAGAGATTGAGTAGGCTTATTAATAGATGGCCCTCACTGTTACAGTGACTAAGTTGAATCATGCAGGACACATGTAGCTTTAAAAATATCTATGTTACAATGGAGCACTGCCACTCCATGGAAAGTGATAACAATATAGGGTAAAAGATATGACAGCAACTTAGCTTAAAAGAGGAAAAACTTTTAAAAAATATTACAGAAAAGGTGAGGATGAAAGATCACCTGAATGGTATCACCATAAAGTTTGGAATGAGACCCAACTAAGGCAGAGCATTAAAGAGCACTTCTGGATGAAACTAGAAATATAAACAAGATATAAATAACAGTGGAGCCACAACATTTATCATTTATCATCTCAGTGCTCAATGTACTGTGTGAAAAAAGTACTTAAGTTGAAATTAGGGAAAAGTGGTTGGACCTGGTCAAATTACTAAAGAAAAATAAATGTGAGCTGCAGGTGAAAATTTTGAAAGGACTAATGTAAAAATGTTTAGGCTACAGCAAAGAGAAAGTTCCAAAGATACTTGTTTTTGTTTTTAAGTAGTAAAGGAGACATTGACAACCACTGACCCATTTGCCTAAATTCACACGCCTATATTCTTTAGGAGCCTGGTCTATTCTTCATGAATCAGCAGCATGTAATCGTGGAGGTTTTGCACGAAAAGTAGCATAAAAGAGATCATCCATAGCAGGCATGACTGGCAACAGAGAGGGACCATTCACATTCCAAAAGCAAAGAGAGGACAAGAGACAGATGGTGTGGGTACTGTTTTGGTTCTCCTCAAACAACAGAAGAAGCAGAGGAAAATCTCAAGCATGCTGGAAAGCTCCTCTCACAATGGTATGAAGGAGCAGGTGGTTAAACAGTTTGTACTAGCAGAAGAGATATCCATATTAGTAAGTCACAACTCCTTTTTTAAAAAAAATATTTTATTTTTTACATGTAAAGACAATTTTAACATTTTTTTAAGATTCTGAGTCCCAAATTTTCTCCCTTCCTCCATAAAATGTTAATAGCTCCTTCTAACTACCTCAGTGTTACAACCTGCTTGGAACTCTGTTACCAACAATCTTAGTCTCCCTGCTGTTGACAACCTCCTGGGTACTCTTTCCTCTCAGGGGTTCTCATGATGTCATTCCTTCCTGATCCTTCTCCTACATGGCTGACCACTTCTCAAAGTCTCCTTTGCTGGTATATCATCTACAACATATCTGGTAATTTGGTGTCCTAGGAGGCTGGACCTCTTTATCTTATCTCTTAACACTAATCTATTCTCATGAGATTATCTTCCCTAAGGGAGAACTCTCACAGAGCTTTGCCCTGCTCTGGAGTACCATGTTATTTGTTGGACATTTAAAACTGGATGTCTCCTTAGAAACATCTAGAACTCAAAATGTCCAAACAGAACTCATTACCCTTCCCTCAAACCAACCCATCTTCCAAACTACCCTATTTCTGTTGAAAATAATACCTCTCTTCCAGTCTCTTAGGTTCATAACCTGGACTCCTCCCATTATCAATCAGTTGCTGAGTCTTGCTGTTTCAACCTCAATATCTTTCCCATTCTTTTCATTTTCATTCCTTTTCATTTCTCATACAGAACCAGCCTAGTTCAGTCAGCATCACCTCACAGTTAGACTATCACAATGCCTCCAACGTGGCCTCTCTACCTTGACAGTCGCTCCCTACTCCAGGACATGTTTCACATACATACCAAACTAATTTCCATTAAAGAGAGAATTGATTGTGCTATTTGCATACTCAATAAATGCCCACTTGATCTTTACTACATATATGATAAAAAAAAAATTAAGCTCTTCTCTTTAGCTTTTAAAGGTCTTCCCAACCTATCTTTCAAGTCTCCTCATACCTTCTTTTTCTTCCCAAGCTCTGTGGTAGAGCCAATCTGGTCTCCCCATCTCCCTGCATTTTTACTTCATAGAATCCCTAGCTTTCTTCAACACTGAGCAGAAGTGCCACTTTCTACATAGAGCCTTTACTGAATTGTCCCAACCATTGGTGACCCTCTTCCTAACTAATGATAGCTAGCATTTTTGTAGTACTTTACTGTGTTCTAGGCCCTGGACTAAGTGACTTACAAATAGAGTCTTATTTGATCCTCACGACCATCCTGGGTAATAGATTTCATTATCATATACAGCTTACATTAAAGAAAACTGAGGCAAACCAAGCTGAAGCGACTTGACCAGGGTCACACAATTAATTAAGAGTCTGAGGTCAGATTTGAACTCAGCTCCTCCTGAGGCCCAGCATTCCATCCACTAAGTCACTTAGCTACCAATTACCTTGCATTTGTTTCTATTTATTTTATTTACATTTGTTCAGTACGTTTATTTGTACTTGTTTTCCCTGACGCAGCGTAAATTCCCAGAGAATGAGGATTACTTCATCTCTTATAACCATATCCTCAGTGCCTGGCATATCTGTTTTTACTGTTGTTCAGTCATTTCCAACTCTTTTTTATTTCACTTAGGGTTTTCTTGGCAAAGATATTGGGGTGCTTTGCCATTTCCTACTCCAACTCGTGATGAATGATGAAACTGAGGCAAATAGGACTAAGTGACTTACCCAAGGTCACACAGCAAGTGCCTGAGGCCAGATTTGAACTCAGGTTGAACTTCAGGCCTGGAGCTCTATACAATGTGCAACCTGGCTACCCTAGCCCATAGTAGACACTTAATAAATGCTTGTTGATTGACTGAAGTAGTAAATAACATTACCAAAATCAAGACTGTTGTTAAAATTTAACAATCTTATAAAGTATTCAGTAATAACATCATATTCATGCAGACAGTGATTTTGAATTGAAGCGGTGAATAAAAATAAAGGAATTCCAAATATTTGGCAAATAGGGTTGTAACCGATTTTAAAGTACACGTACTCTTTATAGCATAGCTGCATATAAACTAATGCAAAATAAAATGGCTTCAGTAAGAATTAATTTCACAAGAAATGTAGGGTTTTATGAAATAAAATACAAGATAGCTCAGGAAAATATGAGTTAAGGTTATGTATAAGGAAGAGAGAGAACATTAATTTGTTATGATTATTTTACTTGAATATCTACCTGCAACATCTTGTGTTTTGTGGCACACAATTATATCTGTGCTTTAACACATTCTATCCCATTAGCCATAAGATTTTTTATGTTGCTTTAAAATTCCTTATGTTTGCACAGCTCACAGTTATCTCTGAAGTGGCAAGAGGGGCTGTGGCAGACTTGGAATCTTGATCATTGTGGCATGTAAAATAAAGTGAAAGGCCACAACATGAAGTCCTTATCAAATGCACACAGTTGGCCTGCAAAGAGCTCTGTAGTTCAAAGCATTATGACTGCATGTAGTGGAATGATTTTGTTTAGAAAGAAAAGACAAAAGAAAGCTATATCATTAGTACTTGGATTTATGCTATATATGCTCCACACCTCCATCTATATAAATAACATATACCCATGTATTTTTCACGCTTTAATTACATGCAGTATGCTCATGTCAACAAAAGGCAATCACTCAACAAAGAGGCCATTTCTCCCACTGTTGATGAGATCCTTGAGTGTGGCTTCCTGCCAAAGAAGCAGAAAAACAAGCACTCCATTCTAAATATTCAGCATGGAGTCTTACTTCTCTTTCTCCTGCAAAAAGGGGCAAGGAAAGAGAGTGTTCCTAAGCAGCACTAATGTCCTTATATCACTAATGAGAATTGTGGAGGGCACAGAATGTCACAGCTCTGAAGGGAGTAATAAGCATTTCCCCCCTAAAACCTCTAATTATGTAGCAGATGTTTGAATTAACTGTAAATTCTTATCCTGACAAGGTCAGGCTGAAGGATTTTTACCTCTCCTATGTGTTATATAACCTAGGTTTGGCTTTTTAAAATATTAGGCAAATCCAGGGTTTCAGATTTTTAGGCAGTTCTTACAAAATAGCAATTCATCTTTCACTTTTTCCAGCAAAGGTGTGTTTCTCTGTCTCTTTTCTTTCTAACCGCCTAGACCAGAAATGAAGACCTGCCAGATCTGCTCAAGAAGATAGAAGATAGCCCTTTGTAATGAATAAATGAATTAAAAAGCCTTTCTTAGGCACTTGCTACTCGACAAACATTCTACTAAGCACTGGGATACAAACACAAAAGTGAGACAGCCCTGTCCTCAAGGAACTTATATCATAATGGAAGAGACACCACAGAGAGGCCAGTGTGGAAGGCAGGAAAAGAAGCCTTGGTAGAAGTCACGGGAATGGTAAGTGGTGCCAAAAGGAGTTGACTGACTTGCCCCTTCCAGAATCATGGCAGTCTTGATTTAATTTTGATGTCTAGATTAGGGACAAGTGTCAAGAATGATTCACTGAGTTGTTGGTCATAGAAGATGTCTTACCTCTTGCCTTCTTGTCTTTCTCATAAAGCCTGGAATGCTCTCCCGTCTCTCCTCTCCTGGAGTCTATACACTTAAGTGCCATCTCCTTGAAGAGGCCTTATGGCAGACAGCATAGCGTTCTATCACTCATTTGGGCACTTCAACATTTATTATTTTGTGTTATCTTCTAATAACTTCATGTCAGCATGGAATAGATTTTGAATTAGATGACATAAGTTCAAATTTCCATGCCATTTATAATACTATGGAACCACCTTGGACAAATTGCTCATCTGGACCTCAGAGGCTGAATCAGAAAGATCTATGGTCTCTTAGCTCTAAGTCTATGAAGTGCATCAAAATTAAAGGCATCTTCTATTTCTTTGGTACATCTCAGTACCTAGCATGGTGCCAAAGTGTTTTACAGGTATTTATTAATGGTATTAGGGGTTATTTAAGATAGACTAGCTCTACTAGAATATTCATGGGACATTCAAGGGATCCTACGGATTTAAAGGACTTCAGAGGTCTAGTGCAATGTCCCTTATTTTACAAAAGAGGAAACTGAGGCCCAAAGAGGTAAAGTGATTTGCTTTAGTTCATATATGTAGTAACAGAGCTGGAAATTCAGTGGCTAATGAGGTTCTCCTTCATTAGACTGGGAAAAACAAGTCTCAAACAGTAAAAAGTTTGACTATTAACTGGGTAAAAAATACTAATATTAGTGGTTATTTCTCACATACTCTGAATAGAATATTTGGACCCTGCTTTTATTTAGGACAACAAATTAACTAGACAGGGAAATGAGTAAGGGCAAAGATGAAATCTTCATTAAATTAGTGAAAGTACACTAAAGATTAAAAGATCTTAAATGACAGTATTCACAAAAGCCTATTGTTCAACTCTCAAGTTTGTTGCTGCTTGCGTCTGTCTTGATGTCTGTGTAACTGTGGGCTTTTTCTAGATGCTTGTTGTGTGTTTCTGCATGTCTATCTCTTACAACTTTCTTTTCATACCTTCCTGACTCTTGGTGACTCTGCATTTTTCTGTGATTCTGTTTCCTCCATTTTTATCTTTCTCTTTTAACTGGATGTCACAAAGGAGGGAAGCACATTTTTAAAATGTGGTATTTTTTCAATAGAATTTGTGTTCTATGTTCTAAAAACTGATATGTAGAATATTTTCAATTTTTCTGTCCCAAACATCCCACTTTTTTCCCCTCTTAAATGACATGTAGCCACTTTCATTTATCTCAGCATCCACTGATTCTTTCTTCTGGGCCAATGTATTTGGATAAAACAAATTCCCTAGAATGAGGCTAGGACTACATATATGCCATATTCCTTGTCTGTGATGATAAGAATAGAGAGATTTTATGATTGGTGCTGGAAATATGGAGACATAAGTTACCTATATTTCAGTTTATAAACCTGATAATTAAAATATATGTGAATACGTGTATATATTGGGAGAGGGAGACGGGAAAAGGAAAAATATCTGATGGAAGGGAAGATAAGATAAGCAATTTATATGTTAAGTTCTTAAATATAATCAGCCACATTTTGAATACCAATGAAGAAATTTCACTTTTATAACCAAAGGCAAATTGTGGAGTAAGTGAATATGCAAAATACATTCACATAAGGTAGTTATTTTAGTGGATCCCAAATGATAGAAGGAAAATCTAGGTTTTCTATGCATATCTTTTCCAGTGCCTAGTTACTTAGGAGAGTTCAATAAAGATCAAATGAAAAAACTTTGCTAAGCTTTTTAGTTAAACACATTGGCATTACAGTAACTAGATACCTTTAGGGTTGGAGACTAATATATGCTTTATACTAATAATAGTGCTACCAAAATTTTGCACCTATTAAAATATTCATATCAAGAAACAGACATACAGGTTCTGGGCATGAGAGATCCCATTTTTCATTTCAATATATATACTTAGGGGCATAAAACTAAGATGTTTCTTATGAAAAGGATAAGATAGTTAAACTTCAAGCTTTGCTGCTTTACAGTCAAATCCAAAGGTTTGTAATGACTTTGCCAATCCATAGTATGACCAGGATGTTGATCAGTTCTTTAAGTGAATTTTTAAAACCACGATTCTATATTCATAGCAGGCTGAGACTTTTCAAAATGCCAGTTACCATGATCGGGTCAGTGAAAGAATTACTTAGGAACTTCAAATTGTTGATATCACATTGACTACAAACCTTTGAATTGGTTATGACTGAAATTAAAGCCTAACTCTGATAACCAGAAGCAGAAAAGAGAGAAGATATATTCTCATTTCCATATCTGGAGAGTACATTATTGACCAGCCTAGCAAAGGGGATAAAACTTGGCCAGAGATTACCTATGCTACTTTTGATGCTACTATTTTATCTCCTTTTATAGAGGGAGAAGCAGTTGAATTAGAAATAGACTAAGTTACAAATAAGATGAAGATTGACCTCAAAGATAAAACAGGAAAAAAAAGTCACATGATGATAAAGCGAGATAAGCAATAGCAACATTTTTGTAAAAAAGATCTTACATATATTTTATAATGCTGTGCCAACATCAGGGTATCGTGTACAGTTCTGGTGCTACATTTTAAGAGGAACAAAAACCTTAGTACATTTAAAAGATGGCAGCTAGGGTGGTGAAGGATGCATGAACAATATCATATGAGGAAATACTGATGAAATTGGGGTATTCAGTCTCATTAAAACAATTATTAAACACAAGTTTACTAACAAGAGATATTATAAGACATTCCTGCAGTGTTGGAGATGGATTAGAGGACCTCTAGAGCCTTGTCTAACTTGAAGTTCTATGGCTGAATAAAGTCTGATCTGGCCAATATTTCATTTTAGATCTGAAAAATGGATATGAGAAAACTTCATCCCACTGGATGGGCCTGGACTGACTCCACTTCAGCCGTCTTCCTGCCATATTGTTTTGCACCACCTTGCACCTCCAGTTAGGTACTATGGCTCCCAACTGTGGGATCCTACATTCTTGATTGGATGAAGGTTACTATATCGAGGTGCTCTAAGACCCACTATGCCTTTGTCATGCCTTGCACTGCACGTTTCTCATTTCTATTTTCCCCTCCCCCACTATACTCAAGTCAGAACTACCATTCTTAGAAAAGATGTTGCAATCAACTGTCCTATGACTATCCTCACTATCCCCATGAAATTCAAGATAAAAACATCCCTCTGACCCACTATTCCCCCATGCACTATCTTCCTCTATTAGAATGTAAGATCTTTGAAGGAAAAGATTGTCTTCCTTTTTGTATCTGTGGGGCTGTTGATTTCAAACCTGTTATATTTTTAGTGTGAAAGAATTCCATTAAAGTCCTACTCTGATTCATCACCATCATGGAAAGGTCTCATGATTAAAGACTATGCCAGAAAAGCCCAAGCTAGGAAGGCTTCGGTTACAGACCTCGTGATGGGATATTTGTCTGTGGTTGGTAACTCAGTCAGTGAAGGTCAAAGAAACTCATATTGTCTGTGAGGAAAATCCTTCTACCACAGCAATCCTGGACAACCATCTATTATTATACATGGGTTGAAAGCTGCACCAGTGAAGGTAGTAAGCACAATGATGAAATTAGAGGCAACTGGGATTCTCAATCTAATACTATCCACTGATATACAGTGTAATTAGGCTTAAAATATATTTGGCTTATTCTCTACCTATCTGAGAACTGAGTTACTGAATTAACAAAATGACCTCATTATCACATATCCTTACCCCTCACGCTGGGCAATGGCATGGTTATGCAGGGAAACATTAAAGAGAAGTTCCAAAGAGATTTGCCAGACAACACTTCGAATCATTTGAAAACAAGCATGTAAATAAAAATTACTGTAATTACAGCTGCTTCCAGATGAGAGTGTTCTCCTCCAAAGGGATGCCTGCACATTTTCCTATCATGAGAATGGGGAGCCTTAAACTGTTCTGAAATGTTTTTTCAACAAAGACTGAATAAATTCACTTTGCCAAGTACAAGTCTCTAAAAGAGGCAGCTGTGAGCAAAATGGGTTTTAATCAAATTTGGATGAAAATCGGTACCTCAAAGAGATAATGTCTAAGAAATATTAACAAATCCTACCATGTAAATGCTATTATTTTTGGATTTTTTTCCTAAAGCTATTTAGGGAAAAAATATTCTTCTTGCTTATAATTTGGTATTTGTCAGAAAGCTGATTATATTCAATTTAAATATTTTGCCTCTATGACTGAGAATCTCTATATTTTCCTAGGATCATATAAATATTCTCTTTAAATCAAAAAGGTTATTATCTCGCTACATAATGTACTTTACTGAAATTCAAAACCAGTCACCAGAATTGGAAGTCAAATTACTTCATATGTGCCTGTGTAGCTATCTATTACAGAATAGCATAGCCAAAGTACAAACCAGTGGGTATAAATGAAAGTTGTGGATTGTGTAAGCTGTATCCCAACCCCAGGAAAATATCCTCTGGAGGTTTTGGATGAGGTCCTTGGCATGAGGATGATTTACAAGAGCCTTTAAAGATGCCTCTTTTAACCTCTAGTTGTCCTGGGGTGATTCTAAAGTTGCCCTATGGTTCCAAATCAGTTCTAAAAGGATAAAGATAGCTGGAGCTCTAGAATGCAAGCACCAATCCTATAACCTGATTTAGAAGTTGGAGAATTTTGAGAAGAAGGCTCTCACCATTATCTAAGAGGTTATGAGTTCTTCTAGAGTCTACCATATGATGAACCCTTGCCTGTAAGATGGCTTGAGATCTCTGGAGACAGACAACAGAACAACAAGATAGGCAGGGGCTACAGAGGCCTTAAGAGGGCAAGTGGCAAGCCTATAGTCACATAAGAGATGACCTGTATGATCAGTGAGAATCACTAATGTTTGCGATAGCTAGTGAAGGGGCAACCTGCCAAGCAGTTCCTTAGAGTTGAATATAATTTAAAACGGAGCATATTTTATATAAGCTGAACTTGCCAGTTTGATGTTAATCACCAAGCTTCATTTTATAAGATGAACCCTAATTCTTATTCATGTAGCAGAGAGTAGTAGGAACCTGCCAAAATATAAACTGGATTTACATTATGGAAGTAAAAAGGGAAAACAGGATGTCACAGAATCTGGAAACCTGAAAGTCATCTTCCAATATCATCCCAAGATATTTGCAAGGAGAAAGAACAATGGCCACCAAGATGAATAGTATGATTCTGCCCCATCTGTGTAAAGGCTACAATTTACCACATGCTCAAAAAGAGCTATGAGCTATTTTCCATGTGGGACCAGCTAGCATACATTTAAATATTTGTAACTCATCTGTGAAATTCTGTCCTGCTTATGTATCCTGTTCCCTAGCAGTGACACCATCATTAGCACCTTCTCTCCATAATACTTACTGTCTTATCAAGTAAGTATAGGAAAGACAATGAAAGACAGCGTGGCATAATATAGAGAGTTAGCTGGCCTCAGAATTGGAAGATAGGGGTTTAACTTCCATCTCAGAGGGATAGTAGCTATGTGACCCTGAGACAGTCACTTAACTGACCAGTTCTCCAAGTAATTCTCTAAAAATAAAAGTTGCATAATAGCTGATCTGCAGTGGTAGAATGATGCAATATCCTACATCAAAGAAATCAGAAGTATGGCTCAAAAATATAAAATGAAATACAGAAAATGGATGAGAAAATACACACAGAGAAAAATGTATTCCTTTGAATCTAAAAAGTTAACAAATTTTTTAATGGATTAAATGCTGGTTTTAGAAATAATCCTGATTAGATAGTAGAATCCCACTGCATTAATCATTAGAAATATTTCATTACTGTAGTGAAAATCATATTAGGGAGAATACCTAATAGAAGTAGATGTAAGATTAGTATCAATATAATGCTGCATTTAGATTGAGAGGTCAAATCACAACTCTGCAATCTACTACTCATAAAACTTTGGGAAAGTCAATCTGTCCTCTCAAGGCCTCAGTCTTCTCATCTAAAAAATGATGGTATCAGCCAGGATAATTTCTGAGCCCCCTTCCAGAACCAATTCTATGAGCAAGCAAAATTCAGTAGTTCAGGAGCTGTCTATTTTGTAAATTATAAAGCATTCCCTGATTACCTTCTCCCCCTCCCATTTTACTGCTCATACCATCCCAGAAGGTGAACAAAGAAAACATAAGGTATGAAACTCAAGGCAAAGAGATGATTAGAAGAAGTTAAGAGTAGGTATGTAGAATACCAGCTATCAGCTAAATTGAAGATTTAGCCTTTTATGAATTAGAATGTTGATTTTATATCTATTACCAGTAACCAATGTTGTTTAAAAAGACTATATTTATATATTCCTTGGGGCAGCTAGGTGGTACAGTGGATAGAGCAACAGTGCAGGAGTCAGGAAGACCTGAGTTCAAATCTCACCTCAGACACTTGACACTCACTACCTGTGTGACCTTGGGCAAGTCACTTAACGTCAATTGCCTCATCCTGGGTCATCTCCAGTCATCCTGATGAATATCTGGTCACTGGATTCAGATGGCTCTGGAGGAGAAATGAGGCTGATGACCTGCACAGCCCTCCCTCACTCAAAACAAAGTCAAGTGCAAGTCATGTCATCATTTCTCTGATGGCATGGTCTTCTTCAGCAATGAAGGATGAACACATACGTTTATATATTCCATAACATCCAAAAAGTTTACTTGCCCAACTACAGTTAACACTAATAAGAATAAAACATGACTTATGTTGTGACTATGTTGAGCAGTCCAAAGGCTACATTTATTAAGCATCTTACTTGGGAGTAAAATATTATATTAGCTGCTTTTAAGGAGGAAAGAGATAAAAGAAGTAGTCAAATAGCTCTCTGACTTCAAAGAAATTGAAATTTAGAAGACTATATGCTGAAAATAGCAGAGCAGTTTTATAGAATAATACATGAACTAGTTCAATTTAAATCAGTATAGTGTGTACATAGGCACTGAAGTAGTGGGAAGAGAAAGGAGTAAAGGGATGATAGGCTGGTGCGATCAGCAAAGAAGGACAATTTGAGAAAAACAATTTTAAGCTGACCTGTGAAGTTGGTTAAATAAACCCACCGGCAGAGTAAAGAGAAGGTGATCTAACAGCAGAAAATGGTGTGTACAAAGAAGGAATAATATAGCCATAGGATGAGGCTACAGCAGGCTTATATAAGTTCATCAAAATGTCTGAGTAGTAAAGTCCTGAGAAATTATGATGGTGAGATGGGATGGTGGTAGGTAGACAAAGTTAGCCAGAGATGGCCAGGAGCCAAAGAAAATGTCAAAGGAGAAAAATGGATACAGATATGAGGAACATCCTTACAAGTAAGTTTATAAAGCCTCTAGGTCATCTGGAAGGAAAGAAGGAAGATACTCTAAATTATTATTGATTAGAGAAATGCAAATTAAAACAACCTTAAGATATTATTTTACACCTGTCAGATTGGCTAAAATGATTGAAGGGGAAAATGACAAATGTTAGAGGGGATGTGGAATAATTGGGACACTAATTCATTGTTGGCAGAATTGTGACCTGATCCAACCATTTTGGAGAGCCATCTGGAATTATGTCCAGAGAGTTATTAAACTACCTATACCCTTGACTTAGCAATACTCTTAAGTAGGTCTATTTCCAAAGATGATTAGGGAAAAAGGAAAAGAACTTACAGTAACTCTCTTTGAGATGGCAAAAAACTGGAAATTGTGGGAATGTCTGTCACTTGGCAAATGGCTAAACAAGCTGTATATATGATTGTGATGAAATACTACTGTGCTATAAAAATGAGGAGCTCAATGGTCTTAGAAAAAACACAGACTTGCATAAAATAATGAAGAGCAGAACGAGAAGAACCAAGAAAATTTTGTATCCAGCAATATTGTTTTAACAACAACTTTGAATGAATAACTCATTTTGACTATTATAAATACCCAAATTAACTACACAGGAAATACGAAGAAAGATGCTATCTACATCCAGAGGGAGAACTGAGAAATAGAGGTATGTACAGAATGCTTTTATGTATATGTGTGTGTGTGTGTGTGTGTGTGTGTGTGTGTGTGTGTGTGTGTGTGTGTGTGTCTCTAATGGCAGCCATCTCTAGGGCAGGGAGGTGGGGAGGGAAGAAAACAAAAAGAAATTTACATGGCAATTTTATTATATATTTAAAAGGAAAAGTAACTTATATATAATAGTTTTGCACTTTCATGTGCAATCATCTTTTTGTTAAATATACACTATATTATGGAAATGCTTGTTTTATTCCACAAATTAAAAATCAAATAAATAATAGTTTAAAAGGGAAGGAAGGGGGTAGGGAGAGTAAGAGGGGCAGAAAGAGGGAGGGAGAAAGAAAGAAGTAACAAGGAAGTGGAAATTATACAAGATGAAAGAGATCAGGTAATAGCAATGAAATGAAGAAGAATCAATCAATGATGTAAAGAACCTTATGATTCACTGACTGTACTTCATGTTTTTAAATAGTGGGGATACAAATTAAATGTGTTATTATAGAAAGCTCTGTGCATCCTTAGCTTCTACTATTCAACTGTCCTCGTCACATCTAAATCTCTCCATGCCAATGAATATCAAGCCACTGAAGAGCCTTTTCTTAGTAACACTAACCCAAACTATTTCAGAACTTAACTGAGAACTGCTACACTATAAATCAACACAAAATCAAACGTAATTTTTTAAAAGTGCTTTAATGAAGTATCACTTTTAGGATAACTAAGTGCAGAAGTTATAAAATAGCATTTTATCAATTCTTCATTGACAGTCATTTTATTATTGATATTTAAAATTCGTAAATTCCCAGTTTTAGATATTATTTCAATTCCAAGTTGGCTACATTGGGGGCATTTACTTTCCCTTGACTGATTTTTTTTCATGCTTATTATATCAAGAAAAGACTTCAAATACATATATTATAAATGTGCTTTTGAAAATCTACTCTCTAGAATCTTGTCAAGTATCTAATTAGCCAAAGAGCTTCATCTTGTGAATTAAAAGTTAGGTTCCAGACCTCAGACGGATCATTTGGGGAATCTACAACATACGATGGGGAAATAGACAACTGGTGTCCAGAAAAAACAATTCTTGAATCAGATGCAATTTTATGCTTTTTGAAAAAGACAAGCTTCACTTTTAACAAGTTTTTCTGGTCTGCAACAACACATCTGAATTCATTTAAAGCATGTAACTTAAACACCTCAAATTGTGAGCATCGAGGAGATATTCTTGGAGAAAGTGTAAGGGGATAAAAAACACAATCTTCTCTCACAAGTCCAATATGTGTATTAAGAAGAACTAATGACTTACAAGATGCTTGGCCAGAGTCACTCTCTACTTTGACTGTAGTATATAATAGTAACTGAACCTCTGCCAGGGAGGGAATATTGCTTTCCATGTTTCCATGAAGTAAGTAAGTAATATCAACTAGGGTATTTTGGAATTTAGATGTCACTCTCACTCCGCTTGTCAAAACCAAATCAGAAACCTCTGTTCTCCAATCAAGTGAAAGCTGAACTAAATCTTCCCTGAGCAAAGGATGATTAAAACACGTAGCACTATCTGACACAGACATTAAGGGACTTAGTAGGTCATGGCATATCTGCTGAGTGAAGTTTTTGTTGTAACTAAACAGAGTGAGAAAGTGGTCTTCTGCAGAGCCCAGAAGTCGTACACATTGTCCTCCAAAACCAATCTGAATCTCTCGAAGCACAGTAAGGGGAAGAATCTGAAAAATATCTAGGGAGTCTGGACAATCATTTGATAGAAGGAAGACATACAAGGCAGAACTACACAGAATCAAACAGGCTGGCTGTGGGTCAGGCTCTTTGCAATTAGCAATAGCAAGCCAGTAAACACCTTTTAATTCATCTACTTTGTCCCAAAGTTCAGCAAGGCAACAGGTCATACACTTTAGTAGATCTTCTAAAGACAATTCCTGAAGTCTCAGTAGTTCAGCTGAAAACTGCACAAGAGTCTGCCTGAATGTAAAGCAATTTCTGCCACTGTCACATATTCGCTGGAAAACAGAACTTTGAGAAGAACTTTGCAAATTTGCAGTTAATGAGAAGGCTGGGCCCATATAATGCATGGGCTTCTGTGTTTGCAAACATTTTTCTAGTTGGTCCTTGTCACTCATGACAATTTGAGCTTCATTTAAAGGAGACGGGTCTGACCACCTCGTGTATGACTTCCAGGACATCGCCAGAGGCAAGTTTCTAAGAACTGGCAAATTTCTAATTAATGTTGTTACTTGGGAGGTCATGCTACTAGGGTCATGTAGGCTACTCATATGTCTTGCTTGGTTGAACATCTTTGTGCTATTTTGGAGGAGGTGACTCCTCGTATCTTTATAAATGTTAGAAAACTTGCTATAAAAATATTCCAAGCCAGGGAGTATATTTGTCCTGACATTTGTAGGTGGAAGTGTGAACTTCAGGAGGCTTTGTTTTGTAATGTGTGTCTCCTTTTCAAGATGCTGTTCACAGACAGGAAGTGGGGCTGTGAACTCCTGGGAATCTGCCTGGGATAGACTCTTCTCACTGGAAACAGATTCAGAAAGAAATGAGCAACACATGTTGCTCTGTCTGGTCTGCTCATCATTCCTCTCTAGAGATGCTGTATTGGATCTATGCTGCAGGAAGGTCCAATTGGATTCGGTCCTTGAGCTGAAAGCATCTTCACCAGTCATTGCCATATATCTTGAATAATTGAGATTCTCTATCTTATCTTGCAAACAATCTGTACTTCCCTTGTTTGTTTGAAGAAAGTCAAGATGATAATTTTGATGGCAATAATCTTGATCAAAAACACCAGTAGAAACAGGGCAATCTAGTTTACAATTAATTTCATATGAAAACTCTTGTTCTGAATACTGGTTCCTTTCTTGGCAGGTTCTCCCTTTTGACACAAGTGAGGAATTTGTAGAAGCGGATATGCTCCATGTTACTGAATGACTTTCTTCTTTCTTTGGGTCTACTTGATTTACTTCTTCTCTAATGATAATGGAAGAATTTGTATCACTTCTGGGTCTAAGTGGAGCTACATAGTGCAATGTCCAAGATTGTCCTTTCTGTTCAAAATATCAAAAAGTTGAAATAGGGATGCTGGTTTTATCCTCTAAAATTCTTTGCACATAATTTTTACATTCACTTTCATTGGCTTCATTTCTATGAATTCATTCAGAAAAAAACTATAAATCTAAATCGATTGGTAATGATTGATAGGTGATTCAAGACTGGGTGATCTGATTGAGGAACAGATGATATGATTTTTGAACAGAAGATCATTTTCTGGATTTTGCATATATCTGACATGATTATAACTTATAAAAATTAATTCACAGTATCCACTTCTCATTGTAAAGATGGGTTTTTTTGTATAAAGAATAATATTGAGTGACTTGAATAAATTTCATATACAAATAAACATGAATTTAGGTAACCAAGAGGTAAAAGCTATCGTAATGAGTTTACTGAGAATTAAACTGTAAGCCTAAGAGAAATTCATTAGGAGTTTAATTCTGGACCATTTTTCTATGTATGATTTGGTTTCATGTTTGAGAATATGTGTTTCAGGACATCCACACAAGGTTTTTTGAAGGTATAAATCAATAACAAATATTTGTTGACTTCTTAGTATGTGTAATGCACTGTAGCTAGGTGTTGTAGCCTAGAGAAATGGAAGATACTTTTTTCTCCAAGAATCTGATCTTTTTAGAAGAAAATAATTTCATTAGTCTAAGTTGATTAGAAAGAAGGGGTGACAGTAGGTAAGGTACATAAAACCAATTCTATTTCAAGGGGTTATTCTTACAGCCTAGTAATTTATAGAAACTCTTTTCAATGCTTCCATAATCTCTTCTTAAGGTATGTATGTGTGTGTGTGTGTGTGTGTGTGTGTAACATGTGTGCATGCATGTGTGCGTGCGTGCGTGTGTGTGTGTGTGTGTGTGTGTGTGTGTGTGTGTAACCAAAAGACCAAAAATGTAAGGGAAGATATCTATAGATAATATAAAGAGTACAAAATAAAACCTAAGTTTTACATCCAAATAAACTTTGGTTTCCTAACACTAAGATGTACAACAATTCATCAGAGAGATTTAGTAATGAGTCACTCAAGAGTATTCCTTTGTAACAGCAGTAGTAATATGAAGGCTTATAGTTGTTGAAATTTATGAGATTTTTTTTCAAATTTTCAGTAGTTCTCCATTACACTTCCAAATCTCACATCTGATTCTGATCAGATTTGAATTTTAAAGAAGGATGAAGAGAGGGATTCTGTTTTAAATGAAGAGTTTTGGTTTTTTTTAAGGTCTCCATCACCATTATATGCCATTGTGAAAAAGTCAAAGCTATATGCAACCTGCAGGTTCTATTTAATTTTAAGTTCATATAATAGCTTGCCTTCTCTGTTAGACATTAATCTCATTGTCACTTCAAATTTCTAATTATGCAACTAAACATTAAGAAAATTTAATCACATGAGCATATCATAATTTAAGATGACCCTATCAATCTGAAAAAAATCATTACCTACCTCATACTTTAGCTTACGCTGAATAGTGCCATTGTGAAGTTTTTCATTATCCTAGAAATGAAAGAAAAATTGAGATATCTGCTTTTCAAGGGGGAAACACTGGTTTGATTAAAAACACTTGTGAAATCTAACAATGAGTTAAAGAAACATGCTCATCTATCAGGAATGGAAGCCCTACAGAATAGCTGAATCCGCTCATAACTCCACCATTCTAGAAGGCTTGCACTATAAAACTATGCATACCCTTTGCTCCAGCAATATCACTACTAGGTCTGTATCCCAAAGAGATAACAAAAAAGGGAAAAAAATCTATTTGTACAAAAATATTTATAGCAGCTCTTTTTTATAGTGGCTAAGAATTGGAAATTGAGGGGATGCTCATTGATTGGGGAATGGCTGAACAAGTTGTAGTGTATGAATGTAATGGAATATTACTTGTTATAAGAAATGACAAGGAGGTTATTTCAGAAAAAATTTGGGAAGACTTACATGAACTGATACAGGGTGAAGTAAGCAGTACACAGTAAGAGCAATATTGTATGGTGAACAACTGTGAATGACTTTGCTACCCTCAGCAATGCAACCCCAAAGGACTCATAATGAAAAAGGCTATCCACCTCCAGAACAAGAACTGATGGCTTCTGAATACAGACTGAAGCATACTATTTTTCAATATCTTTCTTTTTGTTTTGTTCACGTTTTCTTCCACAAAATGACTAATATGGAAATATATTACATGATTGCATGTATATAACATATCTGATTGCTACTATCTCAGGGAACGGGAAGAAGAAAGACAGAATTTGGAACTCAAAATTTAAAAAACAGTTTTAAATTATTTTTAAATGTAATTGGACAAAAAATAAAATATTAAAAATTAAAAACAAAATGGGAAAATTTTCCAAATCATAAATAAAATAAAAGGATATTTTAAAAAAGAATACAAACCCTTCATACAATTTTTACTCATGTGCTAACTAACCACACCTCTCTATTATTCAACTTGTCTATAAGAGATTTGAGCTATTCATTCATCTTCTAAAAAGTCCAAGTATAATAATAAGAACAATATTTCCTGAGGACACTTCACTATGCACTAACAGGTAAGCAATCTACTGTACTGATAGAATTGGGCTGTCACTAACATCTATCAACAACACCCAAAGAAAACATAATATTCCTTGTAGTAATGTGAGAATTGGACTGGAAGTCACAGTCTACCCATTTGTGGAAGGGGAAGGAAAGTGAAGGTAAGGTAATCAGAACAGAATTATGATTTTAAGGAAATAAATCAACATACAAAAATAAGCTAGCTTCACTTCATAAACCTTCCAGAAATAAACAAGTGGATAAACAAGTGTTGGTCACAACTTGTTTATCTTGATCTTGCCAAAATTTACTGAACTAACAGTTTTTAATTAACTAAATTTACTAACCTTAAGCTTAGTAGTGACATTTTTAATATTATTATTGTAACTGAGAGGAAAACAACAATGAAAACAAAAGGGAACCTGCGCAGAGAACAACTTTTCTTTTATGAAAGGTTCTTTTGAAAGCCACCATCTCCTGCCTCCTTCAGCTTACCTTTCGCATTTCTGTAGACTGGGAGAAACACATGTTACTGTCTCCAGTCCTGGGATGGACATTCTGCAGACGCCGCTGCACTTCTTCTTCAATGTAAGCATTAAGCCTGAAAATAAATTAGGGGGAAAATCTGAACTTGGAATGTCTTTAATTTCATTCTTATGTCCCCTGTCCCTCTTAGCTCTCAAAACTTTATTTTTTTAGAAAGACACAAAAGCCAACTCTCAAACTTAACCTCAACTAAAATAGCCACCAACTCACCATTCTGAAAGTAACCCTTTTGGCCAAGGAGACTAAAATAGTGTGTATATTGCAGAAGGTTCTTCTCACAACTAAGAGAATTACTTTGACTTCATATGAAATAAACAATCTTTCTTGTATAATTTAGTACTTAATCCTATATCTTACTATTCACCTTGGTTTTATGCCTACAAGTTTCTTTCCTCAAGATGACTGCATTCTCCTCAAGCACAGGAACCTTGTTTCGTGTGTGTATCTTCTAGAGGCCTAACATAGTAGGTATTCAAGAAATGGGTAGCTGATGACTGTACATCAAGACTATTTTCAGTCTCTCTTCCTCCCTTCTCTGCCACTCCTTCGCTGTGGCACCGGAAACAATCATGATATCTCATTGAGTCTGTTTCCTCTTATGTAAAAAGAATGAGTTGAATGACCTCTAAGGCCCTTCAGTCCCTGACAATCTACAGGAGTTTCCTATACAGTGAAGCAGAATGCAACTTGGGGTAATAAGCAAAGGAATGATTACTCTTTCCCATTCTAGGATGTGACAGTCTAGCCTAAGCTTGGAAGAACATTCTGACATAGCTCCAGATAATGCACACTCCAGAAAGTCCTAGGAGTTTAGCTATTTCTGGAGTTAACCAAAGCAAAATGGGCTTGGTTGCTTGGTTTGGTTTCAGAATTACCCAACTTGTGAGTGCTAATTAGGCATGCTAATGGATTTTTAAAAAAGTAATTGGTAGGCCATGATCCTTTATATTTATATTCTTAATGCATCCTTTAAAAAAAATTCCTTGTTCATGTTTCTAAGACTATTAGCAAGTGTATGGAACTTAAAAATTCATATGTATCCCCAAAGTATTTTTTAAAAAGATTAAGCAGATGAAATTATGTATTGTATGCTAAATTAACATTACAATTCTACTAACTACATGCAACTAATACTGAAACAAATCTATTCACAAATATGCTAACTGTGCTGATTTTTATCCAAGTTAACAACTAGTAGTAAAAACAACCTATAAACAAGATATAAAGGGATGGAAAATTTTGCTCATGCCATTCTTATTATGTTTTTATATATAGATATACATTTTTTAATAGTTAAGATTTAGAACTGACCGGTTTGAATTTCTGTGTCTGGCATCAGCGTGGGGTTAGGGAAAAGTAATCCTATTTTTATAGAAACAAAGTGATTGAACTGAACTCCCTAAACCACACAGCAATTCACAAAGCCAACCAGCTTGAAAGTCAGCTCACTATAGTAACATAGGTATAGTATAAATTTAATATAATGATGATTTTATTCAAAATACTGGCATTATTTTCCTAACAATCTGTGTTATTTTCATAACATATCTGTTATGTATCTCTAAACATGTAAATTTCTGTATATTGAGATACAAAGAGAGGGTGATCCCTAGTAATCCATACACACACACACACACACACACGCACACAAAGTACCCAAACTATTTTTAGCACAGGACACTACTTTCTACTTGCTGTTTGTCCCTATCTTGACGATTTCCTTTACCTTTCTCCCTTTCTCTCTCCTAACACCTCTTGCTTTCTTCAGTCAGCTGCACTATTCCATGGGTTATGACCTAACTCAAGAATGATTCTCTTGCTTTCATTTTCTCAGGTTTACGTATCACATTTATAGCCCCAAAGCTATCCTTTCATGTGCTGGCTCTGCTGATGACTTTTAAGGATATTTCAACATCTATTATACAGAAAGAAGGATGAATAAAACGAATGTGTTACAAATGGCATGAAACCTAATAGAAGCCTCTACAAGGATTCACTTAATATGAAGAATAAGGAAAATGTTAACTTATGTGAAAAAAGAAGATCCAAGACCTGCCTCACCTATCATCAGCCAGTGGAAGCAGATGAGGCGGAGATTTGGCTGTATTGACTGGGGGGCTGGAGTGAGACTGATTCTCTACCAGGATTCCCTGGCGTCCTTTGTGAACACCTTCAGCTTCACATAGCTTTTGCTTCAGCTGCTGAATTTCCCACTCTAACCTGTATAGAGGTGAAGCAAACTGAATCAAGAGTTCCACAAGCATACACAACCAGAATGCCAAATTAAACACACATCTTCATATGCCTAGCATTCACAAACTCAACTATCATCACACTAAAATCAAGCTTACATACAAAACTGTCACTCTGAAACGTTAAAGTGGCACTTACAATAATAAACTAGCCCTTCCTCAAATCTGGAATTATACAGAATTTATTCTATATTATTTTGAATGTACTTACCTGAATACATGTTGCATATGCCCCCTTCCCACTCCTAGGGGAACAGTGTCATTTCTGTCTCATAAGCTCTAGCAGCACATAGTAGGTGCTCAATACTGATTAACTGAATTGAATTAATTTCCCTCATCATTTTTAAAAGTCATACTGGATAATGACCATTGTGATTGATTATCTAGAGATATTTTATAATTTTGTGTGTGCGTGTGTGTGCATAAAAAACTACAAGTTGAAGACACTGTAAAAATGTAAATAGGGGACAAACTTCTATCTTAAAACTTCTCCCATGATGCTTTTGAAGGTTCTAAGCTTCTTCATATCCCCAAACCACACTTCTGCCCATCTCCACAAAAAAGCTACAACAGAATTTACACACTACCAAAAGGGAACTGCGATAAAGTAATCACATTATTTCCTGTTTTACCCAGGAAAAGATGGGTATTAAACAAAGAGAGAGTCATGGGGAAAAGAGTGATAAGCAGAGTAATGGAGAAGGGGACAGGCAGAGCAGAGATCATCTGGGATAATCTCGGAGGGAAGGAAACAGTTATGCTAATGAACCTTAGTGAAGAAGTCAGTTTTTGAGCTCTGCAAAGCCCGACTCTGTGACCTTCTTAGCACTGCCTAAGCCAAGAACAGGGAACCTGCTGCCTGAAGGCCGCATGTGGCCCTCTAGGTCCTCAAGTGCTGCCCTTCAACTGAACTGAAACTTCACAGAACAAATCCCCTTAACAAAAAGATTCATTCTGTAAAACTTAGACTCAGATAAAAGGTTGCACCCAAGAACCCAGAAAGCCACATGTGACCTAGAGGTCGCAGGTTCTCCACCCCTAGGCTAAATCCAGGGCAAGAATTGACCCTGGGGGAGAGAAAAGTGGCAGGAATTTAAGAAAGGGGGACTGTTATCTTGAGTTTTAAATACTATGCTAGATGTTATACTTGGGTATCACAGCAAAACACAGAGCATAGGAATGAGATAGTTCCAGCAACTGCTGCCTGAACCTTGGGGCAAAATTAATCAGAGGATGGTGAAGTCTTAAATCCACCCATTTGAAAGTTTGAGGAAAAACAGCTAAAAATGATTTTTTCTTCTAGAATAAATCTCAAGACCACATATAACATTTTGAAGGTATTTTAGGGCAGTTCAATAGCAATGATAAATACCACTATAATTCTAAATAATAACTCTTCGATCAATACAAACTTCAAATACATATATTTTCAGTGAACTCCAAACATTATTTACTGTCAAAACTCTATTGTCACTGACAGATAATAATTAAGTCTCTGCAGTTCTATTAATGATTCTGTTCCACATAAAGGCACTATCTTTCAACTCTTTCACTAATTTAAAGAAACTGTCAAAATTAAGTAATCAAATATGAAAGGATTTATTTTGGCAGTGATTTGCCATCTGACTGATTCAAGTAATGCTAACTTTATGACATATTAATGTAAATTTCTGAAAACAATATATTTTATTTTCCCTGAATGCCATTAAAACATTCATCTGGGTCTCCTGAAAACAATTTTCCCAACAGGCTTCCAGAACTTCTAGTTTAGAGGTTTTGCCATTTTCTTTGCAGGTCACTGAAAACATCAGAAAAACACTGGAACAGAGTAATGTGAAATAAGAATTTCTGGTTCACGTTAAGTATAGTTTTATTCTGACTACTCAGAATTGTAGGATTCCATGTTATATGTGGCATAACAATGCTATAGAGTTGCCACCTCACCTAATTTTCTGTTTTAACTTCTGCAGTGGAAGCAAATTGCTAAGACCAGAATCTCTTTCACTAGCAGCCTCCTCCCACATCTAAGCCACAGAAATTTTGCTAGGGCCTGGGGAAATTCTGATACTACTTTTATAATTGCCAGAACTTGGATCCTTTCATTGTTTTGACCAGGAATGTGCTATTTCAAATAGACCTAGCCTGCAATATTACATCAGTGAGTGTCACTGTCCAACATATACTATATTACAGCCTGCCTTACAAGTGCTAGGGAGGACAACCTTTCCCTGAACAAGAATCCTCAAGGGTCACTTAGCCTTTGCTTGGAGAACCACTTTTATGTTCCCAACTATTAATAAGTTTTTTCCAGATTTGTCTATATCTGCCTCTTTGAGACTCCCCTGTGCTACTCCTAGTTCTACTATTTGGGTGCAAACAGGACACATCCAACCTCTATTTCATATGACAGCCCTCCAAATATTTGAAAATGGCTATCATATCTCAGTTTCATCTCAAAGTTTATCTTAAATTGGAGATTTCAAGCTGTATAAAGGTAAGTCCACTACTTTATCAAATCTATTGTTTAAAACTGTTCATTGAATTGATGCAATCTGTTACAATAAAGACTAGAATACTATGTTAGGAGGTTTAAGTTCTAGTCTTTATCCTGCTGTTTAGTTCTGCGAATTTAACATTCTCCCTTTACTTCTAAGACCGTTTCCTCACTTGTAAAGAGGTGGCTAGACTCAATTCTCCTTTAATAGCTCTAAAATTCTGTAAGTCAATGACTATGAAAGATAACTCCACTAGTGCACTGTGTGTGTGCGTGTGAGGCAGCCCCCTGCTGCTCTAAGCTTCACGACAGCAGAGAGGGCTTTGGCTACACTTTGTAGTTGAGATGTTATCTAATATTTAGTAGTGTGGAGCACACAGTGGGTGCTCGATGAATGTTTGCTGAAGTGAATGTTATGCTTTCCAAAATAAAACAACATGTATTGAGATGACACATATAAAGTATTCTGCAAACCTTTGAATGCAGTGTGCTATTAAAAACTATTATTATTGCAAGATTTACAATTAAGAACTGCATTAAAATGTCATCTGGTACTTTGTCAGAGGGTAGCTGTAAAATGATTTTATAATAGGTCTCACTGAAATCCATGAATGATTCAATTCAGTACATAGCAAAAGAGTCTCTAGTATGTAGTCAGTACCTGAAACTGTGCAGTGTCAAAAGCAGTGTAAGGTCTCAAGCCCCACAGAACTCGTAGAAGGGACTCTCATTCACAGTAATTAACAAGATGCTATGCTGCTCCATCTCAATGACTGATAGAGATTAAGACACACAATAAAAATCCAGAGAATGACAAAATCAACATAGGCTGGAAAAGTCAGAGAACCTCGTAAAGAAGGGTACTGTTGAAAGAGGATTTGCAAAGGCAGAGAGGTGGTCATAGGAGCAGAGGAAAGCATGAAGAAAGAAACAAAGGCAGGAATGAACGTGGGAAAGGTCCTAGGGATCACACTGTATTAAGAGACTGGAAGAAGGAACTGGTGAGGTTTAACCTGAAGGTAAAATCCAGGGCGGGTGTGGAAGGGAGACAAATAAGAGCAGTCATCAAATATCGGAAGGGATTTTATGTACAAGAAGAAGAACCAAACTTGTTCTTGGCTTCAGAGGGCCCAGATAAGAATAAGTGCTACAAGTGTCAAAGTGGAAAATTTAGGGTTGGCTAAGGACAAAATTCCTAACAATGAAAGCTGTTGAAAATCAAAATGGGCACCTTCAAACAGAAGCTGGGTGACTATTTGTCAATCAGGCTACAGAGGGGAGGTTTGTTTTGTTTTGTTCTTACAAGATAGGCAAGAAGAACAGCCTGAAGGCAAGAAAAAAATTATTTTAACAATGTTTACCTTCTTCATGCTATCATCATTATAAGGTAGTAATATTTCTATTATAAAAGAAAACATAAGACATTTAAATAGCCTTGCTTTTATCTGATTTCTAAGCTGATAAAATACCATTTAGTCAATTATCAATGGATGGTTTAACTTGTTTCCTCCTGGAATGCTCGTAAAAAAAGAAATAATATATTTTCCCTCCAAGGCTACTATCAGATTTACAACAATGACCCGATCTGGGAGGCAATTTCAGAGATAGAGAGAGGAAAATTTCTTTAAAATTGGGGAATTCTGACCTAATAGTTGTACTCATGAAGCAAAAAAGTGAAGACATTCTCAAAATAAAAGTTCAATATCCAACAACTATCTGTAAAACAGTTTTAAACCTGTGTCTCCAACATCATTCTTGGGCTTTAACAGAAGGCCCTTGAGAGCCAAAGATGGAGAGACCTGAGTTTTTAGACTAACTTTGTTATTAATTATCTCTATCATTTGGGAGGCTCAATTAACCTTTCTGTTCCCTGTTTTCTTATTCATAAAAATAGGAAGCTGAATGAGGTGAGATCTATGATTCGGACATTCTTTCTACCAAGCCACTACAATGTTCTTGGCCCCTTATTTTCTCTAGTGTATCACTTACTTCTGAGAGTTAGGAATAGCAACCCAAAATCATGATCAAAGATTCAGAAAGCTTTAAATTGAGGTCTGAATCCATGCAGTCTATATGTCAGACATGCTCTACCCATGTTTCACTTTACTCCCTACTTCTTGGCCATTTTCCTGGAAATCTCACCAACTATGAAGACAAGCCCCTATACCTGGGAGGCTATAAACCTTTCATCTCTGTAACTTTAGCCCTGGGGCCTCACTCTCCTGATCAGTGACCCTTATCTGTTCCACCATTTCAGACAATTATTCTAGAACTGGCTACCTCATGAGACTCAGAAAGGAATGTTATTTTGAAAAGCAGTGACCACTAAGGCCTCATGAAGAACAACAGGTCATAACACACCAACCTCATTATCTCTTTGACAGGGTTAGAAGATAAGTAGATTGGGAAGTGAAATAGCTAAAACAAAGCAAGATTGCAATGCATTTGACAAAGTATTCCATAAAATCCTCAGAAAAAATATGGACAGATGTCTTAGAATAGATGTGTACAGTTTAATGAATTCAGAACTGTTTGAATGACAGAGCAAATAGTAGTCTTTAATTGGTCAATGTGAACCTAGGGCAAGGTCTCTAAAGGAGTAGCACAAACATAGGAATCTGTCTTTGTTACTATGGGGTTCAATATTTTTATCAGTGTCTTTACTGATGGACCTGAGTGGCCTTATTTTTACAGGATAGAATATCTCCCACATTCCAGACCAGCACATTAGCTGTCCTTCCCAGTTTCGTGTCATTTGAAAATCTGCTATGTACATACATCTGAAACATTATCTAGCAGACCTACCCAGTCCTGTAAAAGTTCAGTAAAAAGTCATGTGTTTGGGAAAAACAATACCTGCACAAGGACAGGACTGGGGAGGTCTGGTAGATAATATTTCAGGTGAAAAGATCGAAAGGTTTAGATGACTGTAAGATCCATATGAACTAAGCATGGAATGACAACCACAAAAGCCAAAAAAGGTAATCCTAAGGCTGTGTTATTAGGAATCCAGTAGTCCAGAATGAGGGAGAAGTAAGTCCTTCTGTACTGTACCCTACCTGGTCAAAGCACATGTGAGGTATGATAGTTAGTTCTGAGAGTTACCTTTGAGGAGGGACACTAAACAATTGGGGCATGTATGAAAAGGAGTGACAAGGATGGTGAAAGTACTAGGAATTAGAGAGGATAGACTGAAATAACTAGAGGTGTTTAGCCTAAAAAGAATCAAATAATTCAGGTATTTGAAGGACTGCTGCATACACAAGAGATCTGAGGGTAGAACTCAGCAGCAGAAGGGGCTGCTGCAAGAATATGAATGGTGACCACTTGTTAGGGATACTGACGGTGGTGGTTGTTGTCCACTTATGGCTTGGTAAATGATCTCTGAGGTCCCTCCCAATCCATAAATTTTATAGGGTAAAAAATGCTAAACATACAAGTTCTGGCCCTCATTTAGTAAACAATTAAATTAGGATATGACTAAAATACCTGAAACAATTTGAGAAAATAAGGTGGAGAGGACACAGGGGGAGGGATTAGTATTCTAGAAATACAGTCATTTTGTTTATGAGACTGTTTGAAAGTAAAGTAAGATGGACATAAAATAGCATCTACCTGCATTTTTGTGATCCATTAACAGTTCAAAAAAAAAAAGATCAATGATGTAAAAAGTAGTAAAAAAAGACCTCATAGAGGTGACAGGGATTTGAGTTGGGTCCTGACCGAAGAGAAGAGGTAAAGAGAAGATTCCAGATTGGGGGGGGAGGGGCATAGAGCTGGTAGATCATGGAGTATCTGTCTTTGTTATTAAGACTAACATAAAAGTAAGAAAAGGAAGCTTTCCTCTTGCTGTTACTGTGCCTCAATAGCTATGAAGAAAAACCCTGGTGAGATGACAGTCATGCAGCTTCTCAAGTGGTTGAGCATCTACCTGCATAAATGAGTGGGACAGCTGGATTAGACCCTTGTGGCCTCACTACCCATTTGATCTCTGCTTACATGAATCTTCTATTTTCATACAACCAAGCAACTCAAATAACCAGGTCAGTCAGCATGCTAGCTTATGGATCAGGCTTTGGGAACTACCAAAAAACAATCAGCAACTGCATGATAACCAGGGTGCATTAGGACAGAACTGTCACACTGCTCCCACGCCGCCAGCCTATATTATACCTTAGCAAAATCTATTCCATCCAAATACATAAATCTGAAAGCAACCTTTGCTTGGCTTCTGCAGGTATGCTGACATTGGAAAATCACTCCCACTGACACTGGAATATTGCTTCTGTTATTACAGAGTCCTAATGCTAAACATCATGTGAGAGAAGCTGACAAAAGATTGGAACATCAAGCTAAAGCTCACACTATGTTTGTTATGTCACACAGCATGGCATGAGCTAAGAGCATGATCTTTACTTTTGAAATGTCCTATCTATAGTAGCTTTGAGTATACATTTTAGCTACCCAGTCTATCCCCAAGGATTTTCTTAAAAACCATTCACACATTTCTTTGTAAGAAAGAGCTATATTTAAGAGTTAGAGAGAAGGTTAGAGAGTTAAGGTTAAGGTTAAGAAAGAACCTTTTTTCAACTAACAGAATTACCCAAATTTGGCTGGGATTTTACACAAAAATTTGGAATATAGGAATGTCCCCATACAAACATCCCCAAGTCAATAGGGCATTCCAGGGCTTGACTAAGAGCCTCCCCCTACTCCCCTTTCATCTACCACTCTTGGCAACTATTTCTCTGTTGCCAGGAAAGACTGAACACCAGGATTGCCTGGCTCCAGGCATGCGTAACTCTTTTATAGTACCATGACCCCTTGTTCCCACTAGCCCCAAGGGTTTCTACTAGTCTCAGGCAAGGAGGACTGTCTGCATTAAAATTTAGCCTTTCTACCTAATGGTACCTATAAGAGTCTATATAAAGGATGAACAGAAAAGAGTTCATCTGCACCATTTTGGAATATGAAACTGTTTCAAATAAAACATGAATGAGATTCTCACAATGGATAAAATGTCTTTGAACATACTACTCTGGCAAAGCTCATCTTCAGGGCACAAAATCACACTCTCACGAGTATGAAAGAGTGATTTAAGTTCTCTATATTGACCAACTTGCTCCTGAAGACTTCATAAATGAAGTGAAAAACTCTCCAAATAAAAACTATTAGCACTAAAAATACTAAAGCTTTTTTTTACATTTATATATATATACATTTAATATGAGGCGAGGGGAGTGGCCAAGAAAGATAAAATGGCCAAGATTAGGCAATTTTATCAATATATCCTATGTCTCAATATAAAAAAAAAAACTTCCCTTCATTTAAGACTTCTGGAGGCCATAGGAGTCTAAGAAAAATACTTCTCAAGTATATTTGTCAGGTTAGAGGAAAACCAACCCCAGCTTGTGCTTAAAAAGAGCAAAGAGTATTTCTGAACACTGAAACAGGCCTTCTAGAAATAAAACATTTTCTCTTACCGTTCTCGGTCCTGTTCTAAGGCTTTCTGCTCGCATTCTAGACTAGCCCTGAGACCCGACTGCTCACTGTTATTGCTGCAGAGAGTGGCCAGTCTCTGCTTTTGCTCTCCAATCTCGACATCCAGAGTAGAGCGTCGCTGGAGTGCAGTGTGTCTCCTTTCCAGTTCAGCGACAGCTCGTTCCAGCGCCTCTCTTTGCTGCTTTTCCCTCGATTCAAGAATTTCTTTTTCCTTTTTCCTAACTTTCTCTTCCTGACGAGCAATGTTGGCAGTGAATTCAAATGTGGCTTGGAGCTTCTGCAGCTGGTTGGCATTGGCTCTGTATTGGGCAAGCTGCTCTTCTTTTTCTTCCCTTTCTTTCTCAACTTGATAAAGTGTGTTGTCTAAGCCGAGAAGACCTCTGTCAAGGACTTCAAAAGCTCTTTGCTTCTCTTCCAACAAAACTGGCAGATGATTCTGTGTAAGGTACTGAAGCAGACGTTTTTTATACTGCAGTCTGTATTCTGTTGGCTTTATTTTCTCCAAGTCTTGGGCCACCTGTGTTGCCTTCAAGAGAGTTTCATCATTTACTCTGAGCAAATTTAAATGTTCAGTAGCACCTGTTGAATGCTCTAGAATTTCCCATTCATCTGCCACTTCTTTTTCAAGGAGATCCCGTTGGTGAACTAGGTCCTTCTCCAAACTAGTCAACTCTGCAAGTTGCCTTCTCTTGAAGTTCAGGAAATTAAGCTGTGCTTTCTCTAATTCTTCACCATTTTCTTCCCCCTCAGATCGGCCTTCTTTAAATTTCAAAAGACACCCTCTGATTTCTTCAAGGTCCCTTATCTCTTCTTCCAGCCTCTGGACATCGCCACGCTTTAGGAGTTGTATTATATCTTGTTTCTCCCTGACTTCTTCTTCGAGATGGGCAACAAGCATCAACTGCTCTTTTTCCTGTTCATTGAGTCTCTTTTTTTCTAGTTCAAGCTTGGCACACTGTTCATCTTTTTCCCTTTTAAGTCTGTCAAGTTCTCGGAATATCTGTATCTTCTCGGCCTTTTCATTGTTGTGAAGCTCTTGCAGCCGCTGGAGTTCTTCCTTGACCTTGAGAAAGCTCTCTTCTTCTTGCCTTTTCTTCTGAAGCTCTATCTCCTGCTGCTCTCTGAGCCGTTCCTCTTCAAATTTTTCTTTTTCAGCTAGCAAATCTTTGAGTCGACTCTCAATATGAAAGCTACGGCGTTTCAAGCTCTCCTCCTGTTTCCGGATCTGTCTCTGTACTATTTCCGTTTCCTTCCGTTGTGACTCCACCTCTTGTTGCATTTGTTCTAATTTTGCTTTATCTGATTTTTGTTTTTCTTCCATTTCTTCAATGAGTTTCCTAAAAACCAAAGTATAAATAGGCCAAGGTGTTAAATATTTGCTTTTATTTCCCTTAGTAAATATTTTTCCAAAATGTAGGATGCTCTTAACACCCATCATTTTATTTTTCAAATTTATTTGTTTTCAATTTTCAAAAACCAATTCCATAAGTTTTAAATTCTCTCCCCCTCTCTTAACTCTCCCCTCTCCAAGACAGTATACAATCTTATATGGGCTCTGAACACATATGCTTATTAAATATATTTTCATATTAGTCATGTTGCATAGAATAATTAAAATGAATGGTAGAAAGCATGAATAAAACTAAACAAAATCAAACAATAAAAGAGAAAATAGACTGACTCATTCTGTGTTCTGACTCCATAGTTCTTTCTCTGGATATGGATGGCATTTTGCATCATGAGTCCTTAGGAAATGTTTTAGGTCCTTGCCTTGCTGAGAAGGGAAATCTATCAGAAACAGTCCTCACACACTCTGGTTGTTACTGTGTATAATGTTCTCCTGGTTCTATTCACTTCACTTAGCATCAGTTCATATAAGTCTATCCAGGTATTTCTGAAGTTCACCGATTCACCATTTCTTATAGCACAATAGTATTCCAATAGTATACCACAAATTGCTCAGCCACTTCCCAGTTGATGGCATTCCCTCAATTTCCAGTTTTTGGCCACCACAAAAAAAGCTGCTGTAAATAGTTTTGTACATGTGTGTCCTTTTCCCATCTTTATGATCTCTTTGGGATACAACCCTAGAAGTGGTATTGCTGGGCAAAAGGGTATGCACATTTTAATAGCCCTTTGGGCATAGTCATAAATTGCTCTCCAGAATGGTTGGAGGAGCTCACAGCTCTACCAGCAATAAATGAGTGTTACAACTCTCCCACATCCTCTCCAACATTTATCATTTTCCTGTTTTGTTATGTTAGCCAATCTGATAGTTATGATGTGGTATCTCAGAGCTGTTTTGATTTGCATCTCTCTTATCAATAGCGATTTGGAGTATTTTTTCATGACTATACATAACTTTAATTTCTTCCTCTGAAAACTGCCTGTTCATATCCTTTGACCATTTATCAACTGGAGAATGACTTGTATTCTTGTAATTTTGACTCAGTTCTCTTTATATTTTAGAAATGAGGCTTTTATCACACAAACTAGTTGTACAAATGCTTTCCCAGTCTTCTGCTTCCCTCCTAATCTTGGTTGCATTGGTTTTGTTTGTGCAAAAACTTTTTAATTTATTGTAATCAAAATGATCCATTTTGCATTTTATAATGTTCTCTATCTCTTGTTTGGTCAAAAATTCCTCAATTCTCCATAAATCGGAAAAATAAACTATTCCTTGCTCCCCTAATTTGTTTAGTATCAGCCTTTATAGCTAGACTGTGTACTTATTTGGACTTTATTCTGGTATATGGTGTTAGGCACTGTTTCTGCCACACTATTTTCCAGTTTTCCCAGTAGTTTTTGTCAAACAGTGAGTTTTTATTCCAGAAGCTGGGGTCCCTGGGTTTATCAAACAGTAGACTGCTATATTCATTAATTATTGTGTCATGTGTTCCCAACCTATTCCACTGATCTACCCCTCTATTTCTTAGCCAGTACCAAGCGGTTTTGATGACTACTGCTTTATAATACAATTTAAGATCTGCTATGGCTAGGCCACCTTTCCTAGCATTTCTTTTCATTAATTCCCTTGATATTCTCAACCTTTTGTTCTTCCAGATGAATTTTGATATTATTTTTTCTAGATCTATAAAAGTTTTTTGGTAGTTTGATTTGTATGGCACTGAATAAGTAAATTAATTTAAGTAGAATTGTCATTTTTATTATATTAGCTCAGCCTATCCATGAACAACAGATGTTTTTCCAATTATTTAGATCTGACTTTATTTGTGTTAAATTAATTGTAATATGTAATTAAGTTCATATAGTCCTTGGGTTTGTTTTGGCAGGTAGACAGACTCCCAAATATTTTATAGTGTCTACAGTAACTTTAAAAGGGATTTCTCTTTCTATCTCTTGCTGTTGGGCTTTGTTAGTAACATAGAGAAACGCAGATGACCTATGTGGGTTTATTTTGTATCCTGCTACTTTGCCAAAGTTGTTTATTATTTAAAGTAGTTTTTTACTTGATTCTGTAAGATTCTCCAAGCATATCATCATATCATCTGCAAAGAGTGATAACTTAGTTTCTTCTTTGTCTTTTCTAATTACTTCAATTTCTTTTTTTCTCTTATTGCTAAAGCTAACATTTCTAGTACCATATTGAATAACTGATGATAATGGACAACACCCATCATTTTAAATAGGAATTTTTATTAAAAACAAAATCAGTATAGCAGTTGTGTATTTTCTTCATTTAAAGAACGTTACTTCTATTCAATCACTATATTGTAATGTGCTATTAATAACATTATTAGGGGGAAAAGGCTTCTGAGCTTAGGAGAGAGTCATATAAGATTCAAACTATAATCATTATGTCCAACCTGACAATGAAAATCCTTGGAAGTGATAGTTCTGAAAGCATCAAATATAAGTGCCTATAGTGACTCATTCTAATTTGAGAAAAATACTAAAACCAAGAAAATTCACAGTTCTATTTATCTACTTTTCTTTTTCCAAGTTCTGCATATCATCAAGCATTTCATTGCTTATTTAGAACTAGTCAGGAATAACAAATTACCTTATACACATTATGAGAATGATGGAAGCTTATTATTCTGTACTCCAAAACTACCGAGTAAAATTAGAAAAACTTTTCCATTTGTTAAAACACTAGAACTAAATTGTGGCTATAATGCACTTCTATTTGATGAAAATTAATCTCTATTTTATGCAAAACCACAAAGAGATTGTCTCTGAAGCAGTAATATAGAGTTATCCACAAAGATATTTATATATGGCTGTGGTTTCCTGAGTAAACAAACATCTGTCTCGAAAGAAGCTAAAACATTAGACAGCTATCAGATTATGTAGGAGGTGATTATCCCATTTGTAGAGTTTCCACAATTTGATAATCACTAAAGCACTTTCTTCACAGACTTGTGATGATCATACAATGTTTACAAAGGGGTTTTTAAATCTTAAAGCACTAATTATGAAATGCAAGATGGATAATTCTGATTATATCAAACTGAAAAGTTTTTGCACAACCAAACCCAATGCAATCAAAATTCAGAGGGATGTAGTAAAGTGGGAAAGAATTTTTACAGCTAATCTCAGGGATAAAGGCCTCTATTTCTAGCATATATAGAGAACTGAGTCAAATGTACAACAATACAAGTCATTCCCCAATTGATAAATGGTCAAAGGATATGAACAGGCAATTTTCAGAGGAAGAAATTAAAGGTATCTATGATCATATGAAAAAAATGCTCTAAATCACTTTTGATTAGAGAGATGCAAATCAAAACAACTCTGAGGTACCACATCACATTTATTAGATTGGCAAACATGACAGAATAGAAAAAGGATAAATGTTGGAGAGGATGTGGGAGAGTTGGAACACTAATTCATTGCTGGTGGAGCTGTGAGCTGATCCAACCACTCTGAAGAGCTGTTTGGAACTATGCCCAAAGGGCTACAAAAAATGTGCATACCCTTTGACCCAGCAATATCACTTCTAGGACTGTATCCCCAAGAGATCATAAAAATGGGAAAGGATCCCACATGTACAAAAATATTTATAGTAGCACTCTTTGTAGTTGTCAAAAACTGGAAATCAAGGGGATGCCCATCAATCAGGGAATGGCTGAATAAATTATGGTATATGAATGTAATGGAGTACTATTGCGCCATAAGAAATGATGAACAAGAAAACTTCAGAGAGGCCTGGAAGGACTTATATGATCTGATGTTGAGTGAAAGGAGCAGAACCAGGAGAACTTTGTGCACAGCAACGACCACAGTGTGTGAGAGTTTTTTCTGGTAGACTTGGAACTTCATAACAATGCAAGAACTTAAAAAATAAAAAATTCCCAATGGTCTTTTAGGGCAAAATGCCTCAGAGAAAGAACTATGGAATTCATTTGCTGAATGTAGCATATCATTTGTGTGTGTGTGTGTGTGTGTGTGTGTGTGTGTGTGTGTGTGTGTATTATGTTTTGATTTGGGTATATATTTCTTCCATTTATTTTAGTTCTTCTACACAGCATGACTACAGTGAAAACGAATTCAATAGGAAAGTATGTGTAGATCCTATATGGAATTGTATGCCATCTTGGGGAGGGAGGAGGGTAAACAGGGGGGGAAAAATCTAAGTTTTATGGTAGTGATTGTAGAACATTAATGTTGAGGGCCAGGATGGAGTGTGGTTGACAAGTTCAGGATAGACGTTCAGGGAAACTGTTCTTTGAGACTGTGCTCATTATCATCTGGAATGGCTCTCCATGCCCCCCAGATGTTGCCATCTCCTGAGATAGATAAGAAAACTACAGAAAACAAGGGATATGTAAAATAGATGCCCTCTAGGCTCACCGTTTTTAAGACAATAAGACTGACCAAATCACTAGGACAGGAGATGAGCAGAATGTCAGGTAGACTTGCAGTTTCTGTCTATATATACCCTGACCCTCAGATCAATAAACGGACTTGGCCTATCTTCTCCCGCCTCCCGTGTCTTTCTTCTTCACCACATCACTAAGCCGCGTGGGGACGCAGGCCGTCTGCCACACATTAAAAATAAAAATAAAAAATAAAATAAAAAAAAATCTTAAAGCACTATATAAATGCCCCCTATCATCATCATCACCATCCTGATTCCCCTGAGCCTCTGTCTTTTGCAGTCTGATCTTGGTTTATTAAAAAAGAACACAAAACTTTTATCCATCCACTTGATTAGCAGAAAGAGCCTGGGGAAAAGGTTCCAGGGGACAAGAGGTAATCTTAGGTATCTCCTTTAGCCATTTTCACCTTTATTACACTTCCTACACTTAATCATGTTTTAGTTTCTTAAATAAACACAAAAATAAATATCTCAGTAATTGGACCATGGGATCATAGATCTAGAGTTGGAAGGGACTTCAGAGGCCTCCATATTTAAAGAACTGGCTCAAATAATGAAGTATTTTAAAGAACACCAGGTCAGCAGCTTTAAAATTCAAGAAAAACAAATATTTTCAGAAAAGTTATGGAGACATGTCCTAAAAGTCAAAATAAAAATTAAGTCACTGTATAACTGCAATTAAAAAAAAATGCAAACTTAAAATTACAGAGGGGTAGAGTACATGTACATCTTACCTTTTATTTTCTAATTTTTCCAGCTCCTCACGCTGTTGCCTCTCAAATTCAAGCCTAATAAAATCAAATTTAAGTGAGTCACTTGGGGGTAAATATATTTCTCCAATTTGCTCTCTCTAGGCACATATGCACATACACACGTGCAAACACACATATACAAGCATTACATATATGTATATATAAGTGTATACATATGTATTTCTAAAAAAACAAATGTCAGTTTTAAAAGGGTTATTTTTAATTATAATGTATTAGTAAGCTTTTAAATGTTTTATTTCTTCTACAGCTATTGAAAAAATATTCCTTTGCTACAGTTAAAAATGAAATAATGTGTTCCTGGGTGCTCGTATACAAACTGAATTGTAAATAATTTTCTTGAGAAAAAAAACAACACATAGTATTTAATTATATTAGAGTTAAACAAGACCTCTAAATGATAAGTACTGTTACTGCAAGTCTACATGTCTACTACATGCAGATGCAGTCACCAATAAATAGAAATTAAGTTTCTCTACCTTAAACAGATCGGTCCTTTAACAGGAAAAAGACTGCTAAGAGAGGTAGAGAGAAAGCAAAGGGATGAAAGGAATTAATAAGGAAGAAAATCATCAAGAGAAAAGCAGTCAGATATTTTAATGCCAACAATCATAGACAAAATGAGATTGCTTTTTTAAAACTAATGCTTGGAGATAACTTACTGATAAGACTGAAAAAAACAAGTTAAAATCTGTTAGGATTGCATACCTTGAATGACAGTAAGTATAACTCCAGTGTAAAATTAACACTATAAACAACAGATCATTTATCTTTTTTACTATCTTCTCCAGAATTAGCAGTATATATTTATCACAAATGCAATGACTTAATGTTTTCTATAGCTCAAATAAGTGGGTCATATACCATATAGTAGCCATTAGAGCTATATCTATTATATAACAGTATTTAAAAAGTATGTACAGAGGTTGAAAAGGAGTTGAGATCATTTCTGTTCCCCCTGCTTTACAGATGAGGAAACTGGGGTTAAGAGAGATGATGGGAGTGGTTTAGGACTAGTGCCAGAGTTTCTGACTTCTACTCCAATACTCTTTTTATCACACCATAAACTCATGAAATAAAAGATCAATTCAATATAAAAATAAAATTTCAATTAAAAGCAATATTTATTAAGTGCCTCCTACATACAAGAAAATGCTGTCATAGCAAAAGGGATACACAGACAGCGCACATGGGAAGCATATGGAACTTGGCAATGAGAAGTGATGGTTCACTATGATTTTCTTATGGGATTCTAATATGACCTAGTATTTAATGGAGCTGCTTTACATATATTAAATGTTCTTTCCATCTCTCTAGTCTTCCTTTTAAATAGCTGATATTCCTAAAGTAACCATGTCATTCTGTGACTCAAAATGATCCAGTAGTTTCTTACCAAAATAAAGCTAGGGGAAAAACTCTTCTGATATTAAAAGTCCATCATCATCCAGGTCTAGTGTCCTTGCCTTGGCAGTTTACTACTACACCTTAGCCCTTGCAATCTGTTGTTCTTTATCCCCCCACATTCCATTTCCTGTCCACTTAATGTCTTACAAACCTGGCTAGCTATCTCCTCACCTCTACTCCTTAGCTCCCTTCAAAGCTCCAAGGGCCACTTTGATACTTTTACTGATCCCTTTCCTAACCCACCTTGTACCCTCCCCCCCAAAATTACTTTGCACCTATTTTGTATATATTTATATGTATATGATTTGTCTGAGAGAGGATGTAAGTTCTCTGATGGGAGAGACTGTTTTGTTTTCATCTTTGTATTCCCAGTACCTGACACAGAACGTATAATTAACTGACTGATCCTCATAACCATCTACAGAGCAGCAGCTACTGAGATTATCTCCAATTTTCAAATGAGAAAATTGAGGCTCAGTAAATAACCTGACCTTGGTTAGATGACTAGTATCAGAAAGCACACTTGAACCCAGATCTTCATTGATTTTAAAATCTAGCACTTCCTTTCAACATATTACATGCTCCCTTTCTAGTCCTGGCTCTGTCACCACTTCTATAATCTTGGGGAATTAACTGAGTCTTTCAGTCTTTTCAGTGTCCACACACACACACACACACACACACACACACACACACGCATGTATATATACATATATGTATGCACATATATGTGTATGCATATGTATGGTGTGTGTATACACACACATATAAGAAAGTCACCATTCCCTACAAGCCTTCAATTTCTAAGAACAATCTGTAAGAACAATAAGGGATTGTTAGTATTCACATACCACTTTATGATTTTTAAAGCATGCTGCATATTTTATCTCACTGACCCTCACAACCCTAAGAGGTAGGATACAGACAAGATGGCAGGCATTTATATTTTATAAGGCACCAAGAAATTTCAATATACTCAGAAGTCCTTATAGGTGTAGATGCTGAGAAACACATCTCTGGACTCCTTCATATTTACCAAAGCATAAAGTCATAGATTTAGAGCTGAAAAGGAAAGTGGATGCCATCTAAAAATGAACTGAAGCCTAGAGAGGTGAAATGAATCACCCAATGTCACATATTTAGCATGTGACAGAACTGTCATTGGAGTCCATGTTCTCTGACCCAGTATATCATGACAGGATGGATTCCTATGGTGGGAGCTATACTAAATGTGATTTGCAGCCACTATTTATAAAGGGAAAAGTAATCATTATCTATTAGGAAAATTAACTGATAGCATATTGAATTTCCTTCAGAAATAAGAGTCCTTTAAAAAAAATCCATTAAAGTTTCTCAATCTTGGCATAAGTCAAAGTAGTAAGTAAACGGTATGGAGAAAAAGTCATAATCTTGTGGTTAGAGATGACTGTCCAGCACAAGCAATATGAAGTTGTTGCCAGTGGTGAATGATTTCTGTCAATGAGAAGATGCTACTTATCTAATGATCCAAGTCTTTCACAAGGAGAAATATGTGAAAAGAAGATAAATTTATTATATACTTATAAACAAGTCAAGGCTTTATCTTTCAATACTGAAGAAAGATGGCAAAACATAAACGTACATTAGCATAGTTTTCTCTTGCCACAAATACAATTTTCTACCCATGTCCAATGGAGCGCTTTAATTTTTATTTGAACCACATAACTACTGCTAAGATAGGTATTATAAGTTTTGTTTGGAGTGTGCGCGTGTGTGTATTTGGGGGAGTGGAAACTCTACGCAATGATTCCAATGGAGAACTAGTCTGTAATTTATATTTTTAGAGCTGCCTGGGGTGTTAGAAAGTAAAGTGACTTGTCCAAGGTTACACCAAGACCTACACCCAGAACCTTCATTATATCATGTTATCCCTCAATCTATTTTATTATCCACAGTTTACTAATGAATTAATTGAATCTCAGTGGGTTTAAATGACAAGATCAGAAAAGAACAAATCCAGATGGAACTGTATGCCTTCCAATGTACTTTCTACAACAAAATGGCATTGCATAACACATTTTCAGATTTCCAAAAGGTAACTTAAAATGAAATATATTTTCTTAGAAATAGTCATTTCTATTGCAGTTAAGACAACTTTGAGCTATCACCAGCCATCTTACACCTTTTTCTTTTTTCAACACTAGAAAAGCGAGAATGCAAATTTCTCATTTTATATTATTAAATCAAAAGTAGAGGCGGTGATTAAAAACAAACCAATTCTAAACAAAATGTAAATATAAACAATTAGGTCCTAGGTCTTGCCTTTGTGAGTACTTCTGTCTCTGGTGTGAGTATGGCAGAGTCCAGGACACAACAGTCCTGGGTATTAACTATCGGGTTATTAGAAGCAGTTATCCGTATGTGTTGCTATGAGCAAAAGCTTATTTTCTAGTAGCTTTGTAAAAACAACTCATCTCTAGAAAATCCATTCAGGGATTCTTAACCTGTTCATTGACTTGGTTTTGTGGTGGTGGTTGTTTCCTCTGAAATCCTATTTATTTACTTTATGCATTTAAAAATATTATTTTGAGGACTCTACAGGCTTCACTCTACTGTCCAAGGAGCCTGTCTCTGTCTCTGTCTCTGTCTCTCTCTCTCACACACACACACACACACACACACACACACACACACACACACACAAAATGTGAGAAAATATGTTGAATTTAAATACCAAAGTCATGTATCCTCTTACTATGCAAAAATCTAGCTTTGGGAAGTGGCCTGACTTCAATAATACAATATTAGGAAGGTTTACCATTTATTCAACTAAAAAAGACATAAGCACCAGAAGTATACAACATGTTGTTATTGTTCAGCTGTTCAGTCATGTCTGACTTGCTGTGACCCCATTTCAGGGTTTTCTTGGCAAAGACACTGACGCAATTTGTCATTTCCTTCTCCAGCTTACTTAATAGATGAGGAAACTGAGTCAAACAGGGTTAAGTGACTTGCCCGGGATAGCTAGTAAGTGTCTGAGGCTGAATTTGAACTCAGGAAAATGAGTCTTCCTGACTTCAGGCCAGCCAGCCTCAGCTTCCTTCGCTGTAAAAGGGAGATAATAATGGCATCTAGCCTTGAGGGTTGTTGTCATGAGGATCAAATGAGATAATACTTGTAAAGCACTTAGCACAGCGTCTGGCACGCAGTAGGTGTTACATATTTATTCCTCTCTCTTTCCCGTATTGCCAAGGGTCACACAACAAAAAAAATACGTCTTCCTGACTACAGATCCAACACTGTATCTACCATGCCAACATGCCACTACTGCTCCTGCTGCTACTACTACTGTGTGACCATCAGTTAACCTCTATGTCTGATAGTTTTCTCATCAGCAAACTGAGCAGGCTGAAGAAACTAAGGTCTTTCTAACTCTAAATCTCTAATTTTTCTTTAGGAACTCAATAAATGTTGCTGACTGAAATTTTGGAATCCATGATAACTGGATTACCCAGACACCATCAACTGGTCCTTTATGATCTCCAGGAGCTGGAAGCCAGGAGAAGTGAAGAAGAATCAGCACAAAATCTAGTCAAGGCTGCTACATTATGAAGTATTTCTCCATGACTAGTACCACATTATGTGACTTTCCTCAAATGGCTCCCACCTTTGATCCTCTCTTCTGGTTTATGTTATAAACTCTGTCATCTGTTTAGTACTCAGTGCCTGGGTATTTCCTCTATCTTGGTTCGTCATAGGCCAGTTCAACAATTATGACATGCCCTGGTCAGGATAATATATTAACGAGGAAAATAACACAGAACCATGGGATCATAGATTTAGAGCTGGAAATGACATCAGAGGTCATATACTTTAGCCCCTGAATTTTACAGATAAGGAAGGTTAGTGCTCAAAAATAATCCTTCCACCACAGTGTCCGTCATGCCTCTTTCAGAACAGGCCTCTGAATTATATGAAATACAATGAAGAATGTCCAGAAAAGGGCAATTAAAGAAAGACTTTGAACAAAGAAACCATGAGAATAAAAGTTAAAGAGGAGGAGAATCCTTCAATCCCATGCCTTTAATAATAGTAATCTCTTATACTTACAGGGATAGTGAAGAGACATGATTTCATTGGGGTAGGGAACTTCAGATCAGACAGCTCATTCTATCGATACCAGCCAGTACCTCCTTATAACTTAAAGTCTGAGAGAATTGCCTAAAGCACTGAGAGTGAACTTGTGTGGGATCCCACAACCTATATGGACAGAACTGTATCTAGAAGGGAATCTCATTTAATTCTCTCACTTTATATATGAGGAAACTCAGGCCCAGAGAATTTAACTGACTTGTTCATGGTCATGCAGACAGACAGTAAGCATCAGAGGTGGCCTGAATCCAGCTTTCCCAAGGTCCAAATCTCTATTCATTGTGTCTTTCGTCTTAGATTTACACAGTTTTTACAATATTTTCATACACATTGTTTCATTTGATCCCTTATATTAAGGAGCTTTTATATCTATGACCTCATTTTATCTTTGTAACAATCCCATGAGAAATGGGACTAAAGTATTGTCATCTTTATTTTACAGATGTGGAAACAAAGCTTGAGAAAGATTCAGTGATTCATTCATCCATCTAGTTAGTAGTGAGCTGGAAGTGGAGTCTAGAAGACTCCCAGCCCAGGATAGTTTCTGCTAAGTTACCATAGCATTTATCTGGAATCATCTCCTTTTTTGTACATACAGTGTCTCCTCTCAGATCTCTGGGGAATAGAAACTTGCTGAGGGGAAAGAACCGTTTTGCTTCTGGTCTTCTATGTTTAGCATAGTGTCTTGCACATAACAAGTAGACATAATTACAAAGAATTCTATTTTTTAGAATAAAATTGAATAGACATCTTCTGATCCAAATTTTTCCATGTTTATTTAGTAACAATAATTGGCATTTGAACCTGAAAGGTAGGTCACGAACATATAATTACTGTTTAGTGAATTTTATTTGATGTCTTTTGTTTTAACATTGCCTAAGTTTCACCTTATGCTCCCTAAATAAAAAAGTTATTTCTTCTGCTTTATTGAGGGGGCTAAGCCTTGAAACGACTGAGTGACTAATCTAAGGCCATACATCAAAGCAGGAAAACTGAATAGAAATCTTTTGACTTGAAGTCAAGACTTTTATTAATTACAAAAAAGCATTCTAAGATGTTTAGTTGAGCTTGCCAACACAAGAGTTCTAGTCTTCTATTTAGAAATCAAGAACTGTAACTTTTAATCTATTATTTTCAGTCCCTAAATCATTTTGGGCATTCAAATGTCAATGAGACCAAAACCAGACTGGGGACTGTGCATTGTTTTTCCACTGGCCAAGACTATAATCTACACAAAGAAAAATCCTTCCACAGCAACAACAAACACTGAAGGGCAGAATTTTACGAGTCATTTGAACACATTCTTACTCTTTTCATATTGTATGTGTGAAAGACAATATGCTAACATGTTCAGCTAGTCAGCACTTCTAATGTGTGTCTCTCTCTTATTACACAAAGCCATGAAAACTGGGAGAGGCTGAGGGAGGCTCCTCTCATGCTAGCTCTTTCAGTTCTTGCACAGCTTTATCAGTCCCTTTGTTATTTAGATTTCCAAACTAAGGCTAGATCTTCCATTTCGCTTATTCATTGATGCTCTTTTTTTCATTAACTTCTTCCCCTTTACCCTTCATAAAAATTTTAAAAATGAGAGAATTAGAAACAGCTAAAAAATGCATTCCATTGAAGGCAAAGAAATAATTCAGAGTGTAGTTCACAGGATAACACTGTCTCATCTTGTGCCTAATCTCACTGGATGCTGTCTTCTTCAAGTGAGGTCTTTTTCTTTTATGCTAAATAGGTACTGATTTCCCTAACACAGGCCAAGTAGCTATGAACCCTCCCAAACCCTTGGGGGCACCTCGTCTAACAGGTCACAGAATAAAACTTTGAATATCTCAGACCCCGATTAGCCAGCCTTTGCAAGAAGCCTTCTAGTGATGGGGCAACCTACTCTCTCCTCAGGCAGCCCACTGTACTTCTATATAGCAATTTCTAAACTGCCAGCAAGTCTGTCTTTCCAATTGAATCAACCTCCTTTCAGCTTTCACTCACAGTGCCAAATTCTACCTGCAAAGGTCAAACAGAACAAGTCTAAGTACCCTCTAGCATTTAGAGTCAGCAGTTATATTTCCCCTAAGTCCTTTCCTTCTTCTCTACTTCATCCTAAATATTCCCAGTTACTTCTACCAGTCCTCATAATGTGTACTCAAAATTACATCATTTCCATTGCCCTTCTTTGGATGCTTTCCAACTTATTTCATATATATATATTGATAATGTTTAATATAAAATTTTGAAATAATCTCTTTGTTCTCTCTGAAGCAAACTCAGAGAATGCCTCTTCCTATGTCAGCAAAAGCCAGCCAAAGCTGACTCTGCATTCCTTGGAGACCTTTAACCTATGACATATCTTGAATAATTGGTCTTTCCTTTGTATCTTATTATCTATAGACACATACTATGTTATGACATATCTTGAATAAAGGTAAAGAAAATATAGACATCTTAGGTCCCAATTTCTATTGAACATTGTTTGCCCCTTCCTGTGTCAGTTATCTGTGGTGGGATTTCCTTCCTTGTCACCGAGACATATGTTTACCCAGCTTGGAATCTCAACATTTGATTGACATTACTTTGTTAATTGTCTTGTCTTACTAAATTTATGATTTGTTCAACTAGGAGAGTTCCTTTCTCACGGCAAAATGTATATAAGCCAGAAGATTTCTGCACTGGGTAGCCAGAACATTTCTGGCTCCATAATGCATTATGTAACTGTTTTCTTTAATAGGGAATTGACCAATTAATTAATTAAATCATAAAATGTATGCAATTAGCCTGTTACCTTTCTTAACCAAGTTTTCAGGTCAACAATATATATATATAATATATATATATATATATAATATATATATATTATATATATATATACACACACACACACACACACACACACACACACATATATGTATACACACACACACACACACACAAGAGAATCCAAGAGGACAAAGTAATCAACACTGTCAAATACTATGGTGGTCAAGAAGAATGATGAATACGAAAGAGACTTTCATTTTGACAATTAAGAGATCACAGGTAACCGAAGAGGGCAATTTCATTTGATGTCAGAAGCCAGGTTATAAGAAATCAGATACCCTGAGTTTAAATGGCTGTCTCGGGAATTTAGCTACAAAGGGGAAGACAGCTATAGGATGATGACTGGTGAAGATGGAAAGATTGTAAGGTATTTTTTTTAAAGGATGAGGGAGATATGGGCAAATTATTCTTAGCAGATAAGAAGCTAGCAGAGAGGGAGATACAGAAGATGAGAGAAAGTGGGGATGATTGTGAAGAAAACTACTGGAGAAGAGGGGAAAGGATCAGAGGAATATGTAAAGGAGTTAGCTTTGGCAAGGAGAAGGAATATCTTTGAGAACAGAGTGAAGGAGAAGGCACAAAGAAAAGATTCTGGGTGATATGAAATGAGGAGGAAGAATAGAGAAAAATGGCTTCAATTTTTTCAGTGCGGATGACTGTATGGCTTCAGTTAAGCAATAAGTGATAGGGGTCCTGTAGGGGTTTGAAAAGATTAGAGGTGAGCTCAGTTATGTGGGGGAGGGGAGGAAGGTAAGAATAGAAAAGGGATTTTGTGCACTTTAAACGACACCACAAAGCATTAGCAGCACCATTATTGGGCATTTAAAAGAAAAGAGGAACAACAGTGACACACATTAGGTAAGGTAGAATCAGAAATAACTAAACTAGATATCCCAGTGTTAAATAAACCCAAGAACATAAATTACTTGGGGAAGATGGTTTCCTGAAGTAACTTTAGGGAAGAAAATTAGAAAATAGTTTAGCAGAGAGCAGATATCAAGAAACATCTTTAGTCTTGCCTCAAGTTTCACTCCACTCCATTCATGCTTCACACAACTACTGCAATTGTCCTAAAATGTAGCTGTGACCAATTCAATGCCTCCCCCTCCCCCCACTACACTCAAATAAACTGTAGTCAATCTCTTCTGCTTCTAGGATAAAATATAAGCTCTTCTGTTCATAGTTATAGCACGGCCTGGTTCCATACTGACTTTTGCACCCCACTGCCCACTGTTCTAAATACTTAACACTCTATGTCCTATCTGTGTGCTTTTATCTAGTCTCTGGAATGTTCTCTATCCTCACTTCTTGTGTCTTGCAAGCCCTGGTTTTCCTTCAAGTTTCAACTCAAATTCTTCTTTCTCATGAGGCATTTCCTGCCTTCCACCCACCCACTCTAAGTTCCCTACACCGTCAATGTTAGCGTGTATTTGCATTATATGTGTTTTGTATGGTCTTCTACATGTGTTTTCATGTCCTATATATGTACATGTTTTCTCTTCAATAAATACGTAAATTACTTGATGGAAATGAACATTTTCACCTCTGTGTTTGCATCTCCCATGTCTAACACAGTGCCTGGCAGATAATAGGTGCTTAGAAGAATGTTTAATCCATTGATCTACACCATATGCCACAATATGTTTAAAATGGAAATGTGACCTGAATATAAAATGCCTCACCATTAAAGCATTAGAAGACAACCATAGCAAATGCCTTTCACAATAAGGTCAGGGTAGGGTAGAAATTCTTAACAAAAGAGACAGAAGATACCATAAAAGAAGAAACAATTCACTTTTACTACATGAAATTAAGAAAATTTCATAAAATATCATATATGCAATTAGAATATGGGATGTGGTCAATAGAGGAAAGTCTTGCATCAGATATTTATGACAAAGGTGTGATATCCAACAACTATCTAACACAGGAACCTACCGCAAAAGTCATTCACCACAGGTAAGTGGTTCGAAGATATGAAAAAAACAATTCGCAAGAGAAGAACTTCAAAAAATAAAAACATTTAAAATGAGAAGAATTTCAAACTATTAACAACCAAATGCAAATATGTCCCAAATAATTCACATTAGGAGAAATGAAAATCAAAATAACTCAGAGATCTTACCACACATCCAGCAAATTGACAAAGATGACAAAAAAATGGAAACAGTGTTGGAGGAGTTATACCAACATGTAAATTAATAAACTAATTTTGGAACAGAGAAGTCACTTGGAATTATATTGAAAAAAATTTAAAAATCTATACCCTTTGATCCAAAGATCTATCCCAATGTGACCTTTTATATTCAAGTTGGCTGTGTAATTTGAGTTTATTTTGATATGTGGTGTAAAATGTTGGTGTAAACCTAATTTCTATCAGTTTTCTTTCCATTTTTTTCCCAGAGGTTCATATCAAAACTAAGTCCTTCCTATAATATATTATGTTCTTGGTTTATCAAGTACTGGTCTACTATGTGAAATTGCTTCTGCTTCTAAGTTATCTAATCTGTTCTGCTGATACACTTTGCTGTTTTTAACCTATACCAAACAGGTTTAATGATTAGTGCTTTGATGTAGCATGCTATGGCTACTTCATTTGTACTTTGTCATTATTTCCCTTTTGATTCTTGACCTTTTTTGTTCTTCTAAATGGTTATTATAATCTTGTCTAGTTTAGGCTAGCTCCTATACTAACGTGGAATAGACTATACAACATACTAAGGTGGAATAGAAAAACAAACCTCAAAATGCTGAGCTATCATGTTATATAACATTCCCCAATTTGATCAGTTACATTTCCTACTTTACCTGTTCTCTTTCTTGCTAAGAGTGCTTATCTGTTTACACAGGATATCACAAAGCTGTCCATCTTTTATAAAGATGACACTACAGAACTTTAGACCATATGTGATTTGCATGTTTCTCCAGTTAAACAACAGGTCCTTCTCACTCTTACTAGTCTACCATTACAAAAGGTACTTCCTTATGAAAGATCAGATCCTGGTTACAAATGCAGTATGGGCCAAGGAATGGAATGAAGTTGGCCTACATAAGTACAGATGTACCACCTTAGCAATTGCCTAACCAAATGACTTGCAGACACTAGTGATAAGTAATGGAGCAAACAAGGTATGAATTTTAAAGTTAAAACCATGCTTCCATATAAGGCTGAGTAGAAAAGGACATTTGTCTTCACAACAACCTGGGTAATATTTTTTTTTTAAATCTTTGATCCCTCATTCCATGTGAAGTAGTGACACTGGCTCATTTTATTTACCAATTAAGTTTTAGAATTATTTCCACAATGCCTAGAATACAGTGACAAAATACTACTCAGACAAAGCAAATCTAAATTACGGATTCTTGTTTAAATTCAACATCTTATTTTCTTTTCTATCTCTGGAATCATACAGTGCACAGCAAGCTTATAGTTTAAAAGGGCTCACTATGGTATCATAGTCACTGATAGGGTGAAGAACCAGCAATTAATGTTAATCTATTATAACACAGACAATAAAAGATAAAACCCACAGGCACAGTGGGTTCTACTAACAGTTTTTCAATATCCCTTTATCTTAATAAGCTATTTAGATTAATCTATAGCAATCATGAAGTTAGTAAATGGTTCCTAAAAAAGAGAGGAAAACTGAGGCCAAAGCTGGAGAAGCAAAGGAAATGGGCCTTGCCACAAACCTAGAATCTGAAAAATAGCGGGACATTATGGAATAAACCACACAATAAATAACCATCAGCCAAAACTCACGGAGACTATTAGAACTGCTGAAACCCTAAATACAGCTAGACATGGAAAACACTTCTGTGCTAGAGGCCAACAAGAAAAGGAAGAACAAAACTTAGAAGCCAGCAATAAAGCACAAAGGAAGATGAAAGAGGAAAAAACTGGAGTTACGAGAACAAAAGCTGGATTCTCCAAGTGATGTTTTTCTTACATTAACATAGCAGAAAGAAGAAGGTTTCTGGAAGATGCCTAGGAGCAGATGAGGGGCAGCTAGGCGGCACAGCAGACAGAGGCTGGACCTGGAGTCAAGAAGACCCAAGTTCAAATCCAGCTTCATTTAGACATTTAACAGTTGTGTGACCCTGGGCAAGCAATTTAACCGCTCTCAGCCTCAGGTTCCTCATCTGTAAAATGGTGATAGCAGCAACTTCTTGTCTAGTTATAGTATCTTCATCATAAGGCTTCTAGCTGTCCTGTTGTGGGAAATCAACTTCATCATCCAAATGCAAGTTTATGGTTAATGCAGAGCAAAGGCAATGGGCAGGTGAGGAATTTCTCTTTTATTTTCAAAATGGAAATGAATCCAGAATTTATGGAATTTCATTTATGACACATTCAAGAGGCTGTAAGAGATTCTGAACCTAGCCAAATCAGTCACCTGTTTCTAATCCCAGAGCAAAGTGAAGGAGAACCACAACAGTCAGCTTAGTCTTTTCTTAAAGACATTGTGTCATTAGAGGGGGGTGTGGGGGGGGGCGGGGCGGGGTAGAGAATGTTTCTCTTAGAGGGAAATTACTTCCTGGCAAAGAGTTTGACTGGGCTCTGGTCCAAAATGAGGCTGGTGCCCAAAGGAAGCAACAGGGATACCAAGTCTCATCCAAAAATTTTCTGGCACCAAATGGCCATGCATGTATGCGTACAAATCATGGATTTAAAAGAAAATTAAAGTGGTAGCCAAAAACAAGTTCAGAAAACCATAGGCCAAATGATGAACTTGACTTCATTAATCTGTAGGAGTTGAAAACGGATTCTCAGGTGTCAATATAACATGTGACTAGTTTTACTTTCAAATGTTTTGAAAGATAAAGGTAATTTATTTCATGTTGATTCAGAAAACCTTTTGATAAATTATTAGTACTGAAGAAAAGAAACTCTTTCCATCCTCTCTCACCTATCACTTCTCTATTTTTTTTAAATAACTGGCTGCTTTGGGAATAAAATTGGTTTCACTGGATAAGAAAAAAAATTTGAAAATCAGACACCTTCTCTTGGGAATCTTACTTTGTTTGGAATTTGTCTGTAAGATAAGATGAGGAGATTTTTACTTAAAAAAAAAATACCCAATAGGATTTACATCCAGTTATGTATAAAAGTTAAGAAGGTCCCCAAACATGATGAAAACGCAATAACTTAAAGGGCCCCCAGTCAATTTTCATATTAAAAAGAGGAACTGTAGAGGAAATAGGGGCCAGCAGCAAAGACACATTAGTTGAGGAGCAAATACTGGGAGAGGTAGCATGGGGGAGTGAGAAAACCCTGCCCTACCAACAAGTCTCAGATCATTCATTATTAGTTGTGTGACCTTGCGGAGGTCATCACTGAGCAAGTCTAAACTGTAATTTCTTTCCTGAATAAAAAGATGATAATACCTGCCCAACATCACGTAATAACACATCATGGGATATCTAGTAAGAATCAAATGAGATACTTGATGGGAATATGAGCTGCAAGGAGGCAAGCTCTACACAATGCAAGGCATTGTTTTTTCCACTAGATTTCAAGTTTCTGAAGGGCAAAGATTGTGTTTTCTTTCCTTCTTTGTCTATCAGAATAGCTAGAACACAACATGTGTTTCATAAATGTTGGCTGAAAGCAATTGGGTATAAGCTTTAGTAACTCTCATTATTCCTTGATGAACCAAAAATGCCTGAGGTCATAGGGAGAGCTTAACAGAAAGAGGATGACCTGAGCTGTCATCACCCATTACCCTGGCATAGTCAAATAGGTAAGTAAAGGTTTGCTTATCTAACCATAAAACAACAGGTTAACTGTAAGACAACCCAGTCTAACCAGATCCAAATGCACCATCCCAAGAGAATGAATTTCTTTTTTCTTTAAATGTCCAGCCTCCTCCAAAATCCTTCTCTGAAATCACATTTTGGTAATATCTGTAGTTTCTTAATGGTTATGCCAAGGAAGGCTAACATCCCGAAGATCTTATAAAGTGGAAAAAACTTTGAGCATAGGACAATGATAGACTGTGCATCTACAGTGAAAGAACTAGTCCGGTCAGAAAAGTTCATAGCCAAGTTGGATGTAAGATAAACCATTTTCTGGCCACCCAGAATGAGAGGATTCATAATTTTATGAGTAGATAGGAGATCCACATAGATAGTAATACAGGTCCTTGGAGAACTGAACTATTCATAGGGCAGAAGACTGCAACTTGCAAGCCCTTCACTAAAGCCCAGGATACCAAATAAGGAGTATCTGCATGTAGTTTGAAGAACTCAGAATCAGGCTTACCTCTCCTTTGTGCACTGACTGTAAAGTTAAAGGACAGGAAAGTAGGGAAGAAAAGACAAAATATGTATTGGCATGTTTCACAGAACTTTTCTTCTGGTTAAATCCAATGAAACAATGATTCTTTCACTAACAACACATTTTCCTACTTCAAGTATTGCAACTAGCTCTCCAGTGTACTATGGATACATGTTTCAGTTATTAGTTCTTATTACAAAGATGTCTAGTTAGATTAAAGGAAAACACTAAAGTTGAAATCAATGAATCATTCTGAATGTGTGCTGAAGTCACTTCCAGCACTCTTGTCTTGGGTATAGTCTTCAGAATCTTTAACCATTTCCAAAGGAGGTGGCTTCTTAAGACTCAGTGTCTTAAGGCATTGGACTAAAGAGTTCTGGTGCTGGATCTTTCAAGACCTAGCTCTGTCACTTCTGGTGAGTTACTTCACACACATCACTTTCCCCCTTCCCCAGCCATCATCCTTTTCTCTGCCCCGCCCTGACTTACAATTTTCACATCTGTATAGTGTTGGTTTTGGCAGGGGCAGGTTATATGATTTCTGAGGTCCCTTCTGGCTCTAAATTTTATTACTTTTATGACAATTCTTATCACTTGTTAATTCAAATAGAGAAACTATGTTATTTCAGATTCATTTTCAGTTCATAGAAATAGACTCATTACAACAAAATTCTACTGTGACCAAAATTAGATGCATATTAAACCATCCTGAATCACGCTGCATATTCTGGTCTTTTGAGACAAAGCATGTACTGTGGCACTCCTTAATGTAGCTTTAGGATTAGCATATGTTTAAATTCTTTTTGTGAAGGCTAGTTTGTGGTTTTCCCTTTATGAATATCAGAATATTTTCCCCAATTTAACATGGTTCAGAAGCCAAATTTGAGTAAAAGGGATATAAAAAGGCCAGTAAAATTATAATTCTCTGTCATGCCTCCTATTATACATTTTAGGTATGGTCAGTAATTTTGTATGTTCCAATACTTTCTGTAACTAAAATAAAATATTTTAAAATAAGCTAACTGTTAATTACAGGGGGTCTTCCCCTTAGTACGTACTCATTAAATGTTTAATGCGTTGAACTGAACAAAGCTTATACAAGGATTCACTTAATTCTACCAAGAAGTTTTGATCTATTTCTCTCTATCACTATCTTCTCTATTTCTCTATCCATAACTCTCTTTATCTCTATATATAGATGTAGATTTGTGTAACTTATTCAATTATCATTCTTCTTCACATGTAGATTTGTATGTATGTATGTGTGCATGCACATGTATATTTGCCCATTGCCTTCAAGATCAAACTTCCATACCCTGGCATTCAATATCATTCACAATCTGGCTTTTCCCTACCTTTTGGACCATCATCCATTACTCTCCAACATAAACCTTCCACTCAGCTAAACCTGTCTACTCAGTGCACCACCCCTGCTACCCTCATCTCTGGCTCCTTGAATTTTCTCATCCACATAAAGCAATCTAAGTTACTTGTACTTCTTTGTTTCTTCAAATCTACTAAGCTCTCAAACAGATGAAAACTATTATATAAAACCTTCCCAACCAGTGAAGCAAAAACTATTTCTTGCCTCATCTAGATAGGTGGTTAAGACCAAGTATGTCACAAAAATAAAAGATTTAACTTTGATCTGAAGATGTGAAATAAGATGATATTATAGGTCAATGCAAGTATCGTGACCAAATAAGCAACCAGAGCTGAAGGAGACAAGACAATACAAAATGAGGAACAGTAGATCTTTGGAGGCAATTTCCTTTACTTGCCACCACCTTCCTGTCAATGGTAGCCTTCTAAACTAGAGACATATATAAATCATGCCCTTCTTCATTAATGAATGACTAAATAAAAACATGCATACTTTTTGCTAATCCTTGGGCATACAAGCAGTAAAGTCACTGAAGTCCCTAGTCTCAAGAAGCTCAAGTTCTAACTTCAGAAAGTTCACTTCTAGGACAGAGGGAGAGGCATAAAAGTTCTAATAAAGCAGTGGTAGAGAAGATGGCAAAGTCCAAAGGTCATTAGACTAATTAAGTAGATCAGATGACAGTGTCAGGAGGATCCTAGGAAACCAGAGGTAGGGCAGACGGTAGGGCCTGGTATACTTCAACTTCATTGGAAGGAACAGAGTTATGGATTCTCATCTCAACAAGTCCTAAGAGCAATCAAAAGTCGAGACAAATGAGGGAAGTGTGGGAGGAAAAGCAGTCCTCTGGTGGCAGGTTCTCCTGTATTCAGACAATCTCAAATGGGCTCTGGAATGTGGTGGTAGATTGTGCATTTGGGTTTCAGGCAGCTTGAACATCAACCCCTCTATAACTTCCTGCTCATTCTATTCAATTCATAATTCATCTTGTTCCAAGTGTTTCATTTATGTGTTCTGTCCTATACCCATCTGACTGTAAATTTCCTGAAGATAAAGACTCACATACCATTTCTTTTATACTCCCCACAACATTCAGCCCAATGCTGAAACCCCAATAATCAATATTTCCTGATTTATTTTTCTCCCAATCTAGATGATCTATAAGCAATGCAATTTCATTCCTACTTGTCAAGCTGTGGGCTTGACATCATTTTCACAAGTTTAGTCTCTGAATCTAAAAATCAAATATTTCAGTTGGCCCCAAGTAACAAATATGATTTTCATTGCTCTTCCATTGTGAACTATGATTCTTAATTTAAGCTTGAAAATCTCTGTACGTGCTACATTTGTAACATTTAAAATAAGAAACAAATAGCAGAAATATAGCGTTAATTTAGTATTATTTTGTCAAATCACTGGAGCAGGAAACTGCTATTGTTGTTCAGTTGTTTCAGTGGTTTGCCATTTCCTTCTCAAGCTCATTTTACAGATGAGGACACTGAGGCAAAGAGGGTTAAGTGACTTGCTCAGGGTCACATAGCAAGTAAGGGTCTGAGGTCAGATTTGAACTCAGGAAGATAAGTCTTCTGACTCCAGACTCAATACTCTATCTACTGTGCCACCTAGCAGCCGAATAAGATATCTACTTATTTTTTTTTCAATAAAGCAATGTAAGTAATTTTTTCAATTGTGTCGCGACTCATAGAATTTCTTTTATAACAAGCATTAAAATAAGGGTGAGAGCAGTCTGCTCACATGACATCTGAATAATAAATTTTGCATGTGCCTGAGATCAACAGAGAAGACTCTTCTGTTAAGCCATGAGAACAATATATAATACTCAATAGTAAATATGGAAGCCATCTTCTATGCAGCCTTAATAATTGAGATGAAGAAAGACAGTACTAGCAGACTCATGGCATAGTGAATAGGAACTGAATTTGGAATCTGAGGCACCTGTGTTCAAATTTTACCTGAGACACTTACTACCTGTGTAACCCTGAGCAATTCAATTTAAAGGAAGACAAACTTCCTCTAGTCTATCAAAGGGCAGTGCCAAGACATGAGAGGACTATCAGCTACCACTAGAGTGGGGAATCCAGGACCTTCCTCTTCTCCACCTCAACTCTCACTGCCAAGCTCCTCCCAAGAAATGGACACTACCTCTTGGTTGGAGGCTGAACCACACTCCCCCCACACCCAAGTCCACCTCTTTTGGAGATCACCCAGAACCTGAATCAACTGTTACCTCCATTCAAATTATTATTAATTAGCCAGAAACCATCTGCCTCAGCACTCCTCCCCAAGGTCCTCCAAGTCTCATCATCTGACTATTGCTTTACTTATTGGATCCTAAATAGCTCCTGACCTTACATGTCCATGAAGCTGAACCTATCGCAGAATGTACACAGAATGTAAATTCCCCAAGTACAAAATTGCCCTGCTTTTGTATCTGTATATTAGGTGCTTAGTACAGTGCACAGAACACGGCTTTTACCTTTCTCTGAAAGTTCAAAAAGTGGTTAGGAGAAAGCAGTCTTACTGAGCATGATTTTGGAGATAAGCCACTGACCTGAACTATTTTCTGTGAAATATCCCACTTCAGAGAGCTTTCTTCCCTACACACTATGTGTGGAGTTCTTTGATAAATGGCAACCTTGAACCTGGGAACATGACTTGATAATAACCTGTACCAGAATGACCCAGAATTCTTGTATTAAGTTTTTGCCTTGGAATTCCATTCATATGAAACACTTGGGGATTTGGGAGGATGATTTTTTTTTGAAGAACCCTAATAATTATGCAGTATTTTAAAACACACATTCTTGTGTACAAAAATTACTGTTAGACATCTTCCAAGGCACACAGTCAGATCCTGATTTGATGGAAAGATAACTCTCAAAATGTTGAAACCAACTTAAACTGCCAAAATCCACTTGAAGTAACAGACACTGAAAGTGGTAATAATGACACAGGGTAATATTTAGATAAAACAATCAGTCTTGCGTTCCATATGGGTTTGGAAAAGCTCTAATACAGAAGTCAGAACCATTAATTTAGTTAAATAATATTAAACAGACATGAATAGAGTATTTAAACTGGAGTCTTCCTTACTGATTGCTAATATTTAAACAAAGTAAACTTGTAAGCTATTTTATCTTGGTCATGGGAGGGCACATTTTCTAGAACTGTTCAAATAGGTTTAAAAGACATAACTAACATGGCAGCAAGTCCCTTCAAAAGTTATCTTTCATCTAACCATATGCATACACTCTCAAACATCAAAGCTGTAATCTAAAGTTCACTTTATGGCAACTGTACTAAAATACAAACCTATACCACTAAATCGTAAGTTCTACAGCTAAGGAGCTATTTCTAGTTTTCTTTGACAAGTCAGCCACTGATGAAGAGTCTGATATTCCCAGGCAGTAAATCTTTGCCAAAAGTAAGAGAAAATGTGCTGGATTAGGTATCAGGAAGCCTGAATTATAATCCCAATCCTGTCAAAATTACTGCTTCACCCAAAATAAGGGATGGATTGGATGATTCCTACAAAATAGACTGGATGCTCTAAATTTCACTATACAAATACATTTACTTGTATAATACTCACACTCCTTGTTAGTCATTATTTAGGTAAGGCATTCATTCTATGGGGCCTCTGGGCAGTACTTAATTCACTTCTGTGTGAAGAACTAAGTGGGTTTTTCATGACTTCCAAAAGCGGAGGTACCTGTGAGCCTTCAGATAAGTATGTTTTTAGGTTTGCTGATCTAGCTCTCATAGATAAATAAGCTACTTCACGAATGCCCATTAGATCCTTTGGCACTCTCAATCACTACAAGATTTGGCTCAAACATTCTGTGTCAAAGTCCCTTAGTTACACAATTTCTGAGGGGCTCATAGAATTACAGAGCCTTGGATGTTAGAAACAAAAGAGCTCTCAAGACATCATCCCTTGCTTTCAGGCACAGAAAAGATTTTTTCCCCACTTTACAGGTGAGGCAACTGAGGCTTAGAGAAGCTCAGTGATTTGATCATAATCACACAGTTTCTAAGTCGATTTATTCAACCATTGTTCTCAATCTCATTGTTTCCTCATTGTTTCTCAAAAGGTGAATACTAGTTTTAGTGTTTGGCATGTTCCTGGCATTGGAACCTAGGAAATCTACTCAACATACTTATTATCTCAACTGTCAAAAAAACTGAAGATAACCCCATAACACTCAAAATAATATTGCACATAGTAATTCAAACTGTAACTCTGATAGTCACTTACCCTGGGTTATACAACATGACAGCTGAGAGATTCTCACATGATTTTGAGAGGTCAGTCATTGACAAACTGAAGGAAGACAAAAGTCCACTCTAAGAACAGAGCACAAAGCATGTCTGTTAAACTTTTTCAATAATCAAAACCCAGCGCATTTATATTATCTAAACAGCCTTCTTATCGCTGAAAACCAAGCACACAAGTGAGAGCTATCACACTTCAAGTTTTTATTTTCTTGGTGTAGGTACTGGTTGGCCCAAAACAGAATGCAATTTCTCCATGCCTGAGTGGAAAGTCTACGTGAGCTGCTATCTGAAAAAAATGTATCACTTGGAGGCCAACAAGCAGTGCTGAGAAGTCTCTCTATTTAGCTAGGCTGGACCTTGGTCATCAGACACAGCTCATCTCTAGGCTGTTAAAAGCTTTCCCAGTTTGGTTAAACCTGCCAGAGCTCACACATTCTGCTAGCAAGAGTCTTCAAGAAGACCAGGACATCTCCATACCATAAAAAGACTTTCAGTGAAGGGCACAAATATATTTTCCTTTTTAGAATTAAAAGTATTGATATATATGAGGCACAGAAATAATGTATGCCCATATGCAACTACTTTCCAAACCAAATTCCCCCGAATCATTAAAGTAGGCACTTGGTATTCCACAGGGACAGATTACAGAGGGCTCTATGGGTTAAGAAATTTCCCCTAATACTCAAAATAAAGATGGGGGGAGGATTAAATCATAAGATTCTAAAGTTAGATTTGGGAGCTGGCAGGCCATTTAGTTGTACCACCTAATTGTATAAATGAAGAACTGAGATCTAGGGTAACTTGTCACATGTTACCAGGAGATAAATAGGAAAGCTGAGATGTATACCCAGATTTGCTGCTTCCAAATCCACCATATTTTTCAGTCACCATCTGTCAAGGTAAGGACAGACTTCCAACAGTCTGGTGGTTGGTGTCCCTGCCTCAACTATCTCCCTACTTGAGATTATTAATCACTTCAAGTCAAATCCCCTCTATTCAATAAACGCCAATGGCTTCCTATCACCTTCATGATCAAATATAAAGTCATGTCTGTCATTCAAAGCCTTTTACAACCTTTTACAAGTCCCTCTTCTACCTTCTCAGTCTTCTTACACCTTATTATCCCTTGCAGCCCGCATACTCTGTGATCAGACACTCCCACTCAAGATTCTGAGCATTTTCACTGACTATCCCATGCCTGGAGTTCTCTACCTTCTCATCTCTACCTCCTGGGATTCCTGGCTTCCTTCAAGTCCCAGCCAAAACGCTATCTTCTATAACAAGCCTCTTCTTATATCTGTAATGCTAGTGCCTTCATCCCACTGATTATTTCCCACTTATCCTGTATATCTCTTGTTCATACATAGCTGTCTTCAGGTTGTCTCTCTCATTAGATTATCAGTTCCTTGACAGCAGGGACTGTCTTTTCCCTTTCTTTGTATCCCCAGAATTTAGTACAATGCCTGGCACACAGTAAGTGCATAATAAATGTCTACTGAGTGACTGAATGAAATTAGGTAGTTATTATCTATCATACTCATAGGATTCCCATTTTTTGCATGAAAGAAGGGCAATTAATGCACCTGGTAAAATTTGGACTGTTAGGAAGAGCTGAATTATGGAGGTTAGAGTGTGCTTTGACTACTACTCTAGATGATATCTATCATCCTCCCCAAATGAGTAAAGAGCCAGGAAGAGAAAACTCATAAAATCAGCACTGCCTCACAGAACAGAGGCACAGGCCCCTGGCTCCACATAGCCTCCTCCTTGACTAAGTGAGCAGCTCTAATACCTAGGAGATAACAAACATCTCCAAAATTCAGATTAGTTACAATGTTTCCCCTGTAGTAGCTTAACGTCTCTCACCTTTCTCTTTTCCCTAAGTTTGGCAGCTTCCTTGGGGTGGTTAAAGCGAAACATGTTGGTTCTCCCAAGAAGTATAACAGCACCTAAGAAAATAAACATGTCGTTATTAACATCTAATATACTCATATACTTAGTGGGTGGAATCTGAAGTCAGATTTCTACAACTGAAACACAATCTCCAGTTAATGATCAAAAGAGAAAAAAGTTTTGTTTTTGGCAATTTAACTTATTAAAAAACTTTATAAAAATACAAAGATTTTGCTTTTCCAGTTATATTTAAAAGCTCTGAATGGTTTTTAGGCTTCTAAACTGTAATGGATTATAGTTACATGTGAGAGAAATGATATATCCAAGACACTGCCATATAATGAATATTATGGTTTTTAACACTTGGTATCTATTAATCAACTAGACTTTTAATTAGTCAAAACTTATTTTGTGGACAAAGAAAAAAGGTGCCAACAATGGATTTTTTTGGTAGCAAAGAACTAGAAACAAAGTAAGTGACCATCAACACAGAAATGGCTAATAAACTGTGCCATAGAAATATAATGGAATATTATTGTACTCTAAGAAATGATAAGTATAAGAAAGTCAAAGAAATATTACAAAATTAAATGAACTTGCAGAGTCAAGCAAGTAGAACTAGAAAAACAGCATATACGATAATCACAAAAATATAAACAAAAAGAAACAAGGAAATAAAGTTGAACAATGTTGGAAAAGAGATGAAGAAATATTTGCACCTCCTTATTTTCGGGGAGAGGTGGGAAGTCTTTTGCAGAAGAGTGCATCCACCATTTCCTCAGCCTAGTTTGGTTTAACCACTTTTCTTCTTTCCTACAAGAATACATTACTTTATAAACCCACCACCACAACAGGGGGGAGTGGTGAGAAGGATAAATCCAGAAATAGCTGCGATGTAAAAATATAAGGTATCAATTGAACTTCTCAAAAAATAAACACTTCCTTCATTTACTGATACAATTCACCAAAACTACATATATTCATAACACATAAAACAATAATCAATTATGTCAAAGTCTAGTCATTACAGCTGATCTGTTTCTTTTTGTTGTTGTTGTTCCTGAAATGCCCAGAGACAGATTCAGTAGGCCCCTTATGTACATTATTGAAATATTAATGGAAAAAAATGGAATGGTATTTCACTCACATATTTTATGGTGTTTTAGGCCACCAAGAATAACTGTGAGTCGTATGTCTCAGAAAATGTACAAAATAAACCTCCCCCAAAAAGCAAAGCCCCCATGTAGCTTCAGGCTATCTCTTTTACCTATCCCCAGTAAACTATTGGTTCAAGAAAAACTATGGTATTTACATGATGTTGGACATGATATGATATGATCAAAGGAGAGCTGAACCTGAAAGTAGAAAGAATCAGGCTCTAGCTCTGGTTCTGCCACTAACCTATTGCATAATCTTGGACAAATCACTTCGTTTCTCTGGACCTCAGTTTCCTCATCTGTAAGAAAAAAGGGGGTTGGATTGATATGAGCTCTCAGGGGCCGTCAAGAGCTAAAGTCAAATGAAATACTCCTTGATTAATTGTGAATCTGATTAATCATAGTGAATGGACTTTCTGTAAAATAGGAACCATGTTTAGCCCATAGTAAAATATAAATAGTGTGTCTTCTCTAACTACTTTGTGCATAACTACTTTATAATTTGCATATGCTTATACATGTACATGTTGTTTCCCCTAACAGACTGTAACCTCTTTGAGACCAGAGACTAAACTACTTAATTTGTAGAATGGTGGCTGGTATACAATAGACACTTAATAATGCTTGATGGATGATTAAAAATATACTTCTCTTCCCAGTGACTGCTTTAGAATTTATAAACTACCTGAAAATACACATGTAAATTACACTAAAAAAAAATAATGCAAACAGAAAGCTGAAAAAAAAAAAGAACCACTTTTGTGTTTAGGTAAAATTCAATTGAGTTTTGACACCATGTCTGGTTTCTAATTTTGGATTTCACAATGTGAACAGCAAGAGAAAAATTGAAAATATGACCATTTTTAACACGTTAAGTTGGGCAATAACATTTAATATCATTAATTTCATCTGTGGAACATGGAAGTCAAGCTTCACAGATTTGAAGGGGGGAAGTGTTAATCTTTCTAATAATGCTTCCCCTTTCTTCCCTATTGAATACAGAAAAATGAAAATGAAACTATGTGCTATGCTAGTTGGGAAAATTATTTTTCATATTCAAACCTGAGGACATAAGTAATGAAGTCTTTTCCAAACAGTTTGCCACAATGCTCAGTAATGCCTAAGTATGAAGCAAAAAAACCTAAACAACTCACTAGAGAAATGCAAAAGACAAGCTTGTAGGTGTCCATGATCTCTTTGTTCTGTATTTAACTGGCTTTGGAATTCTCAATTTCCAATATTACATAAATTCACTCTTTCTTAACTGTCAGAGAAAAGGAAGACTGTCTCTGAGGGAAGGCAGTAAATTGAAAAACAGAACTCGCCTAAGTTCTTCCTCAATATAATGGTCCAGGTAAAGATTTCCATTTCCACCTCCTACTTCCTTCAATAGCAAATTGGTTTGTATATGTTTTAATCTCCCTTAAAGTTTAAAATGTATCTTGAATACTTACATACACTGAGACTAAACACACCGAAGGTACAAAATGGTGGCAAAGACATGTACTGATGTTAGTTTCCATTTCATTTGATCAGCTTTCAATCAATAGAAGAGGAACAAAAATCCAACAAAAACTAAATTTCATAATATTGTGCTTCAACAGTTTCCAAAATTCCACCTTCTAAGCAGTGCTATCAAACTCAAATAGGCCTGGATCCCTGTCCACAGAATACTGAGATAGAAAACCACAAATTAACATTATATTGATGTTTCGCTAGTTAGGTGGCACAGTGGAGAGAGTGCCAGGCTTGAAGTCAGGGAAGACTCATCTTTCTGATTTCAAATCTAACCTTGAACGCTTCCTAGCTTTGTGACCCTGGGCAAATCATTTATTTTTAACTGAAAAATGAGTAGGACAAGAAAATGGCAAACCATTCCAGTGGGGCCAAGAAAACCCCAAATAGGGTATTAAAGAATTAGACACCCCTGAAACAAATGAACTAGTACTATTTTAATCTGTTTTGGCAGGCACTTGAGAGTTGCATTTGGGATTTTATCTATGAGTTGTGACATCTCTGAATCTTTTCTTGATCCTCTCTAATTCCGTGGCCACCTCTCTACTGATTATCTTCAATTTATCCTATATGAAGTATATTTGTACATGGTTGTTTGCAGATTGCTTCCTCCATTACACTGAGATCTTTTAGATCAAGGGACTGTTTTTTTTTTCTTTCTTTGTGTTGCCTCACATTTAGCACAGGGCCAGGCACATAGTATACTTCTAACTAACTTAACTTCCCCAAATCAGCTATTTGAAATCTCTCCATAAAACTTCAGTCTCACCTTTCCCTGACCCTGCACTGTAAACAGAAGACCTCACCACTTAAATCTATCTCAGCTCTGTTCACTAATCCACTCCTGATACAGCTCTTTCAAATGACCTTCTTTCTGACTAAATATAATGGCATTTTTCTACCTTTGCTCCCTCAATCTGATCTCGTAAGTACTTGATACTGCTGACCATCACCTTTTCTTTGATATCATATCCTTCCCTTGACTTTCTGGGATAAATTGCTGGTTTCTCACTCTTTTCCTGACTCTTGTAAGAGTCTATCCCCCAAGCCTCTAGCCTCTGCCCTCCCCTGTTCTCTACCTACTGGCTTCCTGAGATGATCTCCATTTGTCCTTAGAGATTTAAATATCATCTCAATAGAGATTATTTTTTTAAGTCAAAATACTCCAACCCAAACCTCTCTCTAGAGCGCCAGTCACATTTCCAACTACTTCTATGTTCTACTAACAAAATCAACACAGTCCAGACTAAACTGCCTCATTTCTCAATTTAGCTATTCTCCCAGTCATTCTATTCTCTCCTTCACTCCACACGTTAGATAAGCTGCCAAGTCTTTTTAATTCTCTATCTCACTTACCCCCTCAAATATAGCTACTTCACTAAATGGCTTGGGATGTCATAAGTATGCAGGAGAGTAGGTATACCTAGAAATAGGAGAGGTATAGAAAAAGAAAGGTGGAACGGTGTCTAGTCAACCAGTCAACAAGCACTTATTAAGTGCCTATTACATGCCCAGTATGGAGCTAAGTGCTGGGGATACAAAAACAAACTTAAACACACTTCTTGACTTTACCCCTGTTAAAAACTGACCTAGGCCAAGTCTTTTCACTGTGAAAAGAAGAAAATAATTTCATATAGACTTTAAATTTAATCGTGTGGCTATTGTTCTGCCACCACAATAGACTTATTTGTATATGTATTTTCTCACATATTAGAAATCAAGATCCTTAACAACAGGGACTGTTTCCTTTAGCACACAGCAAGCACTGAATAAATGTTTGGTAAACTAAACTGAACTCTTTCTCTTTCATCTTCCTTACTCTTAGGGCCCAGAACACAAGACAGTTATATTAATATCATATTCTGCCTACACTGGGGGTTATATAAGCATTGTTTTGAGGAGGGAAATGAGTTTCAAGTTCCATAAACAAATTTACAAATGAATTTTTGGAACACAGTCTCCTAGAAAATTGAGACAAGCAACGGTACCACAGTAACTTTGTTGAAATCCTAAAGTTAGCATTGTCTCCTACCAAATTTAAAAGTGCCTTCTCCAACATCCCTGACATGTAACCTAAGCTGTGGATGTACACTTCTAGTAAGTGGGTTGTTACTATCTACCTCAAAAGTCAAAACATTATATTTTTAGATAGTTGGCTATTCTAATAAGTTCCTTGTTACATAGTTTGGAACTATAGATTATATTTAAATCCTTTTTTATGTGAAAGATGTTCATGATCCAAGATGGAGGAGAAGCAGTAAATCATCTCTCCCACATTCACCTCCAAACCATAAAATAACACCCCCAAACAAATCCTGGAAGAACAGAACCAGCAAAAAGACAGGGTGAGACAATCTTTTAACCCAAGAAATCTTTTAGATTGGCAGGAAAGGTCTCGTATTAGGATAAAAAAAAAGGAGTACAGGGCAGGGCAGGAAGCAACCCAGCAAGCTAGTAGCAAGCCCCAAATCAGCAAACCAGTGGGAGATCCTAAGCCCCAGTGCAGTGGAACAGTTAAACACTAACACAAGGACCTCCCCCCCATGTGCCTCAGGATAGTCAAAGGAATGGGCAGACTCTAGCTCTGAGAACTGCGTGGGCAAAGATAGCTACTGGTGGCTAGACCATCAAGTGTTACAGTATAGCCCCAGGGAAATGCAGAAACACCCCACCAACCTCGGCACATGCCAGACACCAGAAACAGGACCTTAGCTCAGTACCAGATGAGTGGCCAGACTTCTACCTTCTCCAGCAGCATCAACCATTGCCCACCTTACCCAGCATCAGCCATTGCCCACCTTACCCCAACCCCTCAGCGCAGCAATAGACAAAAGGGTCCTCTGTGGGTCTCAGGGCAACATCAGTGCAGCACCAGGTAAACAGCCAAGGCCGGCAGCCGCTGGCAAAAAGAAGCCTGAGAAAGTGACCCTTCCACCATGGGAACAGAACTTAAACTGAAAAGAAACTAAAGATGAGCAAAAAAACAACAAAAAAAGAATCCTGACTACTGAAAGATATTATGGTGACAGGGAAGATCAAGGCACAAACTCAGAAGAGGACAACAATGTCAAAACACTTCTGGGCAAAACCCCAAAGAAAAAAAGGGAAGTCATCTTAAGCCCAGAAAGAACTCAATGAAAGCTCAAAAAGGAGCTTTAAAATCATATAAAAGAAGTAGAAGAGAAACTGGGAAATGAGAATTAAGAAAAAAGAGTTAACAGCTTGGGAAAAGAAAATAACCCCATAAAAAGTACAACTGGCCAAACAGAAAAAGAAATATGAAAGGCTAACTGAGGAAAATATTTTTATATTTATTTACATACTATTATAAATGCAATATGTAATATTATAATATGATATGTGCAACATATTATATATATATATATAAACATATATAATAAGTTAGAATTGGGCAAGTGAAAGCTAAAGACTCCATGAGACATCAATAATAAATTTCAAAAGAATGAAAAAAGAAAAAGAAGAAAATTTAAAATACCTCATGGGAAAAACAGCTAACCTGGAAAACAGATACAGGAGAGACAAATGTCAGAATCATTGGACTACCTGAAAGCCACAATTAAAAGGAAAACCTAGACAGTATCTTTTAAGAAATTATCAAGGAAAACTTCCCTCATATCCTGGAACCAGAAGGCAAAATAGGCATTGAAAGAATCCATTGATCATCTCAGGAAAGAGATCCCAAAATAAAAACTCCAAAGAACATTTATAGCTAAATTTTTGAGAACTATAAGGACAAAGAAAAAATACTACAAGTGGCCAGAAAGAAACAATTTAAATATTAGGGAGCCATAATCTGAATTACATATGGCTGCAACATTAAAAAATCAGAAGTCATAGAACATGATATTCTGGAAGGCTAGGACCTAGGACAATAATCAAGAATCATCTACACAGTGAAACTGAGCATAATACTTCAAGGGAAAAAAACTGTCATTCAATGAAATAAAAGGGTTTCAAGCTTTCAGAAGAAGACCAGAACTGAATAAAAAAAAAAAATGATCTCCAATATCAGGACTCAAGAAAAGCATAAAAAGGAAAAAAGGAAAAAGAAATTATAAGGGATTCAATAGGGCTAAACTGTTTACATACCTACATGAGAATATGATACTTGTAACTCCTAAAAACTATTCCACTAATAGTGCAGCTAGAAAGAATATACATAGACAAAGCATAACGGGTATATGGCAAATTTGAGGGAATGACATAAAAAAAGTAATTAAGGGATGAGGAAGAAGATATACTGGGTGCAGAAGAAAGGGAGAGGTAGAGCAGGGTAAATTATCTCACATGAAGAGGTGCAGAAGACCTATTACAGTGGAGGGGAAGATGAGAGGATGGGCAGTAGGCATCACTTGAACTTTACCTTCATCAAAATTGGCTCAAAAAGGGAATGACATAAACAATCAGTTGAATATAGAAATCTATCTTACCCAACAGGGAAGTAGGAGGGAGGGGAATGACACAAGGGAGGGCAAGGCGAAGCAAAACACTGGTCATGAGGAAAAGGGTGAAAGGAGGGAGAAGACAAACAGGAGGAAAAACAAGATGGAGGGAAATACAGAATTAGTAGTCCTAACTATGAATATAAATGAGATAAACTCTCCCACAAAACAGAATTGGATAGCAGAGTGGATCAAAAACAAGAATCCTACAATATGTTGTTCACAAGAAACATACATGAAGCAGAGAAACACAAGAGTAAAGATAAGGGGATAGAGCAAAATCTATTATGCTTCAGTTGAAGCTAAAAAAGCAGAGTTAACAATCCTGATCTCAGACAAAGTAGAAGCAAAAATAGATCTAATTAAAAGAGTTAAAGAAGGAAGCTACCATCTTGCTAGAAGATACCATACACAATGAAGTGGTATCAATACTAAACATATATGTACCAAGTTGTATAGCATCCAGATTCTTAAGAGGAAGTTAAGTGAGTTACAGGAAGAAATAGATAGAAAAACTGTACTAGTGGGGAACCTCAACAGCCCTCTCTCAGAACTTAACAAATCCAACCAAAAAATAAACAAATAAGAAAGTAAGGAGGTGACAGATTTATAGGAAATGGAAGAATTTGTGCTCAAAGAAGAGATAGAAAGCATTATGAAATGCAAAATAGGTAATTTTGATTATATGAAATTTAAAAGCTTTTATACAAACAAAACCAATGCAACTAAGATTAAAAGGAAAGCAGAAAGCTGGGAAACAATCTTTATGACAAGAGTCTCTAATAAAGGTCTCATTTCTCAAATTTTTATAGAGAACTGAGTCAAATTTATAAGAATACAAGCCAGCCTCCAATTGATAAATGGTCAAAGGATATAAGTAGGCAGTTTTCAGATGAAGAGAAATCAATGCTATTTATAGGCATATAAAGAAGTGCTCTAAATCACTTTTGATTAGAGAAATGTAAATTAAAGTAACTCTTAGGTAGTACTTCACGTCTATCAGACTGGCTAATAAATAAAAAGGAAAATGATAAATGTTGGAGAGGATATGGGAAAACTGGGGCACTAATGCACTGTTAGTGGAGTTATGAACTAACCCAATCATTCTGGAGAACAATTTAGAACTATGCCCAGAAAGCTATAAAATTGTGCATACCCTTTGGTCCAGCAATACCACTACTAGATCTGTATCCTAAAGAGATCATAAAAAAGGAAAAAGGACCTACATATACAAAAATATTTGTAGCAGCTTTTTTGTAATGGCAAAATTTTAGAAATGGAGGGGACCTCCATCATTGGGGAATGGTTGAACCAGCTGTGGTATATGAATGTAATGGAATACTATTGTGCAATAAGAAACAATGAGTAGGCAGATTTCAGAAAAACCTGGAAAAACTTGTACAAACTGACAGAAAGTGAAATGTGCAGAACCAGGAAAAAAACACACAGTATCAGTAACATTGTGTGACGATGAACCATGAATGACTCGGCTCTTCTCAGCAACACAGTGATCCAAGAAAAGTACAAAAGACTCACGAAGAAAAATGCTACCAATATCCAGATAAAGAATTAATGGACTCAATACAGATGGAAGCATTCTTTCTTTCACTTATTTAATTCTTTTTCATGTGTTTTTTTCTTTCAATCTGCTTTTTCTTTCACAACTGTGACAAATACGAAAATATGTTTTACATGATAGCATATGTATAACCTGTATCAAACTGCCTACCATTTTAAAAAGAAGGAAGAGAAAGGAAAGAGGGAGGGAGAAAAAATTGGAACTCAAAATCTTGTAAAAAGTGAATGCCAAAATATGTTGTGATATATAGTTGAGGTAAAATACTATTTTAAAAACATACTTGGACAGATGTTTAAATATGTGAGGAAAATTATTCCTATCTCTCTTGCCCCCAACTAATTTTTTCTCTTTTCTCAGTTAAACACACCTTTCATTTAATTATTCCTCAAATGACAGAGATCTCAAAGGTGATTGTCCTCTAGGCCCACTTGAGTTTGTCAGTGTCCCCCTTAAAACCATGGAAACCAAAATTGTTTTCAATGCTCCGGATGAAATCTGACCAATGTCAAGTAGAATATAAGTATCAGCTCCTTTCTTCTAAATACTTTACATCCATTTCTATAACATAACACTGCAATAGAATTTTGGCAGTGATATAACACAAATGAGATACTGATACTGTGATGAGTTAAAATCCTTCAACATTTTTCTTATAACCTACTGTTAAGTCAGGTCCTCCTTTCTCTCACATTGGAAGAAAAGATTTCTTGTCAAGAGCTATATTACAGGAGATTAATAGAACTTATCTGTATTACATTTTGTCTTCTTTCGAACCATAATTCTAGTCTGTGCAAGTATCTTAATATATTGACTTACCCATGATATTAATAGTCCTTTCCCACCTCTGGGCTAAGTTTCGCTGTTTCCCTTTTATATCTTTATCCAAGTCATTAATTACAATAGTTAACTGGAGAGGATAAAGGTAAGAACCTTTAACAATCCTTCAGACCCTTACTCCACACTGTCATGGTTCCATTCATAAAGACTTTGGGGGATGTGGTTGTTCAACTAGGTACATACACATCTACTTGCTAATATGAAGACCAGATAGTTCCATTCTGTCCACAAAAAGAGAAGATGAGAACTTTTATCCCTGAAATAACTACATCCATTTCTTGGTCTACAACACTAATAACCCTACAAAAAGTAAAATGAGTTTAATTTTGTTATGATTTGATTTTGTGAATTCATGATAGTTCCTAGAAATGATTGCTTCCATTTCTAATTGCTCAGAAAACATTTGTTGACTATTCATTCCAAAATTTTGCTGAGAATCAACATCATTGGTCCTGTAATCTCTGGCCTAATATTTTGACTTCTTATAAAGTAAAGGGGAAAAAAACTATCAGGCTCTAATCTTTGGACAGTTCTCCCATTTTAAATAATTTCTCAAAGATAAGAGGGTCTGCAATCACATCTTTTAAGTTCTTGCTGTACACAAATACAAAATAATGGATTGTCCTCTCCTAAAATACACACTTGAAAAAAAATGTTTACCCAAATCTAAGGATGTGAGTTTTGAAAGATAAAACCAACACATTAACTTGTACAAAAGGGTGAAAAATCCCTGGATTATGCTATACTTGAAGCAATCGAGTCATGAAACTAGGAACTGTTTCTAATATATGAATCTAACTTCTTTAAGCAAAAGATAAATGGCCACCAAAAAAAGATCACCAGAGTCAGGGGTAATCATTTCATGATGACTTAATCTTACATATTGCATAGCTAACTATCTTCACAGTGAAAGGTGGAATATTAAATAATAAGAACCTGTCCTAGTTACATTACTGTAAATGCTAATCTTCAACCACTCAAAGCTTACATCTTAATATTTTGTCCCAAGTTGTCTTAGTAATCACTTCTATGGCTCATATTTCTGCTGAATTCACATTTTTGTTTACATCTATTAAATACTTGTCTGTACACTTAGGGGTATATTTTCTCATTTTATAACTCATGCATCATAGGCAAAAGCTAGTTTTTGATGAACTTTTTTTGAGATTTGCTTTCCTAAAATCTTGAGTTTCTATGAGTCCATTAATCCCTTAAGAAAAAAAACTATTACAAATTTTAATATGATATGGTCACTTTCTCCTAAAATCCCTGTCACTTTAGCTTCACAAATCAATCATCTTTGTTGGTCAAAACTAAGTACAGAACAGCAGTTCCCCCAACTCTCTCATTTATTTCCTTGGAGAGATGATTTACAGCAAGGAAAGCTATGTTACTTATTTTTCCCTCTTCATTCATTCTACTCTATTGCAGTTGGTTGGGTTTTTTTTGTTCCTGTCACCAGTGTAAAGCTTATTCTCTATCAATAACAGCTTCAACTATTCATTTTCCTCCTCCTACACACTTTAGTTACTGATATACTATTTTGTTCCTTCCAACAGTCTTTTAAAATTCATCCTTTCTTATCCTTAATGCCTTAGCAAAATCTCACTTTCACCAAGGCAACTTCATTATTACTTGTCTCCCATTTCCCCTTAGACCAAACAAATATTATCTCATTCTTCATTTCTGTATCTATATCATTCATCTATTGATTCTATCCACTGACTCCCACTTCTGTTCCACAACAAATTCACTGCTCTTATATGTGACCCTATGCCTATGATTCCAGTTTCTTCTGTTCTTTCCTATTCCTTTATATTTCTCTTATGTCCACACTTTCCACATTCACCTCCATTTTCTCCCTAAAAATCACATATTTTGCCAAGGAAAGTATTCTCTATCAATCCATTCATAACAAATGTTTACACAAAAGCTCACTTTCTGGATAATTTATTTTTCTTATCTCAAATGACTGAAATTGTAAAGCTGAAGGTAATATTCTAAAAAGAAAACCAGTAAGATGGGAATGGTTAAGCCTAAGAAAAAAGAAGGGGGGTAAGGAATATGGCATCATTTACATAAGCTGAGAGAGATTGACTACTTTGCAAACCTTCACATAATAAACACTCATATAGCTTTTTCAGTAGTACACATTGAAACAGCTAATCTGCGCTGTGTAAAGGGGAGGATCTATTCAAAAAAATTAATGAGTATATATTCATGTAATCATAGGACCTTTTTGATGTCATTTTTAAGTGGGCAAAAGAGTTTCTGCTTCTGACATTATACCATTGGCCAGATTACTGTTATACTGAAGATCTACTGCCTTTTTTTGTCACCATCAAAAACCTGTTAAAATCTTCCACTGACTTCTATTCATATCAAGCAAGGAGGTGAGAATTATGTAAAAGACTCCTCAGCTCCACACCCAAGACAATCACCTACCATTCCTTGCCAAGTGATTTAATAGATGCAAATATATTTCAACACTCAAAACATTACACATTCAAATGTGCATCAGTGTAAATTCCCTAGTTATGGTTTCTAAAGTACTTCAAAAATAAAAGATGAATATTCAATGGGAGAGCTACAATAAACATTATATGAAACCCTAAGACTATGATTGGTAAGCAAGTAGACCAATGGGATCCATAATATGATTAAACTTAACTACTCTTAGGACAGGCAGCATGGCATAAGGGATTCTTGTTCATGTGTCCCCAGAAGCTCATAACGGGGAGGGGAGAAGAACTCTTCTTGTCCACCTATTATCCCTTGTTCTTGCCATAGGATTAGTCACTTTTCTCTTTCTGTTATACAATTCCTTGATGAAATCCTTCATTCTTACTCTTCTGAATTTCTCATTGGTGTTATAACCTTCTCAAACCTACCATCATTAGTATGAAAAATTACAAATAAGTGAATGAATGTTTCCTAGTGGTTATATTCTAGATACCAAAATAATTTTATTAAGAAAAAGCAATGCTCAGTGTTGTTATCTAACTTCTTGATAGTAACTAATATGAAAAAAAAAAGAAAGAAAATCTAAGATATTAGTTAGTCTACCAAGAACAGTGCAAGTAGTATTAATAGGGTAAGACAGTAACTTAAATGTTATCCTCTCCTGAAATTGTATCCTCCTTAACAAGGAGTGACTCTGTTCTTCAGAGTAATTGAACTACTGGTAGTTCATCATAGTCCCATTAGTTAAAGAGAACAATCTGAGCCAATAAAATAATTTATCATTATGTTACTAGAGGTTATACAATTTTATCTTGGTCCTCATTGCAACAAGGCATTTTATTTCTCCTTGATTCCTCACTACTCCCACTGATGTTCTAAAATCTTGTCTTTCATGCTACCAATACTCTCCACCTACCCTCTCTGCTAAAGACCTCACCTCTTACCTTGTTTAGAAAATTGAGATAATTTGCTCTAAATCCCTTTTCTCCTGTTCTCTTCATCTCAAAACCCCCTGACATTATATGTCACTCTCTCCACCTTTCCCCTGGCTCAAAAATAAGGGAACCCTTCTCCTTTCCTTAGCAAGGTCAATGTGTGCTCTTGGTCTTTCCCTTCTACTTCAGCAGATTGCCTTAATCATGATAACTTGCTCTATACTCTCCTTATCTACTTCTTTCAGGTTTACCATCCTGAAACATGCTCATCTCCCCATCCTTTAAAAAGAAAACCTTCACTATAGTATACCATTCCTTTGTTTTCTGTTTTCCCAGCTGTTATTGAAAACCTCTTCTAACTACCTTAGACTTGATAACATTTAATAACATTTTTGGACTTTAATAAGGGTCAGAGTCTGAATAAATTAATCAGAAGAAGAGCCTGGACCTAAATCTCTTTGTTTTCTGAAGCAAACTCAGAGAATATCTCTTCTTATGTCAACAAGGCCAGATGGGGCTGACTTAGCATTCTTTATGAGACCCTTAACCCAAGATACTATTTTGAATAATGGGACCTCTTCCGTATCTTAATATTTTCTGGACATATACTATGTTATGGCATGTTAATGGTAAAGAAAACACAGATATCCTGGATGGTAATTTCAATTGAAATTTTGTCAACTCTCTTATTTTATTGTATTTACAACCTATTCATTTAAGAACTTAATTCTCATGGTATAGTTAAACATATATAGAGACCATACATCTGAGGGAACACAGATACCCTTAGATTGTCCTAAACAGATTTAAGCCTGATCATTCTTGTATTAGTCAGTCAGAGGTTTCATTCTGGCTCCATGGCCATATAATAGCTAGCTTTAAGGGAATAAACAAGACGCATTTAGCCTGTTTGCCTTTTTTTAACCAAACTTTCAAGTTGACAGACTATAAACTGTGGTGCTCCGTTTATATTTATTCTCTCTATATTTTATACATCTTAAATAAGTATGTTTTTATCTTCCAAAAGACTGCCAGTTCCTTAAGAATTGGGATTGTTTCATTCTTTGTATTTGCATTCCTAGCACATAGCATTCTGTCTGGCACATGATGGGTACTTAAAACAACATACTAGAACATATATAACCAAAACCATAGTTTTTGTTTTGGTTTGGTTTTTTTCCCCTCTTTAGGGAGATGACAAAACAAAATTTTGAATCTGATGACCAAAATAGGGGATAGAAATGAGGGAAAGGTCCTAGAGGATAAGTATGTTGGAGTGCAGGCAGAAGAGAGGGAAAATAAGAACCCTTAAAGAACTTTTAAATTGAAGACTCTTCCCATCCCTATCATTTGTGGGAAAAATAAGTTTTATAAAACAGTCATTCCCCTTAAGGAGGTGAGTGTCTTTTGGGAGAAACTTTTCTGCAGTTACAAGAGATGATGAAGATTATAACTCATCTTCATGAAACAAAAACTGGAAAGATGGGGAATTGAGGGGAAGAGAAGATATAAAAATTAGACCTTTCACAGAGTTTGTTGTAAAACAAACAAAATTAGGCTGTGTTCATGTTTAATTTCTCTCACAAGCTGGCAACATGTATAGCACGGGAATTAAGGGCCAGTCCAGAACTGGCTTTATTTGAGGGTTAAAGTACATAACTATATGCCTTTTGAAGAATGGGTGTTCCCCACCGGTACCAATCAACTCTGACTGGTGAACACACTGGGGGGAGGGATATATTAAAATGAGGGTCTTGAGTACCTGACTTAAGTCACTTAATCTTGGTCAAAGACACATCAATTTCCATATCATTGGTTTTGACAATAGAGAAGAATCAACATTTTCCCAGACTATTTGGGGCAACACAATGAGAAGGAATAGACCCATTTAGATTAGATCTTAACGTCCTTCAGAAGAAACTAAACTTACTAAGAAAGGGAAATAGGAGAAGCTCGGTGTCTCCAAGATAATGTTTGCTAAGGAAAATAATTTTTCACACAACAAAATGACTATTTACTCTTCCAGTAAGGAGTAATAAGAGAAATTAGAAAACCAATCTCAAAAAACAGAATCCAAAACTCATTATTAATTATTTTAAGGTTTTAGGTTAAAAACTTCTGATGCATAAGTAAGGGACATGAGAGAATAGTCACATAACCCATTATTTCAAAATAACCAGTAACAGGAAAACTGAAATTTAGAAAAAAGAAAGAAAAATAGGATTGAATCTACACAATTCAGTTTACACCAGGATAATATGCAGGAGTTTTACAATAATGGGCTCTTAAATCTTAGTAGATAAAAATGTAAATGATCTGGACCTGTCCCCATTTGGGGCAATGTTCCCCAAATGTCCATTGTGATTATAACCCTAAATTTCCAAATTTTTTCACCACTGAAAATGGAGGCATCTTTTTGTCTTCAGAATAGAAGTTCCTTTAAGTTATATACTTCATACTATACTGTACTATACTATGTACTATACTTTACACTATAATATATAGTAAATACCATATATATTTATACTAAGTTAAACACACACACATACATGCACACATGTGCTTAAGTTTTTGCTGTCCATGTAAAACTAGAGAATCTTCAAGCTTCCAAAGTTATATAAATAATACGAAGGTAGGCTTGAATAAGATCTTAGAAGAAGGGACATCATTATAAAAATAAGGGTAGTGTTAAGACAAAGTAACTTTTAACACACCCTCCCAACTTACCCCTGCCATATCTGGAATGAATGAAAAGGCCACGCACAGGCCAGATGACCAGCCCTCCTAGACGCTACAACAGTCATTAGAATTCTAACTGGGCAGGAGGCTTGGCTCCCGCAGTCCCTTTCAACAATGACATTCTGTAATTTCACTTTCATAATCTGGTTGCCTGCAGAATTAGTCATATGACAGTAAGTCAATTACATGTCTTCACTGATTGCAGAAGGTCTATGTAATATCCCAAGGCGCTTCCATCATCTGCATACACATTTTTAAAGAGGAAAACTCACCTTTGTTTATACAAACATGAGAGGACTTGAAATCATTCTTAGTGTACTTATTCGTAGACATGTTGAAAGGCACATAATTTGTGTTTTAAAGAAGCTATGAGAGGAAAATATTTCCTATTTGCCACATTGGGGTAGGGGGTGGAACCACATGTTGTCTGAGACCTGAAAACTAACAAACGACAATAAATGCAATGTTAAGGGTCAAGAACTGTAAGAACCTTGTGGGCAAGGATTGCTGTGGTCTGTGCATCTCCAAGGCTTAACACTGGCATATAGAAGGTACCTGATAAGTGTTTTCTGACTTGTGTTGAAGTGAATTGGAAAACTGATCCAAGTAGAATGTTTCCTCGGATAGTAAGGACCTGCTATATTTAGACAAAGTTCATATTAGCTGGAATTCACAAGTGTTTGAAGTGATTTAGATAAAGAAGTGGTAATTACTACATTTGCTTTTTAATGGAACAATCTAAGTAACACATTTTCAAATGAATAGTAATTTACTAATGAAAAGAGACATTTAAATACAGAATATCAAGCAATAGCTGGAAACAACTGGAGCAGAAAACACAAAGCTTTGGGGACTCCAAACTGTCAGACTCAATAGGGATTAGGTTCAATGCTGACATAACACATGAACACTGGATCCCAAGATCCTTCTATGGCATCGGATTTATAGTCACACCTATCTATAAAAAGATCAAAGCGTTTTGAGCCAAAAGGCACAGAATAACTGGTCTTGTTATGGAGTTTTAAGATTGACAACACTCCTCATGCATTTTATTTCACTTGATCTGGAGTGGTTAACTGCTACTTACTCATCATTGGTAAGATCACAGGATCACAGAACTGGAACTGGAAGGTGACCTCAGAGGGCACCCAGACCAAACTATTCCTTGTATAGGTGAAAAAACTGAGGCTGAGGGAGATTAAATTAACCCTCATCTTAAGGATGAGGAAACTGAAGCCTAGAGAGGGAAGAGGAGGCAATGTCAAAATTCAAGCTGGAGTCCTCTAATTCTACCTACTGCACTAGAACAAGGTTCTTCTGGAAACTTCTCCTTTCACAAAAATGAGAAATCCCCTCAAATGGGTCTTTATTCAGGGCTGCACCAGCTTTAATTTTCCTGGGTTTGGGGTTTCTGCATCACTGGAAATCACTGACTTTGCTCTATGAGGTCTTAGTTATCACATGGAAAGGAAATGAAATAAGCTTCAGGGAACCAGAGTTCATATTGATATTGGCACTTAGTAAATACTCTTTAGTGATGATGATGGTGGTGGAGATGAAAAAAAGGGAAATTATTTAAAAATTAAAAGCTAAGTGCTCAGAACTGAGACTGGTGGAATCTGACAAAGCAGTGAGAATATTAAATCTAATACTCCCTTAAATGAGAAAGAGAAAGGCTAGAATAAAACACACAGGAAAGACAGAAGGGTATTTTAGGTGTTAAAGACAAGGAGGCCATCAATACAATATCATTTTGTCCAGGAGAGACAAGGAGACAAGGCTAAATTTAGTTTTTAGATAAAAACTGTCAACTATAAAATTTTAAGTTATTTGAGAAACCATGTAAATTCCAATATAATAGTGAGGTCCACTCAAACTTAACTGAGTCTTTAATTTTCACAGACTTTGGCTTAAAATATGACATTACAGTAATGTCTGCCAAGGAGTATAATTAGAAATATTCACTCAGCTAGATACCATAGAGAACAATTGCTATGTAGGAATAGAAATGAAGCTGAGACACTCAGAAGTTGACAAGAGACAAAGGTCAAAAAAAGAGCATGCAAATATAAACACACAAATATCTACACATAAATGCACAAAGGTTAAGAAACAAGCAAGATGAAGGAATATAAGGAGAAAAACTTGACCTCATAACACCGAAAGTTGGCAGAATAAGATCGATGACTGGATTATGACTTGGAATGGGTTTACTCTCCTCAAACAACACAGAATAGGTAAAAGAGTGAGGGACAGGGGTGTAGTGCTGAATAGCATAATATATTAAGAGTACATGAAAAGGTACTCAAACAAGAAGGTAAAGAAATCCAGAAATCAGAGTGGGGATCCAAGGCAGAAACCATTTAAAAGAAAATCAATGCAAAGAGAAATGGAAGTGATGTCATCAAAGTATACTACTAAATAGTATAGAATAATAATAGCTATTGAATATTTTAGAGACTATCAACTGAGGGAGAAATGAAAGTATGTTAGTGAAGTACACCACAAGTACTACAGAATATCTGAATATCTGCACAGAAAAAGGAATAGCTAGCCAAACAGGCCCTTAAGTCTACCAAAGAGGAATGATATAGTAGGAGACTTCAAGCATACACGTATCTACTGGAGATCTTTCTTGGACAAAAGCAAAGTAACTAATAATCTCTTGACTGGACCTAACTGATCATTTCACCTTTAAAAGGTAGAAAAAGCAAATTAGGGAAACTATATTCCTATTCCAATTATCACTAACTGGGAGGAAGTGATTATTGACTAGGGAATAAGGTGTATCATTGAAGAAAGGAGAAGTGACCACTTCCTCTTAGAGTTTGTGACTGCAAGGATAGAATACAGAGGCAAGATGGTCATGCTTTCACACGTACCCTAAATTTGAGGCAAGTAGATTTCAAAGGGTACAGAGAACAGCTTAATCCTATGGATTCTATCAAGGGAAATCAGCTCAGGAGAGATGGGAAACTCACAAGAATGAAATTCTGAAGACATAAAGAGAAATAATTTTGATGCCAAGAAAAATGGGTGAGTTATCTGAATGAGCATGCACAGAGGCCTCAAGAATCAACTTAGCTTTATTTAAATGTATGAACAGAAGATGAAAGCAAGGGAATGTAACAAACCATAAATAAAATACGGGCATGGTTCTAAAAGAATAATGTTATGAGAATGACAAAAGGGCAAAATTCAGACGATGAATAAACAAAAGATAAATAAAAATTTATTTTTTAAAGACAGATGTCAGGAGTATTGAAAAACACAAATAAACTGAGGTGGGTTAAGGAAACTTAGAAATTTTTTTAAAACTATTTTAGGGAAAAGTGGAGAATCAAAAATGGAAAAAAAAAAACTGGTGTTCAGAGTGAATGAGGTATCTGTAACCACAGGGAATGTAGAATTGCTCAGTTTTTAAATTTTGCTTTATTCCCTCTGCCAAGAACTGGAAGAAACAGAACCAAAAAAGGGCTAATGGGGAGTTGACAACTACTATAAATATGGAGATAAAAGAAGAGAGTCATCATTGACTAATGATGAAAAAGTCAGTAAGACCTAGGTTCAAGTTTGACACTGATTTTATGCTCTAGGCAACTCTCTAAGACTCTAAGGTACAGAACTGCTGCTGAGTTATAATGATAGAATATTGATAGTGCTACATTAATAGTTTAGGGCACTAGGATTGCCCTAAACCAATAGAATCATACATGTGTGTGTACATATATATATACATACATGTGTATAACAACACACATACTTCAATAAGTTATCAGATACAGATAAACTACATCTTTGAGTATTCACAAAACTAGAGGATGTGATTGTTAAACTATCACCAGTGACAGAAGAAAACAGGAGAAGTATTAAAGGAAAGAAGAAGAGAAATTATGCTAATTTTTTTAAAAAGATTGAAAATAGAATCTATAAACTATAGATCATTGAAATTAAGTAATTACTAGCAAATTTCTAGAATACACTATAAAAGAGATGGAGAGGTTTAGAGGAAAGAAATGTCAGCACTCCTTGGATTAGTGATGAGTACCCCACTAAATCTTGCCTTCTGGTATCCTAATAGGGATGTTTCAAATAAATATTTTGATTTTGTCTTGGAGGAGGAGAGTTTGCTATATTTTGAGAACCAACCATGGAGATATGTATATATATTCATAACAGCTGCTATGGGTATCACATTAGCGTTACAGTAACTGAGAAAAAAATAAAATTAAAACATTCATAAAAAAACAAAACACATACTATCAACTATATTCTTTTCTTCTTCAAGGAGTTCCTAGGAACCATTCTTCCATTATTTTCTTTTGGTTTTATTCATAGCAAAACAATCAAGATACATAAGTCTCTTCTCGCAACATATTTACTTGCTGGTCATAGAACAAGGATCTCAAACTTAGAGTTCAATATAGTTAGCACACTGGCTACTTTCCCACCACTGCCAGTATAAAGAAACAGAAGGTGGTAAAAAAAATGATGGAGGGCCACTGGAAATTTCTCTTTTATTTCATCAGTTTCAGTTGGTGGGCTACTAGTAATAAGCCTTTTCATAGGTTGGTGTTTGGAAAAAAAACTTGATCATTTACCAGAGACAGTAAAAATCTGCGCAAGCTTATCTTTCAATGACAGGATTAAAAAAAAAAGTCCTGACAAACTAGAACACTGGCCTGAAATTAATATGATGAAATATGATAGGAATAACTGTCATGTTCTACATTTGGATTCAGAGAATCATTTTGTTGATTACAAGAAGGAGTCAGGGTTAGATAGCAAATTAAGAGTTCAAAGAGAGTCAATCATGTGATATGGTAGCCAAGAAAGCTAAAGCAATTGTCGGTTGTATTAGGAGCAGTAGAATAGACAGCACTACCAAGGTGAAATTCCTGTGATACTCATTCTGAGTCAGACCAAATAACAGTATTCCCGTCTGTTTTGAGGCCATATTTTAGAAAGAATGTTGCTATTTTAGAGTTCACAGAAGGGCAACCAGAATGGTGAGGTATCTCAAATTCATTCCATTTGAGGAGTTTGAAAGATATGAAGATATACAGCCTAGAGAAGCATTAGGGAGGCATGGGGTCGTTGGGAGGGGTGGCAGGATTCAAGGCTGATAGGAAATGAGAAGAGGTTTCATGGGGGATTTCAGTGGATGAAGATGGGACATGTGGTTCCACATAGATGGGAGGTAGAAGCATGAGAGCTATCTTCAGGCAATTAAAGAGATGTCAAAAAAAAAAAAAAGAGGATTGTTCTATTTGGTCCCAAAAATCAGTATTAGTAGCAAAGAAGTAAATCAGTTACACAGTGCTATAAAATTAGGGGTTTGGCACTAAAAGCTCAGAGACAATAAATTAATATCCATGTGCATAAAAGGGCATATAACAATAAGGGGGATCAACCTTTAAAATGCAATAATATTAATTATAAACAGAAATTAAAATACTGAAGACACTCTGAAGTTAACAAACTCAACTGCTCCATGTTTTCACATCCTCTTCCAAAAACTAGGACATTTTTCTCAATGAAAATAACATGCGATCACTTCTCCTTAGCATTTCTTTCCTTATTTTCTCCCAGAATGGCACAGGGTATAGAGAAGTGATCTTAGAGTAGAAAAGTCCTGGGTTCAAGTCCTGCCTCTGATACAGCTGGTCACATATCACCAATATGTGACTAACTCCCCTCAGTAGCCCAGGCAAAGCTCTAAGTCTAAGCTACAGACAACATGGAAAATATCTTGACCACGAGTTTCTTATACCAAAAAAATCACAGATCTAAACTTTTCCCTCATTCCCTGCCCTTGAAATAGAAATATAGAAATATAGATACATACATAGGTAATCCAAATCTATCAAAAATCAACATGTGCATTCTCTTCTGTTCTATCACCAAAGTTTTCCAGGGGTCATATTAATAAAGTAGCCAAGGTACAGCCTTCTCTGAAGATGCATTATGAACCTTATTAACACTATTTAAATGTGAGGTACCCTTCAATGTACCCCCTATAACCTACGAAACAAAACACAAACTCCTTTACCTGGCATTTGAGTTTCACAATTTTTACAACCTTGGTACTCCTTCTTACACTCTAGGCTCCTTCCAAACTACGTGCGTCATTCCCCAAATGTCTGGGTATCTGCCCCCTCCTAACTACAATGGGACCACTTATTTCATTTTCATCCACTGAAATCCTTACAGCATTGAGAGTCATCTGACCCATGTCACCTCTTCTCATTTTCTTCCTGCCTTGAGTTGAATTCAACAAGCAATTACGTTCAGAGATTTATGCTTGGACACTGATGAAAAAAAGTCAGATATGAAAAAGTTTGCCCTCAAGAAGCTTACTACATGTACCCACTTAAATAAATGCAAGTTAATCTGAGGGAAAGATCATTGATATATATAAGAAAGGCAAGGGAAGGAAGGATTCAAGGAAAAGACAGCACATGAGTTGAGTCTTAAAAAATGGCTAAGGATAATGAAAGATGAAACTCTACTTTGCATCTGCTACTCTGCCTGGTTTCAACTCTACCACCCCAGAATAAATTCATCATTTATAAATTCACCATCAAGCTAACTCAGCCTCCTCTCCCCTCTGACTGGAGGTCTGCAAAGTGGACCCCCAAGTTCCTCACAATGCCTTGCTTTATAGAGGGCAGAAAGTGGACTCTCAGTTTACCCACTTTGTATCTGCTGCCCCTCCTGGTGTCAACTCCATGGAACAAAATACCCCTGCACTGGTTAATCCTGTGTCCCCTTCACCCACTCCACTTCCATCGTCCTGCCTTCTTTTATGTGCCGTTTTCCCCTTTAGACTGTAAGTTCATTGAGGGTAGGGACTATCTTTTTATTATTTGTATCCCAAGTGATTGCTTAGCACAGCACCTAGCACACTGTAAATGTTTACTGGACTGTATTGGAAAGGTGGAGATAAGGAAGAAGTATATTCCAGACAATGCTGGTACAAATGCAAAGAAGAAGAGAAAAGGATCCAAAAAGAGCTGAGTTTGGTTGAAATTCAGAGTATTTGAGGTTTCGTAATATATAAAAGGAGGCAGGTACATGGTTGGATGCAGATTGGGGAGGAGGGTGTATTTGATCCTGAAGGCAACAAAAAGTCCCTCCAGGATATCTGTTAGAATATTCAACCCATTATATAGAAAAAGATATGGGAACATCAGACTAGCCTTTTCTAATTTGTATTTGACTAAAAGGTATCATCGGTTCACTTAGCCAGTTCTTAATACTCAAATCATATATATCTTAACCTTTAATTTTCTTATGTGGTAAAATGGGCCCTAGGATTACTGCTCTCAAAAAGATAAAACACTGAGTTCTGTGCCAATCTGTTTGACTTCCTTTATACACTGAATTATTTCAAGATGGTCTTATAGTTTGTATATATATAATGAATCCTCCTTACCAGAATGTGAGGGTAGAAGTGGTGTTGTTTTTCATCTTTGTAGGCCTAAGACTTATTGCAATGCCTTACACACATAGTAGGTACCTAAATGTGTGTTGAAATGAAATGGATTAAAGAAAGAACTAACTCCAATCCTTTAATTCTACAGTTTTTGACATCCATATAGACTAAAGTGCTGCAATGCCTAGGTAAAAGTTAAAAAACAATCTTAATCACATTGCTACTTGATTATATCATGTATTGCCTTGGGAAATAACACAAAGTAGGATCTCATTGCCTTCAGACTTGTTAAGGACAATTAGACCCTACACTCTTGCATCCTAATACCTTCTGACACAGCATTTTACCTCTATTTCATTAACAGTGCCACTGAGAAATCTGTGGCGCAGAAGAATGCCAGAGGTGTTCTAAACCATCAGAATTGAAAATCATGCCATCACAGGAGTAAAACAATTAATAGCACCCTTCAGGGAAAGAACATCCTGACAATTAACCTTGAATACCAATTAATGCAACCACTTTCCTTGGATAAGCCATACAGTGACCTTAATCATTAATATTAAGGAAAAGTTTTAGCTCCAGTCATCTTAGGCTGACAGTGAATGTTTTAATGGACTTGCATTGTCCATATGAAAGTTCAGGTGAGGGTGAAGGTCAATGAATAAAAATAATTTGTAGTCCATAAGCAGTGAGAGAACTGAGAGACAGGAATTTACTCTTGCTGAGTCTAAACATACAATGATAGTAACGTGGGGGTGTAGGTAGCTGTTCTCAAACACTCAAAAGGACCTGAGATTCCATCAGTCGGGATGGTTCCACCAAAGATTCACACAAGTACACAGTGAAAGGGTTTTTGGCAGGCATCTCCTAGAACCCCTAAGTGAGCAGGATCCTCAATACAATACACCACACAAACGGTTATTCAGCCTCTTCTAAAGAAACTCCAAAGACAGGGAACTCACAATCCCTTGAGCCAATTCGTTTCACTTTGGACAACTCCAATCGTTAGGCAGTTTCTCCCTACATCCAACCTAAATTGAGCTCTCTGCAACATGTGCTCTTTATTCCTGATCCTGCCTTACAGAACCAGACAAGATGTCCTATCCCTCTCTCACACAACAGTCTTCCAAATACTTCAAGACAGCAATCATGTCCCTGGAGTCTTCTCTAAACTAACCATGACCAGTTCTTTCAAGTGCTCCTCAGATGAGACATCCCCAAGGCCGTTCACACTCCTGGCTATCCGCCTCTGGATATTCGGTATCTTAACACTGAACTTCTGAAACATGGTGTCCAGATAGGGACAGGAACTCAACCTGGGATCTCACTGGTAGAGGAAACCCCCTCTATCAATACAGTTAGGAATCTTCTCCACCATTTATAATCTTAGCAATTTTAGTGTAATTATAATCTAAGCACTACCTAGAGCACAGAGGCTAAATGACTTGCCCAGAGTCACTCAGTTAATATTAATTGGACACAGAACTTGATTCCAGGTCTTGTAAACTTCAAGGCCAGCTTTTTCTCCACAAGGACATACTAGCCAAAAGAGATCATAATACTCCTGACGAAAGAGTGTGACTATAACCTCCCTATTTCATCACATAGCTAACTTCTGATGCTGAGCCTTTCCATACTTAGGCTAGAAGGGTCTTCAGAAAACAGACTATTTCTATTACCATACTTGAAATATTTCAAGTATGATAATAATATGCCATATGTCTCCCTTAATGAAGCTCATTACCTTCTTTGGCTGCCACCTTACACTACTTACCTACATTGAGCTTACCCTGAAATTTTTTTTCACAATATTTACTGACAATGTGCCCCTCACCTCATTTGTTTACAGCCTAAAATAAGATTTTACAACATAATGTGCAAACAACAAAAATCTATGCCTTTCTCTCCTGTGCAACTTTTGACTATTAAGTTTGCTATGGGTTTTCTACCCAACATGCTAGATTTCCTCAACTTCTTCTGATTTCCCAAGGACAGTAGAGTCTGACATCTCCTGATTTCTCACCAGGCTAAACTCATTTAGGGCTTCTTTGGCTTTACCACAATGCTCCCAGTAAACTCATAATTGGAAAATTTCATCATCATGCAATGCAATATAAACAGTCTTGTTACTCATACCTGATCAATACCCTCTGCCCCTCTGATTGGAGTGAGGAATCATAAATACCTCTATTTAAAGAGAGGGACGACTTGGCAATACCCATTTTAGACTTCTTTGGTTTATTCAACATGCCTTGGTTCCAGATACCTCTATTTCTCCCACCCCTTTCAGCTTTCTTTTGTGTACTACCTTCCCTTATTAGATTGAGAGCAGGCACTGTCTTTCTTTTTAATATTTGTATCCCCTACTATGTGGCAGGAACATAGTAGGTTTTTAACAAATGTCCACTGACTATTGACTGACTAGTAGATCACATGAACCAGTCACTGATTATCCCTCATTATTGACACATAACTAGCTCATCATACTTTCCCTAATGATGTCATTTACTCTCCTCCTTCTTCAAAACTGTGTATTTGTAATAAGCAAAAGCCTATCACACATATCACATAGCAATCAAGCAACTCTCCACTGTCCTCTGTGTAACACTCATGTTTAATTTTTTTGGAGACCATGGTGTTCATTACTCAGAGTCACAGAGCAACTAGTAGTAGAACTTAAATATTAAAAAGACGGGTCTCTGTTTTTCAAAGAAATTCAAAGCCATTAAAGCTTTGCAATTTCTTGAAAGCAATTAAGCCCACTTTCCTCCATCTATTTCGCTCTACTTAAATTATTTTTATTAAAAAATATTTAATAAGCAATACACACTGTGGAATACTGCACTCTGTGAACTTCTCAATCAACTGTATGATGGAAAAGATGTGATTTAATGTGGAATGTTGATTATATATGTCAATTGCATTATTTCAATTTTACGTAATATCTTTTTGTCATCCTACCTTTGTACTAATTTTGATCTTTGCTGTAAAAAGATAGTGATCTGACTATAGGCAAATCAAGAATTATGCCCTTCCTCCATTAATTATTTCCTCTTTGTTAAAATGTATCATTTAGTAAAGCTGTATATAACTTTTTTTCTCAAATAAAGTATTCACTTTATAGAAAGGCATCAGGCTTCAGAATAGAATACGAGTCTTTAGCTTATCTCATTCCTTCTTCCTGATTCCTATTTACAATATACTTCTTGACATCTTCCATTATTTTCAACTTTGCACTGAAGTCCCCAAGTATCACATACTTATATATTGATTTAATTCGGAGAATCTCATTAAACTTGTCATAAAATTTCTCTACGTCTTCATCTCTGCAGAACACAAGCTACCTGAGTGCAATAAATGGTTTGCTTTTGTATTCAAATCCTCAACACCTTGCCCAATTGCTGACATGTAGCAGGTACTTAATAAATACTGATTAACTGATTTTGGGATCTTTTGAGAAGATGCTGGTGCATAAGCAGCAATTATTTTCATGGGTTTTTTTGAGGTAAATATAAAAATATTACGAGTTGACCGAATGTTTACAAAATAACTGGTTCCTATTGCTTTTGGGTGCATAATAAAACTAACTCAGCCAAATCCTTGATTTGTCTCCCTAAGGAAAGCCGATGATTCATTCCTTCCATTGAGCTACAACTTGCTTCTTTCTTTTGTTTGGTTTTAAAATGAGAATTTCAAGATTGGTACAGTTCCTCCAATAGTATTACTGGCAACTAGGTCGTCCAGTGGATAGAGCACCAATGCAGGAGTCAGGAGGACCTGAGTTCAAATCTCACCTCAGACACTTGACACTCATTAGCTGTGTGACCTTGGGCAAGTCACTTAACCCCAACTGCCTCATTCTGAGTCATCCTGATGAATATCTGGTCACTGGATTCAGATGGCTCTGGAGGAGAGGAGAGGCTGGTGACCTGCACAGCCCTCCCTCACTCAAGTGCAAGTCATGTCATTATTTTTCTGATGGCATGGTCTTCTTTGGCAACGAAGGATGAACACCCACACACACTTACTGGTCAGTGCATAAAGAACTCACATTTGGAGAAATGGTAGCTAAGTAATAGCTTACAGATGGTTTAATAACTGATAGCACCCTCTACTCCTTTTTCTATCACCTGACCACTGCCATGGCAAGAGTAGAAGACAACACAAGATTGAGGGCCATTTTGCATTATTTTTTATTTTTCTTTATTCCATGAGTTGTCATGGTCAAAGGATTTGTCATCACATAGCTAACTTCTGATGCTGAGCCTTTCCATACTTAGGCTAGAAGGGTCTTCAGAAAACAGACTACCTATTTCTATTACCACACTGGAAATATTTCAAGGATGATTCAAGATGCCATATCTTGAGTTCTGCTGGAATAGCCTTTGAACACCAAGGACACAATGAGGTTTCAGAGTAAGAATTTCTAGAGATGAGAAAGTAGGATGAAAGGTAAATCCTAAATCTGAGTGCAGGTAATCCTAAACTTGTAGGTGGATTGTAACATACAGCATCTTTCATGACACAGGATTTTGGGAAATAAGAAAGTCAAAGAAAAAAGAAACCTAGAGTCTGGAGAGAAGGGATTTTGTTTGGAATTGGCCTGATGAAATCACTGAATAACAAAAAGGGAGTTTACTTGCCCTGATGCAGCATGGATATTTATCAAGGAGATGATGGCATTTTGAGAGAACCTCAATCCTACCACAAATGTGAATCTCAATGATGACACTTAAGAGCTATATGACCATTGCCAATCACTTATTCTCTCTGAGTCTCATTTTCCTCATCTGTAAATTGAGGATAATAATATATAAGACCTACCTCCCAGAGTTGGTTTTAGTGTCAAATGATAGGACATGTAAAGCAACTGATTATATAAATGTCAGTTATTCCACAACAATAATGTTAGCCATGGTGGTTAGTATCTCACATTAAGGCACAACCCCACTGATCCCAAACCATACAAAAAAGAAGAGTAACCCAGAGCTTCCTCTGAGTCAAAAAGAAAGCTCTCAAAGAGGGAAAGAGGGTATAAAGGTGAAAGCCCTGAAGGTAAAGAACTCAAACAACAGGGACTATGGTGCTGGCAGCTTGGACAGTGAGCACTAATCAGAAGGGCATTCTTCAGGGCAAAGATGATGAGAATCCCCTCACCCTCCAATGCCCCAGGGGAGAGCTGAAAGGATGAGAAAGAATCCAGACCCAAGCTTCATGTTACACATTGAGAAACAGACTCTTGGAAGGGAAGGGACTTGTGGAAAGCCACAAAGTGGTGAAGAGCAGGAACCACTGCTCACACTCATGTGATGTGTTATAGACTACAAAGCATAATCTTTCAAACAACACTGAGAGGTATGTATTGAAGCAATATTGGCACCTCCTACCCCCATTACAGGTATGAAAACTGAGATTCAGAGAGCTTCAGGAACTCACCCGTGGCCACACAAGTAGTATGAGACGAAGCTTGGCCTCAAAGGTGGTTTTCTTGACTCCAAGTCCAGTGTACTTTCTACTATGTTATATCACTTCTAGTAAAAGGAAGAGTCAAGATCCTCAATCAAAGTCCAATGCTCTTTTCACTACATCAACACAAGTAATTATTTTCTCTGTTTTAGAAAATTTGAATACCTGAAGCCCAGGTCTTTGTATGTATGAATAAAATACTACTTTTAAAAAAATAAAATACTCATATATAGTCACTTTGAATTCACTGATACAATAAGGGTTAACATGAAATTCAGTAATCATTTATTAGGTTACTACTGCATATAAAACACCACAGAAGATACTTAGAGTATGAAAATAAAACCATAACAATACCGGTATTTAAGGTTCTTACATTAAAAAGGAAGTAGACCAAAATTACACACTTAAGTAAATATAAGGAATTTCAGAAAGGGTTAACAACTGAAGGAGGGGATAAATCCCATAAATAATGGCACTTGAGTCAAGTCTTGAAGGAAGCTAGAGATTCTAAGAGGTGGCTACAGGGAAATAATAGATCATAGGGGAGTAGTCTGAGAAAAGGTGGGACATGGAATGCCAATTTCCAGAAACATCAAGCAAGCCAGTTTTGCTAGAACATCAAGAATGTGAAGAGTAAATAACTCTGGAAGCCAGATTGTGGAAGGCTTTAAATGCCAAGTTTAAGGAGTTTGTAATTTGTCGTTAAAGCAATAATAAGAAGTCACTGAAGAGTTCTCAGCAGGAGTGATCTGGCCTGACCCAGATCTTGAGAATATTAACTCAACAGCTATGCAGAAAATGGGTTTCAGGAAGGAAAGACTGAAAGCAGGTAGACCAATCAAGAGGTTATTGCAGCCATCAAGGCAAGAGGTGATGAGGGCCTGAATTGGCAGTGGCTTATTAATGGAAGACAAGAAGAAGGATGTGAGAGACACTGTGCAAGCAGAAGGAATAAAACTTTGGAATGGTTTTGAGAAGGGCAGGGGAGAAGCCAAAAGAGAAGAGAAAGTAAAAAATGAGTCAGTGGTTTCAAACCTGAATGACTTGAAAACTGGTGATGCTCTCACAAAAAGAGAAAAATACAGAGAAGGGTTACAAAGGAAAAATGTGAAGATGAGTTCTGTTCTGGACATTTGCTGTTCAGTTGCTTCAGTCAATGCCCAATTCTTCATGACCTTATTGGGATTTTCTTGGTAAAGGTACAGGAGTGGTTTTCTTCTACAGATAATTTTGCACAGGAGGCAGTGGAAGCAATCAGGTTTAAGTGACTTGCCCAAGGTCACATAGCTAGTAAGTGTCTGAGGCCAGATTCAAACTCAGGAAGATGATTCTTCCTGACTCCATGCCCAGCACTCTATCAACTGTGCCACCCAGCTGCCCATGGACATGAAGAGTATTAAATAGTAGAAGGAAATCCTAACTCAAGGAAACTCAAGAAAAACACATAATGATTAAAAAAAAAGTCTTTTTATAATATTCCTACAAAGCCAGTTAACAAATTTAAGATAAAATTTCATTGTCTAATTACATTCTAATCCACAGGTCACAAATGATTCAATAATAAACATTGCTGTTTATTCTTAGATAAGAATAAACACTATTACCTACTATTGTATTTTTTTACAATGCATACAATAATAAAGCATTACTAGATACTAGGGAAAAGGTCTTCAGCAAAATACCTTGATTTAGGTGTGTAGATTCTAAGATCTGAATCCCATTCACAGAGCACTGAGATCCATTGAGTGGTATCAAAGTCACTGTTCCATTGACATTCTCAAAGACACAGTGCTCGCTTTCCAGATCCAGGCCATGAAGAACTGTATTGTGAAATAAATCAACAAGAAATGAAGAAGATGCTCTCTTTTATACCAGCTCATATCTTTTGTTCCTCCTGTATGGATTCACAATACTTTCTTTGACATTAAAAATCCCTTTGAGGTCTACAAGTGTGTTTGATAAAATGGAAGCTGGGAGTATGGTACAAAATGCAGGGGACTCGGAGGCGTGAGACCCAGATTCAAATCTAACTAGCTGTGTTACTCTGGGTCCATCCCTTCAAGCCTCTGAGTTTCAGTTTCATAATCTGAGCAAAACAGGAATAGATTATAGATTAATCTCTAAGGATTATATATTTATGATTCTAGACTATATAAAATTTTAATTAAAGGACATTCAAAGTAATACGTTATAAAGACCTAGGAATTTTGTATCATACCTCAGAATAAAAAAGATAGCCACAGATTATTGTATAAAATAAGTGTGAGAGTTACTGATTTAGGAAAATATTCTTTTCAAAAATGATTATTTTTAGTTTTCTGAGCTAAAACAGTCCTATAATTGATTTTTTCTCTACCATATTTTTTGTCATTTTGATGATTTTTCATTGCCATAGGAAGTCACAGGAAAGCCCATGAATTAACTACTAAGAAGGAGGCAAGAGGAGAACCATGCAGGCAAAAGAGCAACCCACTTTCTATATATTGGAAGCAGGATCCCAGGGGCAACTCAGGCTTATGCTTAGGATGTCCAAGGAATGATACAGCACTGTTCCAAAGAACCCCAAGAAAAGCAGACTCAAGACATATTCAAGGGTCACAGTCTGCAGCATTTGGGAAAGAACTCTCTTCTGTGGGAATGATCCAGAAAAGATGGGAATGTTAGGGTTCCATTCTGAATGAGTGAACTGGGGAAAATAAATGCCTGCTGATTAGACCTATGATATAAAAATCTGGCCACCTCGTCTATCAAAAATCAAAAGGGTTTGCATCATTTTTATGGAAGCTACAGATCCTCCACAGAAGCCTTCCTTTGATAATTTATTGGGATGCGGCTCTGAAGCAAAGTTCTACAACTATACCAACTATACCAGTTCAGATATCATATGCTAGAAAAGCTCTGCTGATAGGCCTGGCAAAGGATAGTTTCTGTTGTCCAAGATCATCTGACAAGGGTCGTTACCGGAGGGTAGATGACTAGGTGTGGTTTGTTGTTGTTTTGGAACTGTACATTCACAAAAACCAAAACAAAAAAAAAATGGTTGTGATTTGCACTGGTATAGTCAAAGCACAATTTTTTTTCCCTTAGTGGGGCAGGGAGAAGAGGGATTACTGAAGTATGAAACGATTACTCTAGGCCCTGATGCTCAAATCTTCTATCATTTTATTCTCAAAATGTCATTATTTAGTTTCTCCAGAACTGTACATAAAAAGTTGAAAATTATAAATAGTATGAGGCAAGTAGGTAGCACAGAGGATAGAGCACTGGGCCTGAAGTCAAGAAGACAAGAGTTCAGATCCCACTCACTTACTCAGCTGTGTGACCTCAAGCAAGTCACTTAACCTCTGTTTACTTCAGTTTCTTCCAATTTAAAATGGTGACAATAATAGCGGCTAGCTCCCAGCGTTGTTGCGCAAAACACTTAGCTGTGTCTGGCACATAGTGCATAGTAGGTGCTATATAAATCGCAGCTCTCATTATTGTTGGTATTGCTGCTGCCGCCATTATTGCTGTTCTCATTATAGTGTCTTCTGAGTCTACAGGATATACATTTACCCATGTATGTGTTTCAGGGAGTGGATGCAAGTTAACTCATTTATTTCGAATTAGAACTGCTCTTCATGTTATGCTTTTAAGACAGGTTTCAAAATAACAAGAATATAAAATATAGTTTAAAGAGCAGGTTCATTCATTGCTTACATATTAATAGCTAAAAGGAAAGAAAGAGGTGCCATAGATTTCTCACCAATATCTTGTTCGGTTGAAGCATCTTCTCTCCCAACATAAGTTTGACCCTCCTGGGAAGAAAACACATATTCTTATCAGGAGAAAAAATACTTAGGTATTGTATTTGTTTTTTTAATATCTTTTGTCTAAGGTAAATGACTACTATTAACTTTGGGTGATATATATATGGGGCACAAATGTTACTGGCAGAAAGAACCCAGAAAGCTATATAAAAAAAATTGCAGTCTTAACAAGCAAATGATATTTACAATAGGCAAAGGTGATGTTCTGATCACTCTTTTTCAATGAAATTAATTAAAAACTAAGAGAAGGGAAAATTTGGCCTAAGAGAACATGAGAATGAAATCTGGATTTCTAGCCAATGGCTTACAAAATAAACCAGAGAGACACTTGGACAGGAAGGGAACACATCTAACAATGGCTGATAAGAATGTTCTTATTTGGAATTTTGTAAATCTGATCAATAGTCTTTAAATTGAAAAAGGATGGATTTGGGGGGCACCAGAAAACTTCCTACTTATGTCCAACATGCTAGAAACCATACAAAATGACTGAAATGCAAGAAAAATATCAGTTAAAACTCCCAGAGGTTAGCATCAGACAAATTAAAAGGATTCAAATCTTTATATACAAATGGGGAAAAAAAATTGAAAAACAAAGTGAACTACAGATCTTAACGTAAGAAGTCAAATGTGCCCTCACAGGTTTCAGTCAGCTGTGGTCAGATGAGGTCCATGACTGGAATAAGACTTGGGAAGGGTATAACTTATTAAAGAGAAAGACGATAGAACAGAAAAGGGAAAGGAAGACAATAACCATAATCATAATGGCTAGCACTGATACAGCACATCAAGGGTTACAAAGCAGTCTCTAAATATTATCTATATTTATCCTAACAACAATGCTGAGAGGTAGTTGCTATTATTCTCATTTTACAGATGGGGAAACTAAGGAAGACTGAAATTAAGTGACTAGTGCAGGAACACACCGCTAGTATCTGAGGCAGAATTTGAACTCAGATCTTCCTGACTCTGAGTCCAGCAGTCTATTCACTATACCTCACTGTAAAAATATGCTGGAACGAGAGGAGGGAAGCATGGTGGACAGTGTTTGGGTGAAGATCATCCAAATGAGAAATAGAAGCAATCTTTTATTTAGAGTATACTATTAATCACCCTTAATGGGGGTTGGGGGGGAGAGAAGAAAGAGAAGTTTAGGAAACATCACAAACTTAACACAGGTAATAAATAGGAGGGAAGAACAGATACATAGAAAACTGGGATAAGGACCTATGAAATAAATTCCAAGAGAAAAAGAGCTTTAAAATGTACATCCAGTCAGAACAGGATTGCATGCCCCTTCACATCTAGAGTCCCTTTATTTGTCTTTTCAAGTGACAACATTTTACACATGTGAGTCACATTCAAGCTTTGTACAGGTAATCTCAAAACACCAAACTGCTCCTCTACTGTGCCCTGAAATGACAGTATACCTTTTGACAGAAGTTCTGGCACAACTGCTCTGCTCTGCTCCAACTCTGCTGTGACCAGTCAGAGAAGGACTCACCCATTCATCTCATACCCTCTTCTAATACTTAAACCCAGTTCTTCTCTTTGGTACCAACAACACCCAGACAAGGCAGGGTAGAAAAGCAGATAGAGGCAGGTAGTTAGGAGAGAGACCTCTTCTAAAATTCTAATGGAAAGGGAATAAGCCATGGTACTGTCCTCATTTCTCATACTTTCCTCTTCACCTCCACTACCTTAGCTCCGTTCTAATGTTCAGCCCAGAGTTGAATTCTTTCCAGATCCTCCCTCATCACTGACTGTTCCATCCCCACCTCTCAGAACTACTTTGTATTGACTAGGTATCTATTCTGTCTTTTTAACTTCTGTTCATGTGGTATGCTATTACTCCTCCTCTGCCCTCCACAATGTAATCTCCTATACCAGGCACTATCTTGTTAATTTTTGTTTCTTCAACCTTGTGTATAGAAGGCACTTAATAAATTCTTGTTGAACTGAACAGTGCCTGGGGAAATTACAATCATCTGGACATCTGATAAGAGGAAAAACCAATAAAGGAAGTACTTTGAATATAATGCCCATTATCATGGATGAACTGCCTTCTGAGGGGAAAATGAGGGGAACCTTGGCAGAAAGTATCCATTTTAATTTAGAATTTGTGACTAAGTTGGAAAGGGAAGGTGGTGGAAGCAGTAGTCTGGCCAAAGGGCCTAAATCTTAAGATATCAACATGAAACTCAGGAATCAACTCAGAAAAAAAAAAAAAGTCAGAGGAAGAAAGCAGAGGACTACTTCTTCTGTCATTTTCAGTCATGTTCAAGTCTTGGTGAGCTCATTTGGTGTTTTCTTGGCAAAGATAGTACAGTGATTTGCCTTTGCCTTTTCCAGCAAAGTTAAGTGACTTGCCCAGCATCACACACCTAGGGTGTCTGAGGCCAGATTTGAACTGAGGAAGATGGGTCTTCCTAACTCCAAGCCCTATACGCCATCCTCTGGGGAAGGCAACTTAGAATAAATACAGAAGCCTATCACTGTCAGGTAAGAATGGTTTGGGTTTTCTGACCTGACATTTGGCCAGAACCATCTATGTGCAAAGCAGAAGGTTAATTTGATAATAACTGGCAGCAGAGCTGATCACCTCTTGTTTCTCCTTGTCTGACAAGGAGAGGCAGCTTAGACTAGAATGAAGGGAGCAAAGATGGCAGCTGAGCATGCTCATACCCAAGATAAACAAAGAAAGGAGAAGGAAACCCCTGCCCTCTGGCAAGTTCAAGTTACACAGGTGAACTACATGCTTAGACAATGAAAAGAGCTGTCAGGTGAGGTCACTGATGGCTGCCCACTACCCCCCCACCCCGCCGCTGCTCCCAGCCAGCAATGATGATGCTTGAAGAATCATAAAGAACTAGAAAGAGTATCCATAGGTTTGAGGAAGAATAAATGATGCAACGATTTTCAAAAAAAGGGAAGACAATGGAGTCTGAAAACTGTAGCTTTACTTTGATTCATATGAATACTATAAAATGCATTATTAAAGAGATAGTAAACTCTTAAAAAAAGCAATAATATCAAGTTAAGATCATAACAGACAAGTTTTATTTCATATTTGGACATGCTTATGAGCCCTGGTTAATTAGGGGAATACTGTAAATATAGTTTGCCAGGATTTTAGCATAGCATTTTAGCAGTCTCCAAATGATATAATTTTTTTAAATGGATAGGAGAAGTATAGGCTAGATCATACATAATTAGTGGATTCAGAACTGTTTGAATAGATGGACTGAATGAAAAGTCATTCCTGATTAGATGGCAGCTTGGACAAAGTTCTTTGTCTGCCTCAGGGATCTGAGCTTGTTCCTATGCTGGCTAATATTGTCATCAATAACTTGGATTAAACTAGAGATGGCATTATTATCCAATTTTAAAATGTGATTCAGTAAATAATCATTAAGTATCAATCAAGATCAAGGCACTGTGAGGTGATTTAGAAACAAAAACAAAAAATAAAAGATCTTACTCTCAAAGGACTTACTTTCTACTGAGAGATAACAAATATAGGAGTCAATAAAGAGGAATTTCAAGAGGGAAGTGTTAGCAGCTGTGCTGTGCTCTGAAGGGAGATGCGGATTCTGAGAGGCCAAGGGAAGAGAAGGGCCTGTGTACCATATATGGGGGCCATCTGTCTAAAGTCACAGGGTCAGGAAAAAAAGCTTACTAAACCAGTTTAACTGAAACAGAGAATTAATGGAGGGAAATAATACAAAAGAAGCCCAGAAATATAGGTGAGAACCAGTTTGTGGAGAGCTTTAAACATTAAGCTAAGAGTCAAGGTACTTTTCTGTTTGGATTTTATTCTTAGAAGTAAAAGGGAACTATTAAAGATTCTGGAGAAAGGGATGGCATTGCCATGTTTGTTTTAGGAATAATAGTCTGGTAGCTAGATGAAAGATAAATTGTAGAAAAAAGACACTAGAAGTAATTTTGATCATCCAGGCAAAAGACATTCAAGTCCTGAATGAGGGCAAGGGGCTCTATGAGCAGAGAGAAGATGGATGCAAAAGAAGTTGTGGAGTTACAACTGACAAAATCTGGCAACTTACTAGAAGATGACACCAAGCTGGGAGGGACTGAAAAACAACATTCAGAACTGAAAGAGATCCTGATGGTCAAGATCCAGTGTTGTTGGGTGGAATCTAATCAGATGTAATTTAATACAATTCCTAGGAATTTTATAGATGAAAAATTTTAAACTGGAGTTCAAGTGTACAAGTACAAGATGGGGAAGGTATGACCATGCAAAGTGCTGCTGAAAAGGATTTGAAGACTTTACACTTGATGAGTCCCCACTGAGATGGCCAGCAGAAAGCTACAGCAATTTGAGGCTTCATTAAGAGGCATTGAATCCAGAAAGAAGGTACAGTCTCACACTGTACTTGGACAAGATCAGCTGTAGACACCTCACTTTTAGAAGGCAATTGATGAGCTGGAAGAAAGAAAGGAGGGGAAGGAGGATGATGAAGGGCCTTGAGCTCTTACCATATGAAGCTGGTTGTAGAAACTGTGAATATTTAAACTTTATAAAGAGTAGCCTTAGAAGGGAATATCAGAGATGTTGACAAGTATTTGAGGGTTGGCCCTAAAAGGCAGGACCAGAAGTAGAGATTAAATGTCACAGACACCTGAGGCCTTTACCTCTGGCTCCCATGGCATCAGAGGGATTACTTTGAAGGGGCCATGTGTACAGGCAAAATATCAGCCTTCAGGTGTCCATTGCAATCAATCAATCACCAAGCATGCATGAAGGGCTTACCATATGCAAGCTATTGTGTCAAGTGCAGGAGAAATGAAGGACAAGAGAAACCATTTCCTGCCCTTAAGGAGTTTATGTTCTAATGGGAGGGGGCAAGGGTGGAGAAAACAAGCACTTTTATATTTATATATGTGCATATAAGATACATAAAAAATTGAGGGCACCATCATATTTTCAAGTCACTCAGGTCTGCAACACTGGAGTTACTCCCAGCTCCTCCCTTCTTTTGATCACCCAGACGCAATACTCACTCAGTTGCTGTTTTGACAATTCTACCTCCATAAACACCTTGCCTATCTGCTCATTCTTTCCATTCACATGGCCTCCATTCTACGTGAGTTTAAACCTTTTATCCCTTACCTTGACTAGAGCAATTGTCTTCTAATTTGTTTTCTTCCCAGCCAAAATCACATGAAAGAAATACATCTGGAAGTGGATGAGGGGTGATACAAATATGGTCCTTTCAGTCCATTTTACAGAAAAAGAAACTGAGACCCAGCATGGGTAAGTGACTTGTCCAAGACTACAGGTATAGTGAGTGTTCAAAATGGGATTTGAACTTACATCCTCTGACCTCAGTGCCAATGATGACTGCCAGAATCTAGCAAAATCATTCCACTACTTAAAACTCATTATTGTTCCCCAGTGCCTCTAAAGTAAAATTCAAACTCCTCACCTGGAATTTAAAACCCTTGACAATCTGGCTGCCCCTCCCTTTCTAGTTTCATTTGGTATCCTTCCATTTCCTGCTTTCTCTGCTCTAGTCACACTGGTCTGTTTGCTGTTCTCTCCTCCTGTCTCCTGGCCACTGCACTAATGGTCCCCCATGTCTCCAATGCATTTCCTCCTCACCTCCACCTCTTCAAATCCCACGCTTCCTTCAAAAAGCAAAGCAAAGACCAGGTGACACCTTCTGTGTGAGGCAATTATTCCTGGTCCCCAATTATTAGGGTTTCCCCTCTCTCATTTTGAATACATTTTGTACTTCTTTACATGTTATATCCCCCCAGTAGAATGAGGAAAGGTCTGGTTTCATTCTTACATATCTAGCACCTAGTAAAATATTTTGTGAATAGTCAGTTCTTAATGTTCTTTGACTTGAGTTTGCATTAGAAATTACAAAGCAGAAGCGGGCCCGGGAGCCGGCCAAGCTGGAGCAGAAGCGGCGCCTGTGGGATGCGCAGCAGCGGTAGCAGCTGCAGCACCTCGAGTCCTTTTATGAAAAACCTCCTCCTGGACTTATCAAGGAAGATGAGACCAAGCCAGAAGACTGTATACCAGATGTACCGGGCAATGAACATGCCAGAGAATTTCTGGCTCATGCTCCAACTAAAGGACTGTGGATGCCCCTGGGGAAAGAAGTCAAGGTTATGCAATGCTGGCGCTGTAAACAGTATGGACACAGAACAGGTGACAGGGTGCCCGTTCTTTATCAAAGGCAATCAGAAATTAGAACAATTCAGAGTAGATACAACAGCTAAAGAAGCTACTGGAGGATTCTACCTCAGATGAAGACAGCAGTACTTCCAGCTCCTTAGAATGTAAGGAGAAGCATAAGAGAAAGAAGAAGAAGGAGAAACATAAGAAGAGGAAAAAGGAGAAGAAAAAGAAAAAGAAAAAGAAAAAAAGCACAAATCTAAGTCAAATGAGAGTTCAGACTCTGACTAAAGAGTAATCTTCAGACCTTGTGACTCAAGAATCATAGCTGAATGTCATAGGTACAAAGTAGAAGTAGCCGTAAAAGGGCCTCACTTGACAGAAAAAGGAACCAAGAAATGCGTGTCATTAGCATCACTTTGATGGCATCTTGCTCTTGCTGCCAACAGTGATGAACTCAACATGATGTTGAGTTGCTGCTTATATATGCCATACTGCGAGATTCTCATTGTCATCTTCCCTGATGACTGTAGTTTATGATAAATATGAAGATGTTCTAGGTATTTCTAAAAGAGATTCCCCAACAAAAGCAGAGGGTTAATGGGGCTGTAGGCTGACTTACTTGAAAATTCTAGATCTTTAGCAGTTGCAAGTAAATGCTGTCAGGTGTTGGATAATAAAACTTAGCTAACTATCCCAGACTTAAAAGTGAACGTCCTTGCTGCTGACAAGACAATGTTTGAATTATAATAGTGGCAAATGGAAAAAGGCAACTATATGAAATATCTTCATTGTACTCATTTTGTTTTAGAATTTGACACTGCACTAAAGTAACTGTTTTACAAAATATTTAGAAAAATTATTTTCAATCAGCAAAAATCCTTCCCCTCTCCTTCCCACTCCAACCTACTCCCCAGTACAGAACAAAAAGAAAAACAAAACCCATTAAAAACATGTACTTAAGCAAAAAAAAAAAAAGAAATTACAAAGCAAATTTAGGCTTGAAATAAGTCAAAGCTTCATAGCAACTAGAGATATCCGAAAGTGGAATGAGTGGCCTCAAGAGATGGGAGGTAGTTTCACCTAAGGTCTTCAAGCAAAGGCTGGTTGACTGCTTCTCAAATATACTGTAGATGGGATTTGGGGACTAAATGGATAGTGGGGTCTCTTCCAATTTTGAAACTCATACATTCAGAATTTCTTGAAAAATAGTATTCAGGCAATCTCTGTACATCGGGTCTGGGCAAAGCTATTTACTTCAATATTTTAATGGATCCATGAACTCATCAATATGGGGATTTCACCTCTTGTGTATACCTTCTCATCCTATACGATTTGTATATATGTATACAATGAATTTCTATACAATATAATAGAGGCCTTTTATAGACCTTTTCACATTCCTTGGGTACTATCATGCATAGAGACTAGGGGTCAAAACTGGTTAAGAACTGGAACAGAGAAGGCCTGAGATAAAAGCTAGTCCAGGCATATAAAGAAGAGGGCTATACATTTATTCACATAGGTAGTTACATGTAAAAATGTGTTATCATACCATGTCACCCTAAGGGCATAAGAAGAGATTAGATAGGAAGAGAAATGGGGTCATTAATCTAAGAAACTGACACATGAGATAAACCAGATAGCTATAAGGACAAATAGCTACTAGAGTAAGCTCAAGAATTCAATTTCATTTAATCCAAAATGAACTAAAAATAACTCAAAGCCCCAATTCACAAGTTCAGTAAGTAGGACAGTTGCCAATATATCAAAGCTTTGACCCAGACTAGGCATATGCAAGACTATGCAAATACCAATTAACAACAATTAAGACAAAACATCCAAAAAGGATATCTGAATGACTTACTTCGAGTCTTAGAGCTTAAATCTCACCTTCTACAAGAAGTTTTTCCCAGTCTCTTAATTTTACTGCCTTCTTTCTGTTGATTTTTCTTATTTGTAGTGTGTATTTACACGTACACATACACACATATACATACATGTGTGTACTATTTGTACATAGGTGCTTGCATTTTGCCTCTCCCATTAGGCTGGGTGCTTCTCTGGAACAAGGACTGTCCTTCACCTCTCTTTGTATATCTAGCACACAGTAGGCTACTGACTGACTAAGCAGCATATGAAAGGAACAAGAGATGAGAAATGTCTCCAAGTATCATGGGAGAGGAGGACGATGGGAGGTGGCTTAAAAATAACAGTAATAACTAGCGTGTATATAGTGCTTTAACAATGGTCAGGCCTGGGGGGGGGGGGGGGGGGGGGGGGAGCTAAGATGGTGGAGTAGAAAGATTGCTCTACCTCTCCCCACATAGCCTATAAAATAGCTGTAAAAAGTGACTCTAAACAAATTCCAGAGCAGCAGAAGCCACAAAACAACACAATGAAAGAGATTTCCTGCCCAAGACAACCTTGAAGGCCAACAGGAAAGGCCTATAACACCAGGCTCAGAGCAGGCTGAGGAGCCCTTGGCTGAGCTGCATGGCACAGATAGGACTGGAGCAGGCTTCAGGGAACAGAATCACCAGCAGCAGCTGTGGTTCCCAGATTTCTCAACCCGCAAACACCAAAGACAGCTTCAAACGTCAGTGACAAAGCTCTTTCACCTGCCTGAGAAAGGAATGTGGTCTGGTCCCAGCCCCATCCCCAGGGCTGCAGCAACCAATGCTGGAGCAGCATCCACTTTTGGAGCCCTGAGCTTAAAGACCCTAAGGGAATCGAGCTGCTGATCTGGGTCTCAGTGTTCAGTGGTGGTCCTGGGGTGAGGAGGAACACTGGCATGGTGGAGCTAGTGGAGGCTCTGGAGAGGAAATCCTACTCACAGTTCCAGGACAGAAAAGAGTGCTTGTTGTTCTCAGACCAGAGAGCACACCAGAAGAGGAATAAACTCTTCTCCCTTGATGGTACCACCTTGGAGGAACCGAGAACTTACAGATCCCTAGAGTATACCCTCCACTTGACAAAGGACTCAAAAGTCAAGTAACTGGCTGGGAAAATGACCAAAAAGGGGGAAAAAAAATAAGATTGTAGAAGGTTACTTTCTTGGTGAACAGGTATTTTCTTCCATCCTTCCAAATGAAGAAGAGCGAAGCATACTATCAGAGGAAGACATAAAAGTCAAGGCTTTTACACCCCAAACCTCCAAAATAAATATGCAATGGTCTCAGGCCATGGAAGAGCTCAAAAAGGATTTTGAAATTCAAGTAAGAGAGGTAGAGAGAAATTGGCAAGAGAAATGAGAGCGATGCCAAGATAATCATGAAAAATGAGTCATTAGCTTGCTAAAGAAGAAAATGGGGTGGGGGAGATAGAAGGGAGGGCAAATGGGAGGAGGGAGTATTTAGAAGTAATTAGAAGCAAACACTTTTGGGGAGGGACAAGTTCAAAAAAGAGAACAGAATAAATGGGGGGCAGGACAGGATGGAGGGAAATATAGTTAGTCTAATACAACATGATTATTATGGAAGTCTTTTGCAAATCTACACATATATAGCCTATATTGAATTGCTTGCCCTCTGAGTGGGGATGGGTGGGGAGGGAGGAAGGGAGGGAAGTTGGAACTCAAAGTTTTAGGAACAAATGTTGAGAATTGTTTTTGCATGCACCTGGGAAATAAGAAATACAGTTAATGGGATATAGAAATCCATCTTGCCCTACAGGAAAAGAGAGAAGATGGGTATAAGGGAAGGGTATGATAGAAGGGAGGGCAGACTGGGGGAAGGGGTAATCAGAATGCATGGTGTTTTGGGGTGGGGAGAGATGGGGAGAAAATTTGGAACTCAAAATCTTATGGAAATGAATGTTGAAAACTAAAAATAAATAAATGCACATTAAAAAAAGGAAATAAGCCACCAAAAAGAAAATAATGAGTAGCAAAAGAGAAAGAATCTAACTATAGATAGCTATTAAGATGACAATGAAGATCCAAGTTCAAACTCAGAAGAGAGCAAAGTTAAAACAGCTGCTGCTACTTCAAAGAAAGGAAGCAAAATGGTCACAAACTCAGAGTTTTTTGGAAGAGCTTAAAAAAGACTTTAAAAACTAAATAAGTGAGATTAAGGAAAAATTAGGAAAAAAAATCAGAGTAATGCAAGAAAGTCAAGAAAATTATAAAAAGAAAGTCAAATAACTGGGAAAAAAAGGCCTAAAAACTTACAGAAGAAAATAATTCCTTAAAAATTCAAATTGGGCAGTGGAAAGCTAATGACTTCATAAGACACTAAGAAATAATAAAACAAAATGAAAACAATGAAAAAATGGAGGAGAATGTAAAACATCTCATTAGAAAAACAACTCACCTGGAGAACAGACTGATGAGAGGCAGTATCAATTACTGGACTACCTGAAAGTTATGATCAAAAAAGGAGTCTAGATACTATATAGTTCAAGAGATTATTAAAGAAAAGTGCCCTTTAGTTTTAGAACAAGAGGGTAAAAATAGAAATAAAAAAAAGCTACCAATCACCATCTGAAAGAGACATCCAGATGAATACTCAAAAGAACATCATAGATAATTTTTGAAGCTCCCCAAATCAAAGAGAAAATGCTATACACAAATAGGAAAAAACCAATTTAAATACTGTGAAGCCACAGTCAGGATAACATAAAATTTAGCAGCTTCTGCATTATAAGACCAAAGGTCATAGAATAACATATTCTGAAGAGCAAAGGAGCTAGGCTTGCAACCAAAAATAACTTATCCAGCAAAGCTGTGTGTTATCCCAAATGAAAAAAAAAAAGGACATTTAATGAACTAAATGCCTTTTATGTATTTGTAAAGAAAAGACCAGAACTAAATGGAAAATTTAACCTACTAGTCTTAAGAGAAACATAAATAGGTAAACATTAAAGACCAATTATAAATGCTTTAATAAGTTTAAAATCTTTACCTGTCATATGAAAAAATGTTATCTGTAACTCCCAAGAATGTTGTCATTACTTGAGTAGTTTGAAAAACCATACACAGATAGAAGGCTTGAGGTTGAGTTGAGTATGACTGGAGAATCCTAAAAAATTGCGAGGGTAGAGCGGGGGTAAAATGGAGCAATTATCTCATACAAATGAGGCATGAATGGAAGAACTGCTACAGTGAAGGCAGGAAGGGTAGAGAGCTGGTAGTGTTAGAACTTCATTCTCATCAGTACTAGGTAAAAGAGGGAATAATGTATACATCCAAAAGCGTATAAATGTCTTAACTTACAGAGAAATAAGAGGGTAAGGAAATAGAATAAGGAAGAGACTCTTATAAGGGTCTGTAGATCAAGAAATAGGAGGTCAAGATGAATGGATAAACAAGTTGTGGCATATGATTGTGATGGAATACTACTGTGCTGTAAGAAATGATGACCTGGCTGATTTGAGAAAAACTTGAAAAGACTTTCATGAAATAATCAAAAATGAAGTGAGCAGAACCAAGAGAATGTTGTATATAACAACAGCAATATTGTTCAAAGAGTACTTGTCCATTATTTTGAGTATTATAAATACTCATATCAGCTATAAATGATCTATGAAGGAAGATGCTATCTACCTCCAGATAAAAAACTGGTAAACAGAAGGAAGCATAACATGGTTTCTTATATATTCATAAATTTGTGTTAAACGATGGCCTTCTCCAGTGTAGGGAGAGGAGACAGTATGGAATTTAAAATGCAAACAAGAAAAAATTACGTTAAATTTTTAAAAAGAGATTACGAGAAGGGGGGGCAAGGTGGAGAAAGGCTTTTGGGACACTATATGTATTGATAGACTATCTCAATGGAGTAGTCTAGCATCTGACACATTCACCAAAAGATAGTTTGGTTGACTGAATGATTGTTCATCTCAATCCATGTCAACAGCCTGGACAATAGGTATCTTAAAAATCTATTTTCATTTTTCCTATGTGATATGTTATGTTGATCACTTCTGAATAATTTTTGAATATCAGGAAGGACAACCTTTGATGACCTAGGGTTGGTGGCAGTCAGCATAATTTATCTAAAAACAGGAACATTTGAAGTAGCTTATCATCTATGCAGACTTCTTCCATCATGTAAGACATGTCCCATTTATAATAACAAACTCCTTTGAAAACATATATCTCCTTGTTTCATACCCCATTGAATGTTAATAATCAGGACTTTGAAACACTTATCTCTATCCCTGCACTTATCAAGGTATTTTGTATGACTTCAATGTATGCATGAAATGTGTCAGACGATATTCTTGGAGGCTGTTTGCTCTCCTGAATCAAATATCTGTATGTGTTTATATATGTATAATCAACAAACAATAAGATATTATATTGTCTGTACCTTTCAGTCAAAAAAATGACTATAAAGATGCAGCTGTCCACTGTAGAGAATCATTGCAAAAGCCTGCCTGTCATCTGAGGTCAATAGGTATTTTCTGTTTCTATTTGGGGACTCCTGTGAGCCCTCTGTATGTTATACATATTTCTGTAGGAATAAGGGTTGTTCTGCATCCAAAAACCAAAAATCTTGCCTAGGTCTTCTCCTTTTTTTAATCAAGGATAACCCTGGTATGCACTCTCATAAGAACTTTACAAAGATAAGAAAACAAACAAATGGATCAGTAGTTCTTGATTTTATCTCAGTTATCTTAATATGGTCTATGAATTTTTCTGTTGTTATGATATCTTCTTTCCGGAGGTATCATTTAAATTAATTCCACAGGGCTTTCAAAATTCTATCCCATATTGCCATCAGAGTATACTTGATCTGATCCAGCCATTCTTCCCAATTTAATCTTGTAACTTTTACTTATATTTCATATGGCACATAAGATGCTGAGGCATTAGGGCCCAAATGTTCCTTTAATGCTGCTGCTGAAAATGAATTGCCATTGAAATGTAAACAAAGTTATTCTATTTTATATCTGTTGATATGTCTGGTAATTCTAATCACAACAGGGATGATATGCTTATTTGAGTCTCTCTCTAAGCTTTCTGCAGACTTTGTTTTGTTCTCAGTGTTTTTCATTGTTTCAAAAGGTGTATATTTATATTTGATAACTCCACTACATCCTCATTGTGGTCTTTATGTGATGCTAGTTTTATAAAGGTATGCCAGCCAAATCCACTCATTAGTGTATCTCCAGAAGACTTTCAATACAGAGTTGAAGACAAATTTATATATATATATATATATATATATATATATATATATATATATATATATATATATATATATATGTGTGTGTGTGTGTGTGTGTGTGTGTGTGTGTGTCATCCAAAGGCCAGTCTAAGTTCATTAAGTCAATAAGGTTGTCTACCAGTTAATTTTTCCCCAAAAAGTAACTCATGGATACTGTCTCCACTATAGCGTAGCCTAATGTCATCTTCATTAGTAAAAAGCATAGCCAGGCCAATAAAATCACAATATTTTTAAAATAATGAATTACTTAATAAAAAATGACATCTCACTGGTGAACTGTTTTGGTGACCTTGCTTTTATAGAGTAGCAAGAGAGGCTCTAGTGAGGTAGTTGAAGAAATATGACAAAGTCTACAAGGCAGGTATCCTACTCCTCATTTTGAACCAAGTTTCAGAAAAAAAATAGCTAAGATCATAGAGCCAGGACTAAAAATGTAGAGCTAGAAGAACCTCTGGAGGTCATCTAATCCATTCCATATAATCAATTTTATAGAAAAGGAAAACTAAAGTTCACTGAGGGTAAATAATTTGGCATAGGCCCCTGTAGCCAAAATGTGCTAACAGACAGGGGCTTTGAAGCCAAGTCTTCTGACTCTAAATTTAGCCACCAGAATAAAATCAAAGAAATAACTACATCCCAATAGAAGATTCTAGTCCCTTAACTCCAATATTCTCACTTATTCAAAAGGATATAGGATTTCATTTATTTAGAAGTTCCATCCATTTCTATCTATCTCATGCAACACATATCCCTATTGTCTCCAAAATTCCTCACAGGAGCCATCTAACAGCCTTGAGGCCTTTCTCAATTTCTCCTGACATCAAGAGGGTGTCAGTCAAACATGCTGGCTGCCCCTTGTCCCTCATGCCTGCCCTATAACCAACTCATCTTTTCTTCCTGGCATGTGACTTCTTGAGGAGAAATTTTAAGACTTCTATTACTCTTCAAAGTTCCTTGATGGTTACATGTTATGGTCTGTTCACACACATGCCATGTACCTTTTCATTGCCCTCTGTGTAATGCTCATCTTTAGTTTTTCAGAGATAGTGGTTTTTCTTCATCTCACTACCACACAGCAACACCAGAAAAATGCTAATATTAAAAAGATGGGTCACTGCTTTCATGTAAAACTTGAAGCATGTAAAAGTGTCCCACAATTTCCCAAAGGCAACCTAGTATTCTTTCCCACTTTTAAATTTTAGGCACAAATCATTGTCCATCTTTTACTGTCTTTCCAAGATATACAAATTGGTGAACCATATCTATAACCTCCTCTTCATGCAATCAACACAGAGTCAAATAAGAGTGCATATGGAGGCTCTCCCTGTTCCTAAGGAATACCTCTTTGACCTAGACTCCACACCAAATTGCTACCATCATCATCACGAATACCTTTAGCAAGTGAAATATCACTTCAATACACTGTACTACAAGCCAAGAACACAGGTGCTGGGTTGAATTGTAAACCTACCAGCAATGACAGCTTTCATCAAAATTTAAACTAAATTCTAAAGTTCCGTTTCAGGTGCTTACCACTTCTCTCAGTCTTCTCACTGCTTGTCCCTCCCCTCAACCCTATCACCAAAGCTCTTCAGTTATAGGACAGCACATAAAATAGAACCTAACCTCTCTCTGCACCATCCCAGACCTGACTGAAAAATAGTCTTTAAATTGGGGGAAGAGGGGAAGGGGTGAAGCAAAGATGGCAGAGTAAAGACAAGGACTCACCTGAGCTCTCCCCTAAATGTCTGCAAATACCTGTAAAAAATAATTCTAAACAAATTCTAGAGCAGTAGAACTCACAAAAAGACAGTGAAATAAATTTCTAGCCAAACAAATTTCTAGGTCAATAGGAAAGATCTGTTGCACCAGACTTAAAGAGGAACACAGTCAAGCACAGGCCATGGCAGCAAAGACCAAGCCCCAGCAAACTCAGAGCAGGTCTCAGGGGACTGAATCACTGGCCGCTATGGTGGTTTTCAGATTTCTCAACCCACAAATGCCAAAGACAACTTAGAAGGTCAGTAGAAAGGTTTGTTGGATGGTGAGAGAGAGTAGCACAGTCCAACTGGGCCCCAGCATAGCCCCCACTCCAGCAGACTAGGAGCAGGACTTGAGAGGAACTTAATTAGCAGCAGCAGCAGCAGCGCCAGAGACAGTGACTGCTTCTGGAGGTCTCAGCTCACAGAAAAAAAGGGGATCAAACAACTGGTCAGAAGGAGATTACAGGGGTCTCTTTGCTGGCCTGGAGGCGGGATTCTGTTGTTTTGCCCATACTTGGATCTGGGTTGTAGTCCTGGGTGGTGGAGGAGTGCTGGCATAGAAGAACTTCTGGTAGGAGTGGAGAAGAAACCCTCCTCACAGTTTCAGGGCAGAAAAAAAGTGCTTGTGGTCACTCACATACCAGAGCATAGGCCAGGAGAAGAGTAAATGCCTCTCCTTAGATCATACACTTTGGAAGAACTGAAAACTTACAGGTCCCTAGAAATAGCTCTGAAAATACCTACACAAAACACTTGAAGGTTGGGACAGTAGACCCTCTACACTAAAGAAGCAGAGTTCTAACTTAACAAAGGGTTAAAATTTTTAGTCAAGAAATGTGCTCGGAAAACGAGCAAACAATGGAAAAAACTCAAGACTAAAAATTTGCTTTGGTGATAAGGAAGATCAAAACATACACTCAGAAGAAAACAAAGTCAAAGTTCCTACATTCAAAGCCTCCAAGAATAACATGAATTGGTCTCAGGCCATGGAAGAGCTCAAAAATGATTTTGAAAATTAAGTAAGAAAAGTAGAGGAAAAATTGGGAAGAGAAATGAGAGTGATACAAGAAAATCATGAAAAATGAGTCAACAGCTTGCTAAAGGACACCTTCCCCAAAAAATACTGAAGAAAATAACACCTTACAAAGTAGACTAGACCAAATAGCAAAAAGAGATCCAAAAAGCCAATGAGGAGAAAAATACCTTAAAAGGCAGAATTGGCTAAATGAAAAGGAGGTCTAAAAACATACAGAAGAAAATAATTCCTTAAAAATTAGAATAAAGCAAATAGAAACTAAAGACTCTATGAGAAATCAAGAAATTATAAGACAAAACCAAAAGAATGAAAAACACAGAAGACAATGTGAAATATCTCATTGGAAAAGTAACTGGGAGATAGATCCAGGAGAGATAATTTTAAAATTATTGGACTGCCTGAAGGCCATGATCAAAAAAGAACTTAGACATCATCTTTCAAGAAATTTTCAAGGAAAACTGCCCTGATATTCTAGAACCAGAGGATAAAATGGAAATTGAAAGAATCCACCTATCACTTCCTAAAAGAGATCCGAAAAGAAAACTCCCAGAAATATTATAGCCAAATTCCAGAGTTCCCAGGTCAAGGAGAAAATATTGCAAGCAGCCAGAAAGAAACAATTCAAGTATTGTGGAACCATAATCAGGATAACACAAGATTTAGCAGTTTCTACATTAAGGGATTGGAGAGCTTGGCATATGATATTACAGAAATCAAAGGAACTAGGATTAAAACCAAGAATCACCTAACCAACAAAACTGAGTGTAATTCATGAGGGGAAAAAATTGACATTCAATGATGTAGAGGAATCTGATGTACTCTTGAGAAAAGACCCGAGCTAAATAGAAAATTTGACATTCAAATATAATACTAAAGAAAAGCACGAAAAGGTAAACAGGAAAGAGAAATCATAAGAGACTTATAAAAGTTGAATGTTTTACATTTCTACATGGAAAAATGATATTTGTAACTCATGAGACCTTTCTCATTTTTAGGGTAGTTGGAGGGAATATATATAGACAGAGTGAGTTGAATATGAAGGGATGATATCTAAAAAATAAAATTAAGGGGTAAGAGAGGAACGTACTGGGAGAAAGAAAGGGAGAGGTAGAATAGGGTGAATTAGCTTATATAAAAGAGGTAAGAAAAAGCTTTTACAGTGGAAGGGAAGAGGGGGAAGGTGAAAGAGAATGAGTGAATCTTACTCTCATTGAAATTGGCTTAAGGAGGGAATGACATACACACACAACTGGGTATGGAAATCTATCTTATCCTATAGGAAAGCAGAGGAGAAGGAGGGGGGTGGGTCATAGAAAGGAGGGCAGATTGGGGGAGGAGGTAATCAGGGGCAAACACTTTTGAGGAGGGACAGGGTGGAAGGAGGGAATAGAATCAATGGAGGGGCAGGATAGGATGGAGGGAAATATAGTCTTTCACAACAAAACTATTATGCAAGTGTTTTGCATGACTACACATGTATAACCTATATTGAAATGCTTATCTTTTCAATGAAGGTAAGGAGGGAGGAAGGGAGAGAGGGAGGGAGAGAGTTTGGAACACAAAATTTTAAAAATGAACTCTAAAAATTGTTTTAAAATATAACAGGAAAATAAGATACACAGGCAATGGGGTATAGGAATCTATCTTACCCTACAGAAAAATAGAAGGGGAAGGGCATGGTGGAGGGGTGGGGAGGTAGGTGATAAAAGGGAAGGCAGATTGAGATAAGGGGTAATCAGAAGCAAAATACAGTTAGCAATATTAACTGTGAAAAAAATTTTGAAGCAAATTTCTCTCAGAAAGGCCTCATTTCTCTAACATAGGAAGAACTCTGTCAAATTTATAAAAATAAGAGCCACTGCCCAATTGATAAATGATGAAAAGATATAATAAGTTTTTAAATGCCTAAAGCTATCCATAGCCATATGAAAAAATATTCTAACTCACTATTGATTGGAGAAGTGCAAGTTAAAACTTTTCTGAGTACTACTACCTCATACCTATTAGACTAGAAAATAGAACAGAAAAGACAAATGACAAATGTTGGAGAAGATGTGGGAAAAATGAGACATTAATTTACTGTTGTCGGAGTTGTGAATTGGTTAAACGATTCTAAAGAACAATTTGGAACTATGCCCCAAAGAGCTATAAAATCATGCATACCCTTTAACACAGTAATAGCACTACTAAGTCTGTATCCCAAAAGAGATAAAAAAACAAAAAGAAAAGGACCTATGTGTACAAAAATATTTATAGCAGCTCTTTTCTGGGGGTAAAGAATTAGAAATTGAAGGGATGCACATCAATTGGGGAATGGCTAAATAAGCAGTAGTATGTAATTATGATGAAAGACTCATACTATAAGAAATAATGAGCAGGATGCTCTCAGAAAAACATAGAAAGACTTATATGTGTTGATGTAAAGTAAAAGGTACTAGGTACAAAGTAAAGCAATATTCTAAGATGATCGACTGTGAATGACTTAGCTATTCTCAGCAATACAATGATCCATGACAACTTGGAAGGACTTGTAATAAAAAATGCTATCCATCCCCACAGAAAAAACTGATGGTGTCTGAATACAAATTGAAGGAACATTTTTTTTGTTCTTCACTTTACTTTTCTTGAATTGTTTTTTTGGCTATGTTTTCATTCACAACATGATTATTATGGATATGTTTTACATGACTATACATACATAACCTATATGAAATTGCCTGCCTTCTCAACATGTGTGTGGGGAAGGATGGGGTGAGTGAGGAAGGGAGAGAATTTGAAGCTCAAAGTTTTAAAAACAAATTTTAAAAACTGTTCTTAACATGTTAACTGGGAAAAAATTAAATACTAAATAAATACCTAAAAAATGGTCAGGCAAGGGGAAATTTAAAAACTCTGTAATTCCACTTTTATATTTTAATTATCTGAACTGATGATACTTAGATTTTCGCCATACAGCTTTTTAATGACTGTCTTCATAGTCATAGAATATAACAATAAAATATGCTGAGAGAAAATAGAACACAATTACAATGTTCAACTGAAGTCATGTAAAGTCACTGATTAGATTTATTTCTACCTTCAAGTGATATAAGATTATTCCAGTACTCAGAAGGTCATCATCAATGCCAATCAGATGAGGCAGCTCAGAATCCAGAACCACTCCAATGCCTTCTTTCCTCAGGGCTAATGTCTGTTCCTAAAATGAGAAGGGAATTTTTTTTTAAAACGTTAAATTTATTTGAAAGAAAAGTCAACTGAACAAGAAAAGTCAACTGAAATGTTTAAAAGGAAAACTACATTCATTAACTAGAGTTTTTAAATGCTCCAAGATTTACTTTTCATTAAAAAGGAGGAAAGCATGGTGAAAGTGTGGTTATAAATTTCAATTAGAAATCCCATTGCATGCTGGAATTATTCATGATATTTATTTTCACATTCAACTCTAGCAGATAAAATCAACTAAATTTCCAGAGCTATTTAGGTCTAAAGCCTTCAAGACTTAAGTTAAATGCTATTTTCTCAACTAAACTTAGAATACACCAGATAAAAGTGATGTCTCCCATCCCAGAAGGGAATTGACTGAGTAAGGTCACATGACTGTCAGATCATGAACCTAAGTCTTCTGATTCTACTTCCAGGGTGTTTTCCACTCTACTCTCCTTTTAATACAAGGCCTTGCATACAGTTTAGTCAATAAAACACTGCTGATTGATTACTCATCAATGACAAAATAAATATCACCTGTTGTTTTTTTTTTTTTTGCCAGATAATAAAGTAACAGAAAGGGAAATCAAACAAGGAAGAGCTTGAAAAATCTACTCTGCTAGCCAGAAAGGTTGGAGTGGGGGAACAGGGTGAAAAGTATGGTCACAGGAATGCTGCTTTCGATCAAATAGTGAAGAAGAAATGAAAAGTGTGGCTTTTTCAGACATAACTGGTTGCAGGATTTGTGGCACTCATAATAAACATTTCAAAATGTAAATAGCCTCTTTCAGACTTATAAGAATCTCCATCTGCACCATATAAATTGTCTGTTTCAGACTGATTAGTGTGAAGGAATTGTAAGGAAGTAGTTTAACCTTATAGGAGGTAAGAATTGGTTCCTTAACCAACCTGAGTGGATTGTAGGGTTTGGGCCATTCTATAGGCAACAAATATTACACCATCTAGAGCAGAGCTTCTTAAACTGTGGGTCCTGTTACTGAGAGTGAGGGTCCCTAAAAAACTGGCAACAGTAAAAGGTTTCTGAACGTGTAAGGACCAAAAATTAATTCAAAAATCAAAGGCATAATGAATCCAAGGTGTTTCTGGCAGTGCACGCCCATGTTGCCTCGTACAATTTCACTGCAGCCTGGGTTCTGAGCACACAACATACTCACTTTGCACTGTGCATGCCTTCATGCTAAACAACTCCAATGAACGCTCCCAAAAACACCTCAGTTCAGATTCAAGATTACTGTATGTTATGAATTATGGTGTTTTTTACTGCACAAAATTTTCTGCTCCTACAGAAACATAAGTTTAATTATGGAAGTATAGACTTTTAATATTTTTCTACCACCAGCAAGTATCAACTTAGTATATCATAGGATTGTATTTTATTAGAATGTTTGATTTTAAAAATTGCTGCTATCTCCTTCTTTTACAGAAACATAAGTGGATAGAAAGACACACATACTCTAGCTCTTCCCCCAAAACCCATAAAATGCCTGTAAAAAATGACTCTAAACAAATTCTATAGCAGCAGAAGCCACAAAACGACAGAGTGAAAGATTTCCAGCCCAAGGTAGCCTGGAAGGCCAACAGGAAAGGTCTACCTCACGGGGCACAGAACCAAGCAAAGCGTAGCCCAGCATGGGCTAAATAGAATGGGACAGGACCCGGAACAGGCCTCAGGGGTGGAATCCCCAGCAGCAGCAGTGGTTCTCAGATCCCTCAACCCACAATCGCCAAAGACAGTTTCAAAGGTCAATGAGAAAGCTTTTTCAACTGGGTGACAATGGAGCAGGGTCCTCCCCTAACCCTGGCCCCAGGGGGATGTGGCAGCAGAGGAAGAAGAGGCAGTACCAGCAGCAGTGGCAGCAGCAGCAGCAGCATTCATTTTTGGAGCCTCTGTCTAAAGACCCCGGGGGAATTGAGCTGCTGATATGGGTCTGAGCCCAGAGTGTACTGGTGGAGGATCTGGAAAGGGAATTCTACTTGCAGATCCTGAGCAGAAAAGCTTTAGTAGCTCCTAGATCAGAGCACGGGCCAGTTAAGAGAAGAGTAATTCCTCTCCCTTGATTGTGCCACTTTAGAGGAACTGAGAACTTACAGGTCCCCAGAACATACCCCACCTCTTGACAAAGAACTCAAAAGTCAAATAACTGGCTGGAAAAATGCCCCAGGGAAAAAAAATAAGACTATAGAAGTTTACTTTCTTGGTGAACAGGTATTTCCTTCCATCCTTTCGGATGAGGAAGAACAATGCTTACCATCAGAGGCCTCCAAAATAAATATGAAATGGTCTCAAGCCATGGAAGAGCTCAAAAAGGATTTTGAAAATCAAGTAAGAGAGGTGGAGGTAAAATTGGGAAGTGAGAACCATTGCAAGAAAATCTTGAAAAGCGAGTCAACAGCTTTCTAAAGGAGAACCAAAAAATGCTGAAGAAAACAACACCTTTAAAAATAGGCTAATTCAATTGGCAAAAGAGGTCCAAAAAGCCAATGAGGAGAAGAAGGCTTAAAAAGCAGAATTAGCCAAATGGAAAAGGAAGTTCAAAAGCTTACTGAAGAAAACAGTTCTTTAAAAATCAGAATGGAGCAGATGGAAGCTAATGACTTTATGAGAAACCAAGAAATTATAAAACAAAACCAAAAGAATGAAAAAATAGAAGATAATGTGAAATAACTCATTGGAAAAACAACTGACCTGGAAAACAGATCCAGGACGGACAATTTAAAAATTATGGGACTACCTGAATGCCATGATCAAAAAAAGAGCCTAGGTATCATCTTTCATGAAATTATCAAGGAAAACTGCCCTGATATTCTAGAACCAGAGGACAAAATAATCCCAGTTCCTTTGGCTTCCTAAATATCCTATTCCAAGTCCTTCAATCCTTTAATGCCAGATCCTGTGTTATCCTTATTGTGTTTCCACAATACTCGAATTGTTTCTTTCTAGCTGCCTGCAATATTTTCTCCTTGACTTGGAAACTCTGAAATTTGGTTACAGTATTCCTAGGAGTTTCTCTTTTTGGGTCTCTTTCAGGAAGTGATTGGTGGATTCTTTCAATATTTATTTTGTCCTCTGGTTCTACAATATTAAAGCAGTTTTCCTTGATAATTTCATGAAAGATGATGTCTAGGCTCTTTTTTTGGTCATGGCTTTCAGGTAGTCCCATAATTTTTAAACTGTCTCTCCTGGATCTATTTTCCAGGTCAGTTGTTTCACATTATCTTCTATTTTTTCAATCTTTTGGTTTTGTTTTCTAACTTCTTGGTTTATCTCATAGTCATTAGTTTCTCTGAATTCCACTCTCTCTTTTAAAGAATTATTTTGATCAGTGAGCTTTTGAACCTCCTTTTCCATTTGGCTAATTCTGTTTTTTAAAACCTTTTTCTCCTCATTGACTTTCTGGACCTCTTTTTCCAATTAAATTAGCCTATTTTTAAAGGTTTTATTTTCCTCAGCATTTTTTTGGTTCTCCTTTAGCAAGTTGCTGACTCACTTTTCAAGCTCTTCAATGGTCTGGGACCATTTCATATTCATTTTGAAGGTACTGGAGGCTGAAGCCTTAACTTCCTCTGACAGTATACCTTGTTCTTCCTTATGTGAAAGGATGGAAGGAGACACCTGTTCACCAAGAAAGTAACCTTCTATGATCTTATTTTTTTTCCCTTTTTGGACATTTTCCCAGCTAGTTACTTGACTTCTGAATCCTGTGTCAAGAGGAGGGTCCTAGGGCTCCTCCTCCTCCCAGTACCTTGCTCAAGGCTGAGATTCAGATCAGCTGCTCAATTCCTCCAGGGGCTTTAAGCTGAGCTGCCTGAACAACGGACCCAGGCTGCTTCCACGGGCACTGTAGCTGCCTGACGCCCCCTGCTGCTGCTGCCACCACCTCTGCTGCCACCTGGGGCCAGTGCTGGGAACTTGTTCCCCTCTCAAGCAGCTGGCAAAGCCCCCCACACTGACCTATGGAGCTTTCTTTGTTCCTTGTGGGTTGAGGAATCTGGGACTCTCCCTGCTGGGAATTCTGCCCTGGAGGTCTGTTCAGATCCTGTTCCTCCCAGTACCACAGCCAGGACTGGGCTCTGCTCCACTCAGCATCCAGTAAGATAGACCCTTCCTGTCAGCCTTCCAGGTTACCTTTGGTTGGAAACCTCTTTTACTCTGTTGTTCTGTGGCTTCTGCTGCTCTGGAGTTTGTTGAGAGTAATTTTTTCCAGGTATTTTGTGGGCTGTGGGGGAAGTGTTAGAGTATATGCATCTTTCCACTCAGTCATCTTGGCTCTGCCCCCAAGAAAAAGCTTTTTCAATGGAGGAGAAAAGAGAGGAGGTGACAGGGAAAAAGTGAAGCTTGCTTTCTTCACATTTGGCTTAAGGAGGGTATAACATGCTCACTCAATTTGGTATGAAAATCTATCTTACACTACAGGAAAGCAGGGGAGAAGGGGACAAGTGGGGTGGGGGAGATGAAAGAAGAGAGGGAAAATGGGAGGAGGGAGTAATTAGAAGTAAACACTTTTGGGGAGGGACAACATCAAAAGAGAGAATAGAATAAATAAGGGGCAGGATAAGATGGAGGGATATATAGTTTTACACAACATGACTATTATGGAAATCTTTTGCAAAATTACACATATATAGCCTATAGTGAATTGCTTGCATTCTCAGGGGGGATGGGTGGGGAAGGAGGAAGGCAGAGAAGTTGGAAGTCGAAGTTTTAGGAAGGAATGTTGAGAATTGTTTTTGCATACAATTGGGAAATAAGAAATACAGGTAATGGGGTATAGAAATCAATCTTACCCTACAAGAAAAGAGAGAAGATGGGGATAAGGGAAGGTAGGGGTGTGATAGAAGGGAGCGCATATTGAAGGAAGGAGTAATAAGAATGCAAGGCGTTACATGGTCGGGGGAGGGGAGAGATGAGGAGAAAATCTGGAATTCACAATTTTGTGGAAATGAATGTTGAAAACTAAAAATAAATAAATATTTTAAAAGGATCATTAAGTGTTTAATTGCAGCAAATGAAGACAAAAGTCCTTTAATGATATTTCTCTACCATCACTGCTACATGTGTATGTAAATGTGAACAACACTTTTTAAAAAATTAAGCACAAATGTAATTTCACAAACTAAAGCTAGTATTTATTTGAGAAACTATTAGCAATATTTATTTGTATTTTAGGACAAAAATATTTTTTGGCTATGGATAAGTGGCTAAATTTGGACAGAAAAGGTAAAATTATTGAAGACATTGCAGCTGAGTCTTTGTTACCAAGTTACAGTACACCCAAATTGACAAGAAAAAATGTCTAATCATTTTTGCAACATAGATTTACTTCTAATGATGATGATGATGTGGAAAACTTCTTTGCTTAATTTGTAATGAAGCCTTGGCTGTGCAGAGTATGAAATCAGCTGAACTAAAATGACATCTTAATACCAAGCATGTAGCATACTGCAATAAACTGAAGGAATATTTTGAACAACTTTTAAAATCTTCAAATAAAGAAAAATAATGTTTTGAGAAATCTGTTACTTTTACTGAAAAGTATTTACTGGCAGCTTATGAAACTTCTTATTTAATTGCAAAAAACCCCAAAGCCTTACATGATAGGAAAAGATCCCTGTTTCTTGCTATTATTAAAAAATGTCAGAAATAGTTCATGGGAAAAAGCATAGGGATGAAATTCATAAAATTCCCTTACTGAATGATACAATTTCCAAAATAATTTCTGAAATAAATAATGACCATTTCCAGTAGTTTATTACCAGTCATAAGGGCAGTCTAAAGTTTTCAATTCAGTTAGATGAAACAACTGGTTCTAACATGGTATAGTTGTTATTTTATGTAAGATATGTTTATGAAGGAAAGCATCATGAGGAATTACTGTTTTATTACCTTTTGGAAGGGCACACAAGAGGGCAAGTTATATGCCCTAAAATTGGTGATTTTTCACAAATGAAGATTTACAGTGGAAAAAAATGTGCTGGAGTCTGTACAGACAGTGCTAGAGCAATGATGGGTGAGAATGCTGAATTTGTAGCAGAAGTTAAAGCTGGTTGTAATGAATGTATCACTTTTACTCACTGTATGACCCACTGCAGGCCCCTGTAGCCAAAAAAATGACCAGTTAGATGTTGTGCTTTGCAATACTATCAACATCATTAACTTCATTAAAATCGGTGCCCTTAATAGTTATTTGTTTTCATACTTTGGAAAGACATGAACTTTGATTATAAAAGCTCATTACTACAAGCAGAGGTAAGGTAGCTCTCAAGAGGGAGAAGTTTAAACAGATTATTGAAACTGAAAGATAAATCTGTTATGTTTTTGTCAGCAAAAATCTGATTTTTTTTTTCAAATTGACTTAGGACTTTCAAAACTGTGGTATTTGTCAGATATTTTTCAAAAAACCAATGATTTAAACATGTCAGTTACTTCAAGGGAAAAGATGTAACATGTTAAAAGATAAAATATAAAATTTTACTAAAAATGTTAATATATGGAAAAATAGGATGGAAAAAGGTTCTTTAGAAATGTTTACAGTACAGATGACTTTATAATTGAAAATAACCTTCCCAAAGATTTAATTGTAAGAGTTATAACTGATCATCTGAAGTGCTTAGAGACATAGTTTCAGAAACATTTCCCTTCAAATTTTGATTCTAAAAAACTGAGTTGGATTCATAAACCACACAAATGAAATCTAATACCTCAATCATCTGCTATTAAAAGTTCAAGAAGAATTTGCCTAGTTATCAAGAAACAGAGGTTTAAAACTTGAATTTCCTTAAAAAAAATCATTAAAGGAATTTTGGCTTGGGATTAGGACAGAATTTCCAACAATTTTTGAAATGGCCTTACACATACTTCTGCCATTTTGTACTACATATTTATGTGAAGTGGTGTTCTCAACACTGACAATTTTAAAACAAAATACCGATCAACCCTGAAAAAAAAAAGTTAAGATGCTCTATCTCCTACAGTATCAAATATTCTGCCAAAATTTAATCATTTATGTAAAAATAAACAAGCATATCAACCTCATTAGTATGTAAATTTGCTTTTGTCTTTAATTGAATGGTAAAATTATATATATACATATATATACACACATATATACATCAAAGAACTAGTTTTATAATAAGTTTCCTCATGATTTATTATCATTAAATGTTTGATTTGTATACCAACTTTATATACCTATATGCCTGGAGTGGCATAAAATTTCTAGGGCGAAAAGGGATTCCAAGTGGAAAAAGTTTAAGAACTTTTTAAGAATCTATGTTCTAGAGAATAACAAAAATGATCAGTTATGCACTTATCAGTGGTTGTGGTTGTTTTTCAGTCCTGTTCTACCCCATCTGGGGAGGTTTCTTGGCAAAGTTAATGGAGTGGTTTGCCAATTCCTTCTCCAGCTCATTTTACAGAAAAGGAAATTGAGGTAAATGGTTAGATGACTTGCCCAAGTCACTCAGCCAGGAAGTGTTTGAGGTTGGATTTGAAATTGGGTCTTTCTGACTCCAGGCCAGGTACTCTATCCACTACCCCAACCCCACCTAGCTGACCCTTAGGCCCATATAAAAATACAAACCAGTAAATTGTTTGAGAGTAGTTCTAGCCATCAAGTAAAGAGCCAACTACAGAGGAAGACTCTAAATCAGAAGAGGAAATCACTCTTTCTAATTGATCTATAGAAACCATCAGGCCCAGATACCAGAAGGAAGTGACATGAAGTCACCATGAGAATCACTCAGTCAATGAATATTATAAGCTTACTAGGTGCCAGGCACTGTGCCACTAGCTGGGGATACAAAGAAAGGCAAATGACAGGCCCTGCTCTCCAGGAGCTCAAAGTCTAACCATGGCAACAACATGAAAATGATGCATGTATAAAAGACACACAGGAAAAACTGGAGGTAATCAACAGAGGGGAGGGAGGATACTTAAGAGGGGATCAGGAAAGGGATAGAGAAAAGTGTGGTAGTACCAGCTGTGTAAGCGATCATGTGTTCCCTATATGCATGCTCTGTACCCATGTACTCAGTGTGTAGCTCTCTGGTAGTGTGTTCTGAGTGTGCCACTCTTTCTCCTCATAGGGTATCCATTTACAGGAAAGTGCATGACAGGCTTATGGGAGCGATTTTCTACTCATTTCCCACCTGGGAATGCACTCCTCTGGACATGACCTAGGAATCTCATCATCCTACAAGATTACTTAATCCCTGGAACTCACACCCCATCAGGGGTCCCTGCCCCTAGGGCCACAGCCTCTGACAGGAAAGGAGAAAGAGAAGTCTTCTCAGAACTTCCATTTAAGGAGGGAGCCCAGGCCAGCTATCCCTTCATTTCCCACACAGTTCCACTCCTCTAAATTTTGTCATCATGCCCCACCCTCACCCCCTTCAGCTTCCTTTTGTGTGTGGTCTTCACCCAGTAGATTATGAGCACCATGAGGATAGGAATTGAAATTTTATTTTTTTTCCCTTTTTTACTTTTTTTGGTATTCCCACTGCTTAATGCAGTGCCTGATGCATATTAGGCATGCTTATACTTTTATTTTGATAAATGTACTTACTTTGTGCTAACTGCAAAAACTGGCTTAAAAGTGAACACTACAGTGAGGATTCATGCTATATTTGAGTAGAAAGTCCCCCTTGGAGAGATCGGGGTTCCCCAGTCTTGGAGATCTTCACACAGAGGATGCACAAGCATTTATCAGGTATATTAGGGCAGAGATTCTTTTCATTCATGAGCTGGACTAAATACCTGACAACAGCCTTTCCAATTCAAATCTTGATTCTTTAAGAGTGAATACAGAGAGTACTACTTATTTGAATTTAGGGTAGTCTTCTCCTAGGGGACCCAACTTTTGATCTTGGGTTGGAGGGGAAGAACAATCTACAGAGGGTAATACTATAAAAAAGTAAGAACATGGCTGATAAAACTCATTTCAATGACAAATTTGAGTGATTATAAAAAATGTCAGAAATCCAGAAAGAAAAATAATAAAACAACTTATTATATTATAGTTCATAGTAGCTATGAAAAGGAAAGGTGGGAATAGTGTACACATGTGTACAACTGTCTTAGGAATAGGATACTATTTTAGGATCATATATCTAAACCTGGGGAAAACACTCTCTGAAGTCAGAGGACCTGGGTTCAAGTTCTGCCTCTAAGAGTTCGTACCTGTAAGATGTTGGGCAAGTCACTTTATTTCTTTCAATTATAAAATGAGTAAGATTGGATGACCTTTAAGGTACCTTTCTCAATATAAATATATGATCCTAGTCCAACCCCTCATTTTGCAGACATGCCCAACCTAGATAGGTCCTGTGGCTGATTGCCAGGGTACTGCTCTTACCACTGAACTATACTGTCCCTGGAAAGCTAAAGTTTTAAAAAATTCAGAGAAAACATAACTATAACAAAAGATAGCAATAATAGCAATTATACTCATTGTGATTCATAAATAAAATCCTTTTCATAAAAAAAATTGATGCAATAAGAATTAAAAGAGAAGTAATTAACTGAAGAGGGAAACCCATTTCAGAAAGCTCAGATATATAGGAAATTGATAAAAAATATATAACAAGAACGCATTCCCTAGTAATGATGAAGTATGTCTCCCACTTCTTGGCAAAGAAATGGTGGACTAGAGATGCAAAATGAAACACATATTCATGGATGACCAATACACTGATTTGTTTTACTTGACTATATACTCAGGTATTACCAAGGATGAGTTAGTGGGAAATAACAGATCCACAAAAAAAGGTTAAAAAAATTCAGAAATGAATATAAAAAATTAAATTTAATATAAACTTTAAAAACTGCATAACAGAAGTTCAGTTTTACACATAATCTTCTTTTTTGTGTTTTGTATGTTAGAGTGCTTGGGTTCACTGATAATTGCTAAATTCAAAATTTAAAAACAATTTTTTTAAAGAAGTTATGACAACTCTCCTCCCCAAGTTCTAACAGCAGATACTCTCAAAAAAATGTCTTTAGAGGAAAAAGAGGCAAAATTCTGACTAGATAATCACAAATTATCTCAATAAGAAAAAAAGATCCTAGAGACATCTATAGAGAATAATATATCTTTACAAACTGTGCTCCAAAGAAGTCAGGTTTTAAAAGGATTAAAAAAAACTAAAGGATATATGCAACCAAATAAAAATACAAAATCTGGTATAGATCAAATGTAATAATATTTCTAAACTTCTTAGTTTAGTGCTTAGCATATAGTAGGCATTATATAAAGGTTAGCTATTATTATTATGGAACTGTAAGTAGAGTGTTTAAAAGGCCTTTAAAATGAATAGCAATTTGGGGAAAATGCTAAGGATTCAAGGATTAAATCTGAATGTATATTAAACTACTTGGACATAAATAATCTTCGGGCAATCCAAGATCTGTCCTGGGCAAGAAACAAAGGGGTGAGGGGACCACAAGTAATATGTAAAGTAGTCTATTATATTTCTTTTTGGACAGCTCTTTTTATTATGAACTCTCTAGTTCTGTCCTCTAGCACAGAATGAGTCTATTTCCTCTTCCACATGACCATCCCTCAAATATTTGAAGACAATCACTGGATTTTCCCAAAGTCTGCTCTTCCCCAAAGCAAATATCCTATTGCTTCAGCCATGGTTTCCAGATGCCTCAAAGTCTCACTCACCTTCCTCCAGATCCACTCTAGCTTTACAATGTTTATATAGACTACTTGTGGTTAGAGGATTTCCTGTCCACGTTCTCATATTGTACTTGGAGAGTTGATTTTTTTAAGCTATATTCAACCCTTTACATGTATTCCAATTAACTAGACTTAGATCATTCCTCATTGCTTCTGCTTTCTGCCTGGTTTCAATTCCATAAAATAAGATGTTCCCCTGCAGGATACGCCCTCGTATCCCATTGTTCCCCCCTCCCATTTCCTGGCCTTCTTTTGCACCCCATCTTTCCCCTTTAGATTCTAAGCTCCTTGAAGGCAGATAATGTCTTACTTTTAATTAACCGTATACCCAGTGGTTAGCACAGTGCCTGGCACATAGCAGGCACTTAATATTTACTGCGTTGGATTTTAATTTTTTCTTCTTATATTCATTTTCTCATTCTGGCCTCTCAGGTTCCTTTTCAGAGTCTGGTTTGTCATCCAGTATGATCCCTAGCAACATTATATCATCTTCAAATTTGATAATTATGCCTAAAGGGTATCACTTACTATTTCTAATCTCTTTATCCCTCCCAACTGTAGACCACTTTGTAGTTTAACAAGTGTTGATATATTTCATCTGACCCTCATAACAGGGAGATACAACATAGCATAAAGAAAAGAGTGCTGGTGCTGGAGGCAGGAGAAAACTGAGTTCGAATCCTGTTCTTGGATACTGCCTAATTATCCTACCATGGACAGGTCAGTTTATTTTTTCTAGTGTAGTTTTTTTTTTTCTGTGAAATGGGCATGGAGTACCACATCATAGGGTTGTGGTGAGGAATGTATGTAGTCTTCAAAATTTTTATCATAATCATTTTTACTACAGCTCTGTGGAGGGCAAATGAGGGAGCATCATCTCTATTTTACATATAACAACTATAAACAAGACTACTGCCACATAATCATTGTACCCTCTTTTTGTTTTGGGTTTTTTTGGTCCAAAAAATGGTTTATAACCTTTCATTACATAATCATTGCATAGTATAATTCTATTCATCAAGCCTCTCCAAAGATAAACAGAACAGCAATGTATTCACTAGCAGCATATGGATACGCAGCAATCTCTCGCCCATTGTGAGCCCCAAGCCTAGAATTCGAAGCGCACTTGCATTGTCAGTATATTTCTGAAAGCCAATTTGACTTGTGTGGTTTGTTTAGAGCACTGCAGTAATAATGGTATTGCCTTTCAACCCAATGAAGAGGAGTAGGCACAAGGGGAACAAGCAGCAGGCAAAGCTGCCAAGACTCACTCAACATGATATGGTAAGACTTGCATCTTCTCAGTTTTAACATATACTCACAAGTATTCTGTGCATCCTAATATTACATGAAAGACAGTTTAATAATGAATGATTTTTTTAAAGTAATACTGGCACAATTTTTAAAACTTCACAAAATGGTCACACTCTACTTTTTTTTGCAAAAATTTGCATAAAATCTGCAAAGATTATAAGGCATATAGCTAGTAAGTGAAATGGAGGATAAAAGAGTCCACATCTTGAGTCTTCATCCACTGGTCTTCTTACCATACCACATATTGCCTCTTTTCATTTACTATTAAGTGTCACAGTAGATAGGATGGTGGGCCTTCAGTCAGGAAGACTTGAATTCTAATCCAGTCTTAGACAATAGATGTGTGGCCCTGAACAGGTCACATAATCTCTGTCTTGCTTTTCCTTAATTGTTCAATGGGGATAATAAAAACACTTACTTTCCAGGGTTGTTGTGAAGATCAAATGAGTTACCATTTGCAAAGCATAGTGCCTGGCACATGATATGCCCTTAATAATGCTTGTTTCCTTCCTTTCTTCCTAGCTTGTTTCTGAATTTCAAAAAATTCACTTATAAATTTTTTTTATAATATGAAGATTTTTTTTATAGTGAGTTCCCAGTTCAGTAGATGGGTTAAAATGGGTTCTAGATGGCTGCCAGTGATACTATAGAGAAGATTTCTGCTTTGGAGGCAGGGTTAGTAATGCAGGGTCTTCCAGATATAGTCAGGTTTCTGTTTGCTCAAGAAGATGGAAAGAGTGTGAAATGAAGGAAAAAAGGAGATTGAGAAAAAGAGGAAATTAGTGAAATGTGATTCCAGAGGATACAAGAGAATGAGAGGGGAAAGAAGGATACGGATTTTGAAAAGCTAGGGATGAACTAAGAAAAGTTGAGAAGGAGAAAGGGAAAGAATTTTCAACTCTGCTGTAGCTGATTTTTAATTATGGAGATAATGGGAGCAGATAGGGAATTAGCCTGAAGTAGGTGAGGTGAAGACCCATTAACAGGGGCCACCCCCTCTCTAGGGTCACTGGATGACTGAGCAAGGAATCAGTAGGTGCCCTTGCTGCCTGACATTACCAGAGAAAGGTAGTGAGTGATTAGGTTTCTCTGGACTACACTCAACTCCCATTCTTATACCCATCTTCATCCTCTCATGATGGGAGGGTATAAGACACATCTAGGAGATACTCAGCATATAGCTCCTCCCAAGCAGGTCCTTTTCAACTCTGATCCTACCACATGCAGCAAAGTCAATTGAAGTCAATGCCAGAGAGAAAAATAAATGTATATGAAATCAAATGTGTCACTTTTTTAAAGAACTTTCAAACAATTTAGGAAATGAAACCAGGTAAACATCTTACATGTAGTTTAAAGGTTAAAAGACAATCAACACCTGACATTCTCTAAACCAACGATTTTCAATCTGCTTTGTGGAGTGCTATTAATAAGCAGCTACCACAGTGCCCTATAAACAACAGGGAATCAATAAATGTATAGTAAATGAATAGAACTCAGAAATTTCAGAAGGGACAGCTTGCTTGCAAGATGTTACACTAAGTGCATAAGAATATGGTGGAATGGAGATTTCTCCCACAAGTCCATGTAAATATGTGTGTGTATTATCTGTCTATAATGGAGGAGAAAGAAGACAGCATTTTATTAAGTACCTACTATGTGCCAAACAGTGAGTTAGGTGCTAGAGATACAAAGAAAACCAAGTAAAATAGGCCTGATTTATAGGGAGCTTATATTCTAATGAAGGAAAATATCACATAAGGAGGAACTGGAAAGCAGGAGGAAGCCTGGCATAGCTGCAGCTGTCCTGGAAGTGTTTTGAAGGCCTAGAACCATGCAAGGAAATGCCAACCTTTGGTGAGAGAGACAGAGACAGAAAGAGGGGTGGGGAAGATAGTCAAAACTGACAGAGGGTTAAGAAGAATTTCAAGAAATGAATATCTGAAAAGATAGCAAATTAATCTGAAATCCATTGAACACCAAGCAAAAGGAAAGAAAGCGCCTTGTATAACTAAAATTAGGGACTAAGAAAGGAAGGACTAGTAGAGTTAGTCGAAATCAACAATTCACTTAACCTGCTCTTCCTGTCAGTCATATGTGCATCCAGCACCAGAAAAACTGCTCAGAATCTTAGTCTTAGAAGTCAATGACTTCAATAACCCTGATTTACTACTCTGGGATCCTTGTAAATCTTGAAGAAAATGATCCCTCCACTCTCACCTGAGGGCATTAGTGGAATTAGTATATTTTTTTTCCTTTCAGTAAAGTTCATAGCTAGCTACATAAAGCTGGGGAGACAATTTTTTATAAAGGGATGATTATACCAAGAGAGAATTTTTACCACGCAGGCCCACGCTATAAATCAGGCTCATCTAGAGAAGCAGCTTCAATCCCAAGCACTGATAACATTGCATGCTGCAGTCCCATGACAGTGTCAGGGCTCTGCCCATCCCAGTACGTATGAAAAGTAACTATTCATAGAAGAAAAAACATTTCCTTCATATTTTTCCTTCACCCCAGAAGTGTGCAAAACAATGAGAACCACCACCACCACCCCGCCCACCCAAAGAAGTAATATTCACCTGCAACAGCTCCCCTATAACATACAGATTACTTTGGACTAGTTCCCAGTTAAATACTCATTTTTCCCACTGCAACCCTTTATATGGAAATATTCAGGGCTTATGGACTTTGAAGAACATTTGAAATATAGAACATTAGTTTCTTCAGGTCAAAAGCATTACCTGAACCGGAAAAGACACACACACACTCACTAGCAAAAGCTGAATTATATGAAAGTTTTCCAAGATTCAGGGGGGGAAATGAATTTGTGATTAATGCTGCCCTACGGCTCTCTGACATTCAAACTGCATTCTACTACTACATGATATTATAAAAGTGTCACCTCATAAAACTAAAAACTAGGGTTTAAATCATTGTTCAAGTGAAAAAGTAATTTCAGATGAAAATATCTATCACATATTAAATATTTATTGAGTGGCATGTACTGTTATGCATAATTTATGAAACACCTCTTTGACAAGATAGAATACTTAGCATAGCACAGTCTGGTACCCCCTTCTGTAACTACAGGCATACTGTATCCCCAAAGAAGCAGATAAAATATTTAGAGCCACACATATTTTGCAACTGAACAAAGCATTTGACAACTAGGCTTATCCACATAAAAAGAAAACTATAAAGGATTTAGGATTTTAAAGAATATTACAAGAGAAAACAGCAATTCACACATAATTAGGAACAAATGATAATCAATCTATCAAAACTAATTAAGCATCTACAAAAGAGTACAAAAGACAGTCCCTATCCTCATCTAGTTTACAAAAGACAGTCCCTATCCTCATCTAGTTTACAATCTAACAAGGGAGATAACACATGAACACATAGATACAAAGCAAGTCATTTTTGTTGTTCAGTAGACCCCATTTGGGGTTTTCTTGGCAAGGGTACTAGAGTGGTTTGCCATTTCTTTCCCCAGCTCATTTTTCAGAGGAGGAAATTGAGGCAAACAGGGTTAAATGACTTGCCAAGGTCACACAACTAGTAAGTATCTGAGGCCAGATTTGAATTTAGGATGATGAGTCTTCCTAACTCCTGGCCCTGCTGTACTCTATCCACTGCACCATACCACCTAACTGCCCAAAGTTAAATACAGAATAAACAGGGAATAGGGAAAGGATTCCAGTAAAAGATGGGAATTTTAGTAGGACTTAAAAGACATCAGTAGGTGGAGCTGAGAAGGGGGAATATTCCAAGCATCACAACAGCCAGAGAGAATGCTTGGGGTAGAAATGGAGCCTTATTCCTGGAACAGCCAGGAGGCAATTGTCACTGGACTGAAGAGTAACATGTAGGGTTTAAGACTGGAAAGGAAGAGGCTACATTATGAAGGGTTTTAAATGCTGAACAGAGTATTTGATCCTGGAGGCCAAAGACAGTCACTGGAGTTTATCAAAATGGGGGGTGGGTGTAGGAGGGGGGAACAGGAGAGAGGTTTGAGATAGGCAAACCTATCAGAAGGATATCACAATAGTCTAGGCATGAGATGATGAGTGCCCACTCCGTGGTGGAGGTGGTGTCAGAAGAGAAGGGGGCATATACAAGAGATGTTGCAAAGGTAAAATCAATAGAGCTTGTCAAAAGATTGGATATGAAGGTGAACCCTCTACAAAAATAAGGGAAGTAGGAAGGGGACATAGTTTAGGGAGAAAGATGGGTTCTGTGGACATATTGTATTTAAGATGTCTACTGGACATTCAGTTCAAGATATACGAAAGGCAGTTGGAGATAGGAGACTGGAAGTTAGCAGACAGTTTGGAGTAGAATAGATAGATTTGAGAATAATTCCATAGAGAAGGTAATTAAATCCACGGGAGTTGATGAGATCACCAAGCAAGGTAGTATAGAGGGAGAAGAGGGCCCTAGACAGAAACCTGAAGGATACCTACAGTTAGAGGCCTTCTGCTTACACAAGACTTCAATTTTAAAAGTTAGAGGTCATTTGGGCAACACCTTTTTTTTTCTTTTTAGATGGCCAACTTGGTAATGGTCAGAAGAGGCCTCAAGTATACTATTATTCATCCAGCCAATAAGCCTATACCAAAGGTCTACTATGTGCCAGGCACTATGCTAAGTTTTGGTGATACAATAAGAGGCAAAAATCCCTGCCCTCAAGGAGCTCACAATCTAATGTGTAACATTATCTGCACTGCTGTAGGAATTCTTTTTTTTTAACTGTGTGAATTCTTGATGTAGATGAGCTTATACAGGGGTGATGAATACCTGGGGAAAAGTAGTTGGTACTATAAAAACTCACTGACTAGCACTAGAAAAACTGATTTAATAAAATAAGAACCAGTTCTTACAAGGAAGTAAGTCTGTTTAGGAAACCACATTCCTGATCTTATGGGGAAGAGAAGGGAATTAGCATTTAGACAGCAGCTGTGTGCCAGGCTCTTTCTTAATGCCTGAATAAATATTACCTCACTTGATCTTCAGAATAACCCTGCAAGTTAGGGGCTATTGTTTTCCCCATTTTACAGTTGAGGAAACTGAGGCAAACAGCTATTAAGTGACTTACCCAGCATCACAAAGCTGGAAAGTGTCTGAGGATGCATTTGAACTCAGGCCAGATCCATCTGTCCATTCATCATGCCACCTAGTTGCCTAAATCTTAAGATTACTTGTCACCTGGAAGTTACCTGGAACCTTCAAGCAATGAATGAACTGTCCTAGATGAACAAATTTCTTGGATATCTAAGGATCAAGTGCCATTGTTTTTTTTAACTTGTTTTTAATGGAAATCATTCTAAGATGCATAATTCCCTCCCCTCAAAAAATGTTTGTGCCATTCTGTGGAATATTCGGACAATAAGTGGAATTACTTGGCTTATCATGAATGCTTCTATCCCCCAAATGGCTGAATGGTACTGATTTCCCTAAAGACAATCTGCCTCTGCCTCTCTTATTTCCATATCAATCATCCCTGCCTTCAGCATTGTAGTATGAAAGGCCAACTTGTCATTTACCCTCCCCCACCAGTGCAACTAACTCCTCTCTCTTCAGCAGTGGTCCTCTCTGCTCACAACCTCAGTTGCTTCTAACCTCTACAGAGAGCCTCATTCTTTTTCCCTGTGCTTTTTCTCTCCTTTCTTATTTCTTCTCTTTCTTTTACCACACCTCTTGGTTTTTGTGCCTAAAGACTAGCATTTTAATAACACTGTCCCAAAAAGTCAACTTCCCAATCACAGTGCACTCAGAACATTGGCAGCTTGTGAACTCAGGAACTCCCTCTTCACCAACAAGAGAAGGGGAAAGTGGAAAGAAGATTGGTTACTTTTTTATATAAAGCCACTTTGAAATCTGAGGGTTCCCAAAGGCTCTGCATAGGTGAGGTTTTGCTAGACATGGAAATTTCAGAAAGGTTCCTCCAGGGAGAGGCCTAACCTAACTTCTCTAGGTCACTGTCTAGACCTTCTCAACCAAAAACCCCTAGGCAGTGTTAGATACTCTGTTTTCTCAAATTCCACTCAAAGTTTTGCCTTTGCAATGGTAACTTCAAGTGTCCTTTAGACCAAGAATGTTCTGGCCTACAGAATCAGAGAAAATAGAAGCATGGCTCCAAAAGGGTATCACTTCCATCCCAGGACTCCAGGACTACAAGATAATAGGAGGCCTAGTATAATGGTAACTGTTACCTAGGCCTCAGCAGATACACTGAGAGAAAACTGCTTAACTAGAGCCTCAAAAACATCACAAAGCCTGGCCCTCAGGACATCTAAGGAAATAGGAAGCCTTTGCTTCCAGAACTCAAGTACAGGGATCTAAACCATATGTTAAGTATTCACTGGGTGTGTCTCATCTCCTGCCTTCATGAGAAGAGGCTCAGAAATGGGTACAGAATGTGTGTCTGTCCTTCATTGCTGAAGAAGACCGTGCCATCAGAGAAATAATGACATGACTTGCACTTAACTTTGTTTTGAGTGAGGGAGGGCTGTGCAGGTCACCAGCCTCACTTCTCCTCCAGAGCCATTTGAATCCAGTGACCAGATATTCATCAGGATGACTGGAGATGACCCAGGATGAGGCAATTGAGGTTAAGTGACTTGCCCAAGGTCACACAGCTACTGAGTGTCAAGTGTCTGAGGTGACATTTGAACTAAGCTCCTCCTGACTCCTGCACTGGTGCTCTATCCACTGCACCACATAGCTGCCCCATGACTTCAACTAAGCAATAAGTGATAGGGGTCCTGTAGGGGTTTGAAAAGATTAGAGGTGAGCTCAGTTATGTGGGGGAGGGGAGGAAAGTAAGAATAGAAAAGGGATTTTGTGCACTTTAAACGACACCACAAAGCATTAGCAGCACCATTATTGGGCATTTAAAAGAAAAGAGGAACAACAGTGACACACATTAGGTAAGGTAGAATCAGAAATAACTAAACTAGATATCCCAGTGTTAAATAAACCCAAGAACATAAATTACTTGGGGAAGATGGTTTCCTGAAGTAACTTTAGGGAAGAAAATTAGAAAATAGTTTAGCAGAGAGCAGATATCAAGAAACATCTTTAGTCTTGCCTCAAGTTTCACTCCACTCCATTCATGCTTCACACAACTACTGCAATTGTCCTAAAATGTAGCTGTGACCAATTCAATGCCTCCCCCTCCCCCCACTACACTCAAATAAACTGTAGTCAATCTCTTCTGCTTCTAGGATAAAATATAAGCTCTTCTGTTCATAGTTATAGCACGGCCTGGTTCCATACTAACTTTTGCACCCCACTGCCCACTGTTCTAAATACTTAACACTATCTGTGTGCTGTTATGTAGTTTCAATACAAGCTAACATTGAAGGGGTAGGGACTTAAGAGTGGGTGGGTAGAAGGCAGGAAATGCCTCATGAAAAAGAAGAACTTGAGTTGAAACTTGGAGGAAAACCAGGGCTTGCAAGACACAAGAAGTGAGGATAGAGAACAGAATGGGAGTTAAGTGGGAAATGGGTATAGAATGGGGGTTCAGTGTAGCCTTGAAAAACCTAATCACTACTTTCCTCTGGGAATGTCAGGCAATAAGAGCACCTACTTGATTCCTTAGTCAGTCATCCAATCACCCTAGAGAGAGGGTGACCCCTATTAATTGGTCCTCACCTCACCTATTTCAGACTACTTCCCGGTCTGTTCTCATTATCTCCATGATTAAAAATCAGCTACAGCAGAGGTGACCATTCTTTCCCTTTCTCCTTCTCATCTTTTCCTATATGATCATCCCTAGCTTTCCAAAGTTCATATCTTCTCTCTTCCCATCCCCTGGAATCACGTATCGCTAATTTCCTCTTCTACATCTCCTTTTTCCTTCACTTCACACTCTTTCCATCTTCTTGAGCAAACAGAAGCCTCTCTCCAGAAGTCCCTGCGTTACTAGCCACCCTTTCCACTTCCTTCTCTCATGTGTTGAGAAGTACTATGTCAGGAAGAAGAGCACACATACTCTTCACTCATTTCCTGACTGTCCCCTTTGACACCATCATTGACAACTTCATTTTGGGGTTCATCCCACCCATCTTTTAACTACCCAGTTGAAACTGTTGCCAATATCTATCATCCTCCAGGGTCTATTTCCCCTCTTTTCTCAATGCAAGCATTTGTTAAGTTCCTATTATACACTAGGCGGTTTGCTAGATGCTGAGGAGGCAAAGACAAAAAAATGAAAGAGTGCTCACTCTTCAGGGAATTACCTGTTTCTAAGAAATGGGGTTCCTGGCACAGTCTTACTCTCTATTCCAACCCCTACCTCACAGTCGAGGCCTTCAATGTCTTCTCAAATCCTGGACCCCAGTTCATCAACGAGCTTCGGTTTCACTCTCTCTTAGCTACAAACAGGGATTGTCATACCACTGACCTGATCATCACCCATAACTATTCACAGAAATCCTTCTCTTCTACCATAACCTCCTATCCTTCCATGTCTCCCTTTCTCACTGCTCCTAAACATAGTCTTCATCCCCAGCAGGCCTTCCCAGTTTTCCTAATCCATCATTTCCACTCTTAACTTCCTTTCATTGTCTTGAGCCTGTGATTTAACTATTTCAATCACAAATCAATAACTAACCTTGACTCCCTTGGACATTGCTTTTATTACCAGTCACACATTATCAAACCAGAACTCTGGACTACTTTCATTTTCATTTTCTCTAGTCTTACTCATATCCAGCCAACGATGCCAACTATGTTCGTTGGAGATTTCATCTAATCTTAACTGGACTGATCTTCCATTCACTGGGCAGATTCTTCCTTAGGCTGAATCCTATTATACTCTCCAGAGTGACTGTTCCAAACCTTTGTCTCTTCCCTCTCTTTATGTCTTATTTTAATGAAGAAAAGTGGTCATCTCCAACTTCCTCTCCTTCCCAACTACACCCTTCTTCTTCATAACCTATTCTTTTCTCCTTTGTTCCAGTCTAGCAAAGAAGACAGGCACTTTGATTGTTAAAGCTAACTGCTACACTTGTGCTCTTGATCACATTCCCCTCCCATATCCTTTGAGACCAGGTCACCCCATCATTTTCTTGGAGTAACCTTGGGTAATCTTGAGTAATCTTTGATACTTCTCTACCTTTCATCCCCAAATCAAACCAAGTCTTCTATATCCTACTTTCATAATCTCTCTTGAATCTGCCCCCTCTTCATTCTAGTTCAGACCTTTATCACATTTCCCAAGACTATTGTAATGACTGCCTAATTGATCTCACTGCCCTGGTCTCTACCCTCTCCAGTCCATTTTCCACAAAGCTGGGGGGAAGGAAGCGAGGACAAGGTCTGGCTATCTTGCTCAGGCTAGAAGTTTAGTGGACACTTGTGGTCCAGTTCCATTGTTGACTGACATGGAAGCTTTGATATGGTCTGCTTCTGACCTGAATCAGGTCACCCTTCCTGCTCAGGCATCTCGGTGGCTCCCTGTTCCACAGGGTTCATTATATTGGAGGTGGGCTTATGGCAGATGTCCTATAAGCTTTAACTGTACTGCAATTCAAAACTCCTGATCTCATTCTATCCACCAAACTCAGCCTACAAAGTGGTAGAGATTATAGTCCTGTGCCACCACTCCTGGCTAACTGGGGTCATGCAGCTAGTAAATGTCTGAGGCTGATTTACCTCAAGTTTTTCAGACTCCAGGTATAACAGATCTATTCACTGTGCCATTTAGCTACCTGTTACTCGTCATACTTGTTCCATATTGAAGGTAGGAAGACAAAGAGAATTAGGGGCAAAATATATTTGGTAGTAGGGGCAGGATATGATTAAAATATAATGTTGGGAATTCTGTGGCAACCAACAAACCAGAACACTTCCACCCGAAGGATAACGAGTCAAGATGAATCTGTAAAAGGACACAATTTCTTATGGACAAGGAATTAAAATCAGTGAGGTCAGTTAACAGAGAGGCCCCCGCGAGTCCAAAAAGTTTAGGTAAAAAAGGTTGAGCCCCAAATCTAGAAGAACAGAAGTAGGGAGGAACAAGCAAGTGCCATGGTTATAAGCAAAGCCAAGTCCAAATAAATAAAGAACAGAGGACAGGAGGAAGGAGTGAAGCCTGATGACATTCTGTCTAATAATTAGGTGTAAGGTGTGAGTATTTCTGGGCCTTAGAGGAACTTAGTAGAATGTAAATCCCTTAGAGGGAAAGATTGTTCTATATATATATTGTCTGTATTCTTCTTAGCACTGTGCCTTGGACATAGGGAAAGGACTAGGTCTTGGACCTAAGATTTCATTGGTATAGGGAATTTCTGGTGAGGAAATAAGGAAACACTCTACCTATGCAGATTGAGACTTTCTCTGCAACTCAGCATCTTGGAGAGAACACCTAGAGCACTGGGGTTTTAAATGACTTTCTCAAGGTCACAAAGCCAGCATTCCTACATCTCGGAATGGCTTTGTTCACTTTGCTATGCTATATGCCTCACATGTAGCAAGTGCTTAAAAACCGTTAAAGTTATATTTGAGTTAATTGTTAACAAATACACATTATCAGCCCAAGCAAATACAGCTCTTAGGTCAAGATGGGTTAAGATCATCTCACAGCAAGGTATAGGAGTTGCTGGATATGATCCTAGAGCAGGGCTTCTTAACCTTTTTCCATTCATGACCCCTTCAACACTTCTAATACTGGGTGGGGTTATAACCCACAGTTTAAGACCCACTCCTCTAGAGAGGCTGGGAAAAAACTCCCTCAATATCGTTGTCATTATTAAAATTTTTCAAATATCCACAAGGTCTATGGCACTATATTTGGCACTGTGAGTTAAAAACATTTGTAAAGTAGCCACTACCTAGTTGTAACTGCCCTGAGAATGCTCACACCTTCTTATGTAATTTTAATGCAATATATGATAAAGTGCCCCAGGGTTGAAAAAAAAGCATTTGGACAGATGGCTAGAGAATCCCAAAACTTGCTTAGAAAGTATAACATAAGAATACGCCCATTTATCACATTTTAGTTCTATTAAAAGCCTCAAATTTCCTAGGACTATTGGTAAAAGGGGAACAAAATGGTAAATATAATTATAATTAACATTGCCCTTTTAACTAAGAGAAACTCTTGAAGTAGTTTAATTTCCATTACACTTCCTACTATAGAAGCCTCATTCTTTATTTAAATGTTGAACAGTTAACTGCAGGCAACCAGTTCAGAAAATACTCTGTAGATATTTCCAGTAAAACAAAACACTGTGATGCCTGAATAAACCGCCCAGATGTCTGTATTTAAATTATGCAAAATGCATAAAACCAATTAAAGAAATTATACTTGAAAATATGCAAGGGCAAATTTCCTCACATTAGTATTGAACTAGACTTTCTAAGTAGAACAGCTCTTTTGACCACAAATACTTTAGGTATTTGACTTAAACAGAAATGATTTACTTAAATAGAAAAGATTCACAATAATCTTCTAAGGAGATCAAATTCAAAATGAGAAAAAGAACTAAAATGTTATTTAAATGTGGGCACCTTCTACCCTGAAAATGTGAAAGTGACCATGTTTCCTAAAAATCCAAGTTTGGGGGGAAGGTTTTATTTGTTTTTTACTTCCCCAAGGAGTTGAGAGGCATAAACCTAGCATAATAGAATAACACTACAACACCCATAATCACAGCATCAAACAAAAACACAGCTTTGCAAAGACTAGAAATGCTGAAGCAATTAAAGCAAAAGCTAAAAAAATATAAGCATATGGAGAGATAAAATTTGCATACAATATAAATAAAATGAGAGATCTAGAGGGAAAAAATGGAAGAATATTTCCGTACAAGAGGTACAAAACTACCTAAATAACTGACTCCTGAAAATTAGACTGAACAAAATCAAAAGGTGAAGCTAAACATTGTTATTTGCTATGTGGATTTCTGACATCTATACATGACAGCGGGGCCATCGCTGGTTGTCCTGACCTATGTCTTGGCACTGGACACTGACTCTGGGGAAGAGAGTGAGACCAATGACTTTGCACAGCCCTGCCTCATTTAAATCCAATTCACTTGCAACTCAAGATAGCACCCTCCTGATGTCATTGGTCCTCTTCCAGAATGTAGAATGAACAACAGTTGACAAATAAATATGCTAACGTACTTGACTAGACCACAGAATCTCAGGACTGGAAATGATCTCAGTGGTCAGTTACCTTATCTGAAAAAGAAGTCCTTCTCTATCCCACATTATGTGGTCATCCAGCCTTTTCCTTCAGGGTCATGCAGCTCACTGCCTAGTTCCAAGACATGGCATTGTGGATAAAATACTGAACTTGGAATTAGTCAAGAAACACCTACTGTAATATGCACAGAGGATACAAAGAAAGGCAAAAAAAAAAAAAAAAAAAAAAAAGGTCCCATGATATCAAGGAGTTCATTGTCTGATGGGAGAGACAAAAAGCAATAACTACATAGAAACAAAATGTACATAAGATTAAAAACAATAATCAATAGAGGGACGATACTAGCAAGACCAAAGTCTTCTTGAAGAATGAGGGATTCTCATCCTTGATAAGGATGAGACAAGCAAAGAATGTCAGGAGACGGAGATGAGGAGAGAAAAAACATTACTGAATGGGAGCAGGGGGGTGGCATGGTAACAGGCTAAACGGAACATGAACTAGTGAGGGCTGAGACTTGAAGAAGGGAGATTAACGAGTAGGCTATTGCAATCCTCTTGGTATGAGATGATCAGGGACTGCACCAGGGTCGTGGCAGTATAAGACGGCAAGAGATACACAAGAGATGCTGTGAAGTCAATAGGCCTTGGACAAGAGACTGGATATGAGGGTGACAGTGAGGAGTGGAGGATGACACATTGGTTGCAAGTCTGGGTGACTGGGACTGGAGCACTGATTATAAGTGAAAATACTGACTCCTTAACATGCCATTTCTCATTTTAAAAAGTGACAGGGATATTTTCTCTATTGGAGAAACTTCCAAAAAGCATGCCAGAACCAAACATTTTGCTTTTTTTGTTTTCCTTTTATCAGTTCAAATAGAGCATGTAAGCTGTAGTACTCAATCAGTAAAAATCCACTATCTCATAAAGGTGTCAGGATCAAAGCAGTTAAAAGGAAAATTGAAGTCTTATTCAGGAACTTATTTAAGTTTATCAAGCTCCTGGGGAAAATGCTGTTTGTGAAATTTTTTTCCTTCATCAAGATCCCCCTTTTCCTTATGATTTAATAGCAAACATTATAGTAGTTTACTAAGATTTTCCTATATTTCCTTCACTATTTGCTCAGACATTTATGGTGTGCAAATAGCAAGTTCCTGCCAACATCTGAATGAATGCATATGGTAGTTCTCCTCAAGAGGTAGACCTCTTTGCAACAGAGTCTTCTGTTGAAACTGAGTTTCCAATCATGGCCCAACTCTTCCTTTCTCTTTTCCATTCAATGATCAGGCCTTACACAGTCTACTGCTTCACACACTGTGATTAAAAACAAGTGCCTCTTTACAAACAATTCTAACAAATCTGGTTAGCTAGCTTCTCAGTACCGAAAAGATTAAAAAGTTGCATTAAAAGTGGAAAAGTGGCAATTGTTACAGGGAAACACAAAGATATCAGGCAAAATGGACAGCTGATACGGAAGCAGAAAATAGAAAAATCACAAATAGACAGAAGAAATCATAAAAGCAAAGCAGTCTGGGGTCATTTAGTTCTGAAGCAACCAGTCTCACACATTTTTAATAATCACCAAAGGCATCATTCTATTACAGCATAAAACATAAAATGGATACTTGTCCATGCTATCCATATCAAATCTATATATTCAGTATGAACCTCTTTCCTGAGTTCCAATCCCAAAGCACAACTATCGGCTGGACACCTCCAACTGAATGTCCAACATGTCTAAAACAGAACAGTTTTACATCTAAAATTCAACAACCATAAAACATTCCTGTTTCTTTAAAGAGAACTACCATTCCCAAGATTCAGGTTTATAAACTTTGACTCACTGCATATTGTTCTCTTACCATAATGAAATCAATAGCCAAGTCCTGTTGATTCTATCTCCTGTAAATACCTTGTTCTCTTCAATCTCATGACCACATCCCAAGCATAGATTCCCCTTAGCTCTTACCCGGCTACAGTATAATTGTTGCCTTTCATTCTAATTCCTCCCCTCTCGAATTCACCTTCCCCAAGAGCTGCCCACATTACCTTCTTAAAGCCCATGTCTGAACATGTTATTCCCCTGCTGAAAAATCTTTTAGGTTTCCCTAGAGCCTCTCCCAAGCCTGCAATTGAAAGCACTCCAGTCTGCTTCTTACAGACCTTCCAATCAAATTCCACAGTATAGCCAGTACCCCACCCACTCTGCCCCAAGTCCTCTACAGGAATAATGGTTCTCCAAACTCACCATTACAAGTTCCTCTTCTATTCAATTGTACAGTCATTCTCCATGACTAGAAAGCCCTCTCTCATCACCTCTCTTTTTAGAATCTTTACAAAGCTCAGTTCAAGTGTCAGCTCCTCCTCCATGAAATCTTCTTTGATGCACCTCCCAGTCAGTAGTCTTTGCTTGAGTGACTTAAAATGTTAGGACTCTTGATTTTTTGCTAACAAAATATATGTATCCTCATTTCATGTAACTAAATTGAATGATTATATATTTCTAGGAACGTACAGCTGCAGGGATAAACTAAAGCTATGATTCACATCTTGTTTATTCCTAAATACATTCAAATTTGCTTTTTATTTGGATCTTGACACTCACTGAAATGTGTGAATGGGATAATACATCTGGGGGTATTGAGCAATTTTGGGGGGAAGAAGCTGTTCATTTGAACCCTGAAGAGAAAGTGGGGCAATGAGATGTAATTTGACAGAAAAGGGAAGAAAATTATCCTGATCATTTCTCAAGTTATGAACAAGATATTAACAAAAGAATACATGAACAATGGACTACTATATGCCAACCCCAAGAATATGGAACCTAGGGCTTAGCGCTACAACTTAAGAGATTTCTAAACATTCCCAGAGAAGATTATTTTTTTAAATCTATTAAATTGGCATTCAATAGCATTGTAAGTTACTTGAATCTATTACTAGGCTTTATACTATTTATATCCCCCACACCACCTAGGACAGTCTCATACATAGTAGGTACATAATAAATATATTTGATCAATAAGTATTAATTAATTAACTACTATGTGCCAGGCAATGTGCTAAGCACTCAATATACCAAGAAAGACAAAAACAAGGAGTTGTTCTCAAAGAGCTCATGGTCTCATTGGGGAGACAGCATTCAAACTATGTACATGCAAGATGTGTACAATATAAATGAGAAGTAATCTTAGAGGAAAGTCACTGGCATGAGGGGGAAGGAGAAATGAGGTGAGGAGGAAGGCAATGGAAAGGTGAATAGGGAAGGCCTCCTAGAAAGGATTGAGTTTCAGCTGAGTTTTGAAGAAAACCAAGCAAGCCAGGAGAAGAATGAGCATTCCAGGCATTAGAGAGAGCAATGTAAAACACAGATATGGAGTCCCAGGTGCATGAAACAGGACGAAGGCCAGGACAGCTAGATGGCTGAATACATAGAGGAAAGTAAAATGTAAGAAAAGTAAGTAAAAATGTAAGGAGGACAAGAGCCAGCTTGTGAAAGGCTTAAAAAGTCAAACATAGATTTTTATATTTTATTCTGGAAGTAACAGGAAAAATGCTGTAGTTTAATGAGTGGGGATGGTAGGGTGTTGAGGGGAGGATGTGGGGGCTAGGGAGGGAGTTGTTAGTTCTGCCCTTAGAAAGATCACTTTGGCAAGAAATGTAGGAGGGAGGGTCTTGAGATAGGAGGACCAACCAGCAGGTTTCTGTACTAGTCAACAGAGAACACTAGCAGTAAAAGGTCCACCAAATTGAGCTTAACTTGCAATAGTTATTTTCTTCTCCAGTGTGCCTGGTAACTCCACTCAAACCACTGAACATGCAGTATGTCAATTCAGGCACAATTTTCCCTAGAAAAAAGAGGTTTCTGTTCCTTAAAATGGAGAGGTACTTCCAGAAGTCAATTAGATATGTATAAATTATATCTGCATACTTCAGTAATATCTTTTACTATAGAGTAATACTTCAGAACTTTAAAATAATAACAAAATTCTGACACCACTTTTTAAAGAATATGTGCTCATAATTACTGCCCTACATATATTACAGAAAATCCTCCCAAATTATTCTTTGTCATTTATATGTGCTAAATACTACATAGAATTCAATCAGATATACAAAACTCCTCAATATCAAGAGATTATATATTGAGCACGAACTGATACATGAACAAAGCGTTTAAATTCAAGTTAAGGGATAGAAAAAGTAAGGAAAGGAGAAGTTCTAAAATATTCATTTTGACATGAAATCATGTTACCATGGATGTTACAAAGACAAACTGAAATGCCCTTTTATGTAATCGATCTGAATTGCACTGAAAGTCAAAAAATGATTAGAACTTCAAGTTATCTCAAATGTCATTAACAATGAATCCTGTCTTTTGTTACTCTCTTCTTTCTTAAAATTTTGGTTCTTGATGTTGGCATTTCTTTTGTCCCAAAAGTTGGTATTTTCCATGGGGGTAGGATAGGATTGCTAGATTTCCTCTGCACAAAATCATAATTTGTTTTAGCTCTGTAGCATTCAAGATTTAGACATGGAGGGTGGGCATGGAGCCAAGATGGTAGTGTAGAAAGGCACACCTACTCTAGCTCCTCCACCACAATCCACAAAAATACCTGTAAAAAATAACTCCAAATAAATTCTAGAGCAGCAGAAGCTACAAAACGACAGAGTGAAAGAGATTTTCAGCCCAAGGTAGCCTGAAGGCCAACAAGAAAGGTCTACCACATGGGGTGCAGAGCAGAGCACAGCCTACAGAGCCCAACCCAGCCTTGGCCACAAGGCACCAGCAGGAACAGGACTTGAACAGGACCTTGAACCGCTACTATTTGCCCTTCAGACCAAGGGCTGACCCAAATCCCACAAGGCAGATGCTTTTATTAGCAGCCCTGTGGTTGGTCCAACACCAGGTGAGAATCCATGGAGGACCATGAAGAACCATGGAGCCATGAGAATGAGGATTTGGAAACATGGAGCATCAGAGTTGAAAGGGTGCTTGGGGATCAAGTCCATTCTGCTCATTTTAAGGATGAAGAAGCTGAGATCTGTCCCAAAAGACTGAAGCAACTAACTCATGATACCATAGCTGGTAAGTGATGATGCTAGGATTCTACATTGGAGGCCTTCTGACTAACTGACTCAGCCCGTCCTTTCACCACATTACTCTTACCTCTGGGGAAGCTGAGTGAGGCCAGAGATAGGATATGGCTTTTCCTGAGGCCTGGGGTGTGGAATTCTCGGCAGCAGCTGCCGTTCTCAGATCTCTCCATGCACAAACACCAAAGACAACTTCAAAGGTCAGTGAGAAAGCTTTTTCACCAGGGTGAGAAGGGAGTAGGGACATCCCCTAGCCCCGGCCCCAGGTTGCGGTGGTGGTGGCCACAGCAGCAGTATCCATTTTTGGAGCCCTCTGCCCAAAGCTCCTGGGGGAATTGAGCTGCTGATCTGGGTCTCAGCACTGAGTGGCGGCCCTACAGTGAGGAAGAGTGCTAGCTGGCGTGGTAGAGCTGGTAGAGGCTCTGGAAAGGGAATTCTACTTGCAGATCCTGGTCAGAAAAGCTTTGGTAGTTCCCAGAACTGAGTGCAGGCCAGGACAGGAATAAACTCCTCTCTTTTGATTGTGTCACCTTGGAGGAACTGAGAACTTACAGGTCCCCAAAGTATACCCCACCTCTTCACAAAGGACTCAAAAGTCAAGTAACTGGCTGGAAAAATGCCCAAAAAAGGGAAAAAAAATAAGACTATAGAAGGTTACTTTCTTGGGGAACAGGTATATTCTTCCATCCTTTTGGATGAGGAAGAACAATGCTTACCATCAGAGGAAGACATAAAAGTCAAGACTTCTGCATCCAAAACCTTCAAAATAAATATGCAATGATCTCAGGCCATGGAAGAGCTCAAAAAGGATTCTGAAAAGCAAGTAAGAGAGATGGAGGAAAAATTGGGAAGGGAAATGAGAGCCATGCAAGAAAATCATGAAAAGTGAGTTAACAACTTGCTAAAGGAGACCCCAAAAAATGCTGAAGAAAATAACACCTTGAAAAATAGGCTAACTCAATTGGCAAAAAAAGTCCAAAAAGCTAATGAGGAGAAGAAGGCTTTACAAAGCAGAATTAGCCAAATGGAAAAGGAAATTCAAAAGCTCATGAAGAAAACAGTCCTTTAAAAATTAGAATGGAGCAGATAGAAGCTAATGACTTTATGAGAAACCAAGAAATCACAAAACAAAACCAAAAGAATGAAAAAATAGAAGATAATGTGTAATATCTCATTGGAAAAACAACTGATCTGGAAAATAAATCCAGGAGACAATTTAAAAATTATGGGACTACCTGAAAGCCATGATCAAAAAAAGAGCCTAGACATCATCTTTCATAAAATTATCAAGGAAAACTGCCTTGATATTCTAGAACCAGAGGGCAAAATAAATACTGAAAGAATCCACCAATCACCTCCTGAAAGAGATCTAAAAAGAGAAATTCCTAGGAATATTGTAGCCAAATTTCAGAGTGCCCAGGTCAAGGAGAAAATATTGCAAGCAGCTAGAAAGAAACAATTCAAGTATTGTGGAAATACAATCAGGATAACACACAATCTTGCAGCTTCTGCATTAAGGGATTGAGGGGCTTGGAATATGATATTCCAGAAGTCAAAGGAACTAGGATTAAAACCAAGAATCACCTACCCAGCAAAACTGAGTATAATACTTCAGGGGGAAAAATGGTTATTCAACGAAATAGAGGACTTTCAAGCATTCTTGATGAAAAGACCAGAGCTGAATAGAAAATTTAACTTTCAAACTCAAGAATCAAGAGAAGCATGAAAAGGTAAACAGGAAAGAGAAATCCTAAGGGACTTACTAAAGTTGAACTGAACTGTTTACATTCCTACACAGAAAGAAAATATTTGTAACTCTTGAAACTTTTCTCAGTATATGGGTAATTGGAGGGATTACACACACACACACACACACACACACACACACTCACACTCACACTCACATTCACATATATATAGAGAGTACGGGGTGAGTTAAATAGGAAGGGATGATATCCCTCCTAAGGGGTGGGAGAGGAATATATTGGGAGGAGAAATGGAGAAATGGAATGGGGTAAATTATCTCCCATAAAAGAGGCAAGAAAAAGCTTTTTTCAATGGAGAGGAAAAGGGGGGAGGTGAGAGGTAAAAAGTGAAGCTTACTCTCATCACATTTGGCTCAAGGAAGGAATAACATGCACACTCAATTTGGTATGAAAATCTATCTTACACTACAGAAAAGTAGGGGACAAGGGGAGACGAGGGTTGTGGGGGGGGGGATCACAGAAGGGAGGGCAAATAGGGGGAGGGAGTAATTAGAAGTAAACACTTTTGGGGAGGGTCAAAGTAAAAAGAGAGAATAGAGTAAGTGGGGGGGCAGGACAGGATGGATGGAAATATAGTTAGTCTTTCACAACATGATTATTATGGAAGTCTTTTGCATAACTACATATGTATAGCCTATATTGAATTGCTTGCCTTCTCAGTGGGGATTGGTGGGGAGGAAGGAAGGGAGAGAAGTTGGAACTCAAAGTTTTAGGAACAAATGTTGAGAACTGTTTTTGCATACAACTGGGAAATAAGAAATACAGGTAATGGGGTATAGAAATTTATCTTGCCCTACAAGACAAGAGAGAAGATGGGGATAAGAAAAAGGAGGGGTGTGATAGAAGGGAGGGCAGATTGGGGGAAGGGGCAATCAGAATGCATGGTGTTTTGGGGTATGGGGAGGGGAGAGATGGGGAGAAAATTTGGAACTCAAAATTTTGTGGAAATGAATGTTGAAAACTAAAGATAAATAAATAAACATTAAAAAAAAAAGATTTAGACATTTTCCCATTACTAAAACAATAAATATGCCACTACTGACAATTTGTGGAAATGGAGAAAGTGTGGTTGTTAACTTTATCTCTAGAATGTCATGCGAAGTTCAGCCTGCAAAGCAATAAAATTCCCACCTTTAATGATGAAATTTCACTTCATGCATTATTTAGACAATGAAAAAATAAACAAGAATGTAGAAAGTTCACTTATTTGTTTAAAGGTAATTCTAAAATTGTGGGAAAATAATACCCATATTTTGCTTTTGGTTTCAATGTAAAAAACCTAATTTGTTAGCTGCTTGAATCTAACTCAGGTATCCTGCTCATACTGCCCAATTGTTAAAAAACATCAGATCTGGGTTAGTTTTTCCTTTAGTTAATCTAATGAACTGGTTCAATGTGACTTCAGTAGACATTTTTTTAAATGTCATTGTGTTACCTCAGGACTGCAATTTCACCTACTGGCATGCTTCCTTGAACCATCTTGATTTCATTAACTTTTGCCTAAAGTAATCTTCTATGTCTGTACTCTTATATGCCATGATAATTTAGTCAATTTGTGCTTTATTAGCCCAATTAAAAAAACAGAAATGTTCTGTATTAGAAATCCACAAAATAAGAATGATTTCTTAAATATATACATATACATATAAAATATACATATATATAAATTCAAAATAAAAATATAAGAATATGTTTGCCAGATCTCAATAACAAAATAGACAGAAGACTTTTAAGAGTAAAGCAAAAATGTTGTTTTAATTATTGTACAGGATGCTATTTAAATCCTTGCTATCCCCTTCATTTCTTGGCTTAAAATTCAGGATACGTACCAGATAGAGTCTTGAACAAGAACATGTGCTACAGTCTAAAGTACCTAAACCTTCATATAACACTTGAAGAGAGATCTGATTAAACATTTACTAATCACTCCACCTAGACCAGTGCAACCATATTTACCTACTTTACTTCCATCATAATCTAATATTGCATATCTGGCTAAGAAAAAGATAAACATCTGCTTAGATGAGTTCCTTCAAAACATAAATTCCAAAGTTGAAAAAATCAAAGAAAAAGGAAGTGAAAGATTTTAACATACATTTTGGGGGGACTGACAATTTATTTTCAGATCTGGACATATGGAAATACTGTTATTCTAATTCCCATGGCTTTTGTCCCATGGCTGAAGGGCAACTGAGCAAGATAAATGGATTAGGTTTTCTGAGGAAGTAAATGATATAAAAACAAATTACAGTGGCTTAAAAGAATCTAATTATTTTGGTGAGATAAAATATTAACTTCTTCTGAATGGAGATAGTGGAGTACAATTCACCCCTACCCAATAGTTCCTTGACCTCACTGATAGGAGGAAAAAAGTGGCTAATGGATGGAGCAGGGGGTGTAAAGGATGTTTCAAAGTTATTATATCCACTAGGAAGCAGAATAAAAAGTAAAGCCCCACCAGACTCAAGGATGACTTCCTTTACCTAATTTGGTCTTGATCTCAAAGAGTTCTTCCCTATTCAAGCTATAAAAAAATGAAATCAGTTGCCTATAGCAGCAAATATCTCTACACTGATGCTATTTGAGAAGTGGTTGGACAGCCTCTCAAATATGAAGATTCATTTCATGGATGGGTTAGATAAGGTAGCTGCTGAGGTCCCTTTCAACTCAGATTCTGTAACTCTACTTTCTAGTTCACATACTTCCATCTTTTTCACAAGAATAATATGAGATCTTTTATTAAACGCTTTGTTAATTTCTAAGTAAACCACTCCGATTCAGGGACATGAACACTACTTTCCTCACGTATTCCCAACTCCACTTTCTTCCCTTCTCTAGGCCAAGCCTCAGTTTTCAGCTAAGCTAATCTGACCATATCAATAGCATCCCCCTCACTAGCAACCCTGTCAAAAAAAGAAATGAAGTTAGCTGGGCATGCTATGTTTTTGATAAAACCATGTTGGTTTTTTATAATGACTATCTTCTAGAGTTTCATCAACCATATCTTTAGTGGTACTTTCCAGAATTTTCCTAGAAATTGAAGTCAAGCTCACTCAGTGATGATTTGCAGAATCTGTTCTCTAACCTTTCTGGAAAATCAGGACAATATTTGTCCCTCTCCTATATTGTTATACTTTGCTCATTTTCCACAATCTTTCAAATATTACTGATAGTATCTCAGCAATCATATATTCCAATTCTTTAAGTTTTCAATGTTGTCATCCAGGCCAGGTGACTAGAATTCATCACAAACCACTAGGTGTTATTTATTTCCATACTTACTGGGCATTAACTCCATTAGTTATTTTTGTTGTGTCTTTTCTTTTGCAAAGGTCACAGAGTCATAATCCTAGAAACAGAAGGGATCTCAGATGTCATGATCCTCCTCTCAATTCCCCCTACCATCTCCCTGATATAAGATGCTGACCACATAAATGAATGACTAGTAAAAGACTTTCCTGTTTTAAATTTCTTCACTTTCTTCACTGTCCACCCTTCAGTCCTCTGCAAAAATTACTCTGTTTGTGCTTAGACCTGACAAGATTACATCTCTGATCAAAAATCTTTAGCGGTTTCTTTCTGTCAATGGAATAAAGTCCAAGCTCCCTGTTTAAAAAACATACATTTAAAGTTCACCAGAATCAGGCAGCACCCTAAATTCTGGGTTCAAACACTCTGATATAGCCATACTAGACTAATGTGTTTCTTGCACAAACCCGTATTTTCTACTTTTGTGACTTTGTTCATGTTATTACCCATACTGGCAAGTTCTCTCCATATCTTTACCTATTTATTGACTTCCTACTAATCCTTTAAGCCCCAATTCAAATGTCATTTCTTCAATGAAACTTTCCCAAATCTAATGGTCCTTTCCCCCTGTATATTTCTAATGCATTAAGTAAAATTCAAAATAAAAAAAAACAAACAAATTATTAAACAGTTACTATGTGCTGAGCACCGTGCTAAATGTTGGAGACACAAATACTGGGTATCCTAAAAGTCTTAATGCAGATAAAGCTTTAATAAGCTTATTATTAAAGCAAACAAGACAATCTCTACTCTGAAGAAGCTTACATTTTAGTAAGGAGAAAAACAACACATATAAAGGAGCTAGAAATTAGACAAAAATTAGATAGGCAAGGAAGCCTGGTACTGGGGAAAATAGGCTCAAACTCAGCTATCAGAGTTGCAGGGTCCCAGGGAAAGAGTCTGAGTTCCAAGGCAGTGGGGATGAAGGGAATGAGGAGGATGGCCAGAGCACTTTTATGTGAGCTATTCCCTTATTTAGAGTTTGTCTCTCCCCCAGAACCTTGCACTGTACTATATACATTATACTTCAATGAACATATGATTTTATCATAGTGAATACTATCCTCCAATGGTACAGTTTGAAATTCATCAACACCTTATTATCCTTGACCGTACTGGTCCACATCTTGCCACAAATTCTCCACAGACTCAGGTATGGAAGGAATTTTAAATCAGGTCATTAGTCCAATTCTTTACTTTTTAAAATTAGAAAACAGAAATCCAGAGAGGTACAGTAATTTGCCCAAGGTCATACAGACAAGTAGTGCCACAGTAGGAATTTGAAGTCAGATCCTCTGGCCCCAAACCTAATATTCTTCCTACTGCATCAACTTCTACCCAATGGAGGATCATGGTTTAGAGTTGAAAGGGATCTGAGATGCCATCTATCCCAAGCCTCATGATTCACTTATTGATTGCCCAAGGTCACACAAGGGTAACAATAAATTATATGCGCTGTCCATCTATCGTACTAACTTCTGTTACTTTAATAGGCAGACAGCTCTACACATACTAGGTCGCTAAACAGATGTCTGTCTAGTTGAATAGCAAAGAAAAGATAACACCATAACTATACTGCTTTATGTGTTTTATAATCATAAATATACATAATCTTGAATTTTCAAAGACATCCAACACAAAACAAGAACATCAGCATACATTCTCCAAGCTGTGTAGCAAAGCACATGAAAACAAGCATGTACAAAAAACACAAATGAGAAAGACTATAATAGGGCAAAGTCATTTAGCATCACATGTGGTTAATTTCTTTAGGGAAAATATCTTCTATAATTGTAACTTCCTTACTTAGCATTCTGGAGGCAGTCATTTACAGTAGTAAATGTAAGACACAGATAGACTCAGGCAGAATAAAAATAAATTTCATAACACAATGAGGGACAGGAAAGGTACAAAAGAAGAATATAAATCTCAAGTCAGAATAAAACCATGCACCTCCAAACACTACTTAAAGTTTATGAAGCATGTATAACCACACTTCTTCTAGCATTTAAATTTTCAATGACAGTGATTCATGCTAAATTAGAAATAATTCAAAATCACAGGCAAAAGGAAAATGAAGACTTTCTATGGATCATGACATCATATGCAGAAACTTGCAATGATAAAGTTTAAGTAAAACCATATTTTCATTCTTTTTCCAAATATTTTAGAAAAAGTATTATAAACCCATGTCTTATACAGAGAGCAGATAAAAGTAAAGGCTGGAACGTCATGAAAAATTACACTTGGCACTGCAAAAATATAATAATTGGCTTCATATAAAAATGCCCTAAATAATATGCATAAGCTTAGCCATCATGTGGCTCATATAAACACCTTCATTTGGTCTTAAGCCTACAGTATATTTTTCAAGGGCTGAGTTTCATTGTCACTCACTTTCGATAAGCTATTATAGTTCCATTTAGAAACTAGCTAGAATTTCTCTTCTTCAGATGATTTATTAAATGAAAGCATAATATATTTGCAAACTATCAATTACCAGACCTAAATATGGTTGCAACTAATAAAAACTAAAGTAAAATGATTGGGGGAGGGAAGAGAAAAGAAGAAAATATATAATAATATTTTTCATAATCCCTCACCAATCACCAAGTGATGGTGAAAGAAAAGAATCAAATATCAATCTGGACAGCAGGAGGAAATAAGACTGAGGATTCTAATTTAAGACTAATGAACAAAACTGAGAAAGTACATTTATTGCATGCTTCAGAAATCATTTCACATCTGCTTAACTTTCTCATCAATAAGTTCAATAGCAATCTTTCTGAAAATTTATTTTAGCTTAGCAGCACAAAAATTATTAGATCAAGAAACCTTTTCATAAATAAGCATCATATGGCAATAGCTGCCCTGCCTCAGACATAGACTTCTCAATAAAATTTCACAAACATGCATATATAGATACAGACACTGATGCAGCTTGCTAGAGATACAGAAATGGGGATCTACAGTTTATTCTTCCTTTCAAGAAAAGGAGCAACAAAGTTCACAAGGACTATAGACAATTCTTCAGCCTCTTGATACTGGAACACTCTCCACTGTAATATGGTAAAGAGGTCCATACCTTTGCCATTCAGAAATGCCTGTAAGTTCTAAGAAACTGAAGGAGATGAGTAGTGTTACCAAAATGAAAAATTCCTGGCTTCTGTGATGAAATATGGGTAGAGATGAGCATTTACTAATTAATTGTTAATCCTAAGTAAAGAAAATATGTATGATTGTATTGAGGATGTGGAGGAGAGAAAACATGTAGTAAGAGAGAAAGTATCTATATAGTTCCAAAAATATAAAGAAAAATGCCTAATTATTACCAAAAGTCTCAAAATAATTTATTGATATGACCACTATGTCTTTAGACTAAATATTCATAAATAAAATTCATTAAGCCAACAATACAAATAAGAACCAAATACCTTCTTCCTCATAGAATGGTTCACCATGTCATCCTCCCCAAGGAAACTTGCTGGTGGTAAAAATTAATGAAGTAAGCATCCTTTCTCCCTTTTCTTTAGTGCAAACTACTGCCTACCCTAAGCAATTGCCTATGAAAGTATATTTGGGCAGATGGTTCCAAAACAAGCAACGGAAGTCCATCTGTCCCAATACCTGTTTAACTATAGAAAAATCTCAAGTACTGAATATCACACCCTATCACAGGATTCCAAAAATTACTCTCATGACAAAGTTATCAAGCTTTATATAAGCAACTTATATACAAAATGACAGAGTGATGGTTCTTCTAGGTATTCAAGTTTAAACACTTAGATTCCAGGTGCTTAAATATTAGCATTAAAGTTTTTGCATTGAATATATCCTTTAAAAAAAAAAAAAAAAGAAGCAAAGCAGAACCAAAGGGTACACCTTATAAATGTAGGAGAAATGTCTGAGATCTCAGAGGAAATAAAAAGAAAAAGTGTAGATCAAAAAGGTAAACCATACCACACCTCATCCAATATTATAAAATAATCAAAATTATTTGGTACTGTTTAAAGAAAAAAATGCCAAAGGTAGATGCACAAGAAACATAAGCAATCAAGAATAGTAGCCCACTATTTTATAAGTTCAAGAACAAAAAAGATGAGGGGAAGAAATGAATTTCTGGGAAAATTGGAAAACAGTATGGTATAAATTAGGTTAAGAGCAGCATTTAACAACCTATAAAACAACAAACTAAAAATGTACATATGGAGGCAGAGCTAAGATAGCAAAAAGAAGCCAGGAAGTTGCCTGAGCTCTCCCCAATTTCCCTCCTAAATAATGTTAAATCAAGCCTCTAAAAGAATTCTGAAGTGACAAAATCCATAAAAAGACAGAGTGAAACAGCTTTCCAGCCCAAAATAACTGAGAAATATAGGAAAGGTCTCTCACTTGCATGAAAGGAGAGCAGAGCCCAGTGCAAACAGTGTCCAGGCAAGCCAGAGGAAGGCTCTTAGTCACAGTACAGATCAATACCTGAGGCACAGTGGTCCTAGTTCAGCAGGCCAACTGTGAGACCTGCAGTCCCAGCACAGCAGGCAAACTGCCAGCACCAGAAGCCAGGGTACAATTAAGTGCAACTAGACCAAGTCATCCTAATGCAATGGGCAAGCCACTAGCCCCAGAGGTCCTGGTGCAGAAAGCCAGTGACCAGGCCCTTGTCCCCCAGTGCAAGAAGCTTGATACAGGAGTCCCTGTACCCTAGAAGCAGAGATCAGCTTCTAAAAAATGAGTAAAAATCAAAAAAGAGCCCTGACCATAGAAGGTTACTATGGCAACTCAGAAAATGACAGCTTTGTCAAAATGCCTACGTGTGAAGCATCAAAGGAAAATATGAAATGGTCTCAAGCTCAAAAAGTCCTCTTGGAGAGCTCAAAAAGTCAAGTAAGACAGGTAGAAGAAAAATTGAGAAAAGAAATGAGAACTATGTAAGAGGATTGGGGGGAGGCGGGGGAGGATCCAACAGCTTGGAAAAGAAAGCACGAAAATGGACTGAAGAAAACTACTCCAGAAAAAATAGAACTGGCCAAAACTGGGGGTGGGGGTGGAGTGGAGAAGTTTCTACTGAAGAAAACAACTAATCTAAAAGTAGAATTGGCTAAATGGAAAAGGAGGTACAAAAGTTAACTGAAGAAAAATTAGAAAAGGGCAAGTAGAGGCTAATGACTCTAGGAGACAAAAGAATCAGTCAAACAAAATCAAAAGAATAAAGAAACAGAGGAAAATGTAGAATACTTCACTGGAAAAACAACTGACCTAAAAGACAGATCCACGAGACATAATATAAGAGAGATAATACAAAAATTACTGGACTACCTGAAAGCCATGATCAAAAAAAAAAAAAAAAAGAAAGAAAGAAAGAACAAAAGAAAAAAAGAGCCGGACAGCATTCTTCAAGAAATTAACAAGGAAAATTGCCCTGATATCCTAGAACCAGAGGATAAAATAGTCATTGAAAGAATCCCCTTAACACCTCCTAAAAGAGATTCCAAAATTAATGAAAACTCCAAGGAATATTATAGCCAAACTCCAGAACCATTAGGTCAAGGAGAAAATAAGGCAAGCAGCCAAAAAGAAACAATTCAAATATCAAGGAGTCACAGTCAGGATTATGTAGGATTTACCAGCTTCTACATTAAAGGATCAGAGGACATGGAATATAATATTTTGGAAGGCAAAGGAGTTTGGATTACAACTAAGAATCAACTACCCAGCAAAACTGAGTATAATCTTCCTGGGAAAAAGATGGATATTCAATGAAATAAGGGACTTTCAAGCTGTCCTGATGAAAAGTCAAGAGATGAACACATAATATGATCTCCAAATAGAAGATTCAAGAGAAGCATAAAAGGTAAAAAAAGAAAAAAAAAAAACCCATGGTATTCAATGAGATAAAACTGTTTACATTCCTAAATGGGAAGATGATACTTAAACTCTAAAGAATTGTATCTCTATTAGGGCAGTTTAAAAGGAGTATATTTAGGGGGTATGGCTATAAGTTGACTCTGATGTGAATGATCAAAAAAAAATTTAAGAGATACAAATAGGATTGTACTGGGAGAAGAGGAAAGAGGAAGGCAGAATGGGGTAAATTATACAGCATAAAAAATCTACTGAAGTAGAGGGGAAAAAAGTGAAGAACTTTACTCTCATTGAATATGGCTTAAAGAGAGAATAATGCACACACACTGCTGAGTAAAGAAATCTATTATATCCTATAGGAAAGGAGAGAAGGGATAAAGAAAAGAGGGGAAGGGTGATAGAAGAGAGAGTAGATTGATGAAACAGTGGTAAAGGCAAAACACTGATGAGGAAGAACAAGGTGAAATTAGAGAGAGAGAGAGAGAAAAGTATAAATGGGAAAAATAGGATGGAGGGAAATACAGAGCTAGTTATCATAACTGGAAGTGAGAATGGATGATCTCTCCCATAAAAACAGAACCAAATAGCAGTGGATTTAAAATCAGAATCCTATAATATGTTGTTTACAAGAAACACATTTGAAGTAGAGAGACACAGAGTAAAGGTAAGGGGCTGGACCAGAATCTATTATGCTTCACCTAAAGTAAAAAACAGCAGGGGTAGGAATCCTGATCTCAGACAAAGCAAAAGCAAAAATAGATGTAGATTAAAAGAGACAAGGAAAGAAATTACATTTTGCTAAAAGGTACCACAGGTAATGAAACAATATCAGTACTAAATATACATACACAAAATGATATATCATCCAGATTCTTAGAGGAGAAGTTAAGGGAGTAACAGGAAGAAACTATACTAGTGGAGGACCTCAACCTCTCCCGCTCTGAACTTGATAAATCTAATTTCAAAATAAACAAATAGTTAAAGAGGTGAATAGAATTCTGGAAAAGTCAGATATGATAGACTCTGGAGAAAACTAAATGGGGATAGAAAGGAATATACCTTTTTCTCAGCAGTATATGACACCTATATAAAAACTGACCACATATTAGGGCATAAAAACCTTACATTTAAATGCAGAAAGGCAGAAATATTAAATGCATCTTTTTCAGATCATGATTCAATAAAAATTACATGTAATAAAGGACCATGGAAAGGTAGATTAAAAATTAATTGGAAACGAAATAATCTAATCCTAAAGAATGAGTGGTTAAACAACAAATCATAGAAACAATTAATAATTTCAAAGAGAAGGACAACAATGAGACAACATACCAAAATTTATGGGAGACAGCCAAAGTGGTACTGAAGGAAAATGTAATATCTCTAAATGCTTACATGAATAAAATAGAGAAAAAACAAATTATAAATCAGGCATGCAATTGAAAAAGCTGAAAAAAGAACAAATTAAAAATCCCTAATTAAACACCAAATTAGAAATTCTTAAAATCAAAGAAGAGATTAATAGAAAACTACTGAACTAATGAACAAAATAGCTGGTTTTATGGGAAGAAATACAATAAAATAGAAAAACCTTTGGTTATTTTTTTTAAAAAAAGAAGAAAACCAAATTACCCATATCCAAAATGAAAAGGGTGAATTCACTACCAAAGAAGATGAAACTTAATCAATAATTAGTAGCTATTTTGCCCAACTGTATGCTAATAAATCTGACAATCTAAGTGAAATAGATGAGTATTTCCAAAAATATAAATTGCTGAGATTAACATAAGAGGAAATAAAATACTTTAAACCCATTTTAGGAAAAGACACTGAACAAGCCATCAATGAATTCTCTTAAGAAAAAAAGTATCCAGGGCCAGACAGATTTACAAGTGGATTCTACCAAACATTTAAAGAGAAATCAATTCCAATACTACATAAACTACGTGGAAAACTGGGCAAAGAAGGAGTCCTAACAAATTCCTTTTAAGATACAAAAATGGTGCTGATACCTAGATCAGGAAGAGTCAAAACAGAGAAAGAAAATTAGACCAATTGTCCTAATGAAAATTGATGAAAAAAAATTTAAATATTAGCAAAGACATTAACAGTAATTTATCACCGGATGATATACTATAGCCAGATGGTATTTATACCAGGAATAGAGGGCTAGTTCAATATTAAGAAAACTATTAGTGTGACTGACTGTATCAATACTAAAACCAACTGAAATCTTACGATTATCTCAATAGATACAGAAAAATTTTTGACAAAATACAGCATCTATTTCTATTAAATATACAAGAGAGCATAGGAACAAATGAAGTTTTCCTTAAAATGATAAGTAGTATCTATCTAAAACCATCAGCAAACATTATCTGTAATGGGGATAGGCTTCTAGAAGCCCTTGCAATAAAATCAGGGATGAAACAAAAATACCCATTATCACCACTATTATTCAATATTGTACTAGAAATGTTGGCTTTAACAATAAGAGAAGAAAAAGAAATTGAAGGAATGAGAATAGGCAATAAGGAGACAAAACTAACACTCTTTGCAGATGATATGATTGTATACTTAGAGAATCCTAGAGAATCAACTAAGAAACTACTTGCAATAATTACCAATGTTAGCAAAGTTGCAGGATACAAAATAAACCCACATAAATCATCAGCATTTCTATATATTACCAAAAAAGCCCAGCAACAAGAGACAGAAAGAGAAATTCCATTAAAGTAAATGCTGACAATATAAATATTAAGGAGTTTACCTGACAAGACAAAGCCAGGAACGATATGAACACAGTTACAAAATACTTTTCACACAAATAAAGTTAGATCTAAACAATTGGAAAAATACCAATTGCTCATGTGTAGGCCAAGTTAATATAATAAAAATGACAAATCTACCTAAATTAATTTACTTATTCGGTGTCATACCAAACCACCAAAAATCATTTTACAGTTAGAAAAAATAACAAAGGGAAGAGCCAAGATGGCGGAGTAGAAAGATACACATTTCAAACCCACAGCCCATAAAATATCTGTAAAGAAGAACTCCCAACAAATTCTGGAGCAGCAGAAGCCACAGAACAACGGTGTGAAGGAGATTTCTGTTCCAAAAAGCCCTGAAAAACAGACACCAATGATCCCTCATGCCCCAGGACCCAGAGCAGAGCCCAACCCTGCCTTGGACATGCACAGAGGCTCCCAAAGCAGGCAGGAGCTCAGATCCACTGTTGAAGGTCTCCACAAAAACCCCTTGAGGGAACTGAGCCCTGTGAGGCCTCCCTGCCCCCACCTGAGCACCTGAACTTAATCACACACTGAATAGCAGCCCCACCCCCGCCAAAAGCCCTGAAGCTGGGGAGTAGCATTTGAATCTCAGACCCCAAGCCCTGGCTGGGAGGAGCAGGAGGCATGGTGGGTGTGGAGAGAACACTTAGAAGTCAAGTTACTGGCTGGGAAAATGCCCAGAAAAAGGGGGAAAAAAAATAAGACCACAGAAGGTTACTTTCTTGGTGAACAGATATCTCCTCTCTTCCTTTCTAAGGAGGAAGAACAATGCTTACTATCAGGGAAAGACACAGAAATCAAGGTTTCTGTATCCCAAACATCCAAAATAAATATTCAGTGGGCTCAGGACATGGAAGAGCTCAAAAAGGATTCTGAAAATCAAGTTAGAGAGGTGGAGGAAAAACTGGGAAGAGAAATGAGAGACATGCAAGAAAAGCATGAAAAGCAGGTCAACATCTTCCTAAAGGAGACCCAAAAAAATGCTGAAGAAAATAACACCTTGAAAAATAGGCTAACTCAATTGGCAAAAGAGGTTCAAAAAGCCAATAAGGAGAAGAATGCTTTCAAAAGCAGAATTAGCCAAATGGAAAAGGAAGTTCAAAAACTCACTGAAGAAAATAGTTCTTTCAAAATTAGAATGGAACAGATGGAGGCTAATGACTTGATGAGAAACCAAGAAATCACAAAACAAAACCAAAAGAATGAAAAAATGGAAGATAATGTGAAATATCTCATTGGAAAAACAACTGACCTGGAAAATAGATCCAGGAGAGACAATTTAAAAATTATGGGACTACCTGAAAGCCATGATCAAAAGAAGAGCCTAGACATCATCTTTCATGAAATTATCAAGGAAAACTGCCCTGAGATTCTAGAACCAGAGGGCAAAATAAATATTCAAGGAATCCACAGAACACCGCCTGAAAGAGATCCAAAAAGAGAAACTCCTAGGAACATTGTGGCCAAATTCCAGAGTTCCCAGGTCAAGGAGAAAATATTGCAAGCAGCTAGAAAGAAACAATTCAAGTATTGTGGAAATACAATCAGGATAACACAAGATCAAGCAGCTTCTACATTAAGGGATCGAAGGGCATGGAATATGATATTCCAGAAATCAAAGGAACTAGGACTAAAACCAAGAATCACCTACCCAGCAAAACTGAGTATAATACTTCAGGGGAAAAAATGGTCTTTCAGTGAAACAGAGGACTTTCAAGCATTCTTGATGAAAAGACCAGAGTTGAAAAGAAAATTTGACTTTCAAACACAAGAATGAAGAGAAGCATGAAAAGGTGAACAGCAAAGAGAAGTCATAAGGGACTTACTAAAGTTGAACTGTTTACATTCCTATATGGAAAGACAATATTTGTAACTCTTGAAACTTTTCAGTATCTGGGTAGTGGGTGGGATTACACACACACACACACACACACACACACACACACACACACAGCATAGAGTGAATTGAATAGGATGGGATCATATCTTAAAAAAATGAAATTAAGTGGTGAGAAAGCAATATATTGGGAGGAGAAAGGGAGAAATGGAATGGGGCAAATTATCTCTCATAAAAGAGGCAAGTATAAGACTTTCTAGTGGAAGGAAAAAGAGGGGAGGTGAGAGAAAAACATGAAGTTCACTCTCATCACATTCCACTAAAGGAAGGAATAAAATGCACACTCATTTTGATATGAAAACCTATCTTACAATACAGGAAAGTGGGGGAGAAGGGGATAAGCAGGGTGGGGGGGATGGTGGAAGGGAGGGCAATGGGAGGAGGAAGCAATTTAAAGTCAACACTCTTGGGGAGGGACAGGATCAAAAGAGAGAACAGAAGCAATGGGGGGCAGGATAGGATGGAGGGAAATATAGTTAGTCTAACACAACATGAGTATTATGGAAGTCATTTGCAAAACTACACAGATACGGCCTATATTGAATTGCTTGCCTTCCAAAGGGAAGGGGTGGGGAGAGAGGGAGGAAGAGAAGTTGGAACTCAAAGTTTTAGAAACAACTGTTGAGTTCTGTTCTTGCTACTAGGAAATAAGAAATACAGGTAAAGGGGTATAGAAAGTTATCTGGCCCTACAGGACAAAAGAGAAGATGGGGACAAGGGAAGGAAGGGATGATAGAAGAAAGGGCAAATTGGTGATAGGGGCAATTAGAATGCTCAGTGTTTTGGGGTGGGGGGAGGGGACAAATGGGAGGAAAATTTGGAACCCAAAATTTTGTGAAAATTAATGTTAAAAGTTAAATAAATAAATTTAAAATGAAAAAAAAAAGAAATGCGCATTTTACAGAAATCACAAGATATTTATAAGCTGTGGTATAGAACACTGTGCAATCCAACAAGTATACCTGAAAATGTCCTTAAAACTTGAAAAGAGAACCAAACGCATAGGACAAAACATAGCAAATGTGGACACAACTCTTTCAATAAAACAGCAAGACAGAGCATCTGTCCTGAAGCATCCTGAACCACCTAGAGTCTTCAGACACACAGGAAGTTATGAAACTGACTTTGTAATTATCAATTAATTTTTTTAAGCACACACCAAAAGAGATGGGGAAAAGAAAAAATAATAAAATTCAACTGAAAGAACAAAAGTTCAATAATATTAAGATAATTAATGAAAAAATGCAAAGGAAGTGGTCTAGCTGTACCAGATCTCAAACTATATTATAAAGCATCAATCATCAAAATTATTTAGTATCAGTTAAGAAACAGAGTGGTAGGTCAGTGGAATATTTAGGTACACAAGGTACAGTCATAAATAACTATGGTTATCTATTGTTTGATAAACCCAAGTTTCCAGCTTCTAGGATAAGAACTCACTATTTGATAAAAAGTGCTGAGAAAACTAAAAATGGTATTGAAGAAACTAGGCATAGACTACCATATACCAAGATAAGGTCATAATAGGTACATGATTTAGACATAAAAGTTGATACTACAAGCAAGGAACAGTTTACCTGTCAGATCTATGAAGAACAGAAGAACTTATGACCGAACAACAGAAAGAGAACATTATGAAATGCAAAATGAATAATTTTGATTACATCAAATTTAAAAAGTTTGCACAAAGCCAATACCATCAATACAAGAAGGAAAGCAGAAAGCTGAGAAACAATGTTTATAGCCAGTGTCTCTAATAAAGGCTTCATATCTAAAATATATTGAGAACTGAGTCAAATTTCTAAGAATGCCAGTCATTCCCCAATTGATAAATGGTCAAAGGATATGAATAGGCAGTTTTCAGATGAAGAAAATAAAGTTATCTATAGTTACATGAAAGAATGTTCTAAATCACTATTAATCCCAGAAGTGCAAATTAAAACTCTGAGGTACCACCTCAAACCTATCAGATTGTCTAATATGTCAAACAGGAAATGGTAAATGTTGGAAAAGATGTAGGAAAATTGGAACCCTAATGCATTGTTGGTGGAGTTGAGAACTGATGCAACCATTCTGGAGAGTAATTTGGAACTATGCCCAAAGGGCTATAAAATTGTGCACGCCACTTGACCCAGCAATACCACTTCTAGGTTTGTATCCCAAAGAGAGCATAAAGATGGCAGAAAACCCCACATGTACAAAATATTTATAGCAGCTCTTTTCTGGTGGCGGGGAGTTGGAAATTAGGAGGATGCCCATCAACTGGGGAATGGATGAACAAATTTTGCTACGTGATTGTGATGGAATACTATAATGCTATAAGAAATGATGAGCAGGATACTCCCAGAAAAACCTAAAGGATTTACATGAGCTGATACAAAGTAAAATGTACTGTGTACAAAGTAAGAACAACAGTGTCAGATGATCAGCAACACAACGATCCAAGACACCTCTGGAGGACCTGATGGATGCTCTCCATCCCCAGAGAAAGAACTGATGTTGCTGAATACACAATGAAGCAGACTTTTTTTTTTTTACTTTTTTTCCTGGAGGTTTTTTTTTTTGGTCTATGTTTTCTTTCACAATATGACTAATATGGAAGTATGTTTTGCATGACTATAGATGAATATATTAAATTGTTTGCCTTTTCAATAAGGGGAGTGGGGAGGGAAGGAAGAAGAGAATTTGGGACTCAAAGTTTTAAAGACAAATGTTAAAAATTATTCTTACATGTAATTGGGGGAAAAATAAAATACTAAATAATTTTTTAAAAAACAGGAGTACGAATATTAGATAGAATAGTGACAGAAACTTTACCATCCTGAACATATGGAGATTTGAGAGGGTTTGAGTTCAAATCCATTTTCAGACACTAGCAGTGTGATCCTGAAAAAGTCACTTAATCTCTGTCTACCTCAGTGTCCTCATCAACCTCACGGGGGTTGTTTAGAATAAAATGAAATAGTATTTTTAAAGTGTTTTGCAAACTTTAAAGTAGTATAAAAATACCTGTTGTTTTTGTTGTTAAAAACACACTAACTATGTAGGTCAAAGATCGTTCATTTCTGTAACTGTCATTCTATCTGTGCTCTCATAAGGAGATTACAGCCATTACAGTAATTCTCCAAATCACTGAACACTGTCTTGGTTGACCCATAGTGCCTGAGGACAACTCTATACAATAATCCTCAGAAACAAAGGGGATAAACGTGAGGTTGGGGAAAGGGGAGAGCTTGCCAATTGCTCATCAGAAATATAAGGAGAAAAGGGATCGTAAAAACGGGAAAAGAACCCACATGTACAAAAACATTTATAGCAGCTCTTTTGTCGTGGCTAAGAACTAGACATTGAGGGGATGCCCATCATTTGGAGAATGGCCAAACAAGTTGCGGTGTATTAATATAATGGAATACTATTGTGCTATAAGAAATGACCAACCGGAGGACTTCAGAAAAACCTGTAAAGACTTCTATGAACTGATGCTGAATGAAATGAGCAGAACCAGAGGAACATTGTTCATACTAACAGCCGCAGTGTGTGATGACTGATTTTGATAGACTTGGCCCTTCTCAACAATGCAAGGACCTAAAACAATTTCAAAGGACTCATTATGGAAAATGTCATCCACATTCAGAGAAAAAACTATGGGGTCAGAATGGAGAGTGAAGCAGACTACTTTGTTTTTGGTTTTGTTTTGTTTTTCTTTCTCATGTTTTCTCTCATTCGTTATAATTTTTCTGTGTAACATGGCTAATGTGAAAGTATGTTTAATAGGAAAGTATGTGTAGATCCCATATCAGATTGCATGCTATCTTGGGGAGGGAGGGGAAGAAAGTTTAAAACTTATGGAAGTGAATGTTGAAAACAAATATAACTAAATTAATAAATCAGGGGGGAGAAAAGAAATATAAGGAGAGCTTCAGAGACAGACGGAGCCTTTTCCTGCCTTCCTAAAACCATAATATGAATTCCGTATCATACACAATATACCAAGATCTAGTTGGTTTCAAGGAGGATATAGGAATGGATCAGCAGCTCTGTCACTGCAAGGGGACACAATGTGACCTTGGTATAGGAACCAATGCCCATTCAAGTATAGGGGCAAGAATTATATCTTATCTAACCTTTGTGTCCAAACACAATAGATACTAAATAAATGTTATTTTAAGTGTCAAATTGTAGGAGAGAAAGTGAGGGTTTCTGAAACATCCTTTTTTGAGAGGGGAAGGACATCTAAGCTTTTAGGGAGATTTCAGGGAGAAGAATAGAAGACAGGTACGAAGTTAACTCTGTCATCTCTTAAGATACCAGAGGAAAATGGGTTGAAGTGGGTCATAATTCCACCTTGTTTCTACTCACCCTGTAATACTCCTTAACCACTAGTTAATTCTGGTCTGACAGCTTAAGAGTACAACCAAAGTAACCACATTCTTTTGTCAAAAGCTCTCTCACAAGCCTTTAATTGTAGGAAGCTATGACAAACAAGACCAAACTTTACCATCCTGGACCACAGAGCAATATTCTACTTCAGGGTTTCTCTTGTTCTGTCTTGTTTCCTTAAAGAGAGGCTAAACAGTATTTTCTCTTCCTGTAGAAATGCATTCAGACTACTCAAAAACCATGAAAGCCAACCACAACTGAATAGGAAATTTCACAATCTGATTCTTTATTTCTGTTGTTTCTTCTTGTACCATATCACCCTTTCTGCAGCAACCTGTATAAAAATGCTGCTATAGCTTTGCTGTTAGCAGCTTACCACCAATCTCACAAAAAGAAAAGTGCCAGATAAAGAATTAGCCAAATGATCAAGTCCTGGCAAAGTGTGTGTGTGTGTGTGTGTGTGTGTGTGTGTGTGATTAATGTTGCCCATTAAGCAAATTAAGATTACCTTTATCTTCTCATAATTTTCACTTATTTCTCTTATCAGTGCTTTGTTTTCATCACGTAAGTAAATGTTTACACACTTAGGTACTCGCAGATATAAAACTTTTTTGTTATGTGATCAAAATCTGTTACGAAAGAGAATTGTTGCAAAATTAATGTTCAGCCAAATTTTCTAATATTGATTTCAAATTAATGTGCTGACAACACTTCTAAGGGGCACATGTTATATATATTCTCCTTCGGAAAAATCTGATCTTTATGGATGAATATGACATAATTTTCAAAAGAGTAGATACATTCATTTGGATTATGAAGCTGAACAGGGCAGTTAAATTTTATTCACTATTAGCTTTAGGAAATGTCTCACATTCTGGTGACTGGGAAATCCACATTTTAAAACTGCTCATGTTCAGTCCCCTCTCTGTCTATCCTCTCCCTCTCCTCCTGCTTCTTCCCTTCTTCCCCCTAGGCCCCAGCTACTCACAGGAGGGTAAGAAGATTAATGAGCTGATTTCTGGAAAATGCTTTGAACTTTTTGGAAGAAGGTGCTATATAAATATAAGGTATTATTTTTCGTATTATTCTAAGAGACATTTTCATTCACTTTAGTAAGAAACATAATACATCTAACTCCTTGCCTGCTTATTTTAACAATGAAAATTAATCAAATTTGAAGCCTCTTTAGAAACCACATTATGGAAACACTATTTTGTAGGTTGAACACTTTCCCAGTTCACTAGCTTAATGCAAAAATAGTACTGTTCTTTTAACAGGGAGAAAAAAAAGATGAAAAGTTATGGCCTCTCAACAAATTGCCTACATCTGAAATTAAATTAGAAATTTTTGGATAACTGAAGATTACGCCTTTAAGCATCAAAACTTTCTTTGAGGTTTTGATGATTCTTTTTCTTTTCATATCACAGTCATTTCCAAATATAGTCAGTCCCCAGTCCAATAGTGAGTTTTCTTTTACAATAAAAAGAGGGGAAAAATAAGCAAAACTAACACGTCCAACAGTACATTCAATGTTCTACATCCACCGTTTCCCCTACCTCTCCAAAGAAGTTTCCAGATACTTCACTTAATTCAGCCTCTGGGACCAAGCAGAACAAGTCTAATACTTCTACCACGAGATTGCCTTTCAAGAATTAGAGAAGAGATATCAAGACCACCTTTTATCTTCTCTAGGCTAAATAGGGCCAGTTTCTAGAAACGACGCCTTTCAGCATCCTGACAGAGCTCTTAGGTAGGAGATAATCCCGGACAGTTCCCAGGATACTTCCTAAAATGGGGGACCAACTACTGAAAACACCAGAACAGAGTGGGGCATTAGTGTTCTAACTTAGGACATTTTGCTACTCAATGCAGTCTAAGATTTCTTGTAATTAAATTACAAATAAATTCTATTCAATAATAAATTCAGTGATTATATGGAGACAAATCACCTCAAGGTCAACACAAAGACAGAAATCAAAGAAAAATACAATCCTATCCTTGCAATTACACTAAAAAAAGTAAATCTTTCTTCCTAAAGACAAAGATTTACTCATTTCTGCTTCCCTGATGTCTACATTACTATCAGGATATAGACTACTTAAAGAGGAATTGTGACTATATATAGATCAGAATTCTAGGGAAATATTTTATGCAGTCATTCAGTCATTTCAATTGTGTCCAACTCTATGTGACCCCATTGGGGTTTTCTTAGCAAAGATACTGGAATGGTTTACCATTTCCTTCTCCAGCTCATTTTACTAATGAGGAAACTGAGACAAAGAGGGTTAAATGACTTGCCTAGGGGGACACAGCTAATAAGTATATGAGGATACATTTGAACTCACAAAGATGAATCTTCCTGACTCCAGGCCCACAGCTCTACTTTGCCACTTAGATACTCATTATATTGTAATAACTACTATCAAAATATGATCAAATTTCAAAAATTATTTCCTATCTCTCCCTTTATGCCCATTCCCAATATCAACACTAAGTTAAGGTCTTTACTTCTACAAATTAAAATTCTAGAGATGGTTCTTCTGAATCCAGATTCTGCATCCTCTACCACCTCCACCACCATTTCAATCTATCTTGCAAAATAATGCCACACTAACCCACCACATCTGCTAATTTGGTCATGTCATTTCACGGTTTCCTATTACATACTCAATTATGTCTACATTTATCACCTGGATTTCAAGTACCCCACATTTCAAAATTATGTATAGTAGTCCATGACGATGTTAATAACAATGCATAGCAATTGTATGATATTAAGCAATTGGAGAATTCTACTTCAGGAAGGAGTTTCATTCTAATTTCATTCTATTCATTGTTCCTTTTAATCTCTAATACCTTCCTCCTTCTCCAATCCAAACAATATAATTCATATCAGTAATCAAGCATTCTCAAATTTAAGTTCAAAACATGCCTTTAAAGTATTTATACTTTATAATACTATTCAACGACTTCAGTCAGAAGTCAATAATAATAGAAAGTATCTTCAAAAGGTAACATTCTGTAAAATATTCCTTCCTTTGATTACAGAAACATAATTGAATACCAGTTAAGAAGTAGACAGGATTTTGGTTAGATCTTGTTTACAAGTAAATGTAAATGCTGTTATAACACTGCATGTCCTTAATGCATTAGTGTCTTTAAAAAAGAAAAACTCCAAAGAGGAGGAACATTCATTTAAAGGAAACAAGAAAAATAAAGGTACTAGCTATCCTGGTTTCCTAGATCTGTTTACTGAGTTAGATTGAACTTAATCTGAAAGAAAGCAGAAGTTACCAAATGTCCATTGGATGGACAGATAAAAATAGGGGTAAATAGCATTTTTATAATACATGAAGCTTATCATGGAGAAGTAACTGAATAAAAAAGCAGATGACATTAAGGAAATATATAAGCATAATTATCACAAAAGGAGATTTCTAATCAAAAGACACAAGAAATACTTGTTGCCATCAATAAGAGTAACCTTTTTCCATCTGGAAAAAGTATATAATACCATGGCAAGTTCAAAATAACACAGAAATTTGCACTGGTGAACACAAAAATGCTCATGCAAATATGTTATTATGCAACTAGTTCCAAGCTGGTTGCAAAATGGAAATCCAAGAGAACACAAGTATTTTCTGTGAATTCTTCACAATTTATCTCACAACCAAGTTGGAATCTTGGAACTGTTGCTTTAGCACAAGTCCACTTAGCGATACTTGTCTAAGGCAAAGAGAATTTTACGAGTAAATATCCCAGAACAAAATATTCCTTAAAGACTGTTTTTCATATCTGCAGTGACATCTAGTGCTAAGAAACAAAAAAGCATTTTATGACACAAGATTTACAACAGTACTGACTCTAATTATCATCATCAAATCAAGTGCAAACATGAGAAAAAGAAAAAGGAATGCTGATAGCTGAGGGGAAATAGCAACATAACTTTTCCCTTCCCAGTAACAACTTAACTTTGCCAAACTGTCTTTCGCTGTCTTGCCAAAAAAAGTCAGAGTGCTTTTTTCACTTAAATAAGTTATGACAACAAACAAATGATTATATATGTATGTTTTAAAGAAGCATCTCTTATGTTTCTAAAAAAAATAGCGAACGTTTTTAGTCCACAAAGTTGTAAATGTCACCAGAGATCATACTGTCCAAGGTGCAACAATAAAAGCAAGTTATCTAGTTTGAATTATCTTTAAAACCACTTCAGAGAAGAATTGGAATATAGTAAAAACCACACCAAATAAGCACAGTTCATTCAAATTTGGGGATGTCAGAAGTCAAACCACTTGTCCCCAATATAACTGCACAGAGTAAAAGTATCATAAAATGGTTGTTCTATGAGGTAGGTGTTACTGCCAGGCCTCAGCAAGACAGAAAGACACACCCCTACCCCCAGTGCCCCAACTCCTCCCACATACACACTCATTGCAGCATCCCCAGCCCCCCCCCCCCAAAAAGTATGAGCTATCTCCTTATTCTAACATGCAAGACAGAAAGGCAGGAAAGAAAATAATATAAAAGTGAAATACATTTTAGTGAACTCATTTTATTTATCAGTCCCTGCGCTAAAAAATTTAAGCTATGGAGTGAAAAAAATGTCAGAAAACAGAATCTACTGTTTCCGTCAGTACAGTAACTAGAGCTTTGTTATCTTGAACAAGTAATTTAACCTCTCTAAGCCTTGGTTTCTTAATCCACAAAATGGGATGGGAGGGAGAAGGGGGGAAAGAAAGATGAACTAGATAATCTCCAAAGTCCCTTCTGACTTTAGAGTGTTATGCTTAAAAGCAGAGACCATGACCTTAAACATGCTCATATGAGCATTTGTTGTTCTGTCATTCAGTCACGGCTGACTCTTCTTGACCCCATTGGGGATTTTCATGGCAAACATACTGAGTGGTATTTTCCCTTTTCTAGCTCATTTTGCAGATGAGGAAACTGAGGCAAACAGGGTTAAGTGATTTCCCCAAGGTCACACAGTTAGTGTCTAAGAGGCCAGATTTCAGCTCAAGGAGATGATTTTTCATGACTCCAGGCCTGGCACTCTATCCACTGAGTCACTTAACTGTCCCATACAAGCATTATTTAGGGTGAGCATATGTTGCTATCTCGTATCATACAACTTTACTCTGTGCATTTCTGGACCTTCACTGCATTAGGTTGAAATCGCAGACTATATATAAAGCTGTTCATCACAAGTAAGTACCAATGGATGCCATGGGTCTTAATAGTGGGAGCACCAGGAAGAGAACCATAATGTCTTAACAAAAATAACTTCTATTGAAAGTCATGAAAAAATCAAATGGGACAGCTCCCATTCTGAGCAAGTGGGAAAAGAATATGCTAGAACCATTGCTAAATGGCTTCCTATACTGGAGCCTTCTGGCATCAACAGCATGGAGGAGTCAATGATACAAATAAGGCACTGTCTTTTATTCAGAACTCCCACACGTATATAACTTACAGAAATGCAGAAAGAAATCTTTACAAAGTTGTTATAAAAAAGAAAGTTCTACTGGTACATCTACCTGCATGAGATTTTACATATGAGTAGCTCTTACCAGTTTCAAACAATGGTCATTACTATAGCTGAAATCAAGAGAGACCTTTTGTTTACTCTAAGTTTTCTACAAATTCCCTGTCTCCTACAGATGCCTAAGCAGTTGTGCTTTTACTGAAAGACAAGATTTTAAAAGAACGATCAAGTAATGCTATTACAGAATTATGGAATTGAGATGGACCTCAGTGGCCAGATAGTTTGATCTGTAATTGACAAAACACCCAATTAATACGCAATAAACAGTCATCCAATCTTTGCTTAAAGACATCCAATGGGAGGGAACACAATGAGGAAGCATCCTCATTGACTTTTAGATAGATCTAATTGTGAAGTTTTTCCTGAAAGAAAACTTAAATTTGCCTTTTTGCAACTTTCAATCTCTGCTCTTAGATGTAGTTCTCCTTGAAATATTAATAGCCTTTTAAATAGCTATCATCTTCCATTCTATCATTTCCAATGCAAAACATCACCAGTGCCTTCATATGTTATGAACTAGCCTGGTTGTCCTCCTCTGGATTATCTCCAGCTATCCAATCTTTTCCTAAATTGTGGCAGGCAGAACTGTCTAAGCAGGGATACAGTTTTAAGTTTACAGTTTTAATTAAGGACAACATGTCTCTCAATGAAGCCTAAAAGTTCATTATATTTTGAGGGTCTGATAGTTAAAAAAAAAAAAAAATTTTATTAAGCTTAAATTTCTTTCCAAGAACAACAAAATTTCTTTCTTATTTAAAACTAGTCAGTCACTTGAACAAAAGGAAAAATTACAGCAAAAAGAATTTTTGATAATTCAAATAAGTATTCCTAATACAGCTGGTTTTTATGACTTTGATATGGACTAATCAACAAAATATAACCTAAATCATTATTATTATTTTTGGGTTTGGGAATTATTATATTTGGTTTATCTAGTAAACAAGAAAAACTCAAACAAAAAGTTCAACTGAGCTCTGCACCACCACCCCTATCCCTCATCATTTTTTAGGAGACAGGAGGAAAAGATAAGGAAAAAAAGAGCTATATAAAAGACTTTTCAAAAATAGCAATTTTCAAGCTATTCCTTGAGGTTAGTGACGACCATACCGAAAAGAGCCAACAAGTATTTATTAACAGCCTGCTATACATGCTAAACATTGTACTAAATGCTAGATCACAGAACGGAAGGAAAAAAAAGGCCCTTGCTCTCAAGGAACTCACAGTCTAACGAAGGCAACATGAAAACCACTATATACATATGAAACATATAGAAGAAAAATCAGAAATAACCTCAGAGGGAAGATGCTGGTATTAAGAGGGATCAAGAAAGGCTTCTTGGAAAAGGTGGGACTCAAGCTGAGACTTGAAAGAAGCCAGGAAGAGGAGATGAGGAGAGACAGTTACATAGCTTGGGACAGTCAGAGAAAACGTCTGGAGTTAGGAAATAGAATGTCTAGGGTGAGAAGCAGTTGGTGTTACTGGATGATAGAAAAAGAGTGGAAAGAAGGTAATAGGTGAATCCATGGAAGTTCACAAGATAACAAAGAGAAATAATACAGTGGGAGAACAGATGAAGGCCGAGGACAGAATCTTGGGTAACACTTCCAGTTGGCAGGCACAGCCTGGATAAGGTTGCAAAATAGACTGAGAAGTTGTCAGACTGGCATGAAGAAAACCAGAAACACCAGCATTTCCAAAACCTAGAGAGTGTCAGGAAATAGAGGGTGACCTCTATTAACCTCTTTAACAGCGTCAAGATCAAGAAGGATGGAAAGGCCATTAGATTTGGCAAATGAGGAATCATTGGCGACTTTGGAGAGAGCAGCTTCAGATGAATGTTGGGGTCAGAAGACAAGCTGCAAAGAATTAAGAAGTGAGTGAAAGGAAAGGAAGTGAAGCCCTCAGTTGTTTTTTGAGGGTTTTTTGAAGATGGGAGAGTCATGGACATGCTTGTAGGTAAGATAGAAGTCAGAAACAGGGAGAGATTGAAGATGAGTGAGAAAGTAGGAAAGAGAGAGGAGCAATCTGCTGGAGAAAACAGGATGAAATGGAGTCACTTGTGCACATACTAGGGTTTATTTTAGCAAAGAGAAGAACCCCTCTTCATGTGAGACAAGGGTGAAGGAGAATTATCATGGGAGAAGACATTTGAGTGATATAATTTCAAGAAAGGGGGAGGAGTTCTTGGCAAATAGCCTAAACTTTCTCAGTGAATTACAAGGCAAGTTTCTCAGCTGAGGAGGGGGAGTTATCAAGGTTTGAGAGGGATGAAAAGGTTTGGAAATGCTGCAGTGTTGAGTGGAATAGTGAGTTAATTAGGGAGGTGGAGAAGGATTGCTTTGCAGCAGTGACAGCCCATTTGAGACTACATAACATAAATTTGTAGCTGTCCTAGTCAGCACAGTTTGATGGTCTTACTTCCAGCTTTGTTCAGCAGCACATGAATAGGAGTTAAGATAGTGGGTGTTGGAGTAAATCACAGCTAAACCTGAGGCTTGGCAGGAAAAGATTGGCAAGAGAATGCAAGCCACAGGCCTCAGGAAGATAGCAGTGGAGCATCAAACTTGTTCATCAAGGGGTCAAGATACAGAAGGGAGGAGAATGTAGCCAATGCAGGGATGATGAGAGGGAAAGAACTGGGTAGTGGAGGGTGTGCAGGTTACAGTAAGGATAAAAAACAGGGTTAGAGAGTTGCAAGGCACAGAGAGAGAAGGAATGACAAGAAATTCAGAGGAAATTTCATGAATACACAATTGGAATATTTATGAGTAATAGCAATATCAGGTATCCACGACACTTTTCTTAAAAGATCAAATCTCAAGTCTCCTTTTCATTCACAATCTACGTTGTAGAAAAGAGCAATACCGCAGTTACGTAAAAGTAAGTCTTACCTTGTCAGTAAAGGTAGATGAGGACTCAGGACAAGCTGGTTACACTAAAAACAATTCTTATGCATGCCCCAATAAATGAGTGACAAAAGAACAAATGCTAATAACTCACTAGAGCAATGATGCCTGCCTAGAAAATAACCATGACTCTCCTGTTTAAGGAAAAGATCAGAAATGAACCAAAGCACTACAGAACGTTAAGTCTGACCTTGGTCATAAGCAAAATCAAAGAGTCATAGTTAAAGAGAACTATAAAATACGCAAATAAATATGAGCTAATAAAAAATTAGTATCATTTCAAAAAGAGCAAATCTTTCCTTGACATTTGTGGAAATAACAGAGCAGATGGAGTATAAATAGTGGACATAATCTTTTTTAGGTTCCAATGTAGTGACAAACAAAAAATATACTACATTTATATTTTTAAGGATTGTTATACATTACATCAACAACTACAGTAAGGGAAAAGGCCAATTTCAATGTCAGACTGAGAGGAGAGAGCCAAAAACAAAAAGGAAGGTTCAGATAATCAGAGAAACCAACATTTCTGTAAATATTTATAAACTGTAGAAAAAGAGAACTGAAACAATAACTAAGGTGATCCCATACTGCAAACTTTGTAAGTCAAATAATAAATCAAATTCAGAAAACCAGTGTTTTAATGTAGCCTCAGAGCCTAAGTTGATAGTAAACAATTTACAAAATACTCATCAGGGTGTTTTACTAGGGAAGGAAAACCTAAATATGAAGTACATCAGAATTTGGTTAAAAAAAAAACACCACCACCTTAATATCAAAAGACCAAGATAACAACTTGTGTTGAGAGAAATGTATATGAATGAACATAAACACACACACACACACACACACATCATTCACATAGAAAATATTAGTGGATTTGGGGTCTACATCAAAGTAGCCTTGTTGTTCAGGGTCTGTAAAATAGTATCTATCTTATGAGGCCCCAAAAGGCCTGCCTCACACCAGGTAAGAGCAGGAAGTAGTATGGGAACTAGGTCAAGAAGCAGTAGCTACAGGGCTGGAGAAGGCCTTGAGGGGGCCATTCCTTTACAGCAAGCAAAATCTGACTCTGAAACTCCTCTCCACTGCTCCTAGTACTGTCCTCTGGGACGAAGCACAGCAACCTAATTCATCTTCCACATCACAGCCCTTCAAATATTTGAAGAGAGCTATCATATCCTTTGCTTTAAGTTTCACAAACGTTAACAAAATTCTCATAATACCAAAACCTTTTGTTATCGTTCATCTTTTGTTCTAGTTGAGGACCAATGATGTCACAAGGATGATGTCTTAACTCAAGTGTGAACTGGATTTAAGTGAGGCAGGGCTGTGCAAAGCTATCAGCTTCACTCTCTCCTCCAGTCAATGAACTGCAGTGACAAGACAAAAGTCAAGATGGCTGACAATGGCCTAGCATGCAGCAGGTGAGTGTGGCCTTTCTTCACCGTCGGAGATACTAGGCCTCTGAACGTACCTAAGGTTACGCTGGGTTTTGGGGTTTGTGTGTTTGGCCTTTTGGCTACTATGTTACGCGGTTGACTTTTTTGGAGCTTGTAGATTGCTAAAGTTCTCAGGTCTTTTCCTGGTCTTTGATAAGGCTCTAGCACCCCTAGGGTTGTGTCTTGGGACAACGGCTGGAAATTGTATACTTAAGCAGTAGCAGAAAAGAGACGTGTACTAAAAAAAATTCATTAAATAAACAGATTTGAGTGTGTGTTCCCCCACTCAAAACTCTGCCTTTCTCCTCTCTTCCCTCCCTTGCAATTTCATTGGTTCCCATATTAAAGTGTTTAATTATTCCTTTGCAAAGAGAAACAACAAACAACTAGAAACTATGTGTCAGATTCAAACAAAGAGAATTCAAAAGTGTCTGATCTCAAGGCATTAGTTCTGTGAATGGTTAGTTATCGGTCCTCCAAAACATCACACTGGCAGTAATCTTTAGAGAACACTGAACTTATTTTGTTACTTTGCTTTTCATCTTGAAAAATATTTACTAGAATATTAGAAAAGTTGACCATAAATTCATGGATAATTACAAAGTGAAGCTGACAAGTTAATAAACTGCTTAATAAGGTTAATACAGATGGTAAAATCTATTCTTTTGGGAATAGGTACGATGAAATGAGAAAGTATGCAAAAGTACTTTAAAAAGTTTAAAGTGATATATATACACACATATATACATACATATATATTAATACTGCCTATAAACAAATTACGTATTGTGTCTATTTTGTGGAAAAAACTGAGAAAGCCCCAGGGCATTTTGCAGTCACCACACTCTCCAAAGCCCAACCTAATCCCCTATTGTTTCCTACACAGACACACTGCCCCAAAATCCAGTCATTTTGGACACTTTAATTAGCAAGGTAAATGAGACTGAAAGTAGGAAGCATTAGGTGAGCAGTAAGAAATGTTAAACTGGTTAGCAGATCAAAACTGCAGCAGCAAATGCAAAGGACAACCACTCTGAACACTGACAACCAATAATAGCCTTTGGTATTTATGATAACATCCAATCATATTGTGTCCTTTACTAACAAAACCATCCCTCACTTTATGATACTACAAGAGAAATCCTGAGAAAATGGCAAAGTGAAAGGTATTGTAGAAAGAGCTCTCCTCACATTAAAGAATACAAAAACCTTAAAATATAGAAAGTTCAGCAATGACAATGAGAAAAATAATAATAAAAAGGAAAAAATTGGAATTGATAAGAAAACAAAATCCAACAATTTGCTTCAGACACGAAATAGTTAAAAAAAACAATGTGTAATACTGGTATTAATTATTCATTAAATATTTGATAGAATTTGCTCAAAACAATCAGCTCATTCCAACTTTTTTCTTTAGATGTTCATTTATGGATTATGTCTCTTCCTATGAGGAAATTAATACAAATATATAGCATCAAGAGTCCTTCTCCCATGAATAAGTGATTAAAGAATATGAACAGTTTTTTTTTATTTGACATTCATTTTAACAAAATTTTGGGTTCCAAATTTTCTCCCCTTTTATCCCCTCCCCCCGCCAAACACCAAGCATTCTAATTGCCCCTATGACCAATCTGCTCTCTCTTCTATCATCCCTTTCTGCCCTTGTCTCCATCTTCTCTTTTGTCCTGTAGGGCCAGATAACTTTCTATACCCCTTTACCTGTATTTCTTATTTCCTAGTGGCAAGAACATTACTCGACGGTTGTTCCTAACACTTTGAGTTCCAACTTCTTTACCTACCTGCCTCCCCACCCCTTCCCTTTGGAAGGCAAGCAATTCAATATAGGCCAAATCTGTGTAGTTTTGCAAATGACTTCTACAATAGTTGTGTTGTATAAGACTAACTATATTTCCCTCCATCCTATCCTGTCCCCCATTACTTCTATTCTCTTTTGATCCTGTCCCTCCCCATGAGTGTCGACCTCAAATTGCTCCCTCCTCCCCATGCCCTCCCTTCCATCATCCCCCCCACCCTGCTTATCCCCTTATCCCCCACTTTCCTGTATTGTAAGATAGGTTTTCATACCAAAATGAGTGTGCATTTTATCCCTTCCTTTAGTGGAATGTGATGAGAGTAAACTTCATGTTTTTCTCTCACCTCCCCTCTTTATCCCTCCACTAATAAGTCTCTTGCTTGCCTCTTTTATGAGAGATAATTTGCCCCATTCCATTTCTCCCTTTCTCCTCCCAATATATTTCTCTCTCACTGCTTGATTTCATTTTTTTAAGATATGATCCCATCCTCTTCAATTCACTCTGTGCACTCTGTCTCTATGTGTGTGTGCGTGTGTGCATGTGTGTGTGTGTAATCCCACCCACTACCCAGATACTGAAAAGTTTCAAGAGTTACAAATATTGTCTTTCCATGTAGGAATGTAAACAGTTCAACTTTAGTAAGTCCCTTATGACTTCTCTTTGCTGTTCACCTTTTCATGCTTCTCTTCATTCTTGTGTTTGAAAGTCAAATTTTCTTTTCAGCTCTGGTCTTTTCATCAAGAATGCTTGAAAGTCCTCTATTTCATTGAAAGACTAATTTTTCCCCTGAAGTATTATACTCAGTTTTGCTGGGTAGGTGATTCTTGGTTTTAGCCCTAGTTCCTTTGACTTCTGGAATATCCTATTCCATGCCCTTCGATCCCTTAATGTAGAAGCTGCTAGATCTTGTGTTATCCTGATTGTATTTCCACAATACTTGAATTGTTTCTTTCTAGCTGCTTGCAATATTTTCTCCTTGACCTGGGAACTCTGGAATTTGGCCACAATGTTCCTAGGAGTTTCTCTTTTTGGATCTCTTTCAGGCGGTGTTCTGTGGATTCCTTGAATATTTATTTTGCCCTCTGGTTCTAGAATCTCAGGGCAATTTTCCTTGATAATTTCATGAAAGATGATGTCTAGGCTCTTCTTTTGATCATGGCTTTCAGGTAGTCCCATAATTTTTAAATTGTCTCTCCTGGTCTATTTTCCAGGTCAGTTGTTTTTCCAATGAGATATTTCACATTATCTTCCATTTTTTCATTCTTTTGGTTTTGTTTTGTGATTTCTTGGTTTCTCATCAAGTCATTAGCCTCCATCTGTTCCATTCTAATTTTGAAAGAACTATTTTCTTCAGTGAGCTTTTGAATCTCCTTTTCCATTTGGCTAATTCTGCTTTTGAAAGCATTCTTCTCCTTATTGGCTTTTTGAACCTCTTTTGCCAATTGAGTTAGCCTATTTTTCAAGGTGTTATTTTCTTCAGCATTTTTTTGGGTCTCCTTTGAACAGGTTTTTTAAGTAAATTATAAAACTATAACCTATTCTACAAGCTACTTTTAAAATGACCAAAGAAAACATGCTCCAAACCACTCTAGTAAGAGAAATTACTTGAATACAATATATAGCAACATTCAGTGTTCAAGGAAAATGTAGTATGTGGAAAAATATGGTATACTCTTAGAGGGATGTTCAGATGGTCTAACCATTCTGAAAAGCAATTTGGAATTATGCAAGAAAAGTGACTTAAATTGAAAAAGTCACTAAGAAAAACATGAGTAATTGAAAAACTAGTAAAGATTCTAGGAAAGAAAAAATAAAAGATTTTTTCCTTATGGCAGAATATTACATAATTTTCAAATGTAACTATCAAATGTTTGTACTTTGTCACAAGAAACAGTTCAATATGAAAGGTACTTGAAATGACTACTAAAGATACAAAGTTTAAATAAAACATGTTTTTTTAAAATTAATGATTAAATAATAGATTTGATTGTGTTATCTAGGGAATATCCTCATAAGACTATCATATGTTACATCAATGGCCAAGTATAACACTATCCAAGATGTCCAATTCACACATCTGATAAATTAATTTTCCTAATGCATAGGTATCACCATGTTACTATCTTACCAAAGAACTTTTGTAAGCTCCCTACTGTCTGCATCACTGGTTTTCAGGAAACTGAATCATTTCCGTTTGAATTGTCTTAGGAAGATTCTGAAGATCACCTGGCAGGAAAAGGTACCAGACACTGAGGTCCTTACTTGAACTAAACTGCCAAGTATTAAAACTTTGCATCAGGGAGCACAACTCTGATGGGCTGGGAACATTTTTTTTTTTTAATGCACGATGCAGAACGCTCAGCATGGCATGCCCACGTTGGAGAAGGTGCTGTGCTCTATGAGTAAAGCAGAATTGAAGTAGCTCAAAGGAAATGCAGAAAATGCAAATTTAGAGAAGCCACCCCAAATGTTCACATGGACTATCTATGCCCAATCTGTGGGAGAGCATTCCAAACCTGGACTGGTCTGATCAGACAGAATTGGACACAATGAAACCTGACTTTATCATAATGATGTCATTTTGGTCCTCTTCAAGAATGAAGGACAACAACAAACCAACCAATCAATCACTGGTTTCCAAGGTACAATTTATATACCCTTGGGGGTGGGCAAATCAATCTACTGGGACATGGAAGGTAAATATTAGAATATTTATTTTTATTTTATCTAAAAAAGAGAAAAATTAAGTTTAACTCATATTTAATATGCAGGTTAACACTGGCACTCTCACCTGGTCCATGTGTCAGTTGGCCCGATGTCACATTTGGATTCAAGATATCCGGAGGGAAAAATAGGAATTGCACAAAGTACAGGAGTTTGCCTCAGTCATTGTTCACACTGGAGTTTCCATGTGCCAGGTAAAATGGGTTCAAGGATTATATTATCTACTTTTAACTGGAACTTTCTGTTTGGAGGGCAGATAGGAAAGTTCCTCCCCAAAGCTTTCACTTAGGGAAGGTGCTGAGGGCACTCCTCTTTTCATTCCCAACTGGAGTGCATTCCTATAGACTCCTCAGTCACAGTTCCCCTTCTTGCTCAGGCCCTGCTTTCTACTTCCATTGGTGAGTCGTATCTTCCCATTAAACTGTAAGCTCCTTGAAGGTAAGGGCTATCTTTTTTGTATTTGCATCCCCAGGGCTTAGCTTAATGCCTGGCAAATAGCAGGCATTTAATAAATGTTTAGTGACTGATCCATAATATAGAAAAATAGCTTTTAAAAGACCCCCCACAAAGAAATTACAGATTGACCATAATTCCAATAATGCAAGGACAAAAAAATTAGCAGAGTGGATATTTCACTCCCAGGAACTCTTTTACCTTAAAAGACGAAAACAATGACAATCTAAACCAATTTGACAATAAGTCAGCCCCCCAAAAAGTGAAGTTATAAGAATATTTATACTCACTTTGAAACACAATTTTCGTGGATTTTTAAAGTATTTGTTTAAAATATGCAAAAAGGAAACATCTTCCAATTAGACTTCAAGAATGACTGAATGACATAAGGGAAGAGGGAAATTTACTAGATGGAAATTTTCCACAAAAATCTTGGCATATGGAGTGGATGGGACTGAAAAAAATGAGTATCTTAAGTAGCACAACTAATGCACTTTTTCCACCTGTAACTTTGTATCTTTGTTAAGAATCTTTTCCAGATATGACGGCCATTAAAAAACAATTACGGAAATAAACTAAAATTAGAACCAGACTTTTGATTCATTATTATTAAAATGTATTTAAACCAAGATTCATACAAATAATGAGGAAATTCAATTACAGGCTTTCACTAAAAATTATTATACACTTTAATTAAAAACAAAAAGATTTTATACCACCGATATATTGAATCAAATAAAAATTATTGTAAAATATAGTATAATTCATTTTTCTCACCCTTTTTAACTTCTAGCTTTGTATTTTATACTTTACATATTAATATAACACGTACGTAACTTATAAACAAATATATGTTTATTAGGGATTTACACTCAAAAAAAATTATGGATAAACAGGCACAATGAAAAATATTTAGTGATGACTGATCTTTAGGATAAAATACAAAGGCCCTGCACCATATGACTTGCCTGTGCCTTTTGAGACTTAGTATATATTACTGCCTTTCACGTACTTTGTTTTCAGCCAAAATTCTACTTCTATGAACACAGGCCTGTTCCTGGAATATATTCCCCTTCCTGTTAAATCATTCTCTTCCTTTAAGTCTAAACTCAAGCACCATCTCCTCTATGAACTTCTCCTGCTGTGTGCAGGTAAAGTATTTTCTCCTTTCTCAAATTTTCCTACACCATTCTCTTTTGTCCTAATCATATTATATATTGTATCATCTTACATTCATGATCTATGACACCTGTTAGAATATAAATTCTTAATAAGCAGGGACTCTTAATAATAATAATAATGATAAAAAATTTCATAGTCATAGTTATTATTATTATTATTATTATAGCTAGCATTTATAGAGTACCTACTGTGTGCCAGGCACAGTGCTAAGTGATTTTTACAAATATTATTTCATTTGATCCTCATGATAACTCTGTGAGGTAGGTGCTTTTATTATCCCCATTTTGAAGAATCTGAGGCAGACAGAGGTTAAGTGATTTGCCCAGAGTCATACAGCTAGTAAATGTCTGAGGCTGGATTTGATTTCCGGTCTTCCTGACCCCAAGTCCAGCACTCTATCAACTGCATCACTTAATGGTCTATTTTTCTTCTTTGTACTGTATTCCCAGTGCCTACCACAATATCTTAAACATAGTACATGCTTCAAAAATATTGAATTGAGGACCAGTTCTCTCAATCTAAACTTCCTGACCAAAAAATTAGGGAAGTGAAATAATGTCATGAAATCAAGCATATTATTAGAGGTTGAAGGTTGATTAGGGGAAACAAGATCCTTAATTCAGAACAATAGCTAACCATAGTGCTCTTAATACATAACAACCCTATGAGATAGGAGTAGGAGGTATTATTCCAATTTTGTAGATGGATCATCTGATTCTCCAAGAGGTTAAGAGACTTGCCTGGGAACATGCAACTAGTCAGTATCTAAGGAGAGATTCAAATTGAGTGCTCTGATTCCAAGTCCACAGAAAAACAGAATTTCCATTTAGACATTAGCTTTCAAGAATGGAACACTAAAGCATTACTGGTAAAGTTATGAACTAGAACTAAAGCAATCTGGAATTATGTAAAGAAAATGACTAAATGCCTCGACTCAAAGATTTTACTACTGAGTACTTTCCCCAAATTAATCAATATTTTTTAAATATTTTTAATTGATATAAAAATATTTATAGAAGAACTTTTCATGGTAGCATACACATGGAAATAATTAGTGAATGGCTGAACCAATTATGGTTTGATTATGTAGAGGAATATTACTATGCTGCAAAAAATCATGAATATGATAAATATAGGAAGCATAGATGGACACAAACTGATGTAAAGTTACATAGGGAAAATAGGAAAACAATTTATACAATGATTATTACAACAACGTAAGTGGAAAGAACAATAACAAAACAACTGAAATTGAATGAGGAAACGATACCAAAGAGTCTCCATGAGAAGATACCACATTTTCCCCTCCATCCCCCAGTCCTCTGCAGAAGTGGAGAATCATAGGTGTGGGGTACTACATATAATAATAAACATAAGACATGGTTGGTGTGCTGTTTAGTTTCGTGTAACCTTTTAAAAAAATTCTTCATTTCTTAACACTATATTACAAGGGATGGCTTCCTGAAGGTGACTGAGAAAAGTATGCCAAGGGAAATATGATATAAAACAAATTATATCCATAAAATTTCTTTTCTAAAAGAAACTAGTTTTCCATTCAGAATTTACTGAATATTTTAAAAGTACTATATCCAGGAAAGTAATGGATCCCTTATCTTCTTAAATTCACTATGACTATGTATAAAGTACATGCATGATTGCTTAAGAACAGGATTTCAAGCTGGAAATATCTAAACATTTGTTCATAATGAGGCTAATAACCTACAGTTAAAAAGGATGTACCCTTATTACTCCAAAGACTGCAATGGATTAATTTTCATAAATAAAAACTAAACACAGCTGCAAATGATATGCAATGAAAATGTTTAGATTAAACTGAGTTTCATATCAGCCAATATAGAGGGTTTCCCTCAACCCTTTGTTTTCTAGAGTCTAAGAATTTGGAGCCCCAGGCAACTTCCTGCTGATTAGTTTCCACTACACATGAGTCAAATTTCATGAACTGCATGTATCATATGCCTACACAGTGATGCCAACACTTAAGATAGTACCCAAATCCATAACACTACCAAAACATATACAGAATTTCTATTAAAAATGCAAAACTGCACAAAGGGCCAGAAAATCTCCTACCAGTTTATACTCTTCTGGAGAGATAAGTTTTACTCTTTATATCTGATCTCAAAAATGAAATAAACCCCATAAATGTGTCTTAGTGGAATGCAGAAACAACCAATTCTGACAAAGACACTCTACAACAAAACAAAATCAAACCAACTATAACAAAATACAAAATAATGTTGTCTTCTCATTGTACTTTGCAAACAAAAAGTGCCAAAAGATTCTAAATACAATGGAAGTTTCTTTTAAATTGAATATTTTTCTTTTTCATATGGACGTTCACCATTCTGCATTCCCACTCTGCCCCAAGTGGTGAATTAAAGTTGTAGCATAATTCCTATTTAAATCCTATTAATAGTACCTTCTAATCACATGCTTTATCATGATAAGTTCATAGAATGTTATAGCTGAAGGGGACCTCAGAAATCATCTATTCCAACTCCATCATTCTACCAACGATGGAAATTACAACCCAGAGAATTGGCATGATGCACAATAAATTAGTAGGACACTTGAGATGCTCTTTCCACTAGTTCACATTGTCTCAGCTGTACAAAAGGTATATGTCATGCTTCCTCCTGGCCCTGATACAACAATTCCATACAATTAAAATCTGATATAACATGGTTAACTTAAAGCATGAGTGTTATTTTTGTCCCCCAACATTACACTGTACCATAAAATAGCTCATAATGCTGTTACTCATAGTGCTTCTCCGTTATTCCTCATAAGCAACTATCAGAACCCTTGTGAATGACTAGGAATACTGAAGGAATAATCAAATAAAATCTTTTCTAGTAGGGAATGAGATACACCTTAAAAAAAAGTAAATCAAGCCCTCTTAAGAAGATCTCACTACTATTTCCCAATTCAGTCTCTGACAAGGCATTAAACAAAATCAATCTATTCTGTGCAAGCCATCTGCCAAGAAGTTTCCAGCTTTACGTTATATTCCAAACTACTCGTGATTTATTTTGAAGCAAAAAGCTAACAGTTATTTGGAAATCATGATAGCATACCCCAGGGTCTTAAAAAAAAAAAGTATAAAATGCCAGTGTGGAAGAATCAAAAGGTGATACACAAATCAAGTGAAGGAAGAAGGCAAGAAAGGAAAAAGAATGGTTCTGGATCCCTTCTCTTAATTTAGAGTCACTTCCAGTGAGTTTTCCTTTTTTTTAAGTAACACATAAGACATCTATGGAAATCCAAGGTAAAATATTCACTGAAGTAGGGTTAAGTTTTAGCTTTATAAGACAATTCCAAAACTAAGCAGCTAGTACAACATGCTGCTATAGAATAGGAGAAAGGCTAAATAAAGACAAGTCAACAAATAACTAGTAAGAGCCTACTATATGCCAAGTCACTATGCTAACATTGGAGATACAAAAAAAGGTAAAAGATAGTCTCTACTCTCAAGGAGCTCACAGTCTAATGGAGGAAAAAACATGCAAATAATTATGTAAAAACACAATATATACAGGATAAATTTGAGATTATCAACAGAGGGAAGGCACTAGCATACAGATTAAGCCAATAATGCCACTCTGACAAAACACAAGCAAATAAAGAGAAAACATTTTAAAATTTCTTAAATCTAACTCCAAAACAGAGAAGAGAAAGGGTTGAAATTCCATTTTCCATACTAGCAAAGTATGACACAGAAAGCTGAAGAAATCTCTTGTTACTATAAGTAAGTCAAAATAGGAGCTAAGACTAGTTTCCCATTCTCTGGAATCCAAATCTACTACTTCTTCTATGAGGACCCACATAAAGTGGAATGAAAATGATTATCCAGTTTTAAAGAATTCACAAATTCCTTACTTATAAGCACATACTAATAATGTATATAATTATATACAGTCTCCTAATGAAGGAAATCTGAATTGACTTTTAAAATACTTTTAGGTTTTACATGTATATAGTACGGATACAGAGTATTCTAAAAGTCTTAGTGAAGTGTTTACCCTTTAATAACTTTACAAGAGTAAATGTTATATACTTATCAAAAAATAATTAGATAGTTTATTCAGTCAAATTTATTTTTCCTTTAGTTACAGGAATTTGAATAATAGAGCTGGGATTTTAATTTTTACAACAGCAGGTACTATATCATTTTACATTAATGTGCAATAGTTTCTGGATGACACCTTCCTTAGATCAGTGCAGGAGATCCTCTTGCTTAGCCACCCATGGTCACCTAATCTATCTACATTAGATTTTTTCTCGTGGGGTCACATATGCATCAAAATTTTGTTGTTCTGATGATCTTAAGGTTAGGATTACAAATTACAAATACAATCCCCTTTCAGTCATTAAGCAACTGCTTTCTCTTTTACAAGATGCAAAAACTGAGTAGAAAAATATGTAGTATATTGGGGCCAGAGCCAAGATGGCAGAGTGAGAGCAAGGACTCACCGAAGCTCTTAGACAAACTTAGACAAAGAGAATCTGACCAAATTTTGGAGGTGCAGAATTCAATAGGAGACAGACTGTGGCAGATTCATAGCCCAAGATGGACTGGAAGGTTGATGGGAAGGATCTGTTCCAGGGGGGTGAGCCCACAGCACACACCGCAGTGTGTCCAGTGCAGCAGAGTGGCAAGGACCCGGGGAGACCTGAGGTAGCAGCAGGTGGAAGCAAACCCAATGCCACCAAAACTTGGAGGGATGTGGAAAACTGGGAAAGAATTTTTACAGCTAATGTCAGTGATAAAGGTCCCATTTCTAGAATATATAGACAACTGAGTCAAATGTACAAAAATACAAGTCATTCCCCAATTGATAAATGGTCAAAGGATATGAACAGGTAATTTTCAGAAGGAAAAATTAAAGATATCTACAGTCCTATGAAAAAATGCTCTAAATCACTTCTGATTAGAGAGATGCAAATCAAAACATCTCTGAGGTACCACATCACACCTATCAGATTAGCAAACATGACAGAACAGGAAGATGATAGATGTTGGAGAGGATGTGGGAGAGTTGAAACACTAATACACTGCTGGTGGAGCTGTGAGCTGATCCAAATATTCTGGAGAACAATTTGTAACTATGCCCAAAGGGCTACAAAAACATGCATACCCTTTGACCCAGCAATATCACTTCTAGGACTGTATCCCCAAGAGATCATAAAAATGGGAAAGGGTCCCACATGTACAAAAATATTTATAGCAGCACTCTTTGTGGTGGCCAAAAACTGGAAATCAAAGGGATGCCCATCAATTGGGGAATGGCTGAATAAATTATGGTGCATGAGTGTAATGGAATACTATTGTGCTATAAGAAATGAACAAGAAGACTTCAGAGAAACCTGGCAAGACTTATATGATCTGATGCTGAGTGAAAGGAGCAGAACCAGGAGAACTTTGTGCACAGCAACGACCACAGTGTGCAAGAGTTTTTTCTGGTAGACTTGGAATTTCACTGCAATGCAAGGACTTAAAAAAAAAAATTCCTAATGGTGTTCTAAGGCAAAATGCCTTCCATATCCAGAGAAAGAACTATGGAATTCAATTGAAGAATGTAGCAGATCATCGTGCACACGTGTGTGTGTGTGTGTGTGCGTGTGTGCGTGCATGTGTGCGTGTGCGTGCGTGTGTGTTTTGTGTTTTGGTTTGTTAGATGATTTCTCCCATTCATTTTAATTCTTCAACACAGCATGACTATAGTGAAAATGTATCTAATAGGAATATACGTGTAGAATCTATACAAAATTGTATGCCATCTCGAGGAGGGGGGGAGGGAGAGGGCAGTGTGGGGAAAATAATAATCTAAGTTATATGGTAATTATTGTAGAACACTGAAAATTAATAAAATTAATTAATAAAAAAACAGAAAAAAGAAAAACATATGGTACATAAGAAATGACGAACAGCTAGACTTCAGAAAAACCTGGAAAGAATTATATGAACTGATGCTGAGTGAAATGAGCAAACCAGGAGGGCATTAGACACAGTAATGGCCACAGGGTGTGAAGACTGTCACTGACAGACTTAGCCCTTCACAGCAATGCAAGACCTATAACATTCCCAAAGGATTCTTGACGCAAAATACCATCTACATCCAGAGAAAGAACTATGGAATTGGAACACAGAATGAAGCAGACTACTTTCCGCTGTGTCATATTTTATTTTGGTTTTTCTCATACTCATTTTAATTCATCTATGTTATACGACTAATGTGAAAATGTGTTTAATGAGAATGTATATGTAGAACCTATATAAGATTGCATGCCATTCCAGGGGGAGGGTGAGAAAATTTAAAACTTATGGAAATGATTGTTGAAAATTGAAAACAAATAAATTAATTAAATATTAAAAAAAAAGAAAAATAGCACAAAAATGGCTATTTTGAATTTTAATAAGAAACCTATCAATATTTTTAAAATTTAAATAATTCACCTGTCACATGCTGTCTTTCTAAATTTGCAGCTTTTGTTCCTTTCCTGGCTCAGCCTACATACCCTGGTTTTCTAATACAAAATTAAGACAGGGCTTCAGAATGCCAAATATAACTAAAAAGTGGCACTCAAATTGAAAAAAAAAATAGCTATTACAGCAAGCATAGTTAGGTGGGAAGTATTCTGGAACAGGAGCCCAAGGTTCTGGGTTTGATTCTAGACTCTCAGTTTGATCTCTAGACTTTCCCTGTACAAGTCATTGTTATCTCCCTCGACCTTAGATTCATCCTTTGTAAAATGAAAAATCAAGATGAGATGGTCTCTAAGGTTTTTTTCTGATCTAAATCCTCAGACCATATGACAGTAGCAAAGAAATCTTGAATAAGATATATCTAGCATATACCATGTTTTCTTTTCATTTACTAAAATCTCCCCAACTCACTGCCCCAAAATGATGAAAAACTGAGATTTACAGAAACAACTACCAGAAGAAATATGCATGACTTCAAATCAAACATCACTGAATCATTGAAACAATCTGAGTGCTCCACACAGAGGGTAACTTTCTAACACTGACATTACAAACTTCCTTTAACAATAATTTAGAGAAACACTGAAACACATTAAGAAATGAAAAGGGTTAAATTTTTCAACATTATAGAACTGTCTCTTGTGCAAAAATATATGAACCATACTAATGACCTTAAAAATAGTTAAATGATTCTTAAAATGCAGTAACACTTTAGTCCATTCACTATGGCAAAGAGGAAAAGTAAGCTTAATTGGGATGAAGGCCAGCTAAGTTGGGCTTTCTTGGGTCAAAGGCCATGGCTCATCTCTCCAAGAGCTCCTGCTGCCATAGGAGGCAGATAAAAGGGCTGCCTTCCCAGATGAGGCAGCACAAGGGATTATCCCAAAATGGAGATGAGAACATGCTCCCGATCTCTGCATAGCCTCTCTCAACAAAGAAAATACTAAGAAAGTGCCTACGGACAATGAACATCGTTACTAACAAAGGAAAGAAAGGTAGATAATTTAAAAGTAAAAAAAAAAAAATTTAATCTCATTTTTCTCTCACTAACTTCTATATCCAAGAAGACTTGATCTAGGGCTACAGCAACCTCTGGTGATTCAATAGCTCAAAGAATTTGAGTATAGTACAAAATAACAATTGTATCAACCCCTAAAGCAATCCAAATGCCTGAAAAGTATTCAGGAAGTGATGATGTAGACAAAAAGGTAACAGTAAAACATCGAGCTCTCTTAAAGTATCAGGGAGATTTTTATCTTTTCAGCTGGCCACAATTTTTGAAACAGGTACCAAATACAGATAAAATACAAATAAAAGCTAGCCCAAAAGTTACAGGCCTACAGGAAGCTCAATGTGGGAATGGAAACAGAAAGCGTCAATGAGATCTTACAGCTCCTATTTCTACAGCACTTGATGTTGTATAAATTATTTTCCATTTATTATTTTCTCTGATCATGACAACAACCCTATGAAGTAAAGACAACAGCAATGATCATTTCTGTTTTTACAGAAATACTGCACTAAACTTTTGCAAGATTAAATGATCTACCCACAGTAATACAGCTAGTAAGCACTGGAAGCAGAAATCTAATTGGTACCTCTCCCAACACCAGTCTTAGCATTCTTTCCACTGTACCAGACTACTTATCTACCTATTCTTCAGGGCTAAGGAAATAAAGCTGTATCATAGCGTAGGGGGACTTACTTTCTATCTCAGTGGTTTTCTAAGTGTGGTCTGGTAGCAACCTGTCAAGAGGCTCTGCCACATCAAAACTACTTCCATAATAATGCTAAGATGCTTTAATTTCTAATACAGTAAATATTGATAAATATAACCCATATAAACAAATACTTTTTAGAAGGTTCTCAACAATTTTTAAGAGTACATAGAAGTTTGAGAAGCACTGCTCTAATTTACATAACATAAATGCCCTTAACTCCATACCTCAAAACCTGTATACTTATCCAATATCTATTTTTTTATTCTAGTTTCAAAGGATGAGACAGTTTTCCTGCTTACCAAGAGTAAAATTTCCACTTACACATTTGATTCCTACATCCTCTGGAAGTTTGCTTAGTTAAGGATTCTCTTATCTTCAATTTCTACCTACTTTTCCCATTACCAATAAAAAAGCTTACGTTTCTTTTAGCCTTAAAAAATAAAATCCTTTACCACCTCACATCTATTAGATTAGTTAATATGACAGAAAAGGAAAATGATAAATGTTGGAGGGGATGAAGAAAAATTGGGACACTAATACACTGCTGGTGGACTTGTGAACTGATCCAGTCATTCTAGAGAACAATCTGGACCTATGCCCAAAGGGTTATAAAACTGTGTGTACTGTTTGATCAAGCAATACACTCCAAGGTAAATATCCCAAAGAGATTTTAAAAGGGGGGAGAGGGTGGAGGAGAGAAGGATCTATTTGTACAAAAATATTTATAGCAGCTCTTTTTGTGATGGCAAAGAATTGGAAATTGGGGGGATGTCCATCAATTGCGGAATGACTGAACAAGTCGTGATACATGATTGTGATGGAATAATCCTATACTATAAGAAATGATGAGCAGGATGATTTCAGAAAAGCCTGGAATGACTTACATGAACTGATACAAAATGAAGTGAGTAGAACCAGGAGAATATTGTACACAATAATAGCAAAAATGTACAATGACTACCCAAATAAATAACTTAAGTATTCTCAGCAATAAAATGATCCAAGACAATTCCAAATTGTCATGAAAATGCTATCCACCTCCAGAAAAAGAACTAATATTCTGCATGCAGATCAAAGCATACTATTTTTCACTTTCTGTATTTTTTTCATCTTTTTATTTTTCCTTTGGGTCTATGTCTTCTTTCACAACATGACTAATATGGCAATATATTTTGCATGTTCAAACATGCATAATCTACATCAAATTGCTTACTGTCTCAGGGAGGGGAGAGGTAACAGCGGGAAAGGGAAAATTTCAAACTCAAAAAAATTTTTAAATGCACATTTAAAAAAGAAAAACAACAACAAAAGAATTCAACTTTAATATGTCTTCGAATTAGAATCCTTTCTCTTTCCTTCCATCACTTTCTCACCTACACTAGCATGATACTTCCTCTTCCTGCCTTGAGACTATCCTCATTTTCTAAATAATCCTTTTTCATATCCCTGGCCAAGTATTTCCATTCTGATCATATTATTCTACTCAAAAAATTTTCAGCATCTCTCTAAAGTCTACCTAAGAAAAAAATAAGTTCCAATCTTGGCATCCAATGTCCAACACACCTTTCCTTTCATCATATCCTTCTCTTTGTATATGCTAGATTCTACCAAAACAAAATATTCGGTGACCCATTTTCATCCTATTTTATCTCCATGCCCTTGCTGAAGTTGTCCTCTGCATGTAACACGGGCTTTCTTTATCTTGTCCCCTGGATATCTCTCCATTCCTCCAAGGCCCAATACATGTATAACCCCTTCCAATAAGCCTTCCCTTATGACTTCTTTAAGTGAAATTGATCTTTCTCTTATTCATAACATCTCATAGCATCATATTCTTCTTATTTGCACTTTAAGCTTCTTAAGCACAAGGTTTGTACTTTATATGAAACAATTTTTAACTCCTTGAGGACAAAGACTATGTCATGTTTCATGCTGATATACTAAATGCCTTGCACAGGGTCTTGCACACAGGAGATATGTGATGAATGTTTAAGTCGATGTTAGCTATACATCTGTGCTGATGATTCAAAAAGAAACTTTCTAATAAGGCCATTTTCAGTTCTGCAGAAAATATTTTATCCTCAATATGCCAGAAATAGAAATCCTAACATGACAATCTTTTTATCACTTTTCATCACAAGAGAAAAACAAATGAAAGATTTTAGGCTTAGATCTGCAACCAAAGAAGTCTTTCAAAAGAGGCAGTCCAGTTGTGGCAATCAATATAAAACTGGACAAGAATGAAAACAGAAAGTATCTTATACTTCTAATTAAGAAGGCTGTACAAAGGTCCTCTTTACTATACAGCTATTCTTCTGTAATTTCTCCTGCCAGAAACTTATATCACCTCTGTCTAGGGTTTGAAAAGGTAAGAAATAATCTGTTAAAAATTATTTGTTTTACAATTCTTGAAAACTAATCACACAATGGATGCAAACTTTATAAAGATAGCAGTTTCTTTCAAGTGATGTTTTTTTTTGCATTTGATAACACATTTCCTATTAGTTTTAGCACATGTATGTAGATGTATCAAAGTACTAAATGTCCTTGAATATTCAACAGACTTCTGTGCTGTGCTGAGTCAAAAATGGAAAAGATCCAACAGGAAGAAGATTTCACAAATCTCAACATAAACGTAATAAATACCCAAAGTAACTTTAGTGCTAATTTGCCTCTCACTCTTAATCACACAGAATAATTTTTAAAGAAATCAAACTAGGCTAAACAACTTCACTCATGTTATTTCCAACAAAGTACATAACAGCAATGCTTAAAAAGAATTGTCTAAAAACAAAATGTCATTTTAAATTATGATCATTTCTTACTTTCAAAATATTTTGAGTTTCATTCCACTTGTTTGTCCATTCTTTGGTCAATTCTTGTACCTGAAAATAAAAAAAATACTTAATAAATGTTCAGTGAAAAAGGATTTCTGTGACTCCCACATAACCCAACAAAATTTTCAAACCCGTGTAACTTATGATGGTGTATATTATAGTTTTTAAGCAAAATACCCAACTATTTCCAAAAATAATTCAAAGGGTTTTATGTTATTCTATAGCTGTTCCCTTATATTGAAGAGCTAACAAAATTTAAAATTTGCAAATATAGCCCTGAGTTTTAAATGCTGTACTGTATAAACGAAAGCAGTTTTCATAGATATTAATCAACCTTAAATAATCAAGGATGGCAGCTTCCTATTTATTTGTTAATTTTGCTTGACTATACTTTAGTCACTAGGAAGTAGTGATTTACTTTTCTTTATAATTAGATGTAGTGATTAGACACTCTCTGAGACTACAGTTTTCTTTTAGAGATAATCTGCTTCTGTCACAAATTAATGCATTTTCTAAGTCTTAGTCCTGTCTTTTTTTAATTTTATAACTCAATTGCTATTTTAATAAAGGCAGACCTATAACAAGATCAACTTCCTTCCATAATTGTGAAATACATATTGGATATAAATTTCGAAATGTCTATGCCCTAACACACCAATATAGAAGTAGTCCTACATAATGGGTCAAGTGATAGCCTTGAAGCCAGGAAGACAAGACTCAAATCTTACCTCTAATACTAGTTTTCTGATTCTGAGCAAGTCATTTAACCTGAGCCTCGAGGAACTTTCCAGAGCTATCTACTAAGGCAAAGTAATATTCATTGAAAATTTTGTTTTTCAAAGTAAATGAGGATATTTTGATTGTCCAATGCAATCTAATAGTGTAATCCTAATCGTTTAAAGAGCAATTAAAATAGACCGTAAAAAGTATGAATGTAATCACTAAATTAGGTCCTAGGAAACCCAGGAAAAAAAACAGAAGGGGAGTATATACCATGTGGACACAACATCCACAAGAAGGCACGAACTGGAGGAGCTCAGAACCATGGTAAGAAGACTTCATCTTTTCAGAATTTCCCATCTCTATCGCAGCTGCCATCCCTCCTTTCTTCACTATTCTTTTTCAACTCTGCTAGAGTTTCCACTAAACATGTCCATCTTTTAGCTACCTATGCCATTGAGAATGTCTTTAATTCCTGTATTTCTACACTTGGGTAGAGGGAAAAAGGCTCTGGATTTCGATTCAGAAATCTTGGAGGTTAAATTCTGGTTTGAGCACCTGTCAAAGGTGTGACCTTGAGCAAACCTCAATTTCCTAATTTGTAAAACAAGAGGATTAACCTAGATAACCACATAGGTCCTTTCCAACTCTAAAATCCTGTGAAGAAATGATTACATTAATAAGAAAAATATGTATGTTGGCATAGCAAGTATAGAATTAGACAGCATCAGGAAGACTTGGATTTGAATCCTGCCTCAGACAGCTGTGCAACCCTGGTAAAATGAGTTGATGTTTGCAGGACCACATTTCCTTATCTGTAAAATCTGATAATAACAGCACCTAACTCACAGAATTGCTTTGTAATATGAGGGCCCAGTTGAGATTATGTAACATCAACCTGTAGTGGGCACAATCAGTATGACTTCATGATTTTCTCCAGTTTCATGCGGCAGCATGTGAGGAAGAATGAAGATAGCAAATTGTAGGAGATACTGAAGGTTAGGGATTAGAAAGGCATAACAGGTGACAAACAGGACAGTAGAAAAGAGATGCAGGTGTTTCCACACTTAAGGGTAGCATAGAGTTAAAGTTTTTCCCCCCAGGGTGACAATAGGAAAGGAAAGAGTGTAGTCAGGGCAGGAGTGATGGCCTGGGAAAGAATCAAGGAACAGAAGTACTGGAGGTCACAGGGAGGATAAAGGACAGGGTCCATGCTCATAAGCCAGAAGGAAAAATGTAATGACAGCAGATCACAAATAGGTAGAGGGCTTTTAGAATTCATGAGCATGGAACTAACATTTCCCCTAACAGGCCTATATAACTACTTGATAAATGAATGAAGACTTAAATTCCAATATCTAGAATTTCCTTAGTATGTAAGGAAACTATTATACATAGTACTGAATGGCTTTACTGACACCACCCATCTTCTTAATGTTTTTGAAAGGAAAATTAATAGTACTAACTGCTCCAGAGTTAAGGCCAAGTCTTAAGGGATAATTCAACATCAGATATCTTTTATAGTGAAAATACAAATTATATGACACGCAATAGTGGCTTTTTGGACTCAGAAAAATTGTGCACAAAGAAGCCGATTTGAAATACTAATAATATCATGCCTTCTTCAAAGGACTGAAATTAGACTGGGAATACTAAATTAACGTACCAAATCACTTGTGAACAAAGAGTTAGCAGTCATTTTCTAGTCAGAAATCTCTTTTTGAAATGCAAAATATCCACACTACCATAGAAATGTCTCATCAAAGGAAGTGTTATCTAATCCCTTTCAAATATAATGAAATAACTCTAACTTATGAAAAACTATATGCTTTTCAAGTATCTTGCCAGAAACTTTGATTATCATAATCCACATATATTTGTTGAAAAAAAATTCATCATTATGACAAAGTTTTCTTAAAAGGCTGTAATTTTATCATTGTGATTACGGTAATGATTTTAATAGTAATAACATAAACTAAACAAAAATATCAAAAGACCAGAACGAAGTTTTCCTAAAACATGGCAAGATTTCTGAGTAAAAGAGATAAAGGTTTCTGTCAGCACAATTTTTTTTTTATTAAACTAATATGAATATTCTTTATAACTATTATTAGAATAAGATGTGTAATTTCACTGGCAGAAGGGAATTTCCTCTCCTAAGGCAGGTAAGTATTTTCCCTGGACCCCTCTCAGAGAAGCATCCAAATAACGTACGGCTGAGGGACTGGCCCAGGTTCACAAACATATTATGTGTTAGAAGCAGAATCTGAGCCCTATTCTCCTAACAAGCTTCTTAGCAGCTATTAAGCCACCATATCACACTGCCTCTCAAATTTATATCTGAGATGCAATTAAGATGCAATTACAGAATTTCAGTGTGCAAATGAAAATTAGGCTTAAAAAGGTAAATATTCAAAATGGTCATTTTAAATGAATGTCTATATTAATGTTATTTCTACATACAATCCATATTAGGATCATCTGTTTGCCAGATAGACGTCTTTACAATAAATTCCCTTAAGGGGAAACTTTGATCTTCCTTCTTATTTAAGCTTAATTATTTGGGACATGAAACAAAATATGGCCCAAAAATTGATCCTAAAAATAGTTTTATTTTCATAATCTTTTCTCATTACATAATATAAATATATTCTATTTAATCAGGCAGTGATGAAACTAGTTTTCAAAAAGCATCACCTCACCCGGATCCTATTTAGTCCTTAGAGTATGGACCGTTCCACTCTCATTTGCCAATAGTATTCCATTCTCCTATTAGTCATCACCACATCTTGTACTGTGCTCTTCCTTTCTACAGCCCAAGCTAATCTAATAATACTTGTTTCCTTCCTTCTCCACCAAGCAAGCACCTACCTACACTCAGAAATACATATCTAAAATACTCACTAACTTTCAGAAATTATATTTTCAAACTATGTTACAGCTGTAAGTTAGATATATTATTTTCTATTTGTAATAGAATGGCAGTAAGATGATTTTATAAGATATCTGACTCTCTGGAATTTCAGAGTACTTCATGAGAGAAAAAATTTAAGGGAATGAGAAAAGAGATGTAATGTATATTTAAGTAACTTTTAAATTTGTAATTTGATGCTGGACATTAGTATACCATGTAATTCACTTAGAACCCACCATGGCTTTTTCTATAGAGACCTTTGCTGTATTCTTGATTTAATTATATGCAATGCAGATGAGTAAATTTCTGTACCATTTAAATAGCCCAAATGACCTTTCAATTTTTCCAGCCTCATAAATCTGAGTTCAAGTTAACCATTTTGCATGCAAGATATTTCAGCTTTCAAGTAGTGTAAAATTTAGATATTAGTAGCTGTGTGACCCTGGAAGAGTCACTTAACTTCTGTTTACTTCAGTTTCCTCCGATGTAAAAGGAGGACAATAACAGCACCCACCTCAGAATTGTTGTGAAGATAAATGAGATAATATCTGTAAAACACTTAGCACAGCGTCTGACTATAGTAGGCACTATATAAATACTCATTCTTTTCCCTTTCCCCTGGCCCATAAGAACAACAAAAGCAATGAGGTTCAATGTATACAGAGCTGGCCTTGGATTTAGGAATACCTGGGTTCAAGTCAATCGATAAATCAACTCATCAATTATTAAGCATACAATATGTGGCAGGCACTGAGCTATATATTGGAGGATACAAAAAAAGGTAAAAGACAGTCCTTGCCCTCAAAAAACTTACAAATCTAATGTTCTGTCTCTGACACACAATTCTAAGAGATTCTGGGAAAGTTGCTGAACGTCTCAGTGCCCCAGGCAACTCTCTAAATGCATAATTGCATTAATTGGGGGAATTTCCCACAGTGGGAAAGGAAATTTCTTACACAAACAAAATTATGTACAAAAAACATATCACAAAACAAAGAGCAAATAGTATATTTCTCTTCAAATGGTCAGTATTCTTGAAAAGGCAGAATTAAGAAAAAATATATTTAAGTCTCAGATGTCAAATACTAAAATAAAATGCATACAGAGAGGGCATATGATTCATAGAGGTTCGTTACAGAGAATGTGATAAACTAGTACTTACTCTTGCTTCATTCTGCTGGAGTTTCTCTTCCATACTTAAAGCTGTTGGGGAGTCCAATAGTGCAATCTAAAATTAAAATATAAATGAGCGTAATTATTCATAAAGTGTAGTAAGGTATAGAACACGTTCTTCCTGCTGTATGAAAAGGGATAAACAATTTGTATAATACAGTATTATCCATTTAATATTATAGATAGAACTGGAACAATGATCCCCTACTATTTCCTACTATAAATACATTAATTATTAAATCTACATACCTAATGAGGTGCTTCATATTGATCTACCTGAATAATTCAAGACTATTTGTCAGTGTACAGGTAACATTCATGCTAAAAACATGTACATATGCACAAATATACATATGCATACATACACAAATATATATGCACATGTAACACCCATTTTGGATGTGGCTAATATAGGAATTTATTTTATATTTTTATTACCTAGGTTTGGTTTGGTTTTGGCTTTTTCCAGGGGTAGTGAGGGGGGATGGTAGAGAGTGAAAATAAAGGCTTGTTAATTTTTTAAAAACAAAAAGTCCAGGGAAATAATGAAGGACAAAAAGGAATTGTCAGTTTGGATTTGCTTAATGACCCTTAATGATACTCTTGGTTTTAAAGTATTGGTGGACTTGTCCCTATCAGGAAAATGGAATCATACAATCAGGAAAATAAAGTATATTGTGAAAATCTGTCCCAAAAAGCATGTACATATTGTCTTTTTAAAGAAATATATTAAAGATGATAAAATGAATGTAGACTCCACATACAGCTGACTACCAATAAATTATGATGATTACCTTGTTGACAAAAAAACAAAGAGAGTATGTTTCTCTTTCATGCACTGCTGATCATCTCTATCCTTCCCAAATTAGGTGCTGAAATTAGCTGCCCAAATAATTGGTTTCACCCTGCAAACAGCCCCATGAGGATTTGGTTTTGAATGTCACTGGTTCTAAGTGCTTTGACATCGATGAAGTCTTCATATTACCCTTTGATATATAAACGTGCACCATCCTAACTGATGTGGTTGGAAAGGAAATATCAGAATCAGAGAGACCATGAAGCATTCAGAGACATTCTATAAGGGCTCCCATCTTCAAACCAACTAGGAAGCAGTAATCTCTTTGATTGATGGAAATAGCTCCAGAGGTAGAGAATAATCTGGAAGTGCCAACTTTATAAGTTTTAAAAGGTCAGAAGAGCAAGCTTCTGGGAGACTGAGAGCCACATGAAGTCCAAGATTCCAGAAGTCCAATTCCGTGTTATATTTTGAAGCCAGTCAAGAACTGGTGTCCAAGGAGAAAGGCGTAATCTTCAGAAACTAGTACAAGGAATAACTAAGACGAGGATTCATCTTGAAGCATGGTATTTCCTTGATACATGAATATGTTCTACATGCTCCCTTCCAGGATAAGCTGATCACCTAAAATCTCATTTTCATAATGATTTAGCTCAGTTTTTGACACACCTTCTCAGTGTACACCCTCAGTCATCTCTCTCCCCTCTGATCAGAGGGTCAGAGTATAGAGCACCAAACTCCTTCCAAAGCCATTCTTTATAGAGGTTTGGAACATGAAATTTCCATGTAACTCTCCATTCTCCATCAGAGCTCTCCTTGGCTGGGACTCCACAGAACATCCTGGTCCTCCCCCCTGTTTTTCAGATTCCTCTCTGTACATCGTTTTTACACACTAGATGGTAAACCCTTTGAGGGCTAAATACAGGGCTTGGCACATAGAATTGAACTGAATTGAAGAATAATACTACACTAAACTCCAGAGAAGATCAGATGTAGTCTTGAACTCTTTAAAATCTCTCTAGAAAGTCAAGAGCTCTCTATATATCAATTTATAAATGCAGAATGAATATTCTGAAAAGATGGATTCCTTAGAACTTGATCTCATGATATCACCTAAGTTTTCCACTGAAAATAATGTGAAGTACTAATTAAAGCTTCCACCAAACCAGCTCATATGTGACATTCAATCTCCTGTCTCCCTCCATGTCTTTACAGAGGCTGTCCATAAAGCCTGGAATACACTTCTGCCTCACCTCAGCCTCTTAGAGTCTCTAGCTTCCTTCAAAGTTCCACTGCCGGCTGCCTGTATTTATCTGCGTACATGCTGTCTGCTCCTAGAGGGCCGAGTTAGGTTTGTCTCCATTTTTGTATCCCCAGTGTCTAGCACAATGACTGAACATAAGCTAATTCATTTTCTGCAATGATTAAATGGAGACAGGAAATAATTATGGGTTCTTATTCAGACTAGAACTGAGAGCTGAGACTTTCATATTATGGGATTCTCAGTCTCAATCATCTTCACTATATGAAAAGGTCTGGGCTTTACATCTCTTGTAGGGCCGTCTTGCTGCAATATGAAGAGGATTAGGGACTGAAAGTAGCAGGGATACAAGGGTGCTGGAACCCTCTAATGAAGGGGAACCCAATACTCCTGGGGAAGCCCATTCTACTTTTTAAAAAGAGCTAAGTGTTTAGAAGTTTCCCTTGAGGTTCAGTGGAAATTTGCAACTCCTACTCAGTTCCTACGTGGCTCTCCTCTCAGAAGCCAAGAAGAAAATATCAATCCCTTTTCTTGAAAGTAGTTACCATTTCCTGATGGAGTCTTCTTTTCAACAGGCTAATATCCCCAATTTCTTCAGATAATCTTTGTATGATTTGTAATCAGGCCCTCCTCCATCCTAGTTGTAATCTGTTTCCAGCAATGAAATATCAAATGACTCTGTGGATTCTGTTTATTTAATAACAAAATCCAAGGAGATCCAAAAGTAGGTTACTAAATTTGTAACTGAAATCAAATCTTTGAAATCATAAACCCACAGTCATGTATAACTGCACCAAATTTTTTTCGGAGGGGGTAGACTTCTGATGTCACTGGAATACAGAAATGACTTGAGCCAAGAAAAATCCCTCAACCAATGCAGATCCTCCTCTGCTCAGAATTTCTGGTCTTCAGGAGATGTCTAGGGCACCAAGAATACTTCAAGTGGTGTGCCCAGATCCATATAGCCAATATGTGTCCAAGGCAGATCTTCTTGATGATAAGGCCAACACTTGAACATCAGAACATACAGTCTTTATCAATTCGATAAAAAAAATTAAAACATCCACATGTCTATCTCACTGACTAGATCTGTAATTGAAAAGACTACCAGAGGGAAATTCAGTCAGGCATAAGAAACCAGAATGGGTTATAAAAATTCTAAAAACATTTTTACAAAGAAATTACACCTGAGTAAATAAGATCCCTACTCATTCCACAGTAATGGGGTCAATCAGTCAAAAAATATTTATTAAGTGCCAACTATGTGTCAACCACTGTACTAAGCACTGGAGATACAAGCAAACAATTATATACGAATACACTATATACAGGAAAAAAATGGGAAATAATTAAAAGAGGGAAGGCACTTGTGTTACTTCTAATTAACAGAAATTTGGAAATACTTCCTGTAGAGATGTAATTTTAGTTGGGAATTGAAGGAAGCCAAAGATGCCAACAGGCAGAAATGGGGAGGGAGAATGACATGATGAAGTTGTACAAAATGAAAACAAAAAAAATCACAATAGTAGATCATCAATAATCATTAATTTAAGTATTGATGTAAATGTGAGCTCTTTCTCTAACAACTAATAACCTGACATAAAATCACAGAGGTCATCGAGTTTAACTTCCTCATTCTATAGATGAGGAAACAGAAGGTAGGGATGGTTAAGTGCATTGCCTGAATTCATGTAGGTAGTTAAGTGACTGTCATGCTTTTACAGACTTTGTTTAACTGCATCAGTACTGATGCTCTTGCTATATATGAAACCAGAAGATGTAAGAAATAGCTTCTGTCTCTTTGGTCACTCTTCTTCTGCTTCTTTTCCATGATCTTCATCCACATTTCACTCTTTTACACTTACTTACACATCACCACCAGGTTCAGTCTTGGGTCCTGTCCTCCACACTCTGCCATAATGATTTCATCAGTTTCAGTAGACTCGACTATCACTCCAGTTCCACATTATCATATTCCTTTTCAACATTTCTCATTGGCTGTCCCGTATACATCTCATATCAAACTCAACACATCCAAAATGGAGTTCTTTATCCTTCTACCTCATACTTTCCCCCTCCTCATTTTCCTTGAAAATTCCAATACCTTTCTAATCACCAAAGTACACAAACTTGGAGTCATGCTCAACTCTTCCCTCTCAACTCTTAACTCACTGAATCCAAAACCCGATTTTGTCAGTTATATGGTCAAACTATATCTTTCATCTATCCCCTTTCTCTCCACTCACAAAGCCCAAACCCTAGCTAAGAAGCTCATTATCACTCACCTAGACTCTTGTGACAGAATCCCAGTTGATTTCCCTTCCTCTCACTTCTCAAAACCCATTCTCCACACTGCTGCCAAAGTGATCCCTAATGCACACTCTTCTTTGTTCAAGAAGTTCCAAGAGTTTTCTCTTAGCTTTAGGATAAAATATAAGCTTCTCTGATTGAGACTGAAAGTCCTGAACAATCTAGATGCAGCCCACATTTCCAGGCTCACTGCACATTAACACTATTTCTCACACTCTAGATTCCAGTCAAACTGAATTTTGCTTTGACCTATACACAACATTCTATGTCCTTTCTCCAAGTCTTTACACAGACAGTTCCCCATGCCTGAGATGCCCCCCTTTCTCACCTCTACCTCACAGAATTCTTGAATTCAATCAGATTCAATACAGCAAAGCCTCACTGTATTCCACTTCCCCCCCAGACAATATTTTATATTTAGATTTCTATGCACATAATATTTTCCCCCAACAGGATGTAGATTCATTAAGGCCAAGGATTGCTTTGTTTTCTTCTGGACTGTGATTTCATTAACTCTCAGAGAGAAACTTCTTCAGCCAGTGCAGGTCAATTTCTTCCCTGCAACTTAGAGTCTTAAGAGAGCAGCCTAGAGCCATAGTATCAAACTAAAACAGAAATGGATCCCTAGAGGTTTCATACTGATGTAAAAAAAAAAAAACATAAACTAACTCATCTATGTTGTTTGTATTTTTAATTATTTTTTAAAACATTTGCCAGTTAGATTTTAATCTGGTTCAGCAGCAGTTAAGGAGTTTTGCAGGCAGCAGCAGGTTTACACCTTTGATCTAGAGCAGTGAAAGGTTAAGCAACTTGACCAGAGTCAGAGGCAGCTACCCCTCTATCCACTACACCAAGCTGCTGCCTCACAGTAAAAACTGAATTAAACTGAACAAAGAAGATACAACTAAATAGAAGTTCACAGGTTCACCTTAGAGGGGATAGAGAGCAATTGGTAAGATTGGTTTCACTATGTGCTCAAAGGCAACAAGAATCATTTCCTGGGGACACTTATTTGGTCATCTCTTTTTCTCTCATCAATTATGAAGATGAACATTAAAAAAAACAATTTAAGTATAATAGAGAAAACATAGCATTTGGAATCAGGAAACCTTTGGTTCAAACTCCACTTCATACACTTAATGAGCATTTTGATCCCGAGAAGGTCACTTAACTGCCTTGTGCCTCAGCCTCCCCATCTGTAAAATAGGGTAATAACACCTAGTACTAAAGGGTTGGTATGTAAATAAAAATGAAATAATGTACATAAAGTGCTTTACAAACCTTAAATTACTAGATAAATCTGAGTTACTATTATTATTATTACCAAAAAGACCCCTATGAAATTGGCTGTAGTCACAGGATAAAGTAGTGTTAAGGAGAAATGATGGATAGCTCTTCTTTTCTACTGGTATCAAAACATCAAGAGATCTAGTGAATACTCCTCTTACTCCCTAGCATGCTGCCAAGGTCCCTCTTTTATGGATTTATGGAAGGGCATGGATAGAAGGTGCAGAGGATGAGGAAACACAAAAGAGTTTAGATCTGCATGAGGTGAGATTTGAGATCTACTGAAGTTTGAGAAAAGGAAGTGTCTGACTTATGCTAAATGAAATACTACTTTTTAGTACTGCTTTTCCTAAATTCTAGGATCTGGTAGCGGTTAGTTTGACAGTTGAAGCCTATACTGGAAAACCTGTGATGTGAATCTAATCACTTTTGTTTCAGCACCATTTTGTATTGCAGGTTATTCAAAAGTCAAGTAATCTTCAATTTGCAAATCTGGAAAAACATATATATGTATTTATAAACTGTCACTGTAGATATTGTTTAGAAATAAAACTAATTAAAAGGACTTTCTTATTTTAAATTATCATAAGCAGTTATGCAACAAAAATGATTACTTTTCTTCATAATTAAGTATAAAGAGAAGCAAAATAATAACTAAGTATTAAAGGGCCTGGTTTATTAAAACTATAATAAAATGCTAGGGGATTCTCATCCCAGGAAATACAGGGCTAAAGATCAATATTTTAGAGTCCTGTCGAACTCCCAAAAAATTATGTTCAAAAAGTATGAGAAAAGCAAAAATTTATAATAAGAAAATGTTTTTCTCAATAATCTACCAGTTCCTCTCAACCTGAGAACATTTTGAAAGTAACAGTAGGCAATATACATATCTCTGAATTCTTCTCCTTAATAAAGTTCTGAATATACTGTCAGACTCCAGTATATGCATTGGTTGGTTTTGCTGAATTATTTTCATCTTTTTCTTTTTAAAACTTAACTATGAAAGGAGGCGTATATTTGGAAATGGGATATAAAGAGCAAAAGAGATGGATTTTAAAAAGTGTTTAAAACATTAAAGAAAATGGACAGATGGCTCAAATGTTTTCATGCATTCCCCAAGATTTAAAAGGCATAAGAGAAAAGTTTTCTTCCAGTCTATCATATAGATATTAATGATTTATGAAAGGATTCAGAGCAGGATGCACAGGGCAAGATGGTGAGGATGGGTTATGACCTGTCCAAGAGGAGATGAATGGCATTGGTGTACCCACACCAATGAGATCCCAGACTAAACAACATATTACAGTTTGGTTCCTTTTCCTCACAGTTTACTTTAAGCATTGAAAATGGCAGAAAAACAGATGTGCTCACCAATAAACATATGACAAAGGATAATTTGTTATAATTTGAATGTTGATTATATACTTATCTTCCCTCCCCCTAACTGATGTGTGTGGAATAAACAATAAAAATTGACAAATTCCAAGTGAGTATAATTTATTTTCTACCTTTGAAGACTGTGGAGGTTAAGGCTTTCTACCTTCTTAGAAATCGCTAATTTTAACTCTAAAATTCTTTAAGATTATGTTTCATATCTTCATAACTGTGTTAAAATCCTATCTTGTATTTGTCCCCTTGACCACCATGCCTAGTCAGCATAGTAACTAAGTCTATAAGTAGTCAGTATAAAGTAATAATAGCAAGAAATAAAATTGCAAAGGTGATGTCATGCATAGATTATTCCAAAGATCACAAGAGATTAATCTGCAAGCTATCATATAATAACTCAAAAGCACACCTGAGAATATGTGCTAAATCAGGGGAAGTCATCTACACCTTGCTCCCTGGGCCTTTTGGTGCTGTGATATGTAAATCTCAAATAAGTTCCAGACAACCACAGTAAGACCAACAGATCATCAAATGGTACTGATAACTTTAAGATGACATAGACGTGTTAAATTTAAAGTTTTACACACAACTTCAAGATGATTTAGATGTGTTAATGAACTAAACTCCTCAGGGTGGCACAGTCTGTTCCTCACCAATACCCTATAAAAATAAAACCACAAACTCCTACCACCCTAAGGGTCTATATTGCCAAGTGCACCCTAATCTTTGATTACATGGGTTACTCTCTGTGCCTTTCTCTTTCTCCATCATCTTCCCCATGTTGTCTGTCTTCTTGCACCACCCCATCTCCATCCCCACTCTGTAACCAACCCCCCCCACACACACCATTTACCTCTGCATTTCCTATGCCATTTGTCGCTACACCCTCTGTGCCCTATTAAAGTATGACTGAAGTCATCATGATCTTTGTCAACAAATACTGGGTATGCCTGCCCTATTTTATAATTCCATAAATTAATTAACAATTCAGTAATCTTAACAAAGTTTCATGGATAAGGTTGCCTGAGAATTTCATCAGCATTGTTGGTACAAATAGTAAGACTTTGCTCTTATCAAATAATCATTTTTAAAAGCTTATCGATCCCCTATTTTTTCACTGTGCGTTGAAAATTCGTACTTCCCAAAATCTTGTCTATGAACCATAGGAGATTTTGAATGCTCTGCAAAATTTTACTCCAGAAGTCCTTATTTCTAAAAATCCATACTTTTAACACTGACTGCTATTCCATCTACCTTGCTTCCTGTCTGCTTTCACTTTCTACCCTTTGAATTAAAGAAAAGCCTAACAGAGTGCAAAAGAAGAAGAGATCACAGGAGAGAATTTAAATATTGTACTTTCCCACAGTATAGTTTGGCTTAGAAAATACAGCATAAGGGAAGTTTGTCATGAGTCTCCCATTCAAATGACCCTACAAGTTCAAGTTCATGGATGGTAAGAGAATGAGTTCAATCCTAAACCTTGCATGAGGAATTTATCCCCCATTCTAATGTGTGCCATTTCACAAATGGAAGCTTCCAAAAGAAAAACATTTTGGAATTTAGAACAAAATGTTCACCACAAGAAATCATTCTTATCTAACAGTTGTTGCGTATCTTCAAGGGAAGAAACATGAAACATACTGCATGACTCAGAAAATTTAAAAATTCAAGCCTTTATCCTGCTTCCTGTGTAGCCTTAGTGCAAAGTAACTAATGAGCTGACTGCTTCCAAGATGATCAGAAATCACAAGTAACTTGACCATAACTTTATGAGAGATAGCATGATCCCATAAACTATTTTTAACTTTAGAGGAAATTATATAAGATGTATTAATAATTATGTTTGGAGTGGAGGAGGATTTATAGTATCTTTTGTTGCCTAAGAATGTAGAGCAGAAGTTTTATTTCTGATTGTTCTAAAATAACTTTTAAAAAATTTTATTTTAGATTTCCTGCAAAAGTGACTTTATACTGTAACTAAGCAGAGTTTTCATTCCTAGCACAATATATCTACATTCTCATGCTACAGACTACAGGTAGAAGCTATGTGGAGTCAAATTCTTCATAAGGCAAATCTGTCATGGAGCTCATCCAAAGGGCTGAGTTACCTGAGCACCAAAACAGTGTCACTTAAAATGTGTGCAGTTCGATAATAGGATGCTCCAGGAAATCATATTATGGCAACATTTAAAACAAAACAAATACAAATAGATAATCATGATGCTCCAGGAAGTCATATTATGACAACATTTAAAACAGAATACTATAAATTTTATGAATTTCTGCATCATAATGACATTTTACAAACTTTTCATTATCTTAAAACTTTTATAATTTGAAAATAATAACATAGCAAACTAAACACCAGGATACTTAACCACAAATGAAGAGTATGCTGTATTTTACTGAATGGTCCAATGAAAATTTATGCAAAATTTATATATATTCAGTTATGGATTATATCAATGTTAGCAGATATTTTTTTTTTTAAAAGCCAGCTGGAACTTGATGTAAAGAGGGGGAGGGGAGAATCAGTTTATTCATTCATAGCTTTAGTTAGCACTTATTTACTCAAATCAGTATAATGAGTGAGGTAATTATCTCATTAAGATCCAGAAATAGATGATATTACTCAACGAAAATTATTCATAAAATCTCAGAGAAACCTAACCTGATTCCCTTGGGCAAGCAGAGTTTTCAGTCTGGCTATTTCAGCTCGGAGCTCACGAATGAGTTTGACATTAGGATCCTCGTTAATGGTAGGCTTGTTGATGATGTTTTTGGCTCTATTTGCATATCGAAGCGTACTTAGGGTTTCTCCATAATTGACATCGGCAGGTGAAATAGCTGTGAAGAATGAATTCAAAAATTATTTATCCAGTACTGAGTTTCATTTAATACAAACTTGGTTCGTAATCTAAAACTCAGATTAACCTCAGGATGTTGAGTAGACTTAAATATTCACTGCTGCAGTAATGAATATCAAAAATTATCTAACATTTATAAAGAGAGCGTTCACTACCAAATTAAATTCCAGTTAGCTTGACTCAATTCTACAATTAAATACTCAGTGATCAAAATATTTTTATATTTGAAATTAATACCCATAGAAAAAGGACCTAGTGAGTTGTTTCTCTCAAATGAATAGAAAAGCATTGTCATTATATTCTTCAATAATAAAATACAATTTAGACATGACCGAAGGGGCAAAAAGAGGTTAAAAGAATGAGAGCTGATTAAGGGCAGTTTCTCAACCAAGGAATGTGGATCCTGTGTGGATAGGAAAGGGTCTTCTTGATCTATTTTTCCATCAAACAAAAAATGAAATGTACTTTTTGGTTTTTTCCATTCACAAAGTTGTCATAATTACTTACAAAACACCAAAGAGGAGATTTGGTATGACTGTCCTAAAATATATGAGAATTGCTACAAAGAAAATACAACTTTCAGAAGCTTTTGCAAAAAGTTTGCAAAAGGAAAAAAAATGCAGGAATAAGAAAGTTCTAGAAGCTTCAACAGCAAATTCCTTTCATGTCAGCAAAACACTGTAAAAGGAAAAGTAAAGCAGAAAATGAAGGGATAGCCAGATCTGAGTGTTTCCAATGGCCAGCCCTAAACATAGGATATTTTATAAGGTTCTATCATATGTAGTTGAGAATATATTCAAGAGAAATTCTTTTAAAATATATTTACTTTGGTACCATAGATAGGGAATATTCCTAACCCTTTGAAGACAAAAGAAGAAATATATTTCAATGGAAAAAACTTCTATAACACTAGGCATACTTCTTTCAGACTCAAATTTCAACTGACCTGTCTCTCAGTTCTCAAGTGTTAGTTACACAGAACCTAGCCCCATAGAGGTCTTTTTTTTCAATTTATACATCTATTGAGTTAAGAGCTGAAATGGTTGTTAGTGATCATCTAGCAAATTCCTTCGTTTTACAAATGAGAAAAATTGAAGCCTGGAGCAGTTTAAGTAATGTAATGATCCAGGAAATAAAAAACGGAGTCAGAATTTGAATGCAGGTCTTACAAATCTAAATATAGTATTCTTAATAGTACACCATACTTCTTACAAGTACTTTATTACTGTTCCCTAGTATTATATGACAACATCAAAAGTAGAATAATTTAACCAAAAAAAAAGTGGACTAAATTGGCATTTTCTGAAAACAATATAGTTTTCAATAGTTCTAGTAACAATGTTTCTAGGAATACTAATCAGTCAAAAGTAGCAATCCAAGCAATTAAGAAGTAAAATTATACCCCTATATTCATGTATGGGATATGTATGTATATATACATAAAGTGGTACATATATCTATAAACTGGTATACATGTATATAAATTGATATGTGTATATGTGTGCATGTACATGTGTATGTACATGTGCATGCATATATGCGCACATGTATGTACATATACATAGAAATATGTGTGTGTGTGATCTTCTTGAGTTCAAATCTGGTCACAGGTACTTACTAGCTGTGTGACCCTGGGCAAGTCACTTAACTCTGCCTTAGTTTCCTTATCTGTGAGCTGTAGAAAGAAACAGCAAACTACTCTAGTATCATTGCCTAGAAAACCCCATTTGGGATCACAAAGTATATATATATATATATATATTGACATAGATATAATTTTGTTTCTTGATTGCTAAAATTGCTAGTTATCTAGGAGAGGCAAAGGAAAGAGACCACAAAGACACTTCAGACCTCAAGATAAAAGTTCCTTTGTGGGGAAAGAGTCCAAGCTATCACCTCATGGGGAGGAAACAAAGATCGAACTCTACCCCCACCCCCTTGGGAATAATACAAGGCAATTGCCAGTGAGGCCACTGCTACAGGAAGGGAACAGAGAATGAATGAGCCAAGAAGAAATCCACCAGGCATGGTAAGATTCAGGAAGCATTCCATGTGGTAACTAATTAGTCTTGCTAAATAGGTACAGTAAGCCCATTTGTTCCTACTTCTTGAGAGAATACAAGTTCTGTTGGCATCATCTAAATTTCAGTGGCATCATCTAAATCTCAGTGCCAAGGGAATATAGTCCCAGTCATCTCAATCCAGCTGCAGTTTGGGTTGTAGTACAAGCCTATGTAAGATCTGTTGAAATAACATTTGTACCAAAGTTTCATTTCAGTGCATAAAATAAAAACATTCTAATTAAAGTTAACTCACAAGAGCCTATCTTATTGCTTAGAGTTTTGTAAATATTCTAAAGTTAAAAGATTCTGTTCCAAAAGGAAAGAATTGCCAAGGTTCCAGAAGGAAAACCTAGAAAAGCCACCAAAGACAAAACAAGAAATTGGCTCAGGCTGTAACATAAGATAATCAGGTTTGATAAAGAAGACTTTTCTGGCAATGAGGGGTTTTAAATAGTAGAAACAGGTGCTAAGGAAGGCTGGATATGTCCTGCTCCATTGATCTTAAAAAGCAGGTGGCTTTTCAATGTCCACATTAAACTAGCTTCACTAATCTCTGACAGATGAAAGAGCAAATTATGGAAAGGGCAATCCACTTTAAATCACAGACTTTTATAGCTAGGCAGGAACTTGGAGATCATCTTGTCATGTTACAGATGAGGAAACTGAGGCCCAGAAAGGTTAAACTATTTGCCCAAAGCAAAACTGCTAGTTAGTATCAGAGCTGGTATCAAGACTAGAAGTTGAGTCCTCTCACAATTCAGAAGTCTTTACACTAGACCTTGAAACAACTTCAGTCCCATCTTTAACATTTGCTAAAAATCTATTCTGATGACTGTGAACATGAATATCTGACTTCATAAATCAAGGTTAACTGCAGACTACTAATCCTTAGTGATGAAAAGCAGAAATCTCCATCCCAACTAGAACCCATTTCTCTTTCTCTACCATTCCAATCACATTATTGCCTTTTTTCCCATTTTCTTTGCTAACTTTATTTTTGCTATTTTTAAACAAAATTACATTTTGAATTTTTATTGATAGTATATGGAAGAAAATCATGTGTTCTTACCAGTGTAAACGGAGGTGAATAAGAATTGATCTATGCTGAATAAAGCATATCTTAGACAATCTTAGAAAAATTTCTACTAATGCTAATGGGTAATTAGTTTGGTTCCTTTGGAAAAAAGAGCTCTGCAATATAAGTCTATAGGCTTTTCTCAGAACAGGTATAAATGTGATAGCTATGGGTAAAGTTGTTGGTTCATTTAAAAAAGAAGATTCAGGGGGGCGGAGCCAAGATGGCGGAGTAGAAAGACACACATACACATAGCTCCGAACCCACAACCCATACAACATCTATATAAAGTAACTCACGGCGAATTCTGGGGCAATGAGGCCACAGAACAGTGGAGCGAAGGAGATGTCTGTTCTAGAGGGACCTGCAAACCTCTCGCAAAAGGTCCGTCGCGCTGCAGACGCGGAGCCCAGTCCAGACCTGCCACGGCCGCAGCACCGAGAGGAACAGATCCGAGCAGGCTTCAGGGACATGATCTCCAGGAGCCACACAAGTCCCTCCACCCACAGGTGACGGGGGTCGGTGAGAGAGTCTCTTTGGCGGGTCAAGAGGGGAGTGGGGTGCCCCCATAACTCAGGCCCCCTCGGGAGGCAGAAGCTGAGAGGCAGCGGCAGACCAGGGTTCCCCAAGTAGGCAGGAGCCTGGATCCACTGTTGAAGGTCTGTGCATAAACCCCCTGAGGGAACTGAGCCTGAGAGGCAGCCCTGCCCCGACCTGACCACTTGAACTTAATCTCACACTGAATAGCAGCCCTGCCCCCACCAAAAGCCCTAAGGCTGAAAGCAGCATTTGAATCTCAGACCCCAAGCCCTGGCTGGGAGGAGCAAGAGGCGAGGTGGGTGTGAGGAGAATATTCAGAGGTCAAGTCACTGGCTGGGAAAATGCCCAGAAAAGGGAAAAGAAATAAGACTATAGAAGGTTACTTTCTTGGTGAACAGGCATTTCCTCCCTTCCTTTCTGATGAGGAAGAACAATGCTTACCATCAGGCAAAGACACAGAAGGCAAGGCTTCTGTGTCCCTGCCCACCCAATGGGCTCAGGCCATGGAAGAGCTCAAAAAGAATTTTGAAAATCAAGTTAGAGAGGTGGAGGAAAAGCTGGGAAGAGAAATGAGAGACATGAAGTCAAAGCATGAACAGCAGGTCAGCACCCTGCTAAAGGAGACCCAAAAAAATATTGAAGAAAATAACACCTTGAAAAATAGGCTAACTCAATTGGCAAAAGAGGTTCAAAAAGCCAATAAGGAGAAGAATGCTTTCAAAAGCAGAATTAACCAAATGGAAAAGGAGATTCAAAAGCTCACTGAAGAAAATAGTTCTTTCAAAATTAGAATGGAACAGATGGAGGCTAATGACTTGATGAGAAACTAAGAAATCACAAAACAAAACCAAAAGAATGAAAAAATGGAAGATAATGTGAAATATCTCATTGGAAAAACAACTGACCTGGAAAATAGACCAGGAGAGACAATTTAAAAATTATGGGACTACCTGAAAGCCATGATCAAAAGAAGAGCCTAGACATCATCTTTCATGAAATTATCAAGGAAAACTGCCCTGAGATTCTAGAACCAGAGGGCAAAATAAATATTCAAGGAATCCACAGAACACCGCCTGAAAGAGATCCAAAAAGAGAAACTCCTAGGAACATTGTGGCCAAATTCCAGAACTCCCAGGTGAAAGAGAAAATATTGCAAGCAGCTAGAAAGAAACAATTCAAGTATTGTGGAAATACAATCAGGATAACACAAGATCTAGCAGCTTCTACATTAAGGGATCAAAGGGCATGGAATAGGATATTCCAGAAGTCAAAGGAACTAGGGCTAAAACCAAGAATCACCTACCCAGCAAAACTGAGTATAATACTTCAGGGGAAAAATTAGTCTTTCAATGAAATAGAGGACTTTCAAGGCATTCTTGATGAAAAGACCAGAGCTGAAAAGAAAATTTGACTTTCAAACACAAGAATGGAGAGAAGCATGAAAAGGTGAACAGCAAAGAGAAGTCATAAGGGACTTACTAAAGTTGAACTGTTTACATTCCTACATGGAAAGACAATATTTGTAACTCTTGAAACTTTTCAGTATCTGGGTACTGGGTGGGATTACACACACACACATGCACACACGCACACACACATAGAGACAGAGTGCACAGAGTGAACTGAAGAGGATGGGATCATATCTTAAAAAAATGAAATCAAGCAGTGAGAGAGAAATATATTGGGAGGAGAAAGGGAGAAATGGAATGGGGCAAATTATCTCTCATAAAAGAGGCAAGCAAAAGACTCATTAGTGGAGGGATAAAGAGGGGAGGTGAGAGAAAAACATGAAGTCTACTCTCATCACATTCCACTAAAGGAAAGAATAAAATGCACACTCATTTTGATATGAAAACCTATCTTACAATACAGGAAAGTGGGGGATAAGGGGATAAGCAGGGTGGGGGGATGATAGAAGGGAGGGCATGGGGAGGAGGGTGCAATTTGAGGTCGACACTCATGGGAAGGGATAGGATCAGAAGAGAATAGAAGTAATGGGGGACAGGATAGGATGGAGGGAAATATAGTTACTCTTATACAACACAACTATTATGGAAGTCATTTGCAAAACTACACAGATTTGGCCTATATTGAATTGCGTGCCTTCCAAAGGGAAGGGGTGGAGAGGGAGGGAGGTAAAGAAGTTGGAACTCAAAGTGTTAGGATCAACCGTCGAGTAATGTTCTTGTCACTAGGAAACAAGAAATATAGGTAAAGGGGTACAGAAAGCTATCTGGCCCTACAGGACAAAAGAGAAGATGGAGACAAGGGCAGAGAGGGATGATAGAAGAGAGAGCAGATTGGTCATAGGGGCAATTAGAATGCTTAGTGTTTGGGGGGGGAGGGGATAAAAGGGGAGAAAATTTGTAACCCAAAATTTTGTGAAAATGAATGTTAAAAGTTAAATAAATAAATTTAATAAAAAAAAAAAAAAGAAAGAAAAATAGGCAAAAAAAAAAAAAGAAGATTCAGTGATGCCAAAAGATGATCATAATTTAGGAAAATTAAAATCCTAATTACATTTTATTCCTTAAGCCTAACACAAAAAAGGTCTTAGAGTCTTCTGCCCATCAAAATGATGTCACCATTAACAAATAAGATTTCTATACCTCTGGACCCTCACTATGTAAAAACAGATTGTAATAAAACACTTTCAGGTTGCCACATTATAGTATTCTGAGGCTGAAGATTCCACTATAATCCAATCAACAGGTATATAAATAATAAAAGTGAATCAGTGATATTTCCCATCAAGCACAAAAAAGTATATAAATAAGACAAGTTTCACTGACCTTAGACTCAGGAATTTCTGTTCTTCAACCCACTGTAGCTGAGGTGGGATACCAAAGAAAAAACCCAAGAAAGGAATTATCTGGGATACTCAGGCTAACATGAAAATAACTTGAAGAATTTAGAAGCAGCTTGTAGCATTGTGGATGAAGATGTATGGCATGAGAAATTTTTTAATGCTAATCTGATACATGAGAAAAATAGAATGATACTTCATTAAATATTTACTGCTTTATTCAAGATACTATCAAGAAAAACAAGAAAATGTGTTCCCTTTTGTCAATCAAGGTGAAAATTAGAAAATGTTCAAATGCAGCAAGTTTCATGCAGGCTCAAAATAGTCACAAAACATTTGTCATGTTTTATGTACAACTCTGACAATTTAACATTATCCTTTCACCCACAGGTGGAGAATTCAAATTCTCAAATCAGACATCAGATTTGGTCTTTCCCTTCCCCTCCTCCAGACATTCTAGGACTAATTTCAAGAGGCCTTTAGTGATATTGTGTGTGGAAGAGGTTACAAAAAAGGATGGTGATAACACATTTTCCTCTTTCAAATATTGAAAGTGATATCTCTCACTTTCTAGGACATAAACATGGGATGTTATCTGTTCTAAAACTAGAAAAAGAAGACTTTGAGAATTTCAAGTGAGATGACATAAAGGAAAGGACACTGAACTGACTCAGAAAATCCAGCTTGATGGGCCAAGTCTACCATTAACTAGATAGACAGGAGCTTAAGCAAATCTCTCAACTACAATTTGATGATTCTAGGATCTGTACCTCCAAATTTCAAGCAGAAAAACCTGTATCTTTATTTTAAAGCCTAACCATTCTAAACAATTTCTTTACCTTTGAAATTGCATTCTCTTTTAAAAAAATTAGTAAATTTAATTTTTTACTCAGCATTTTATAGAAAATATTAAGATATGCATGTGTTTTCACAACTAAGGCAGCATGATATAACGAGAAGGGCATTGCAGATTACCAGGATTAAAGAAAATGCCCTCTCCATTAGCAGCCACTTGACCAAGAACAAGTCCCTTAAACTTCATCATGTGTAAAACAGCAATATTAATATTTGTGCCATCTACCTGATATAGTTGCAGTAGTGAGGAAAATGTTCATAAACTAAATCCTTACACAAAAATGAGATAATCATTGAACTCAGTGCTGCTGAGATCACTCAGTAAGACAGAACAGTGAAAAAAGAGAAGAGGTCCCAATACACAGCCTTAGGGGTGAACCATGGTGAGCAGATGGAACAGTGAGGACAGGGGGAAAATCAGGAGAGATCAGTCATAAACACCCAGAGAAGAAGAGATCATTCAGGAGAAGAAGTGATGCCATGGCAAAGGCTGTAGAAAGGTCAAGAAGGATGAGGACTGAAAAAAGGCCATTAAATTTGGCTTTTGGGAAGATTACTGGTAACTTCTGAGAGAATACGTTATGAGCCTGGAAGTCAGATTTCAGTGTCTAGAAAATATTGAGGAGACAAAGTGGACTGCCTGAGTGCAGATGGCTTTTTTCAAAGATTTTAGATAAGAACAGGAAAAGAGGCATAGTAGGGATAGAAGGAGCTAGTAAGGCTTTTTTAAGGATGGAGAGGGAGATTTGGGTATGTCAAAGCTTCATGGAAGAAGCAAACGGAGAAATCTGAGGGCAATCATTTAGAGAAGATTGGAGGATATGGGGACAAAAGTATATGGAGAGAGGAAGGGATATATCATCATCAAAGGCTGGAATGAAGGAGAAGATAATAGGAAATAAAATCAGATGAGGAGAAAGGGAAAAGATGAGGCTCATCTCAGCTTTCTCAGGGGAAGCAACATCCCCAGCTGAGAATGTAAGGTGGGAGATGTTATCGGAGATCCAGAAAAAGCAAAGGTTTTGTGATGGCCACTGTGGTAAGCCAGATAAAGAAAAGTCACTTAGGGAGGAGTAGATAAATATACTGCTACTGCAAGGGCCCAGTTGAGATGAGATAATATACATTTTATGGAGAATCCAAAAGGCAATAAAGTCTTGTGATCTGCCCCAGTTCCATTCACTAACACATGAAATGATGGAAGTAATCCAAGGTTGGAGAACAGCAAGACATGATCAGTAACAGGACAAGGGACCAAAGGATGCAAGGGCATGTGCAGTCCTGGCAGGGCATAACTGCTGCCGGAAAGTTGATGCCAAAGAAGAACTCAATTGCCATCTACAAACTTGTTTGAGGAGGGCGTAATGCTAGCCAAGAAATACATCCACATGCCACAGCATCCTGAGCTGGCAGACAAACTCCATGTCTTTAAGTCCACCCTACCTCTGAAGTGTCATGGCTACGTTGAGGATATAGACATTTTTACTGCTATTCCTGACAAAGAGGACATGAGCTTCACCTCCTGACTAAGGTTGCATTCCACATTTTCTTCAGGCAGACCAAGGCCCAACAGTACGCAGACTGACCAGCCTGTTTGGCTTATCTGGGGCAAATCTGATAAACACAGAGAGGAGGTGCTGCTCCCCTGAAAACTAGAAAGAAGGTAGAGTCCTATGAGGAGTCAGCAACAGAATTCTAATTCAGAGGTGTATTTCAAAATGGATATAGTCTACTTTCCCAGTGAAAACTATGGAGATTTGTTTCATGTTGAATAAAATTTGGGAAAAAAGAAAAAAAGAAGAACAAAAGATAAGATGTTGTTGAACTAGTTCACCAAGGAATTCGAGATTGGGAAGGAAGAGAAGTATAGCCAAAGCAGTGTGACAGCCAGGATGAGTAGTGAAGAGGAGAGGAACTGAATGTCATCTTAATTGAATCAAGTTTTATTTATTAATTATTTGTTATGTTTATTTTTCATTTTAATATTAACTATATTCTAATGTGTAAAAGAAAATTCACTTACTTTTACAGCCCTTTACTTTTTCCCTATAGATTATAAAGCATTATGCAATGCATATTTATTCTTATTAAATAGGCTGGTAACCCCCAATAAGGAACAAAAAATACCCACACCTCTTTTCAAGCAAAAAAATACCTAGGTATTTACCCCCCGCACCATAACTTTGTTTTTTATAATCAAGCAATAGGCACAGGTTCAATGATTTCATGATGTTGTGGTTGTTAATGCATATAGGACACAAGCCATATTAGCTAATATGCTTTAAGACAGAAAGAAAAACTATTCATTGAAAAAGGTGTAAATAGTGTGAATTTCAAACAAGGAACATTAAGCCTAAATACATATAATTGTTTCACACAAGGTACAACATATGCTGGAGAAAGAATTAAAACTCTTACTGGCAATCATGATAGTTTTAGAGTTTCCTCCAAGGCTATCTTTTAGCAACCAAGTCAAAACAGAGTCCCTGTAAGGCACGAATACTTGCTTCTTCTTTATAAGCGGGTTTGCAGCATCCTGAGATAAATCAGCTGTAGGGAAAAACAAAGACTTATGAAGGCTTTTTTTCCCTTTAATTCTGGTTCAAAAGAGCTATAAGCTATTATTCTACAACAAAAATACTAAGCTTAATTGCTTCATGGTAACAGTACAGGAAGAAGTACAGAAGGGAGCTAAGAGCAACACTATGACTTACCTAAGGCAGAAATGACATTTCCTAGAGTAACAAGGGATTTGTTAATGTTCCCTCCTTCCTTCAATCTGACCCCAGTGGCTCCAGTGGCATCTGCTCTCTCACTCCCCGCTAGATCAACCAAGTGGATCTTGCTCACAGTTTCACATGGCATTTCTGAATCAAATTTTGCCTAAAGTAAAACATACAAACAAAAATGAAAAGGTACATAGACCTCTGATGTTGCTTATGAAACAAATTTTAATTATTTCACAATCCTCCCTGTGGTTTTTCAGGGCATGGTTTGGGGATTTGTTTGTTGCTTGTGTTTTTGTTTGTTTCACTGCCCTTCATGCTGACGATGAAACTGAAAATTCAATTTAATACAACCAAAATATCTCAGTTTAACTGGTGTGGCTTCAAGTCCATTAGTGAGGAAAGCCAAAAGTAACCACTCATGCATCTAAATATCTTTTGCTATTAACACTTTTCAGAGGTTATTTATTCAAATACAGATTGGAACATATGGCCTTTAAGATCAGTTCCAACTCTGACACTATCCACTGCTGCGATTAGTTTCTCCACACATGATTTAAGAAATAAGGGAATGTGTGCATGTGTATGTATATGTGTATGTGTGTGTGTATGTGTGTGTGTGTGTGTATGTGTGTGTATGCTTTCTATTACCAAGGCATTATAAATGGAATTCAGAATTAGAAACACTAGTTTTTTGTTTTCTTAGACTTAAATGGTAAGTTAAAACTCAGATAAATGTGAAAATTTTGGTTCATCTCTAAAATAAATATAATAGTATCTAAAAACCTTACAAATTAAAGCTTTATGAATGAATTTTCCTGGCTGGTGTGCATCTCCACCTGAATGATCTGCAGCAATCTCATAGGAGACAAAACAGTATCTGAAAAGAGCTACAACTGTATGGTCAGAAAGAATATGTAAAAAATCAGAAATCATATGACAATATACATCACATCCTTAAAATGCTATTCAAGGAGACAAAGTTTCAATCATTCATTTGGAAAATATTTATTGAGAATTCATATAACAAAAGGTTCAGGGATCACTGAGAAACTGTCCAGGGATTCAATGTAGTACGGGAGATAAAGCATGAAACAAAATAATAATAATAGTTCTCCAATAATAACTTCTCTTTATAATCCCAAATACAAGTTTTTTACAGTATGACAGCCAGAAAAATTTCTAAAAGCTAATTTGCTTGTTATACATGGATTAAATATTTGTGTAGAGGTGGTCCATTTACTATACTTACTCAGTAAGAATCAAATTTTGAGCTGAGAGTCTCTTGGAGGTTGCCTTCTAAACTGACCCATTGCTTTTCATAACAGAAAACATAAGGCTCAAGATGGTGACATGTCTAGCCTGAGGTCAAACAGGAAGTGAAGTATAAAACTCAGGATTTGAACCTAGGTTGTCTGACCAGAGAATCAAAGGTCTTTCCACCACACTATGAAACCTCCCATGAGATGCCAGCATTATCCCAGTGAAGATGTACACCAGTCAGGAGGAAATTAATTTATCCAGTATCAATTTTTTAAAGTTCTAAGTAACATTTTATTTACTTCAAAGATCTACCAAAGTTTTCCCTTCTACATATGATTTCACTTGTCTTTTAAGACAAAACAAACAAAAATGTTATTGGTATTTCTAATTCTGAAATTGTTTCTAACGACCTTGGTGAAATGGTCATTTAAATGGGAAAATCTTTCCCACCCATTAGTAGGTCCATGTGACATATTTAAATGAAATAGAAGCCTAAGTCACAAGTGATGAGAGAAGCTTGCTGAACAGGTGGAACAGAAAGAGTAGAGTAGAGCTGGGAGGAAGTTGGTTGGGCTAGTCAAAGCTGGGAAGAACGCAGGCAGGCACAGCTTAGGCTCCTCAGTGTTTTTTTGTTTGTGGCAAGGTCCCAGCAGGGGGCAGGGAGGGTTGGGAATGGCTTTGCCCCTTGTGGTGATAACCACTACTGACTTCTTGGTTGCTATGACTGATTTTGCTTTCTGATTCTGGGATTTGGCTTTCTGGTGTCTGAATAAATGTTTTTCTTCTGCCTTCTATATGGAGAGTCTGTTATACTTTGTGATTGAGAACTTCACCAGCATATTCAGTCACCACCAGTGCTGTGAATATTGCCTTAGTTGATAGAGGATCGCAGGGTATAAAATCTCTATTTGGAGGCAGAAAGGATTTAGAGGAAGAAACGAATATCCCAGGATGGGAGGATTTACCATATTCTTCCCTAGCAAGGGAATGGGCTAAAAGCACTAACTGGGAAGAGGGAGACCCTAGAGACTTGGAAAGTTGTTAGCAAGGAATACCAATAAGACCAGGGAAAGAGTTGGCAGGGGTAAGTAGGAGAGGCTGAATTTTATTAACAGGTTAGAGTACTGTATGTGAAAGCAGAGACAACCTGCTGAAGGAAAAAATTCAGATAAAAAAACAGTTAACTAGTTTGCATGGGAATCCTCAGTATTTGGCTCTCCTTTAAAAGAGCAGGCTGAGGAGGTGTGGTGTCAGGTAGAAGGAAAGGTTATTCATTTAGCTAAGAAGAAGTGGAAGGCTGGCAAAAGAAGTGTGCATATGAACTTTGTACAGACCCAGTCTAGTTGCCATGATGATGACTGCCAGGACAGTGCTTAGGCAGAAAATGTAATTAAGTCAGAGTTGGAAAATGAAACAATGGTGCAGGAAGAAACTTCTAAGGCCGAAGGTCTCCCCATAGTAAGGTGAAAACAAGAGAACCAAGCAGGGAACACAGTGTTTAAGGAGATAATTGAGGATTTTACTCAGCAGGAGGTAACAGATATTTTGAGTCAGTTCACGCAAAGGATGGGAAAATCGTTATTTTCTTGGATGGTGAGAATCAGTGATGAAGGGGCTTGAAATTTATAGCGATCAATCAGAATCCTTTTGTACAGAAAGCCTTTAGAGATTACAATATGCAAGGAGGTAACAATATAACTAATCTGTTAGCTTTGGCTGTAGAAGGCTGTAGCCTACTAACTCTTATGTGGCCTAGTGGAGACAGACCCTGGTATTAGGGACTGTATAAGAAAGTTAAAGGAGAAGGTAATGAAGACTGCCAGAGTGATCAGAAATGCAGAAGCATACTATGATACTCCCTTAGCAGGTTCCCATAGGAATATAACAGTGAAGATGGCTCCTCCTGCTTACAAACACCTAATTATGACTCTAATAATTGGGGAAATAGAGAACTCTCTTTCAGAGGTGCTGGACAAGATTTCACAGTTAAGTGACTTAGGGGACTGGGGAAAAGATAAATTTTCTTGAGAGAAAAGAGTAAATAGCCAGCAGATTCAAAGTCTGAATAGACTGACAAGAAAAGAATTGTTTACTGCTCTATTGAGAGCAGGGATTGATTTTGGAAGCATAGATGGTATTCCAACTAAAAAACTATACAGAATGTACAAGAAAAGGGCCTTGATACTAGATGGAAGAGATAAGTAAGAACTGCCCCTATAGATCCTTCTGAACCCTTGTATCCAAGTTCATCACACCTTCAGAGAGAAAAGGAAATTGACGAAGCCCCAGCTCAGATTAAAGAAATACACAGGTGGGATGATAGATTCCATATCAATTTGACCACATATTGGAAAAATGGATCAAATACTGTAACTAGGGCATTAACTGGGGCCAAGCCCTCCATTATATATGGAAACCCTGATAAGCTTAAATATGAAATTCCTATCACCATCACAGGACTGGGAGAGGCTGAAATATCAGTCAGACAAGTCAAACTAACAATGAAAATTGAACAATTACCTAAGAATATACCGTGGTAATTGTACTCATTCCTGAATACATCATTGGAATAGATATATTGAGAGGTATGATTCTAAATTTACCTGAGGGGAGAGACCAGATTGTAATAAGGAAGACAGGAATTAATACAGATTTATTGGGTAAAATAAAAATTGACCCAATCACTTTATATAAACTTTCTTAAGTAATTACTTTAAAGCAGTACCATATGCCAGGTGGGCAAGATGAAATTACCAATACTATAAAGGAATATGTTGAAGCAGAAGTGTTAATCCCTACAACTGCTCAATGGAATAGTCCTGTCTGGACAGTATGAAAGTCAGATGGGACATAGAGGATGACAGTGGATTACAGACAACTAAACAAAGTGACTCCTCCCTTGCATGCTGCTGTTCCACATACTGTTACCTTAATAGAAAGGATCCAGAAATATGACGGGACTTGGTTCACAGTTATTGATTTAGTCAATGCTTTCTTTACTATTTCAATAGCTTCTAAACAACAGGATCAATTTGCTTTCATTTGGCAGGGGCAATAATTGCTTTTACACACTTGCCACAAGGATATCTGCATAGCCCCACTATTTGTCATAGGATTATGGCTGAACATTTAAATGAATTAGAGCTACCTGGTGTACAGCTTATCTACCACAAAGATATTATGATACAGGGAAAAAAATGTTAAAGAAGTTAAGAGTATGATAATTTTAACTGAGCATATGAAAAGCAAAGGGTGGGAAATTAACCCTGCAAAGATTCAAGGGCCAGCTTAAACTGTAAAATTTTTGGATATACAATGGAATCAGGGGTTGTGAGAGATTCTCCCACAAGCTTGACTAAAGATTTAGGATTTTCCTATCCCCATAAAAAAGAAAGAGACCCAAAAGCTTATAGGATTATTTGGACATTGGCAATATCACGTACCGCATCTAGGACAAATTTTGAAATCCTTATATAAAATTACTAGGAAAAAATATCATTTTGATTGGGGATTTGAGTAAAGCTTTTGAAGAAGCAAAGGCTGCTATACAATTGGCCCTAGACTTACGGCCTATGCAAAGTGGCCTGGTGGAATTACAAATGATTGATTGTACAGGATGAAGACGCAAACTGGAGTTTATGGCAGAAACAACAAAGCCAAAATGTACCCTTAGGATTTTGGTTTAGGAAATTGCCTTCCTCTGGAATTCAATATACCCCTTTTGAAAAGTAGTTGTTAGCTGCATATTGGGCTTTGGTAGAGACTCAACAACTGACTTTGGGCCATGAGATAATATTAAGGCCTGGAATCCTGAGTAATGGGTACTACAGTTTCTCACACAATAAGACATGTTCAAGAGGCTAGTATAATTAAAAGGAAATGGTATATTCAAAATAGATCTAAAGCAGGCAAAAGGGGAGTTTCTGCTTTACACAAATCTACAGCACACATAGATACTGTAAGAAATGACACACCTCCCAAAGCAGAGTAACAGGTGGGACAGTCCTTGGTAAAATGGAATGAGGGATATGATGGATTAACTGAAGAACAAAAGGGACATGCATGGTTTACTGATGGGACAGCAAAATATTTGGGCCACAAAAGGCACTGGAAAGCAGTAACCTATAGCCCATGTACTAGGTGGACTTTAGAAAGTGAACATGCTGTTCCTCAGGTAGTAACTGGAGAGATAGCAAGAGGAAAAGTACCAGCTCTAATCTGGCAAGTAGATTATATTGGACCCTTATCCCAAGATAAAGGATGTACATTTATATGTACTTTTGTTGACACCTGTTCAAGTGTATTAGTGACTTGTCCCTATAAGAATGTGCCCCAGAAAAACACCTGTAAAACTCTAGATATCATGTCTATAATATGGAACCCCAATGCAGATCCAAAGGGACAATGGGTCACATTTCAAAGGTAAGGAAATGAAGAGATATTGTGTATTAGACGACAGAGAATGGATACATCATATTCCATATTATCCACAAGTGTCTGGCTTAATTGAAAGAATGAATGGATTATTGAAACAGCAGCTAAGGAAGTTCAGTTCTAGTCATTCTTATCAACATTGGAAAGAGAATTTGTTCACTGTTTTGCATAATTTGAATAATAGACCATTAGGAGAAGTACACCTCTAGCCACAATGATGGCCCCAAATCTGCAAATTAGAGAACAACATATAAGATCCCAAATATTGAGTAACGGACTGTGAGGCCAGATGCCCCAGCACTACGTCCCGGGACACCTGGTTCAGCAGGATATGATTTACATTGTTTAAAGCACTTTAGATAGAAAAGAAATAAGAAAAATATCTACTGGAATATGTATGAGGATCCCCCAAAACCATTTTGGACAGATTACCTAAATCTGGATTAGCAATTCTAGGAATACATATATTGGCAGGAGTGATAGATTCTAATTATCAAGGAGAAATTATTGTGATATTCCAAAATTTAGATGAAGAACGCATACAGTTTTGTAAAAATGACAGAATAGTCCAAGTGATTATTATTCCTTGTAAAACAACACCCCTTGTGGAAACTGACTCTCATTCCAAAATAACTAGCAGAGGAACTGAAGAATTGGGTTCTACCAGATGATGTTCCAAAGGCTGAGGAAATTATAGTGCATGGGAAAGATAATACTGTAACTGCTGTTTATTCAGAAGAAGATGATTACCAAATAGTACCCTTAACTCATACATTATACACATACATATATGTATTCTACTGTGAATGAGGCTACGATAGTGGGTTCATGGACTCCAAAAGCGTGGCTGACCTGATTGATATCTACCTTGCTTCGGATCATTGTCTCCTTGTTTCTATTTGACATTTTGTCTTGTTAAACTTGTTTGCTAGACTTGTTTTCTGCAGGTTTAGTACCCTCCACCAGCAGATGCCTAATCACTTAAGCTGGATGTCACCCCTTGTCCACGACTGTGATGTCACACCTGGAACTGGTGTCAACGGAGCTCCGGATGCACCTAAAGAACTGCTCTCTCAAAGGGGACCTCTCGGGGCAGGGACAGCTCTATGTCCAATCTCAGCAGGAAGTGGCTACAGAAGAAGAGACCTTTACCCCTTACCCCAAGATTTTGGGCCCCATTCATTCTAAGGGGGAGGATCTATGAGGTGCTTGTGCTCAAGCCCCACCCTAAGATATTGTTTGATGTGCTTGTTTTGTGTGATCCCTGTTATACTATTGTAAAGTTCTGTTGACACCAGGTGCCTAAGATAATATTTTACATGCTTATTTTCTGTTATTCCTGTTATAATTCTGCTCATACCAGCTGCCCCACCAACCTATGGAATGAAAATACAAAAGATCTTGGGATCAAATGTAATGGTAATTTAAATGGGAAAATCTTTTCCATTCATTAATAGATTCACATGACCAGCTTAAATCACATGGAAGCCTAAGTCACATGTGGTAGGAGGAGCTTGCTGAACATGTAGAACAGGAAGGGTGAAGCAGAGCTGGGAGGAAGTTGGTCAGGCTAGTCAGAGCTGGGAAGGACATAGGCAAGCAGACACACCTAGGCTTCTGAGTGTTTGTTTGTGGGAAGGCCTTGGGAATGACTTTGCCCCCTGTAGGGATAATGTATATCGACTTCTTGGCTACTATGACTGATTTTGCTTTCTGGTTCTGAGGTTTGGCTTTCTTGTGTCTGAATAAATGTTTTTCTTCTGCCTTCTATGTGGAAAGTCTGTAATACTTTGTGATTGAGAACTACTCTGGCATATTCATAGTTACCATCAGTGCTGTGAATATTGCCTTGGTGATACATCTGGTAAAAAAAATATATAATTTTTCCTAATGCCTAAAATAGATCATTAAGAAACTAATCACAGTTTTAGATAATATCAAGGTTGAAATTGACCTCAAAAGCCATCTATTCCAACTTGCACCTGAACAAACAGAATTCTCTCTGTAAAGCATTAAAAAAGAAACATACTTAGAAGGATGAATGATTATTGTTCTCTTTACTCAAAAAGAAAAATAAAACCAATAAAGCAGAAAGATAAAGTGGAAAGAATTTATAAGTATTTGAAACTAGAAATCAAGGTGCCACAATCAGGCACTGAGTAGAGATATGCAAACATGTCGCAGAGTACATCAAATCAAAGAATGAAGACTTAAGACTTGAATTGACAAAAACACCACCGGTTTTAACTGTACATGAGAAAATTTTTCATTTTCTCTGAGTTGTGAAGTATTCATAGACATTTTTTTTGAGACTGGGTCTTCCTATCTTGAACAGGCTGAAAGCACAGCAGTTACTCAAGGACAGACCCCATTGCTGATAGGCAGAGAAGCTTTTTAGTGTTGTATTTTTTTTTCTTCCCTAAGCTAGATCAATCCTCCTTAGGCAGCCTGGTGGTCCTCTGTTACCAGGGGCTTAACAAATTGGTGCCAGACAGTGCAGACACCTGATCAGCTTTAGCTCAAATCCAAAACTCAAGTGATCCACTAACCTGAGCCTCCCAAAAGCAAGAACTACAAGGATGCATTACCATAAGTAGCTAAGAATGTTTTTTTTTTCCAAATTAGAATTAAAACATAAAGACTACTTTGATGTTTAAAATACATTACGTATTTTATTCTCCATTTATCATTTCCACTTAACTGACTTTATAAAGGCTCTTAAGGTTTTCCTTGTACTTTATCTGTGTTATCTCATTTGATCCTCACAACAACCCTATAAGGCACTATGGACTTTGTTAAATTTTAAATTTTAAAGATTATCAATATTTCCAGATAAAAAAACTGAGGCTAACAGCTAGTAAGTATCAGAGGTGAGATTTGAATCCAGTTCTCTACTGACTCCAAAAGTCTTTCCAGTATTATTTCCATTTTCCATCTCTCTAAAGATTTAAATGCTAGATCCCAGTTTTTCTCTCTGAATACTTTGGACTTTTGAAGAATATCTGCTCTATCCTCCACTAAAGTCTTATACTAGATGCCTCAGAGTGCGTAGATGAGCCCTTGTTCTTAAAAAGCTACACTAGTGAAGTATAAATTGGCAAGTCTTACCAACATCTACCTAGAAAGAGGTTTGAGGCTGCCCCTGGTGAAAAACTGTATAACTATCAGCAAAAGACCAGCCGAGGCTCATCACCATCACCTGATGAATATATTTAGCATCACACTTCATGAAGACCATCTACTATGACAGAGTTGAGATGCGATCTCCATGAATGGAAGAATTATCTACTCCTAAGAAATTCCAGCAGCTCCTTCAGGTGTGAGCCTGCTTTGTTGGTCTAAGTATTAAAATGAATTTTAATTGTAATAATTTCCATATATATTCAACACTTGGCTGTTGGTTACAATTAATTTTTTGCATTAGTACTTATAAATGTTCGTTTCTCCTTTCATATCATTCAAACAATCATAATCAAGTTTGTCAGGGGAAATCCATGGGGTGATAATGGACCTTGACACAATTATTCACATTGGTTTCCAGCTGACTTGACTCAAAATCTGTTATCTCCCACAGAGTTCACAAGAATGAAAACTTTTGCTTAATTAAGCCCATGAACAAGTTTTTAAGTCTAATATACAACTGAAGTCTGCTAAGTACTTCTTAAGGGTATACCTCAAGACACCTCAAACTACTCCAACCGTAACTCTAGAGAAACTACAACTACCATACACTCTATTCTTAAAAAAAAAAAACAACAACAATATTCAGCCACATTTGCCTGCCTCTTACTCCGGGAAAAAGTAATAATTAGTTCTCATATGTTGCTCATCAAGAACTAGACACCAGAAATTCAGGAAGTGCATTTGCTGATTGAAGGGCCCTTAGTTCTCTTTACCTGAGTGAAGTTGATGGTGAAAATGGCATGAGACCTGCTGCTAACATCATTCATTCCCGTCGTGGCAGTGGTTCGATTTATATTTCCTGCATCCATAAGTTCTTCTACATCATTGTAATTCTGTACTAAATGTTTTGACAAGTCTGAAGTACAAAAACCAATTTAAAAACAAAAAGAGATCTTTGCAATTTCCATTAAATTAAATACATGTTTACATCTATTACATACCATACAATTGTGGCAATAAGCAGTCCAATAAGAGTACTATTTGCTTTTTTAAATGCAAAAGCATAATCTTGTTACTATTACTAGTCATGCGTTATATGGTATTCTAAAACTAGAAAATTATAAAGAAAAAAACAAATGCAGCTTACAAAAAAAAATGTCCATATGTTTATACTTTATTGAGAATGAGGAATCATCAAGTAATAGACAGCACCGTGGTATAGGAGAAAGTATACTAGATCTGGAAGGAAAGGATCATCAAAGGGAAACAGGAAAGGGAAAGCATAAGGGACTTCATAACGTTAGGAAGATGATATTGGGAACTCACAAGCCCTTTCTCGTTATTAGGGTAGTTAGAAGGAATATATACAGACAGAGGGCACAGTTGTGAGTTGAATATGAAGGGATGATATCTAAAAAATAAAACTGAGTGAGAGAGGAATGTACTGTGAGAAAGAGAAAGAGAGATGTGGAACAGGGTAAATTATCTTACATAAAAGAGGCAAGAAATAGCTTTTACAGTGGAGGGGAAGAGGGGGGAGGGGGGGAAGTGAGTGAACCTCATCAGAATTGGCTCAGTGGGAATAACATACACACTCAGTTGGGTATAGAAATCCATCTCTCTTACCCTACAGGAAAGTAAGAGGGGAAGGGGATGAGAGGGGGAGTGATAGAAGGGAGGTGATAGAAGGGAGGGCATGTTGGGGGAGTAGTCACAAGCAAAACAGTTTTGACAAGGGACAGAGTGAAAGGAGAATAGAATAAATGAGGGGAATAGGATAGAGGCAAATAGCAATAATAACTGTGAAAAAAATTTTTGAAGCAAGTTTCTCCAACAAAGGCCTTATTTCTCAAACATAAAGAGAACTGGGTCAAATTTAAAAAAATAAGTCATTCCCAAATTGATAAATGATCAAATGATACTTCGGATGAAGTAATCAAAGCTCTCTATAAGACACATAAAAAAAAAACCTCTTACCTCACTATTAATTGGAAAAATGCAAATTAAAATAATTCTGAGGGTTATACTACCTCACACCTATTAGACTGGCTAATAGGACAGAAAAGTAAAAGACAACTGTTAGAGGGGATGTGGGAAAATTGAGACATTAATGCACTGTTGGAATTGTGAAGTGATTCAACCATTCTGCAGAGCAATTTGGAATTAAGCCCAAAGGGCTATAAAACTATATAAAAATTATAAAAAACAACAATACCACTACTAGGTCTATATCCCAAAAGAGATAAAAAAACAAAAAGGAAAAGGACCTATATGTACAAAAATATTTGTAGCAGCTCACTTCTGGGAGATAAAGAATTAGAGGCTGAGGGGATGCCCAACAAATGGGAAATGGCTGATGAAGTTGTGGTATGTGATTATGATGGAATATTATTGTACTATAAGATATGATGAGAGGATGCTCTCAGAAAAACCTTAAAAGTCTTGCAAAGACTGATGCAAAGAGAAATATCTAGTGTACAAAGTTATAGCAATATTGTAAGACGATCAGATGTGAATGACTTAACTATTCTCAGCAATACAAAAAATCCAAGACATCTCTGAAGGACTCATGATGAAAAATGCTATCCATTTCCAGAGAAAGAACTGATGGTATATAAATATAGAGACTGAAGAACACTTTTTAAAATTTTATTTTTCTTGAGCTTTTTTTTTGTGACTGTTTTCTTTTACAATATAACTACTACGGATATGTTTTGCATGACTATACATGTATACCCATGAAATTGCTTGCCTTCTCACTGAGAGGGATTGGAGAGGGAGGAAGGGAGAGAATTTGGAACTCAAAGTTCTAAAATGGAATGTTAAAAATTGTTTTTACATGTAATTGAGGAAAAAAAAATACTAAATAGAAAGGATCACCAAGCCCCATCTCTGCCAGTAAGCTATATAACCTCAGACACTTGATTTCAATTCTTTGAGCCTCAGTTTCCTCTTCTATAAAAGGACTCTAAATCTACAATCATATGCTCCCAGAAGAAAGCTCCTCAGTATACTGGGTAGACTGGACAATAGCTACAGGATGAGAGTGTAAGAGTAATTTGCAATCTGTACCATTTGAAGGAGTAGCCATAAAAATGAGATTATGAACCCATTGAAGTATATTCAGTACTCTAAAATTATCTGTAATAAAACAGATTTGAGAGTTTCCTCCTGCATGACCCAACTGTGGCTGCCCATCCACTATGAATCTTATTTGTGCCCTCCCACAAGTTCACCAGAAGGTCAACCTAGTGTTTTGGAGGCCTTCCTTGATTCTTCTTGACATTGCAATGGTACCAGTGGATCACTCTGGCTTTCTACCTGCCATCAATCTCTTTACACATGACTAGTCCATCTTCTTTTCCTATAGTATAATTCCTTGATGACATCTTTAATGGCTTTTTTCTTTGGAGTTCCACACTGGTTCCATGTTGCTATCTGTGCACACTCACCATACAAGCCTCTCTGTTGCCATTGTCTAGTAGCTCTTTGGAGTCAGCTGTATTTCATGGCTTGTTTTCATATAGCAATCTTAGTAGAAAGTTAGGAGTATTAAAAAGCTAGTAGAAAGGCTAGGGATCAATGAAGAAGTTTTGCAAATTCACAAAAGAAACTTCTATCTGTTCAACTCACTGTCCATCTGCACTGTCTTTTCCAAATATATATACTAATAGACAAAGAGTGTCCATCCAAATGTGTGTCAAAATCTGGGCAACAAAACCTTTTCAGCCTCTTGGACTCTCCAGAGTGAATGAATTGACCAAACTCCTTTTAAGTGATTACAGATATCTGTCAGGAGGCACTGTAACATTCTGGGGCTTATTACAAAAAGTACAATGTGATCCAAAAACAGATGAGTCTGGAGGACCTCATCATTCACAGGAAATCACTTTCAATCTAGACCATGCTTTCTTGGGTGAATATACATCAACCTTCCTTATGGCAATTTGTTTTTATTAGAGCAGTCAACACAGCTATTATTATATCTTCTAAAAAAAACCTGAATGGTTTTGATTTAAAAATGAGATACCTTATCTAAAAGAGCCTGGAAGGTGATGTGGTTTTTGTTTTGTTTTGACTAAAATCAACAAACAATAAGCATATTAATATCTCACATTCTCTCTATGTCTTGGTTAATTGTGAAGTTTTAAAGCTCTGCCTCACCGTTAGAGATTGCTTGCAAAAGCACTCATACAGCCACCACCAGCCTTTTATCACCTCTCACCTAGACTATAGAAATAGCCTTCTAATTGATCTTTCTACCTCAAGTCTCTGACCACTCTAATCCACCCTCCTTTCAGATGCCAAAGTGATTGTCCCAAAGTGCAAGTCTGACCATGTCACCCCACTGTTCAATCTAATCTGTCAGATCACTATTATCTCTAGGATCAAAGATAAAGTTCTTCATAACATGGTTAGTTCCAATGTCTCTGGTCTTCTTACACTTTCCTCCCCTCCAAATCCTCTAGAATTAAGTGACCCTGGCCTACTTGCATTTCCTCACACACAATTTGCATTGGTTATTTCCCATGCCTAAAATGCTCTACCTCCTCACCTCCACCTATTAGTTTCCCTAGCTTCCTTCAAAATTCAACTCACACCTTCTAAAAGGAGGTCTTTCCAGGTCCACCTTGCTGGTAGTCCCTTCTATTGAGATTATCATCCATCTATTCTGTGTATAGCTTTTATATGCTTAATTCCTCCCCCATATGAAGGTGAGCTCCTCAAAGGCAAGCACCATTTTTGCCTTTATCCCCAGCACCTAGCACAATGCCTGGCATACTGCTAAGTGTTTAATAAATGTATTTCATTAGACTGACATCTAGGACTACGAAGTTAAGAATCCAAGTATGGGGGTTCCACTATATTTGATGGACAAAAAAAGTCTGTTATAATGATCTTTGCAAATTCTTTACATTTTATTTCCGTTTGTAGACTCTGAACACTCTTGGAATGAGTTTGTTTAACTGGATGTCCTGTTAATATTTCTTTAAATTGGTTTTACCTTTCAGTGTTTCTCTTTGCTTTACAGTGCCTTGTTCATAATCATTTACTTTGTACAATTTAACAAATTAGTTCTCTAGCTGGCAAGTAAGCCAGATTATTCGTGACAATCAATCAATAAACTTTACTAAGCACCTCAGAAGGGACTGTGGTAGGCATTCAGGACACAAATGCAAGGAATGAAACCATCCCCACTCTTCAGAAGTCCTTTAGGCTCTCTTGATCTCCTTATTGTGACAATTAACTGTGAACAAATTTGGTGACAAAATTATTATATTCAGTGTTTATGCTATTTATATGGTCCACTTCCCATTTTTTATTTTCAATTAGTTGTTAAATTATTTTAAAGTTTTGGTGTTTCAATCCTACATCATCTTTTTCTTATTGTTATCCCTTCTTATATTTTTACTTATTCTGGTTTTAGTTATTTAGCTTATATTTAGATGACTCATTGATAAGACTGCAATTGGCAGATGGTTCAGGGGTAATTTCTACAATAATCAGTCATTTCCTGTCTACAAAATAAAATCTATTTCATTTTCATGGAAATTAAGTGGAGCTTGCCTTGTCCAGCACCTACACATTCCTTCCACAAAGACAGTGTTTGCCATACAGAGATATGAGTTTATGTGCAATCCACAAGTCTTTGGTCCCTCTCATTCATATATAAACTACTATAAGCATACTCACTTAATAAAAATTCACTTTTTGGAAAATGATAGAGCAATAGAGATCGTATTTACACATTTAATCTCGCCACTAAATTTTTTTAAATGGAAAGCATAAATATCTCTTTACATATACTCACAGTCTATACTACAAATGTCTTTCAAAGCTAAGTACTCTAAGAATCTCTTTATTATCATTATGTGTCATTGGGTTAATAAATAGAGAGAGAGCAGGCAACTCTACTTCAAGAAAAACAATAATAGCTTTAACTGTAGCACAAAGCAGGGATTACTTAGCCTGTATGAAAACATTTGTAAATTAATCTTCACATGGCTCTTCAAACCAGGGGAAGTTTTGCTTAATACATAAATAAGGGCTTTAAAAACTAACATTTCAAAGAATCATTTCACAAGATTCAATTCAATATGCATTTATCAAGCACCTACCATGTGCCCTTACAAGGAGCAAAAATGAAACCACACCTGCCCTCAAGAAGTAGATATTCTAACACTTCTAGAGCTGTATTCCAAAGAGATCATAAAAATGGGAAAAGGACCCACATGTACAAAAACATTTATAGCAGCTCTTTTTGTGGTAGCGAAGAACTGGAAATTGAGGGGATGCCCACCAAGTGGGGAACGGCTGAACAAGTTGTGGTATATGAACGGAATGGAATACTATTGTACCATAAGAAATGATGAGCAGGTGAATTTCAGAAAAACCTGGAAAGACTTATACGAACTGATGCTGAGTGAAATGAGAAGAACCAGGAGAACATCGTACACAGTAACAGACACATTGTGAGATGACTAACTTTGACACACTCAGCAGGTCTAAAGCAATGCAAGGATCTAAGACAACGCCAAAAGACTCATGAAGGAAAATGTTATTGACATCCAGAGAAAGAACTATGAAGTCTGAATACAGATCAAAGCAGACTATTTGCTCTCTCTTTTTTTGTTTTGTTTTTTCTTCTTTCTCATGGTTCATCCCATTCTAATTCTAATTCTTTCTAGTTCTAATTCTTTTTTACAATATAACTAATGTGAAAATATGTCTACTATGAATGTATATGTAGAGCCCATATCAGAATGCATACCATCTTGGGGAGGGGAGGGAGTTGGAGAAAATTTAAAACTCAAAAGCTTATGGAACTAAATGTTGAAAACAAAAAATTAATTAAAAATTTTTAAAAAGTATATATTCTATTAGAGGGGGAAAAACTGTACATACTTAAGTAAATATAATGTAAATGGGGGAGAGAAGCCAAAAACTACTGAAAGTTGGGGTAATCATAAAAGATATAGTGTGGAATGTGGAGCTGAGAATTTAAGGGGGCTGAGGATTCCAAAAAAGTAGGAGAGAAAAAAAAGTGAAGGGAAAACATTTCAGGCACAGAGGATAGGAGACATGAGATAGGAACACTGAGGATAGGAAAGAGAAAGTAGGCCAAATGGGTTGGAATGGAGAGTGTATGAGAAGAAATACAGATCATAAATGGAGAGCTGAATGAGACCTCAGAGGAAGAAAACGAAACCCAGAAAGACCTTGTGACTTGACTATGGCCACACAGCTAGTATTAGAGGCAGGATCTGAACTCAGATCCTCTGACTCCAAAGCAGAACGCTCCACTATAGCCCTGGGATCCATAATTTGGTTGGGTAGTTTTGTCTTAAATAAGTATATAAGAATTTATACATTTCAAGTGTGAAAAGACCAAAAATCTACTTGTGCCATACTATTTTTCTTTTATCAGCAACACTTTTCTAAAACCTTACCCTAATACCATAAAGCAGAGAGCTATAAAATATATGTTCTTACCCTCAACATAAGGTCCTTCTTTGGGATGCTCCCGAACTCTCAAATTGTAGGTTTTTGATGACTTCCGCCTAAGTAGATCTCTCACACGTTCGTTATAGATCTCAAGGTAGCTAAAAAAAATTGAATTTAAATTAATTTACATTTCAATATTTTTTAATGTATATAAATTTGAACTCTAATTGGGGAACATAAAGTGAATACAGAATGAATTTGTAATTTTCTTGCCAAAAATAGAAAACTTACATTTATTCACATGAGGATCAAAGCCACAGTAGGAGTGTAACATATTCACACTTAGAAGCCAAAGACTCACCTTTCTGGGGTAATTTCCCTATACTAAATACACTCATCTAATTAGTTTATATTTAGGTGGAATAGATGCTGTCTAGGCAACTCATTAAAAAGATAAGAAGTTTTGTTTTCCTCAACTATCACAAATTAGCAGAAGAGCAAACTATCTGTGAAAGGAAGCTAGAGGATTCCGAGGATACAGTTGACAGTATCACACAAAACCAATTCAGAAAGGCTCCACCCAACTCACATACAAACTGGGTTCCAAAAGTTTATGTCAGTGGCTTTAAAAACTAAAAGGCATGTTCACTGGAAATTATATTATAACATAGGACTCAGGTTCTCTAGCAAATCCTACAAAAGTCTCTAATTGACCTAAAGGGAAATATTAAAGAATCTAACTACTATAGGTGAGTTTGTAAACATCCCCTTTCCCCAGTGACATGTGCTCAGCTCTAAGTTAATATTGTAAGGGGAAAGGGTAGGGGAACAATGTACTTGTAAGGAAAGATAGTAAGACATGGGAATAAGTCATAAGAGACTATAGGGGCTTTATTGATTCTCAAGGTAAAGAGCTGTCAAATACTAAGGATTCCCACTAATGCTAGCCCAGGGACACATCTTAGCCATGAGCAGAATTCCCATCATTCCCTTTTTCTTCTGAAAATCCCATAGACTGGCTTTCCCCTACCCTTTTCACAGCCACTATCTATTTAAGAATTTCTTCTCTCATTCCTCAATATAAATGAACAGTTGACAAAAGAATCACAAACTATTAACCATATTAAAGAATACTTCAAAGTACTAATAAGAAAAATTAAAATCAAAACAACCCAGAAGTTTCAACTCATACTCAGCAAATTAGCTAAGAAAATAAAAAGATTAGAAAAAATGATGGTCAGGAGTTGTGGAAACTAATCTATTGTTGTCACATCTATAAACTGATACAACCATTTTAGAAAGTAATATGTAATTACTGGTAAAATGATTAAAATGGCTTTACCCTGTGATCCAAAGATGGCAAATACTTGAAGTCAGTGAAAAAATTATAAAAATGAAAATAAATACTTAAATTATTTAGAGCAATACTTTGAAGCAGCAAAGACCCAGAGACAAAGCAGATACTCATCCATTTGGAAAGGTCTAAATAAGCTGCAGTTATAGTCATAATTACGAATACAACTGAACTGTTACTACAAAGAAGCAAAGGAAGACTGATCTGAACTGATGCAAAGTAAACAGAACCAGGAAACATACATAAAACTACAGCAATGTGAATGAAAGAACATTCTAATCTTTCTAAAAGTGCACGTCTGACCAAACCACACACACCACACCACCTCCCACATTCAACAAACTCCACATGTTCCTTATTATCTCCGAGATCAAATATAAAACCCTTTCCTTGGGTGTTAAGGTCCTTCATAACCTGGACTCTCCCTACCATTCCAGTGACACTGGTCTCCTTGCTGTTCCTCAACATAACATTCACATCCCCTGATTTTGGAGTGTTTTCCCTGATTGTCCCCTATGCCTAGATTACTCTCCCTCCTTATTACTAACACCTGGCTTCCTTTAAGTATCAGCTAAAGTTCCCTGTTCTCTTTAATCTTAATGCCTCCCCTCTAAGACTATCTCCAATTTATTTTGTATAGATCTGTTAGTATAAAGTTGCTTTCATGCACCTTTCATGCTCTTAACTCCCCCATCAGACTATGAGGTCCTTGACAGCAGGAATTGATTTTCTGCTTTTCTCTTTTGCCTGGAGCTTAGCAAAAAAGTGCTTGTCCCATAGCAGGCACTTAATAAGTAATAGCTGACTGACAAACCTGAATGTTGTAAAAACTATAATGATTAAGCATGGTCCCAAAGAAAAGATTTGAAAAGCTTCTTTCCCATTTCATTTACAGAAGTAGGGACTAATGGCTGTGGAACACTGCAAACAATGTCAGACTTTTTGATGTGTTGGTTAGTTTTGCTAGGCATTTTTTTCCCTCTTTTTTGTTATTTAGTATAAGGAATAGCTCTTTTGGAGGAGGCTGAAGGATTTATGTTGGGGAATATATGTGATTTAAAAAACAAAGGTCATCAATAAAAATTTATTCAGAAGAAAAAGTTTCTCTATTTCCCAGCTCCACAGGGGAAAAAAAATCTAGTCTTGCATAACATGACCCTTCTGGTTTTTTCTAAGGGTTTGTGGGAACAGACACAAGAAATAAACAGAAACAAAGTATGAAGACTCCATTTCTTCTTCATTTTTTTTATTTAGACCATTAGGGAGAGACAACTCATTCATGTTACTACTAGGTGTCTTATACATTAATGCATCTAAATTTCAGATAAACTAAAGCTATCCTGAGTGCTTCTTCTAAGAAGCCACAGTAAATATGGGGTTTGGGGAGTGAAAGATAGGACAGGGTCTCTCTGTAATCATAAGCCCTTTCAGGTGAAGGTATAGTTAAAAAGGATGAATAAAAGTGGACTTGCTAAGAAAGGGACCATCTTAATCTAGAAATCCAGCCTAAACAAAACTCACCTGACTTCAGTTCGAAAAGATGCTTCATCCCATTTTGTAGCTGCATTTATACGACTGAACAAACCTTCACAAATTCGAGGTATTAAACCAGAATCACCCTGTAATAAGAATCAAGAATTGATAAAACAATTTTTTCCAACACAACTTCTAACTGAATATGCAGAAAAAAAAGAACACTGGTGGTTCTACAGCTAGTCATAGGTTCATAGGTTACAGTTCCAGCTTTAATGGTTAATTTACTCTGGAAAATGTAGTCAGTCTTTATGGGCCTTGGTTTCCTCATATATAAAATAAGTTTTACTGGATGATCTCATAGGTCTCTTCTGGCTCAAATTCTATCTTCCATTAATGGATTCAATGCTAGACCATGAATATTTAATTCAATTACAACACTAAACACCAGTTATATACAAAGCACAGGGTCTAGTACATATAAGAATGAAAAACAACATGATCCCACCCCTCAGAGAGTTTGCAAACCAATATGGAAAATAAGATAGATACACAAATAAGCATAATGCAAGGTTGTTTTTCAGTAGTTCAGTCATATCCAACTCTTTGTGACCCCATGGGACCGTAGCATGCACCAGGCCTTCTATCCTCCACTATCTCTCAAAGTCTGTCCAAGTTTATGCACATTGTTTCCATAACACTATCTACTCATCTCATCCACTGCCGATCCCTTCTCCTTCTGCCTTCCATCTTTCCCAACATCAGGGTCTTTTCCAATGAGTTCTGCATTCTCATTATGTGGCTAAAGTATTTAAGCTTCAACTTCAGTATCTGACCTTTCAGTAAATAGCTTCAACGATTTGATCTCCTTTCTAGCCAAGGAATTCTCAAAAGTCTTCTCCAGCACCACGGTTCAAAAGCTTCAGTTCTATGGTGCTCAGTCTTTCTTTCAATCCAACTCTCAACCACACATTGCTACTGGAAAAATTGTAACTCTATACGAATGTTTGTCAGCAAGATGATGTCTCTGTTTTTCGGTATGCTGTCCAGATTTTCCATAGTCTTCCATTCAAGGACTAAGCATCTTTTAATTTTATGGCTACACTGGCCATCTGTAGTGATTTTTGAGCCCAAGGATATAAACTCTGACATTGCTTCCATTTCTTTTTTTCACACTTTAACTGAATTTTAATTAATTTATTTTTAGTTTTCAACATTCACTTCCAAAGATTTTGAGTTTCAAATTTTCTCCCCATCTCTCCCTTCCAACCACCCCAAGGCACTATGCATTCTAATTACCCCTTCCTTGAATCTGCCCTCCCTTCTATCACACCCCTCCTTCTCTTATCCCCATCCCCTCTGTTTTCTTGTAGGGCAAGATAGATTTCTATGCCCCACTGCCTGTATATCATATTTCCCAGTTGTATGTTGTTGGGGGTGTAAGCTCAGTTTCATGTGGACAGTCTCGGGCAGGTAAAGGTGAGGACTTCTAAACCTTAGAGTTCTCATGAGGCCCCCCAGGGAATAGCTGGGAATTGAGGCGTGAGACACGGGCTATCTCGTGCATCTCTGCCTCTTCTCCGTGGGATACATGCTAGGGACAGCATCACACCCTTGAGATTGGCCTGGGGTCTGAGCATACCTGTTGTTGACTAGCTAAAGGCTGAGAGCACGCCCGGTATTCACGTGCAAACTATGCAGCGGGAGAGCTTAAGTAGGGTCAGGAAAGCCTAAAGGCGCTCTTTGCGCTGAGGGGCCCTTAGAGGGCAGAGGGTCCCTCCCCTCTCCCACGCCCATTCTCTTGCTGTACGATCTTTGCCTCCTTGGGAGGAGGAGGATTCCTCTCTCCTGAGGAAGAATTCACCCTGCACATGTAACCAAGACCCTGAATAAAGCCTAACCCTTGTTCGACTCTGGAAAGTCTCTTCTCTCAATACGTTTATCTGGTTGGCCACCGAAGACCTGCGAAGGTGAAAGGTAAGACTCGGGTAGCCCATCAGCCCCTAGGCCGAACAGTATGTAAAAACAATTTTTAACATTCATTTTTAAAACTCTGAGTTCCAACTTCTTTCCCTTCCTCCCTCCCCACCCATCTCCACTGAGAAGGTAAGCAATTCGATATAGTTATACATGTGTAGTTATGCAAAACACTTCCATAACAGTCATATTGTGAAAGACTAATTATATTTCCCTCCATCCTATCCTGCCCCCCATTTATTCTAGTCTTTCTTTTGACCCTGTCCCTCCTCAAAAGGGTTTACTTATAATTATCCCCGCCTTTCATTTGCCTTCCCTTCTATTACCTCCCCTTATCCCTTTCCCCCCTACTTTCTGTAGTGTAAGATAGATTTTCATACCAAAATGAGTGTGCATATTATTCTCTCCTTAAGCCAAATGTGATAAGAATAAGGTTCACTCTTTCCCTCTCACCTTCCCCCTCTTCCCCTATTGCTTCCATTTCTTCTCCCTCTATTTGCCAGGAAGGGATGGGACTGGTTGTCAAGATCTTGGTTGGTTTGGGCAGGGTTTGTTTGTAGCCATTTTTTTCACGTTAAGCTTCAAGCCAGCTTTTACAACATTTTCTTTCACCTTTATCAAGAAGCTTCTGAATTCCTCCTCACTTTCTGCCACCAGAGTAGTATCATCTGCATATCTGAGATTACTGACATTTCTCCCAGCAACCTTAATTCAGCTTTTAATTCATCCAGGCTGGCATTTTGCATGAGGTACTCTGAATATGAGCTTAGTAAATAAGGTGACAATATGATGCCTTGCTGTACTCCTTTTCCAATCTTAAACCAACAGTTGTTCCTTGTTCAGTTCTTTCTTCTTGATTTGCATAAAGGCTCCTCAGAAGACAAGATAATCTGGTACTCCCATCTCTTTGAGGACTTGCATATTTTATTGTGATCCACCCAGTCAAAAGCTTTACTGTAGTCAGTGAAGCAAAAGATGTTTTTATTTTCTCCATAGCCCAGTAAATGTTGGGAATTTGGTCTCTAGTTCATCTGTCTCTTCAAAAACCACCCAGTTCTTCTGGAAATTCTCAGTTCACATTGCAAAACCTAGAATGCAGAATCTTAAACATAACCTTGCTGGCATGTGAAATGAGCATCATTGTTCAGGTATTCGAAAATTTCTTGGCATTGCCCTTCTGACCTTTTCCAAACCAGTGGCCACTGTTGAGTTTTCCAAATTTGTTGGCATGATGAGTTTAGTACCTTAACAGCACCATCTTACAACTCAACTGGAATTCTAAGACCTCACTTATGCGTATTGCTAGCAATGCTTCCTGAGTTTAGTACCTTAACAGCACCATCTTACAACTCAACTGGAATTCTAAGACCTCACTTATGCGTATTGCTAGCAATGCTTCCTAAGACCCACATCAGTCTCCAGAATGTCTAGCTCTAGATCAGTAACCACACTTTTTCTCCTATAGTTCTATTGTGCATTCTCATCACCTCTTCTTAATCTCTTCCACTTATGTTACGTCCCTACCACTTCTGTCTTTTATCTTGTCCATTTCCGAATGAAATGTTCCCTTGATATCTCTATTTTTCTTGAAGAGATCTCTAGTCTTTTCCATTTTATTATTTTCTTCTATTCCTTGGCAGTAAATTACTTATTTAAGAAAAACTTTTTTTCTGTCCTTACTATTCTCTGAAAGTCCGCATTGGATATATCTTTCCCTTTCACTTTCCTTCTTTCCTCAGCTATTAGTAAAAATCTCATCAGACTGCCATTTTGCTTTCCTGCTCTTCTTTTTCTTTGGAAAGTTTTTTTTGTAGCTTCCTATACAATATTGCAAATGTCTGTCCATAACTCTTTAGGCACTCTATTTACCAGACCTAATCCCTTAAATCTATTCATCACCTCCACTTTATATTCAGAAGTAATACTATTTAGGTCAGACCTATCCAGCCTGATGGCTTTCCCTACTTTCTTCAATTTAAGCCTGAATTTTGTAATAGGAAGTTCATGATGTGAGCCACAGTCAGCACCAGGTCTTGTTTTCACTGACTGTACAGAGCTTCTCTAACTTGGACTGCAAAAAAAAAAAAAAAAAATCTGACTTTTATATTGATGTCTGGTGATGTCCATGTGAAGAGTAGCTTTTTGGGTTTTTGAAAAAGAGTGTTTGTTATGACCGGCGAGTAATCTTGACAAAACTATTAATTATTACAATGCAAAACAGATTTTGATAAACTGAAAAATTGTAAATCTAGACAACACTACAAGAAAGAGGAAGAGAAATCACTTTCAGCTGGGAGCATCAGGGAAACTTTAATGGATAAGGTGGCACCTGAGCTGGGCCTTTAAGGAGGAAAAAACTTTCAACAGGCAGTGATGTGGAAGAAGCATGGCAGAAAATGAACTGCTTAAATGTACTAAAAGATGAGCATGCAAGACAAGTCACAATATATGAGAACAATAACTGACAGACTATGTGAAGGGTTGTAGAAAGAAATAACTCTAGAAAAGTAAGTTGGAGCCAGAGGAAGAGAGCCCAGAATGCTGGATTAAGAGACCTATAGTTAGCCACTGAGGATTTTTGATCAGAAAAGTAACATGGTCAAACCTCTAAATCAGTAAGATTATTTTGGCAGCTGTATGAGGAAGGGGACAGACTGAAGACAAGAACTGAGTGTTTCACAACAGTACAGGACAAGAGGCAATGAGAACCCAGCAAAGATAATGGCAGCCTTACTGGACAGTAAGAGACACACAGGAGAATCAGAGTGGAGCTTGAATCCATGGGCCTTGGAAGCCAACTGGCAGATGGACACAGAAAATTTAAAGCCAACTCTGATGTTAGTCCATATGCCTATTCAGATGGTAGCACCTTCAACAGAGATAGAGAAGCTGGAGGGAGGGTCAAATGATGGGAGGTGGGGGTGGAGAGAGGAGTGAAGAGCAGGGTAGGTGACAGGACTTGAATGCAATTTTGGACAAGTTAAGTTTAAAGTTCCAATGGGAAATGTAGCTGGAAATGTCAAATAGGCACATGGAAATGTGGGACTGGAGCTCAGAAAAGATAACAGATGCGGATATAAAGACCTGGGAGTCATCTGCATAGCTGATAAATCAAACTGTGACAATCAGTAAGATTACCAGGTCATTCAGTGCAATAAAAGGGGTCAATGACAAAGCCTTGGGGACCAGGGACACTTAGGGGGCAAGAGCAGGAGAGAAAACTTCCAAATGAGACTGACTCCAAGCCTCATTTTACAATAAAAGATACTGAGGCCCTCTCAATTTTTTTCACACTAAAAAGGATGAAGACCTAAACTATCTATAATCCATTCTAATTCTAAATAAAATCTTGCTATTCATAGCCTCCTTCATAAATACCTAAGCTAGCTATGTGGAGATTCATATGTAAATATTATTTTTATTGAGTTTTGAATATTAAAGCTAGAAATCTTCATTTTGATGCTTCCCAAGCAGCTATGTCAGACTCAGCTCCCAAACTAACTCACTTCCAAAATTCAGACAGCTCCTAAAGTTCTACCTCCTCTCTGAACCACAGACCCTATGATGATTGATGGGACCAGAAGTGACCTTAGAGATCACTAACCCAATGCCCTCATTGTACAGAGGAGAAGAAGCCAGGGGCTCAGGCCCCAGAGTCCTCAATTTCCTCAATGACAGTGAGAATACAGAGTAAAGATCAAATGGAAATTCTTCAAGTTCAGTATTTACATTTTAGAAACTTAACAATATCCTTATTTTAGACTGTTGAGAATAAGCAGTAAAACATTTAGGGCTCCTTAATCCCTTCCATGTTTTCATACTTTACATTTTACATAGCTTTTTCCCATACATTTGCAATAACTGCCAGTCATTTTCATTATAAGCTTTAGAAAGTAAAAGCTCCAAACACCTTGTAAATATGGAACAGATACAGGGATGAAAAAGCACTGCTTGCTTATAACAGACTTTTAATAGTAAAGTATGAGATGGATGATCCACTTTTTTCATCTCTATATTTTTTGGAGCCAATTTATTATTACTTTCTATTAATCTCTATGGTCCAGCCTCCTCCAAACTTTTTATCAAATAGATTTAGTGGATTTATATAATGCCTTTCTTACAAGGAAATAAGATTTTTTAAATAAGTCTTTTCCAACTGGAAAAATGTTTTTTAAAAGAACAAAGTTAAATAGATTTTATTTAAAATTGTTGGCAAAAGAGCAACATAAATTACTTTTAAGACCAGGATACTTTTTTGATAAGATTATACTTTTTAAAAAAGAAAATAGGCTAGGACTTGCATCCGCTATTCATATTTATGCACTTAAAACTATTTTAATTTAACATCTCTCCAAGGAAATTTAGTCCAACTTATTACTTGGTCTTATCCTATTACTACAGAATGATCAGAACAAAAAAACCAAATTGGTGCAGATCAAGGACATAGAACAGAAGAGAGTATCAGTCCTAAGAGGGAAGTAATTATAAATAATTTTTGTTTCCACACAATGTAAATAACGTACAGTATTTCCCATCATAGTGTAAGATTTCCCTGATCCGGTTTGCCCATAGGCAAAGACACAAGCATTGTAACCTTCAAATGCAGACTGTAAGACGTCAGTGCCAAGATTTGTGAAAACCTGAAAGCAAAAGGAAAACACAATAATTACAGATCACAAAAACACATTTTATAATACTTTTGAATAACTATAAACCACCATGGTCCAAATTATGACAAAACGTGTAACCTTGATTTTGATTTAAAAAAAAAAGTTTATTAGTAAAACAGGCTAAAACAGAATTACTGAAATGTAAATAAGAAGAATTTTGCAGTATAACAATTTACCATTTCGGACTGATATAAATTGGTTTAAATTTCATGTTGTTAACTTTATCAAACTATCTCAAATTAAATATTTAAAGTCTCAAGGTATGGCATCCAGCAATTAATGCCTAACACTATCATTGAAGAGTCCAGTTACCTACCTATAAAAATAAATCAATTATCTCTCAAGGTTATCACTGAGTTTACTGATTGGTTGTACATGAGTAATGACTAAGCTCAGCACTGTCAGGTTCCATGTGGTAACCTAAAATTGTAGTGGTTGTAGCACTGTGCCAACTCACATAGATCTAGCTATGCCATGGGCACAGACTCTGTTAGCCCTCATTGAAGAGGGAGGATTACTGAGATATTCCAAAATATCAAGCTCTGCTACATAACACGAACACTTATTCCTTCAGACTTAAGCCTAAGGCAAAACTCCCTATGGGTATAAAGACTGCTTTAAAAGTTGAGGGTTTTAGGAAGCTACCTGAAACACAATGAAACAGTGCATAAACACCATTAAGAAATCTCTCAGGACTGTACATGGCAAATGCAGAAGACTGAGCTTCCAAAAACAAAGTGACTGAAGACTGCAGTATGGGTCTATTGGGTTGGAGGGGGGTGGGCAAGGATAAAGGCAGAAACAGTGAAGATCTATAAACATGTCATCATTCTTTCATAATTTTTGAAGGGAACAAAATTCTCTCAGCACATTCTGATGTGACAAGAAAACAAATCTATTAAATGAACAAATACACAATGGCTCTGAACTCAGATTTACCAAAAGTATAGTTCTAAGTACCTATAGACTGCCCATGGGTGAAAATATCTCCCAAGCATCCCCTTCATGGTATGGCAGAATAGCCTGGAACAAATTCACATACTCAAGTCATCTTTCAGTCAAGAGGCAGTTTTTCGTGAAGCCAATAGAAGCAGGCTAAATTCCTTTCGAGAACTTGCAACCTAGTGGGGATGAACCTACAGCTTAAATAGAAAAGAGGTATGGGAAAAGAATGCCAGGGATACTAATTAAGTAATCTAAGGGTCCACATGTCTTGAGAGCAGGTGCCAGTGATCTACGGATGGGAAAATGTAGGGAGTCTGGAGATTGCTTTGTTGATATCAAACATTGAAGTAGTTGTCTGAGGCATGGACTTTGGGAATTTGGCATGAGGGAGAGAACTTGGGTCAGCCAGGGACAAAAATTCTTAGATCAGGCACCCCTGTGTCTGCCTGTCCTTTATCTGAGGAATTACAGGGTCAAGTCTGAATGTATTCTGCAACCAAGGAATATTTTCTGACAAGGGACAGGGGGCTGGGTTACTTAGACGTGATCTTAGGGCTTTTGGGGATCCAGGTCCTACCACCTCGTCAGTGGGGGACATGCAGCAGAGAACTCTCTGTTGCACACTTAACAAAAGTGAAGAGTACCTGGCATTTTGGCTACCTAAAAGCCCATCCCTTACAAGGGAATGCTATTAATACTCCTGGTTAGAATCATGTCATCTCTCTCTAAGAAAAAAGGATGGAGGTCATCTAGTAGTCCACATGTTACACGAATTTTTCTCCCATGTGAATTTAATCAGTTTAGGGACCTCCTGGTGTAGAAGCTCCCTCCACCACCCATCTCTATATTAAAGTATTAAAACACTGGGAGACCCTGAAGTCATTTGCTTGTGACCATTACAGCCTGAATGTATCAGAGACAAGAGCTGGACACAGGTCTGGCTGGCTCCAAACCTGGCCTACTCTCCATTACACCATGCTACAGAGTATTACTTACTCTCTGAAAGAACAATGCCCCATTCTTTATCGTACTCCACTTCTATCAGGAGAGGAAAAATATGTCCAAAGCAATCAGATTAAAAATCTGATTAAAAAAAAACAACCTTCTGTTTTGCAATTAAACAAAGAGTACAAGTATTTTTTTCTGACATTTCTGCCTAAAAGCCCAGGTCGTACCAGTGAATATTACTGAAGTACAGGGAGATTAAGTAATTTGTCCAAGGTTACAAAGACATTACACAGAGAGGACTAGAAGGCATCATGCTTAGCACATAGCAGGTACTTAATAATGTCTGATGATTGTATAGCATCCCATGTATCAGCTTCTGTCTTACACAAAGAATTAATGGAAGGCCCATGAAACTATGGATTTAGTCTAAAAGCTAAGAACAAGAGCTATTCTTTACAAGAGAAAAACAATGAAGAGGCTAACTTGCTTCTGCTTAGCTGCCTGCTGGTAATTCTCCCTTCACAATGGTATTTTCACAAGGTAAAACTGAAAACTAATTTTCAAAAAATTTGATAGCATACAAAGATAAATCAAAGAGACCTGATCATAGCACAAAATGATCAGGTTTAAGCCATCAATAATCAAAAGTCAAGAAATAACAGTATTTATATAGCATTTCTAAGATGTACATACACCATATGTGTTGTATCATCTGTTTTCCACAACAACACTGTGAGATAGGTGCTACTGTTATCCCCATATGAGGAAAGGAAGACTGACAACAACTAAATGACTTGCTCCTGGTCACAAAACTAGTAAGAGGTATGAGGGAGCATTCAAACTCAGTCTTCTTGTCAGCAAATCCAGTAGTAAAGACCATTCTGTCACCTAGAGGCTTCAATAGCAACAACTAGGTTTAGGTAAACTGGTAGAAGCAGTATGATTAATGGCTAGAGTACTACCTTTGAAGTCAGAAAGCCTATGTCCAACCCAGCCCATGCCTCTGACTCATCCTAGCTTTGGGATTTGGGGGAAAAAAATCATGTCATTCCTTTGTGCTTTGGGTAACTTCCTAAAACTTTGCCAGTAAGTCACGGACAGGTTGGAAGTAGTTCCCACATACAGAATTCCCAAACACTGAAGAAATCTTTTGTACACTCATGTATGTAAATTAGTAAAAGAATATTTTAGGAAGAAGATTGGCAATACAAAAATAACTTGTACAAAATGAAAACAAACACACTTAGATCTTAGAAATCATACCATTTCTTGAGAAACATAATTTGGGCTTTTAGAATCAGCAGAACAAAAGGAAAAGTCATAGGTAAAGGTTTTGGTACGTTCTCTTCCTGTATCTCCAGACCCTCCCTCTGGAATCTAGAAAGAAAAAAAAAACAAAAATAATAAACATTTCCATTTTGACATGTAAAGCACTACAAAACAAAAACAATCTTCCTAGAAGTATCACTTTTCTGCTCCAAAAGCTCTAGTGGTTTCCAGTTTTCTAAAGAAGTCTTAACTCTTTGCCCTGAAATTCATTAAAACATACAACCATGCCTGAACTTACATCTCCAGACTCATTTTCTGCTATGCCCCTGCATAAACACTATGCTCCAAACAAGTTGAATTTTCCCACTCTTCCCCAAACAGAATTTGTATTTTCCCATTCTCACATCTTTGCTCATGCCCTACCCACTATTTTAAATGCACACCACCCTCCATATATACTTCTCATAATATTACCCACCTTTTGGGACCTAGATGATCTCTAACATCCCTTCCATTACTAAAATGTCATGATTCCAAGGCCCCACTCCAATGTTACTGCCTTTATGATGCCTTAGAAAAAAGTAGGGTACATGGCTCAGTTTTGAATCAAAGACCTGGGTTCAAATCCCAGCTTTGCCACCAATGTGACTTTGGGCAAGTTTTTGGGCAAGTCTGTGGGCCATAGTTCTTCATCCATCAAACGAAAAGACCAGACTATATCAGTTACAACATTCCATTCAGCTCTGGAACTAGCATCCCATGAACATCCCTGATTTCCCTGACCAAAAGTCATCATGTCCACTTCTCCACAACTACAGCATTTTGTTTGCATTTAATCAAATGACACTTGCTATAGTCTCCCTTATACTGCTACAACATCTCTATTAAATATAAATTTCTTAAGGATGGGGACTATGCCTCATACAGCTTTGTATTCTCCAACTGATCTGCCATATATCTTAATCATAATGAGCACTTAATAAATTCTTACTGAACAAATAATATTTTCCTACACATTTTTTTGTGGTGGAAAAATCCTCCTATAAAAGTATTAAGAGTCTCGACATCTTTAGTAGATCAATGAAAGAGACGATTTAAAGAAAAGTGATTTCACATACATAAAGAAACAGAAAAGGTATAAAATAGAACTATTTGGGACACTTTTTAGATGTTAAACATCTTGTGAGTTTCAGTCCCTTTCAATTAATGAATGTGTGTTCATTCATTTAGCTAGCTAACATTTATTTACCTTTAGTAATGCTCTATGCTAAGCACTATGAAGGATACAAAAATTAAGTCTTGGCGCCTACAACTGATGTTTACAATCTAGTTTGAAAATACACAGGCATAAACCGGAAAATATTTTGACTAAAGAAGAGAAAGAAAGCATTATGAAGTGCAAGATGAATAATTTTGATTACATTAAACTGAAAAGTGTTTGCACAAACAAACCCAATGCAACCAAGATACGGAGGGATGCAGAAAACTGGGAAAGAATTTTTGTAGCTAGTGTCTGTGATAAAGGCCTCATTTCTAAAATATATAGGGAACTGAGTCAAATGTACAAGAATACAAGTCATTTCCCAATTGGAAAATGGTCAGAGGATATGAACAGGCAGTTTTCAGAGGAAGAAATTAAAGCTATCGATAGTCATATGAAAAAAATGCTCTAAATCACTATTGAAAAGAGATGCAAATCAAAACAACTCTGAGGTACCCCATCACACCTATCAGATTGGCTAACACGACAGAACAGGAAGATGATAAATGTTGGAGAAGATGTAGGAGAGTTGGAACACTAATTCATTGTTGGTGGAGCTGTGAGCTGATCTAACCATTCTGGAGAGCAATTTGGAACTATGCCCTGTAAAAATGTGCATACCCTTTGACCCAGCAATATTGCTTCTAGGACTATATCCCCAAGAGATCATAAAAATGGGAAAGGGTCCCACATGTACAAAAATATTTATAGCAGCACTCTTTGTGGTGGCCAAAAATTGGAAATCAAGGGGATGCCCATCAATTGGGGAATGGCTGAATAAATTATGGTACATGAAAGTAATGGAATACTATTGCCCTATAAGAAATGATGAACAGGAAGACTTCGGAGAGACCTGGCAAGACTTATATGATCTGATGCTGAGGGAAAGGAGTAAAACCAGGAGAACTTTGCACAGCAATGACCACAGTGTGCGAGAGTTTTTTTCTGGTAGACTTGGAACTTCACTGCATTTTAGGACTTAAAAAAATTCCCAATGGTCTCTTAAGGCAAAATGCCTCCACATCCAGAGAAACAACTATGGAATTCGATCATAGAATGAAGCAGATAATTTTCTTTTGCATTACATTTTGATTTATTATATGATTTCTCCCATTCATTTTAATTCTTCTACACAGCATGACTATAGTGAAAATGTATTTAATAGGAATGTATGTGTAGAACCTATATAAAATTGTATGTTGTCTCAGGGAGAGAGGGGGGAGAGGGAAAAGGAGGGGAAAAAAATCTAAGTTATATGGTAGTGATTGTAGAACACTGAAAACAAATAAAATTAATATAAAAAAATAAACTAGAAAATAAAATGTACAGGCAATGGGGTATAGAAATCTATTTTGCCCTACAGGAAAATAGAGAGAAAGGGGTGCAAGGGGGGGGGTGGTGTAATAGAAGGAAAGACAGACTGGAGGAAGGGGTGGATGAGGTACATGCTGTCCTGGGGTGGGGGTGAGGAGAGATGGGGAGAAAATTTTGAATTCAAATTCTTGCGGAAGTGAATGTTGAAAACTGAAAAATAAATAAATTGTGCACTAAAAAAAAAAAAGAAAAAGAAAAAACACAGGCATATAAAAAAGTGTAATCCTGACCACTGACTGTCAGATGACTTGGGTTCAAATCTTGCCTTCAACATATATTAGCTACATGACCTGGGATAACTCCCGGGGCTCCAACTACTTCATTTGCAAAAGAAGTAAGTTGGACTGGGTTCGCCTTCTGCCTCAAGATCTATGCTGTTATAGTCCTGTGATTCTAAAAAGAGTGTAAGAACTATTCCTATGAAAGAGAAGCAATAATATAGCATACATATATGCAGAAATCGCTGTCAAGCAGGATTTGGACAGTTTGGGACAGAAGAAGATCTGTAAAGTAAAATATAAACACTTAAGTCCCTTTGTGAACAAAATAGAATATTGCCTCTCTTGTTTGAGAAGAATTCAGTGTTAAAAAAAAGACAAATATATCTTTTCAATACTAGAGAAACATGGGTATAAAAGAGTTTCATGAGCATCAAAGAAATGAAGGACTATTTAGAATATTCAGAGCTCCAAGTATGATGAGTAACAGTTAATTTGCATATAACTAGGTGACAGTGGATAAAGCTTGGGTCTAGTGCCAGGAAGACTAGCTCTGTGACCCTGATCAAGTCACATAATTTCTGTTTACCTCAATTCTTCATCTGTAAAACAGGAATAATTACAGCACCTACCTCCCACAGTAACTGCAAGGCTCAAATGAGATAACATTTGTGCTAGCACATGGTATTTCATAAGCCCTTATTTCTTTCTTTCCCTCTTTATAACTACAGAGAGCAAAACAAAAAAAAAAAAAAAGGAAAATTATATAAACATTTAGAGAGCAGAAGGATTTTTGAAGGATTATCAATTTCAGAGGGGAAATTTGGAGAGTCATGAAATTTTAAAGTAAAAATCAAGTGACCCCAATTGATAAATGGTCAAAGGATATGAACAGGCAATTTTCAGAGGAAGAAATTAAAGCTATCTATAATCATATGAAAAAATGCTCTAAATCACTATTGATTAGAGAGATGCAAATCAAAACAACTCTGAGGTATCACATCACATCTATAAGATTGGCAAACATGACAACAAGAAAATGATAAATGCTGGAGAGGATGTGGGAGAGTTGGAAAACTAATTCATTGTTGGTGGAGCTGCAAGCGCATCCAACCATTCTGGAGAGCAATTTGGAACTATGCCCAAAGGGCTACAAAAATGTGCATACCCTTTGACCCAGCAATATCGCTACTAGGACTATATCCCCAAGAGATCATAAAAATGGGAAAGGGTCCCACATGTACAAAAATATTTATAGCAGCACTCTATGTAGTTGACAAAAACTGGAAGTCAAGGGGATGTCCATCAATTGGGGAATGGCTGAATAAATTATGGTATATGAATGTAATGGAGTACTATTGTACCATAAGAAATGATGAACAAGAAGACTTCAGAGAGGCCTGGAAGGACTTATATGACCTGATGCTGAGTGAAAGGAGCAGAACCAGGAGAACTTTATGCACAGCAACGACCACAGTGTGTGAGAGTTTTTTCTGGTAGACTTAGATTTTTGTAATAACACAAGAACTTCTTACAAAAAAAAAAAAATCCCAATGGTGGATCTCAAGGCAAAATGCCTTCCACACTCAGAGAGAGAAATATGGAAGTCACTCACATATTGTAGCAGATCATGTTTGTGTATGTGTATGTGTTTGTGTATCATGTTCTGATTTGTTATACGATTTCTTTCATTTATCTTAGTCTGACTACATAGCATGACTATAGTGAAAATATACTCAATAGGAAAGTATATGTAGAATCTATACAGAATTGTATGCAGTCGTGGGGAGGGAGGGGGGTAGTGGGGAGCAGGTGGGGGGGGATAAAATAGCAATTGTATGGCAGTGATTGTTAAACATTAAAAAATTAAAAAAAAATTAAAAAAAAAAATCAAGTGAGTGGACATCAGGAGGGTCTTATTTAAGCCAGTGAAGGGTTTAGGAGACAATTTATAAAAGACCCTGACATAGAAACCTGAGGAGAGGAATTGAGGACACAGCAGGTGGGAAGGGAAAAGGAAGGAAATAGGCATTTGTTTATAAAGCACCTACAATGTGCCAACCATTGTGCTAACCATGTTTTATAAGCACTATTCCCCAAAATAAATAGATAACTGATAATCCTGGGAGATAGGTGTTATTATTATGCTCATTTTACAGTTGAGGAAACTGAGGCAAACAAATGTTAAGGTTCACAAGCATGTGACCCTGCATTTGAACTCAGATGTTCCCAAACTCAAGGCCCAGCACTGTACCACAAAGTGCTTCACAGGTGGGCTGAATAGCGGATCTGTTGGATCCGTGTAAGTTGTTAAAGCTGTTAAAGGCTTCAGCTAAGTGACTCCTGACTGGTCAAAGAGAGAGTTAACAACTTTGGCCAAGAAGTCCATTGACAGCTCTGGCCCTTGAGCAGCACCTGGTGAGAGCTGGTGAAGGGGAAGCTTCTCATCAAGGTCTATTGCTCTCTGTTGCCAACTCTGGCTTGAGAAGGAAACCAAAGAGGGATCTTTGTAGATGCTTTGCTCTCCCCAGGGAGTTGTGGGGCTCCAAGCTCCATTCTGACAGGGCAATGCCACCTCAAGATGAGTTAATCAACAGCAGTAAAACCATTACTCTAAGTTCACGTGCTTCCCTAACTGGTTCTTTAAGTGTGTGCCTACTCTGCTCCATAGACACAATGCACTGGGAGACCTTAACACAGGTTTATACTATATTTTACTACTGATGCAATTGTGTTAATATATTAGTACCCATGAGGAAAAAGTTTCATTATTGTGAGTGGCTAATGGATAGAAAATGCACCGATCTGGGGCTCAAAGCTAGAGTGGTAAATGGGGTGAGTCTATTTGCCTTCCAGTAAACTATTCCCTAGTACCCTGAAAGAGTTTGAATATAACCACGTATTGGTGGTCCATCTCTGGAAACAGACTTCCATGCTTAGAGAAGCCTGGAGTGATTGAGCCAAGCCAGTGAAACCGTGGGGATGCTGTAGGTTATGACCATACCCCATTTTGGCGAAAATGTCACTTCTGCACCACAAATGATATAGGCATTAAGTACTGTATGAAGACAAGTGGCTGTGGGCTGTCAAAGAGGACTTTGTAGAAAATGTGCAATTTGAACTTGGTCTTGAATGATGAATATCATTTATACAAGTAAAAGGCTGAAGGGGCTGGGTTGGAGAAAAGGTAGGGGGAAAGGCTAATAGGCCAAGGAACTGGTATGGACAAAGAGACAACTTTTGTTCAGATACATTTACAGCAAAACTTGTTGGTCTGGTATCAAATGACTCAAAAGCTTAGAAGATGAAAGTATTCCCTGGCTAAAGGGATAGGGCTACGCTACTTTGAAATGCAAAGTGTTTGGTCCCCTGAGCTGTGAACTAATCTCAACTTCTTTCTCTGAAGTCAATCAAGACCAGAGAAAGACCACAGTTTGCCAAAAGTGCTGGCCTCATGAATACAAATCTACAAAGCCACAATGGAAAAGGGCTGAGATTACAAACAAAGCTTTTCCATTCTTCCTGGAACATTTCCTTATATGCTGAGTGAACAGCTCAGCTGAATGTCAGCATTAATGGTTTTCATTTTTAAATGACAGGTTTCTATACTTTTTCCTAATGAACCCACCTTTCCAACTGACTAGACTATAGCCTAAAATCATGATCTGAAATAAAAGTGCTTGTGAGAACGTTACCCTAAACAGGTAAGTTTATGGGATATTCTGAACCAGTCAAGGCTCCCCATACAGCACAAATAATACAATCGTCTGCTTGGTCTGTTAACTTTCAGATGATCTAAACAGGTGAGAGTGTCTATTTCTTAATCTAGCTTCCAAACCAACACCAGAAACTAAAACAAGATGTAAAGAAATTAGAGGAAGGACAAACTGCTTTTCTATCCCCTCAGAGTATAATTTGGGTCAAAATTAGATGTTAAAGTGACTTGAGATAGCTGAAATGAAGACAGAAAGCTGAGATGAGGGAAGGACAGAAAACAACTCTCAGATCAGATATTAAAAACAGAAACATAAGAATTTTTCCACATTAAGAAGATAAAGTCTACTGATTTCAAAAGACAAACAAAGAACTTGCCTTTAAGTTTGTGATTGTTGTTTTGTTTTTTTCCATGTGAATAATAAACTTGGCCTCCAAATCCTTTTCCCTGCAAACAGAAACATAATCCAATATGTTAATAAAGAACTTTATACACACTTACTGCAAAGAGGTGTCATTTACTTTTAAATTAGCATGTAAAGTTACTTCACAAAGCCATTTAAACTGATAATTACACCATTCTTTCTAGTGTAGAGGTAAACTTTTAACTTCTAGGAAAGTTCATCTGGATTTGATTCTCAAGCTCTTTTGCTGAACTAAAAAATCCAAGAAGAATCCTACATTAGGAATCTGTTTAATATGCTCTCTGGACACTGTCTACCAAGAATAAGAATCTCCAAAACGGAAGGGAGCTCAGTGGTCACCTCCAACGGGCCAATCCGATGCTGAACAAGAATTACCATTGTAAGCCAGACAAAGAGCCATGCAGCACTGTACTTAAACCTTCCCATTAGAGATGAATCCAGCCAGTACCCTTAAGGCAGCACATTGCTAAGTCTTTGGAGTTTTTCTTGATGAGTCAAGTCTAAATCGGTAATTCCCATTCCAAATTCCCACCTGATTCTCCTCTGTGAAGCCAAACAGAACAAGTCCAATACCTCTTCAACGTAAGAGTCCTTCACAAATGAAACTTTTAAATTTTCTCTTCTTGAAGCTGAATATCTCAGGTTTCTTTAACCAAAGCTTGTATAGACCTGGAGTCAGGAAGACTTGATTTCAAATACTACCTCAGACTTACTGTCTTTGTGATCAGAAGCAAATCATTTTACTTTTCAAAACTTCAGTTTCCTCATCCAAAAAATGAGGTCAATAATACCACCTTCCTTACAAAGTTATTGTAAGGCTCAAGTGAGATAATACCTGTGAAACACTTTGAAATCTTACAGTACTTTATTTAAATGCTAGCTTTCTATATGACAATCTCAAGGGTCAACACAACCCCAGTTCTCCTCCTCTTTTTCCAGCTTATCAATGTCTTTTCCTAAAATGTGGCACCTCCACCTAAGCCTGATATACTCCATGGATTCTGATGAGGGCAGAACACATAGCAGGACAATCGCTTTCCTGGTCCTAGACTCAGTGCCTCTCAATGTAACCTGGGATCACATGAACATTTTTAGATGCTATATCATACTCATGCTCATGTTGAGTTTTCAGTATGTTAAACTCCCCAGATCTTTTTCAGACTAACTACTGTAGAGATACATTCTTAACTCATTAGAGACAGGTAGGTGACAAAGTGGATAGAGCACTGCACCTGGAGTCAGGAAAACCCAAGTCCAAATCCAACCTCTAATACCTACTAGCTGGGTGAACTTGGGCAAGTCACTTAACCTCTGTCTGCCTCAGTTTCCTTAACTGTAAAGGGGAATAATAATAGCACCCACCATCCAGGGTTGTTGTAAGGATTAAATGAACTATTTATATAGTGTTTGGCATAGTGCCTAGCACACAACAGGTTCTTAACAAATGCTTATTCCCTTCCTATCATGTTCTCATAAAATTTTTTCATCAAAATAGGACTGTATATTCTTATTATATTTATCCCTATTACATCACACTCTATTTTGTTTGGCCCTATATTCTATTTCACAGATATCCTTTTTGGATTCTGACTTTATTACACAGTGTGCTATTGATCTCTTCCAGAATTTTATTTGAAAAGTATGTCGTCTGTGCCTTTATCCAGGTCTTCTATAAAAAATTAGGAAAGAGCCAAGCACAAATCCTTGGAACATTTCCAAAATGGCATCAAACTATTAAAGATTACTCCTTAAGTCATTCAACTGGTTTCCAAATGACCTAATGATACTACTATCTAACAGACATCTTTCCATCTGGTACACAAAAATACATTTGGGATTTTGTAAACTATTTTGCAAAAATCTGAGTGTACTGTATCCTTTCAGTTCTTGTAATCTACTAGTCTAGTAATCCTTTTAAGAAACGGGACCAAGGTTATTACAACATGACTTAATCGTTATTAAACCAGCCATCCTCTCACTGGTCATTGCTTCCTTTTCCATATGTTCATTAACCGCCATTTAAGTTAGATTTTACATTACATTCATTTACATTAGTCGAGTTTACTAGACTACAGATCTGAAGATTATAGTCTCTTCCTTGTTTAACAGTTGGGACATCATCTGCCCTTCAGTCCTATAGAAACTTTCCTGTTTCCCATAATCATTCAGAGAGAACTGACAGTAGTTCAATAAGCATACTTGCCAGTTCTCTCAGTGCCTTGGGATATAGTTCATCTGGACCTGATGAACCGAACTCATCAAGAATAGCTAAGTGTTCTCTTACAACCACTAAAAGAAATTATGAAAATGAAAATCCTCCAATACTTCATGTTTGAAAGTTATTTCTTAGTCTAGCTTCCAAATCATTGCTAGAAACTGAAAGAAGATGAAAATAGGGGAAGGATAAAACTGCTTTTCCATCTTCTCATGGAGAGTTCAGGACAAAACTAAATGTTAAAATGACTTGAGATGGCTGGACTGAAAACAACAGCTGAGATGAGAGAAGAGCAGAAAAGTTTGTAAGCTTTAAGCATTATATAAACATCAATGAATGTTACTGCTATTTATTATCAGCATTATTCTCATATTCAGCATAGTTTAAAGTGAAAAAGTCATGCGATAGTGAATAGACTTCTATTTAAATTCAATGTCCATCAGACAAGAGAAGGTGGATAAAATAATTGCTTTCTGTAACTGAATAAAAGTTTTACTTTAACAATAATAGCAGTTATGGAGTGGTTTAAGCTTTGAAGAGCATTTTACATACGTTATCTCATTTTATCCCTACAATCCTGTGCAGTACCTGCAATTATTTTATAAGTAATTTTATAAATTACAAATGGGAATTTCATAAATGCAGAAAATGAGGCAAAAAAGAGGTTAATTGACTTGCCCAGAGTAACAGGGCTAGAAGTCTCCAAAGCTTTGAAGTCAGGTCTTCCTGACTCCAGGCTCAGAATTCTATCCACTGTACCACGTAACTATCCCTGCAATAGAACCATAGCACCATCACAGATAAAATTGTTGCATGCAATCATGTAGATATGAAAATGAGCTATGTATAAAAATCTAAGACTGATATTTTTAATAGATGTCACTGTCAAATATTCATAATCTCCAAATTACGTGGAATGAAAATCTCTCAAAATATAGATAGAACTAGTAGAAGAAATGATAATAATTTAGGAACAAAATGAAGTACATAGCATCTTCATCACACAAAAAGATCTTAAGTTCATCTTCTGTGGAATCCATGAAAGTCTTTTGGTACAACTTCAATATCACTGTGGAGCAGAGGCATGAGGATAACACTCATATAACAAATCTACTAGTCTTATAAAACAGTTTGTTTAAAACAAACAAAATTGAAACAAACCTTAGAGATCATCTATTCCAAACCCTTTAATTTTACAGATGGAGAAACTGGCCTAAATGAGTAATGTGACTTCTCCAAGGCTGTAGATGGAGGATATCTGCAGCTCATAGCTCCTGTTTCCCAAGACAGATCTTTCCACTATGCAAACCTATCTCTTCATTTCTCAAATAGACACCAAGGTACAGAGGTAGACAGACAGACAGACAACTAGGCACTTAAGTGTATTACTATGTGCCAAGCACATGACTAGGTTTTTGTTGTTGATGTTTTTTAACCGCACAATCCCTGGAAGGCATTTTGGATAAAAACTTACCAGGAAATGGAACAACTGAAAAGTTACTCTCAGTCTCACCATAATCGTAACAAGGGGCAGGTATATGACTCAGTAGATAGAGCATGAGTCCTATAGTCAGGAAGGCTCATCTTCCTGAGTTCAAATCTGGCTAGCTCTGTGACCCTGGGCAAGTGACTTAACCCTGTTTGCCTCAGTTTCTTAATCTGTAAAATGAGCTATACAAGGAAATGACAATCACTCCCGTACCTTTACCAGGAAAACCCCAAATGGGGTCATGAAGTCAGACATGACCTGAGACTAAATGTAACAAGGCTTTAGGACATTCTGCTTCCTAACAATGTTCTTTTGTAAAGATCAAGAGCTAACAGCCCAGAGTGCCCCTATTCCAGGAAGCTTTTTGTGGAATCTATGAGCTAAACATGCCATCTAAACTTTTGAGGCTGGCATTCAAGATTCAATTTAATCTGCTGCTATATCCTACCATGTCGTGTGTTCTTTGGCCAGGTCACTCTTCTTACCATCTTTGGGCATTTTTGATCCCATATCTTTGTCTAACTGTTACTTGTCCTTTCTGGAATGCACTTCCTCCCTCTCATGTACTGTCTACTTGAAGGCCCTGAGCACAGGACAAGGAATCAGAAGTTACATATTGTCATTTAAAGAGGATGGGCTAGAAGTCAGAAGACCCAGACTGGAATTTTAGATCTGATACTTATTACCTAGGTGACTTTTGGCACATTACTTCACCTTTCCAAGCCTCAGTTTCTTCATCTGTAAAACGGGTATAACATTTGCATCATCTATCTTGCAACTCTGCTTTGAGGAAAGCAAATCCTGAGTTTGGATAAAAAAGAGCCAGGATAATTGTTATCATTGATAATGATGTTAAACTCTACACCTCAGTTCTCTCATCTGTACTAGATATACTGAATGATTTCTAACCTTTCAATTCTAATATGCTAGGATTCCTCTAGCTAGGTGAGGCAGCTGACCATCATTATTCTGCATAAGCTTAATATCTTTGTTCACAGTCCACACTATCACTAGTTGGCACAGGGGATAGAGCACCAGGCCTGAAGTTAGGAAGACCTGAGTTCACATCAGACCTCAGACACTTCTTAGCAGCTGTGTGACCCTGAGCAGGTGAATGAACCTGTTTACCTCAGTTTGTTCATCTATAAAATGGGGATAATAATGGCACCTCTTGCAGGATTGTTGTAAGGATGATATGATATAATAACTATAAAGTGTTTCACACAATGCCTGGAATATAGTAAGTGCTAAATAAATGTTAGGAATTACCATCATCATTATTATTATTGTATATTTATACGCTCCTCTTGAATTGTTCTCTAGTTACTTTCTCAAGCTCCAGGAGGACAGGAGCCATGTTTTCTATCTCCTTTATAACATATGGAGTATTTAGTATGTTTCTATATACCCCTTAGGCATTCAAGAAATACAATCAGCATTTTTAAAAGCTCAGATGAAAATGTGGAATGCACCAACATTAATTAATTATTTGGCATTTATATGTTTCTTATATGGAAAAAATAATCCTAAAATATTACTGGAGCACTTACAGAATATAATGACCTATGGTTAATTCAAGTCTGTTTTCCTGTCTCTTAGTGAATTCAGTTCCTCTGACTAAAAACCAATTTGGATAAATAAATAATGCATTTAAATGGAAGGCTCAAACTAGATGACAGAACCATAGAGCTGGAGCGTATAAAACACTACAGGTAAGAGCACCCTGGACATATCATCAAACCCTAAATATATAAGATTTTGGAATATAACATCAGAAAAAAAAATAAATGTAGCTCCTATATGTGTTTCTATGCCTTTGGTACAACAGGGAAAAGTTTGATAATAGAATAATTCATTATTAATCCAATTAACTAAAAAACACTTTTGTAAATTCTTCAAAAAGTTTAAACTGACAACAGTATTCAGTTCTATTCTATCTACAATATTCAATACCCACACTTCAAAAATGGAAATCTCACGTCTTTTCAATCTATCAGAATTTATTAAGCCTCCACTGTGTTCCAGGCACTGGGAGACCCAACAACCAAAGTGAGACTGTGGGCCTTGACCTCAAAGAACTTACATGCTTATATTTCCTTAAGAGGAGCCATGTTCACTGACAAATACAGGACATGCGTGCATGTATTTAGAACAGCAATGGGGTTTGGGGATGATTAATTTTGGGAATAAGAAAAGGTGCCACTTGACCTCAGTCTTAAATGGAATGAGGGAAAGAGGGAGAACATTTCTGGCAGAGAGAAACACCTTTACAAAGGATGGAATGTCAGCAGAAAAACAGCAAACAGGCCAATTTAGAGTACAATGTGCATGAGAAAGGTGATATCTAATCAGCCTAAGGCTTGAGTCCAGTAGTAAACGGCTTTAAAAGCCAAATGGGAGGAGACTAGATTATAACTTCCACCAATGGAGAACCACTGCCTTCTGGATCAGAGAACTCTGAGCTTTAGGAATATCAATTTGACAGCTAAGAGGTGCAGGGATTAGCGAGGAGAGAGACAGGATTTAAGGAAAATAAACAGGAGCCTAGTCTCAGGAGAGATAATAGAAATCCAGGCTAGGATAGTCAATTAAACAGAAGGGAAGAGGTGAGGAGACAAACTCACAAGGAACTGAAGGAATGAGGGAGAGTAAAGAGGAAGATGGAGGGAGAATCCTTAGGTTTCAGTAAAATGGTGATGCTCATGAAAGAAACAGAAAAGTCAGGAGGAAGGACGGCATTAGGATGAAAGAGAATGAACTCTGCTTTGGACATGGTGAGTTTCAGAAGCCTGAGGAACATCTAGGTGGAGAAGTTAAATCAGCAGCTGGAGATCAAGCTAGGACTGAAGTTCTAAAGAGAGGGAGATGGAGGCTAGATATAAAGATTGTTAGTCTTCTACTGAGAAATGGTCAGGGAATCCACAGGACCTGGGGAGGTCACAGAGATAATGTAGAACAAGAGAAAAGGAAAAGACACAAAATAACCCTGAGGTATATCCATGCATAAGGAGCAGGATGTGGACAACAATCCCACCAAGAAGAGCAAGAAGAACCAGTGCCACACGCAAAGAATTATGACAAAGCAATGTAATGAAAACCCCAGGAGAGAGTATTCCAACATCACAGATAGAAAGTAAGAAGGAATCTGAAAGGTCATCCAGGCCAAAATGGAAGTTGAGGCTTAGAGAGGCTCTAGAGTGAACTGCTCAAGGTCACACAGGTAGCAAGTTGTGAACCCAAGCCCTCTAACCAAAAATTCAGTGATTGATTCTTCCCGTCAATAGCGTCACATACTGCAGAGGTCAAAATTGATGAGGGTTGAGAAAATGTCACTGAATTTAGCAAGGAAGAGATCTCTGATGAACTTGCATAGAGGACCTTTATGCAGGAAGCAGAGTGGAGAAACCTGGGAATGCAGGAGGTGAACCAAAGGCTGAATTAACTCAGCCTCAGGCTTTATTTCAAAGTGTGATTTTAAAATGTCACCTGAGAGTTTTGAGGTAAACTCTCATTCTAAATTACCTGAATGAAAGTATTCTATCAGATTCTTAACTACTATGCTGAATACCTTTAACTTAATTTGAGGTGGAAAGACACTCAGCAGAGGCAGCACAATTAATATAAGCATAAAAGACTTGGGAAGAGAAATAACGCAGGAGTCAAGTGTTTCCTATTCTGAATAATGATAATAAGAACAAAGATAATAGCTAGCAATTACATAGCATCTGCTGAGTGCCCGCACTGTGCTAAGTCCATTACAGATGGTATATTGGCCAATCCTCACAACCCTGGAGGGTAGATGCAATTATTATCCCCATTTTACAGTTGGGGAAACTGAGGCAGGAAACTCATGTGAGAGGCTCCTACACTGAAGTAGCAAAGACCTGCTATTTCTCCTCTTTTTAAGCTATTTTTTATTTCCTTTTGGGTTCTTTTGTTGAGATAAGTTATATTGGAAATGTGAAGAAATTAACAGTTGGTTTGGTTGCTTAAGGAGGCTGTCCAATTCATTAGAGAAAACATTTTTTAGGCAAGTAACAAAAAGAAGTCAACAGATAAATACAGATGAGGAGAAGAGTCCATTACCTTTCATTGAGATAAAGGGTTTCAGCAAGCCAAATTTGCTGTTTTACAGATCACTTTTGGAAATAGTCTGCCTGAGAAAGCATTCCTCACTTCCCTCATCCAACCATAAATTCATTTTCTTGAGTGTGAATTTTTATTGTAATAGTGCATGTCAGACTATGTACCTTATAACTATAAATCTGAAGGGGAAATAGGTTTCTTATGTATTTGGATATTTCATTTTTCCTTCTTAACAACAATAATTATAAGAGCTAGCATTTATATAGCACCTACTGTGAGCCAAGCACTGCTTAAGCACTTTACTAATAGCTCACTTAATTCTTACAAGCCTGGGCTATTATTATCCCCATTTTACAGTTAAGGAAACTGAGGCAGAAGTCAGGTGACTTGTCCAAAGTCACACAGCTACTAAGTGTGAGGCCACATTTGAACATAGGTTTTCTTGACTCCAAGACCAGCATTCTATCCACTGAACTATCAGCTGCCCTGAGCTAAGCACTTTATAAATGCTTACTGACTGATTTGCAAAATGCAATTATTACTATTTTAGCATTTTGCAAACCTTAAAGTGCTTTGTACATGTTGGCTCCTGTGATCTTCACAACTCTGGGAGGGTGTTGATTTTTACAGTTTTACATTTATAGTTGAGGAAATTGAGGTAGACAGACCTGCCCAAGGTCACGTAGCTAGTAAATCTCTGAAACAATATTTTAATCCAGGTCTTCCTGACTCCAGGCCCAGCATTCTGTCCATTATACCACCTAGCTGCATAGTGATTCTGAAGTAAATAGATTGCCATCTCTTGAGTTAAGAGAAAATCAAACCATGTAGAAAGACACAATTGAATAAATTCCCTCAGGACCAGAAGAGTACATACCAATTTTGAGATGGCCAAGGATTAAATATCCTTTGTGCTCTTGTTAGTCCCTGGTTATCATACCTGATGCTAGATAAACCATCTACCCATAAAAGTATCACATGAAGTCTATAAACAAAGACTGTACACATCCTTCGAAACCCCTTTGGTACTTTACCAACATTTTAGAAAAGTGGTTGTTTCCTTTGAGGTACCACATCACACCTATCAGATTGGCTGTGACAAAAATGTGACAAAAACTAGAAAATTATACATGCTAGATAAAATGTGGGAAAACTGGAACACTAATGCATTATTGGTAGAGTTGTGAACTGATCTAACCATTCTGGAGAACATATGCCCAAAGAGCTATAAAACAGGGCTTACCCTTTGACCCAGCAATACCACCTCTATGTCTGTATCCCAAAGAGATCATAAAAATGGAAAAAGGACCCACATGTACAAAAATATTTATAGCAGCTCTTTTTGTGATGGCAAAGAACTAGAAACTGAGGGGACACCAATCAATTGGGCAATGGCTTAATAAGTTGTAGTATATGAATATAATGAAATACTATTGTGCTATAAGAAATGATGAACAGGAAGACTTCAGAAAAACCTGGAAAGACTTATACGAATTGATACTGAGTGAAAATGAGCAGAACTAAAAGAACACTGTATAACAGTAACAGGAGGACTGTTTGTGATAGACTTGGCTCTTCTTAGCAATGCAAGGATCTAAGACAACCCAAAAGACTCATGAAAAAGAAAATGCTATCCACATCCAGAGAAAGAACCATAGAGTCTGAATGCAGGTCGAATCATACTATTTAATCTCTTTTTTTTCTTTTGTTGTTTTGTTTCTTCTTTTTCGGGGTTCTTCCCATTGGTTCTAAAACTGCTTTACAACATAGCTACTGCAAAAATAAGTTTAATAAGAATGTATATGTAGAGCCAATATCAGATTGCACTCTATGTTAGGGAGCGGGGAGAGGAAGGAGGCAAAAATTGAAAACTCAAAAGCTTATAGAAGTGATTGTTGAAAACTAAAAATAAATAAATTAAAAATTAAAAAAAGAAAAGAAAAGTGGTTGTTTCACTGAGAGAATGCAGAGAATCCTGAAGTTGTTTTCCTACTGATATTAGCTATTTATCACTTCTCTGAAACCTCTTCATATCAGTATTATTAGGGTGTTAGAAATTCTGATGATACTTAATGACTTTGAAATGTCCTTTCTAAAGGGCTAATTATTTTTAATAACAAATAAGATCAACTTATAAAATCTGTATCTTCGGGCCTGTCTCTATCACACCTATACATTTATAAAGGAATTTTCAGGTTGAAGGGTTACCTTGTCATACAACCAGGAGTGTTCTGAGAACAAGAATTAGGGAAGACCCATGGGCTTTCCTTGGCAAGAGCCTTCTCTCCTCCCAGCAAAGCCCTCCAACGGTCTGAGAAGTGGGGGTATGGGCTCCTCTGCCAGACCTCTGCAAGCTCTTCCCATCCTTATCCAGGCAAATATGCAATACCAAAATGTCTTCTGATACAGATGATGCCTTAAGCAACTCACAAATTTCAGCCTTGGAACAAGAGACCCTGGCTTTATTCTATCTTGGCCAGTATATTATGTCAAAATAATTATATGATAAAAAGCAACAGCACATTGTCTATTGTTCAGATGACCTTCTTGGAGATCTGTTTGGGGTACCAAGCTTCTCTGTGAAAGAACATAGGAGATTATATGCAATGATTTCTAGAAACTTGATAGTAGTCAATCAACAAGAATTTGCTAGTCCAAATACATCAACAAATGAAGCCAGCTGTCAGCTTGAAATTAAAAGTGGTCAAAAGAAGTCTATTCAAGAATTGCAGGAAGAGAAACCACCGCCAAATCTGAATACTACCTCATCTAAAAGGAGAACACATAGTGAAACAAAATAAAATTTGTTTGAGTTGCTGGTGAAAGACACAGAAAATGGCATAAGTCAGATAGTATTTCCCTTACATTTGATGAAAGCTGTGCCCTATGTGTCATAAGTGAGATATGCTGTTAATCAAGCAGTAGCAGTGACTCAACGAAAATCCCTTCTATTCCGGATATCATTGTTTGTTAAAACAGATTAGCTATCTTGTCAGGACAAATGTAAGTAAAGGGGGTGTGAAAGAAACTCTTTTTTCAAAGGACAGGGGCATGAGCATCTAAACTTGTGATAAGATTTTCCCTTTAAGGGAAGCAACTGTATAATAACACCCACTTAGAAATAGTCTTCGGGTCCCACATGTACATGTACAAAAATATTTATAGCAGCTCTCTTTGCGGTGGCCAAAAACTGGAAGTCAAGGGGATGCCCATCAACTGGGGAATGGCTGAATGAATTATGGTATATGAATGTAATGGAATACTATTGTGCTATAAGAAATGAAGAACAGGAAGACTTCAACCCTGGAAAGACTTATATGAATTGGTGGTGAATGAAAGGAGCAGAACCAGGAGAACTTTGTACACAGCAACAACCATAGTGTGTGAAGAATTTTTCTGGTAGACTTGGAACTTCACTGCAATGCAAGGACTTAAAAAATTCCCAGTGGTCTCTTAAGGCAAAATGCCTTCCACATCCAGGGAAAGAATTATGGAATTCGACTGCAGAATGAAGCAGATCATTTTCTTTTGTATTATGTTTTGATTTGTTTTATGATTTCTCCCATTCATTTTAATTCTTCGAAGCAACATGACTAAGGTGAAAATGTATTTAATAGGAATGTATGTGTAGAATCTATATAAATCTGTATGCCGTCTCAGGGAGGGAGTGGGGAAGTAGGGGGGAAGGGAGGGAGGGAGGGAGAGGAAAAATCTAAGATATATGGAAGTGAGTGTAGAACACTGAAATAAAATTTTAAAAAGTAGTCTTGGGGATGGAAAGTAAGAGATTTTATGATAAAATTAATATTAAATGTGATGAAAGATATTTAAGAGAATCAAGCTTATATAGATTTTAGAAACTTGTAGCAATTTCATTTTAATGATTGTAAAAGTTCAAAAAGCAAGGGTAGAACCCCTCAAATTTCATTAACCTAGATATTTTTAGCTCTTCATATGGGTCTGAGCACCATAGCTGGTATGTTTCCTAGTTTTTTCAGCCACAAGAATTTGTGTATTTTCTTGGAAAGCTTGGTCATAATTTAAGGCATAATTTATGTACCAGCCAACAGCAAGTATGTCATTGTCCATTATTTTCACCACCTACTACATATGTGATGTGACATTATTATGTATGATACGACAGTATCAGTCTTGGTTTCTATTTAAATCCAACACATTTTATTAAGTACCTACTGTGTGTTCAGCACTGTGGGAGATGATGAGAAAAATATAAATCATGGCTTTGATTCCCACTTTATCCAATTTATCCATCTAGCTGGAGGCCAGTGTCTTTTATCTTTGAAGTTAGCTGTATTATTTGAACTGTTTTCCTAGCTATCTCACCATGTAAATGTAATAAGTATCCTTGACACAGCCTGTTACACTATTTATTAGAGGGCCACAGACTGAGAGTTAAAAAATAACTTAGAGATCCTCTAGTCTAACTCCTTTCCAAATCATGAATCCTGTTTCCAGGATGCCTAATCATTGATCATTTAGCCTAAGTGAAGATTTTTTCTGATGGAAAATACATTAGTTTTTAAGTTGGCCCATTTTACTTTTAAACATTCTCATTTTTCCAGAATATCAAAGGGGCTAATGAAAAGAAATGCTTGGGAAGGTGGCCTAGCGCTACCAGACCTCAAACTGTACTATAAAGCAGCAATTATCAAAACCACTTGGTATTGGCTAAGAAACAGAGAGGTAGACAAGTGGAATAGACTTGGCACTCAAGATGCAGTAGGCAAGGAATACAGCAACCTTCTGTTTGATAAACCCAAGGACCCCAACTTCTGGGATAAGAACTCATTGTTTGACAAAAATTGCTGGGAAAACTGGATAACAGTGTGGCGGAAATTAGGCATAGACCCATACCTGACACCGTACACAAGAATAAAGTCCAAATGGGTACATGATTTAGGTATAAAGATTGATACCATGAATAAACTGGAGAAGCAAGGAATAGTGTATTTATCAGATCTATGGAGAAGGGAAGAATTCTTTACTAAAGGAGAGATAGAAAGCATTATGAAATGCAAAATGGATAACTTTGATTACATTAAACTGAGAAGTTTTTGCACAACCAAACCCAATGCAACCAAAATCTGGAGGGATGTAGTAAATTGGGAAAGAATTTTTACAGCTAAGCTCGGGGATAAAGGCCTCATTTCTAGAATATATAGAGAACTGACTCAAATGTATAATCATACAAGTCATTCCCCAATTGATAAATGGTCAAAGGATATGAACAGGCAATTTTCAGAGGAAGAAATTAAAGCTATCTGTAATCATATGAAAAAATGCTCTAAATCACTATTGATTAGAGAGATGCAAATCAAAACAACTCTGAGGTACCACATCACATCTATAAGATTGGCAAACATGACAGAACAAGAAAATGATAAATGCTGGAGAGGATGTGGGAGAGTTGGAAAACTAATTCATTGTTGGTGGAGCTGCGAGCGCATCCAACCATTCTGGAGAGCAATTTGGAACTATGCCCAAAGGGCTACAAAAATGTGCATACCCTTTGACCCAGCAATATCGCTACTAGGACTATATCCCCAAGAGATCATAAAAATGGGAAAGGGTCCCACATGTACAAAAATATTTATAGCAGCACTCTATGTAGTTGACAAAAACTGGAAGTCAAGGGGATGTCCATCAATTGGGGAATGGCTGAATAAATTATGGTATATGAATGTAATGGAGTACTATTGTGCCATAAGAAATGATGAACAAGAAGACTTCAGAGAGGCCTGGAAGGACTTATATGACCTGATGCTGAGTGAAAGGAGCAGAACCAGGAGAACTTTGTGCACAGCAACGACCACAGTGTGTGAGAGTTTTTTCTGGTAGACTTGGAATTTCGTAATAACGCAAGAACTTCTTATAAAAAAAAAAAAAATCCCAATGGTGGTTCTCAAGGCAAAATGCCTTCCACACTCAGAGAAAGAAATATGGAAGCCATTCACAAAATGTAGAAGATCATGTTTGTGTATGTGTATGTGTTTGTGTATCATGTTTTGATTTGTTATATGATTTCTTTCATTTATTCTAGTCTGACTACATAGCATGACTATAGTGAAAATATACTCAATAGGAAAGTATATGTAGAACCTATACAGAATTGTATGCAGTCTTGGGGAGGGAGGGGGGTAATGGGGGGTAGGTGAGGGGGGATAAAATCTCAATTGTATGGCAGTGATTGTTAAACATTAAAAAAATTTAAAAAAAATATTCTCATTTTTAGGAGATTTTTTTCCCCTTAGTTTGTACTGAAATTACCCCTCTGAAATTTTTATCAATTGGTCTTAGGAAGCCAAGCAAAACAATTATGATTTTGCCTTCACATAACAATGCTTGATGTGTTTGAAGATTATCATATCCCCTATTAAATGTTATCTTTTTCTAGGCTAAAAAAAAACCAAGAATTAGATTAAAAACATGTTTATAAGACAAATTTAATATTTAGTTAAATTTAATGCTAAGTTTAACAAAATAATAAATCAAGCCCTCATCTACGGTCATTGCCAATTTCCAACATATAAATGCTAACACTGAAAATTTAACAAGCCAGAGCTGGCTCCAGCACACCCTTGCATACAACCAGAAATACCTTTCAAAATCAGAGCCTTGTGGTCATAAAAAGTAACTACGAAAATGTCTAAAAGCAAACTCAGTACAACAAATACCTTGGAAGCTTTCTACCATACTCAAGTCTTCAAAAGACCTGGACATCCCTGCCACTGATACTGATTACACCCCTTCCTCACCATGACTTACTGTGGTCAAAAAGATTCTTCACCTTCTAGCAACCTTTTAGTGATGATGACTACATCACCAAAAAGAAATCTGGCATTCTCTGACACTGAATCTAGCCTGTGTGCCTTTTCAACTCATCAGTTACCAAACATTGCTGAGAGGCATCATAAAAAGGAAATAGAGCTCACAACCTGTGACCTCTTAGCTCTGAGTTAATTTCTGTGAAATCATCAACTCCTACTGCTCAATTGTTAGGGGAAAAAAACCCCACAGCTGAGTAACTATTGAGAAGGCTCTTGGGTGGCTACTTCAGGCAATATCCCTAAGTTCCCCTGAACTTCTTAGAAAATGTCATTATCTAGGAGTTACCATGCACAGTGATCAGCTAGTGAGCTGTGACTCCAAACACAGCTGCAACACCTCAGAACAGCAATAATCCATTGTGGAACACAGAGAAAAAACTATAGATACTGTTTGATTGTCAACAGAGCTTCCAAGTGAATTAACCACAGAAAAACCTTGCCTTCTTGCTCCTAATCAGTTGGTAATGCTTGACACTCCAATTTTTTAAAGTTCATATTATTTGCTTAAGAGGCTGTAGTAGCACAGTGGATAGAAAGCCAGTCTCTGAGCCAGGAAGGCCTGGATTCATTCAAGCCCCTCCTCTGAAGCATACTGACTCCTCTGCATTTCTCAGCCACTAGGCTGCAATCTGGACTTCTACTATGAGGACCCCAGAAACTTCACCCTGAAAGACCTCTTCAACCCTGAAACTGCTCCTGTGGCTCCCTCTCTCCCTCTGATTGTGAATGCCTTTTCCCAGAACCTCCATTTAAAGAAGTGCCATCTCTTCATTTCTCAACAGGCTGCAATCTAGCCTCTTCTGTCATACTAATTTCCCTCTCCCATCCCCCTTTTTCAGCTTCCTTTTGTGTGTTTTCTTCTCCATTAGAATGTAAACTCCTGGAGAGTTAGGATGGTTTCTTTCGTCTTGTTATTTGTATCCCCAGTACTTACACAGTGGCCAGCACATGAGAAGACTTAATTGACATAACTTTGGACAGATCATTCAACTTCCCAGTATTTCACACCACTCTCTAACACTTTTAAGTAGAAGTGCAGATTTCCAATTAGGAGAAGGGCTTGTTCAATAGCAATTCTTTAACCAAAAAAATCACAAGTACTCAGAAAAAAAATTTTTCTAAATCACCCTCACCACACAGTAGTCATGGACCAAAACCTCCAGGTTACTCTCCTATCCTACATAATGACATTAGAACTTGACTTGTTGTTTTCCATTCCACCTCTTCTGGCCACAATCTTTACCTTCACCATTCAGGTTTCATTTTTCCAATACACAGATCTCACAGTTCCTGGACCTCAATTCAAGTGACCTCCACCTCCATCCCACTTCAATCTCCCAAGGCAAAGTCACACCTTAGACTTTATTACTCTGAAATGTTCCATGCACCATAATTTCCCCTTCTGACAATTTTCTGTTCCACCTCTCAGAATCTTTCACTTGATCTTCAGACCCACACCCCTTCTTTACTGTCCCAGGCTATCCTCCCTCTATGGTTGTGGAAGAAAAGGTTGTAAGCCTGGATCTTGACCAACCATTTCAATGATCGAATTCCTAAAGCCTTCAATTGTACATCTATCTAAATATCTTGGCAAAATCCAATTCCTCTACCTACATGCTTTCCTCACTTACCTAAGTGTTTGAGTATATTGCTTAAGAAAGTTACAGAACAATGTTGATCGATTTCACTATAAATCGATACTTGGCCCTCACAGTGGCATAGAAAACAGATTATCTATTGTTGCTCCTCATTCCATTGCCCACAGCACTATTCCAAAACACTTCTACCTTCTTTAGACCCCCCCAGCTCTAATCTCCTGCATTACCTACCCTCTAGTTCTAAAATGTATGATTCATGTTCAGTAGATAATGAATGGATTTTTTTAAAAAAACATCACTAAGCACTTACTATGTGCCAGGTACTGTGCTACCAGCTGGGAATACAAACAGGAAAAGAGTCCATGCCCACAAAGGGTTTACTTTCGAGTAAAGGGAGTTAACAATTATAATGAGTGCTGGCCAAGGAAGCTCACAGAAATACTGAGTGACATCACAGAGCAATTGATTGACATCCTTTCCAGGAAGAATAGTATTGATTTACTTATTACTAGAGATGGAAATGGATGGAGAAAGGCAGAAATGCTGCGTGTGAAATTTTAACAACCAGAAAGCCAAGGAGCCCAACCTCCCAGGCTGCTGTTCTCCAACTGGCTTCAGGCAATCCTCCTTCACTACAGAATCTACCTCCAGCTAGCATCCACAAAACTGTCCTAGATTTCACGGTTTATAACTGGTAAACTTTCACCATTGCTAGCCCTATCCAGACCCTTACACTTCTGCACTCTGGCCATCTCCATGTCATGCATGCTTCTTCACAGCAAACCATCCCATCAGCCTAGCATTCCTTTTACCTGTTGAGGCAGCTAGGTGGTACAGTGGATGGAGCACCAGTGTAGGAGTCAGGAGGACAATCTCACCTCAGACACTTGACACTCACTAGCTGTGTGTGACCTTGGGCAAGTCACTTAAGCCCAACTGCCTCATCCTGGGTCATCTCCAGTCATCCTGATGAATATCTGGTCACTGGATTCAGATGGCTCTAGAGAAGTGAGGCTGGACCTTCACAGTCCTCCCTCACTCAAAACACAGTCAAGTGCAAGTCATGTCATTATTTCTCTGATGGCATGGTCTTCTTCGGCAACGAAGGACGAACACACCTTTACCTGCTCCTTTATGGAAAACAAAACAGCCAAACATGTTCCCTCAACTGCCCTCCAGTCTCCATGGAAGGGTGTCATTCTTTCTCATTTGCAAAGTTAACAACTTCCCCTGAATTCAAGGATTATCTGTTCTGCCTCCTCTAGGACTTCTCTGCATATCATAAACTCCTCCCATCTATATTGGCTTCTTCCCTTCCTGCAGCAAGCATTCTCATGCCACCTTCATTGTAATAATACATTTTCTCTGAATCCTGCTAACTATGGCCTCAAGCTGCCATGCTCCCTCTCTTCTCCCTCCACCAAAAAAACTTGAAGAAAATTATAATCACTGCATTCACTTCCTCACTTCCTAAATTCAGAGAATCACAAAATTTTGAGAGTTGAAAAAGAAGGCCATTTGACAGGAATCTCCTCTTTTCTCATTCTCATTTCAAACCTCCCTGACAACATCTCTCACTCTCCCCTCCTTTCTCCCCAATCCCTGACATAGAGGTAGTTCTATTTGGCAAAGCCAAAAACATGTGCACTTGAATCTCTCTTTCTTTAACATTCTGACACTTCTATGGCTTTACCTATGCCTCTACATGGAAAACAACCAGGGAAGTGCTAGTAAATGTTTAACAACTAGCTCTCTGGGAAAAAAAAAACAAACTGCCATGATTTACTTTTAAGTATAAGCTGCATTAACATCCTAAGTCTTGGTAATCAATGAAACAATAAGTCAAACCCTGATTAAAAACCTTTGCTGATTAATAAGGTAGAAAGGTTTACACTGAAAATTCAGGTCAGTTCTCAAGAGCCGGCTTAGATCTTAACCTTAACCTAGCTCAACAGTGGAATAGAGCAGATACACAATATACAATAGAAAATTTTTACAGTAATCTTGTGTTTGATAAATGCAAAGATTTAAACTTTCAGAATAAGAATTCACTTTTTGGTATAAATTGTTAGGAAAACTGGAAAACACTCTGATGGAAACTAGATATAGAACAATATCTTACACCATTTAACCATTTACATGGTTAAAATGGTGATAAAGAGGAATAAAAGTAAATTACAAGAAACATATTACCTATCAGATTTATGGATAGGAGAATTTATGAATAAACAAAAAGAGTATTGTGAGATGTTAAAAGGATAATTTTGATTACATGAAATTAAAAAAGGTTTTGTATAAATAAAATCAAGATTAGAAAGGATAAAATGGGAGAGAAATTTTACAGACAGTTTCTCAGATAAAGGCCTCATATTTCAAATATGTAGAGAACTTTGCCAAATTTATAAGAATCTGAGTCATTCCCCAATTGACATAGGACCAAAGGATGTAAATAAGCAAGTTTTGGAGGAAGAAATCAAAGCTATATATAGTCATATGAAAAACTGCTCTAAATCATTATTGATTTGAGAAATGCAAATTATAACAACTTTGATATGCCATCTCACCCCTATTAGATTGGCTAAAATGATAGAAAGGGAAAATAACAAATGTAGGGGATATAAAAAAATTGGGACACTAATACACTGTTGGTGGAACTGTGAACTAATCCAACTATTTTGGAGAACAATCTAAAATTATAAAACTGTATATATTCTTTGACTTGGCAAAACCACTATTAGATCTATTTCCCAAGGTGAAAGGAGAAAGGAAAAGAAACTGTATGTTCCAAACTATTTACAGCAGTTCTCTCTGTGGTGTCAAAGACCTGGAAAGTGAGGGGATGCACAACAAATGGGGAATTGCTGAATAAGTTGTTGTAGAAGATTGTGATGGGATAATATACTACTGTAAGAAATGATAAGCAAGTGGATTTTAGGAAAACACGGAAAGACTTGTATGAAATAGTGAAGAGTAAAACGAACAGTAACAGCAATACTGTTGGAAGAATAAAGATAAATGACTAAGCTATTCTGAGGTATATGAATATTCAAATCAACTACAAAGAACTTGAGAAAGAAGATGCTATCCACCTCCAAAGAAAGAACCGATACATGAAACTATGTATTGCATAGTTTTACTTATATCTATGGCATATGTTGGCCTTCTCTAGTAAGGGTTTGGGAGGGAGGAAAACAGTTTAACTCAAATATTACAATTTCTTTTTTTAATTTTTAAACCTTAACCTGTCTCCTCTGCTCCAGATGCACATTTCCAACTGCCAATTCATTACCTTTGCCTCTCTGTCCTACTATTACCTTAAAGTTATCATGCCCAAAGCCAAGCTCATCATATTCTCCACAGCTGAAAACCTAGTAGGAAATTGATATACAAAGAAACAGTTTCTAATACTAAGACCCAGAGAAGAAACCTTGGAAATAAGCAAGGATGTAGGATTAAGCAGCATGGGGTACAATAACAAGGGTTATGAGTTTTACAAAGAGCTTATCTTTGGATAATATTGCTCTCCTGAATAAGAACGGAAAGAGGAGAGATAAAAGTTAGATATTTTATAAATATTCTAGCAAAAAAATGACACTATAGTTCTCTCAAAATAAAAGATGTCAAACTCCAAAAATTCTCTTAATCAAGGAGATCTTTGAGAAAACACTTAAGGATCTCTCTGGATCACAATTTTTAAAAGTGCTCACAGCTACAACTTGATAGAAAAACAGTTTTTAGTGAAATGGCAAGTAAAGAAACTAAGAATATTCAGAGAATTCTCAGCATGGACAGAATACATTTATAGAACCTCAGAACAGCTGGGGATGAGTTTAATGTAATGAGAATGAAGGGCCACAGTGTTCCATTGGTCTCCAATCAATATATCACCTCATCAATGTAAATTCTCCCTCTGACAAGGAAAAATTGCAACCTGTTTTGCATAACTAGTGTCCATGTCCTTCCATAAAATTGCCACTGCTGTCCAACTAACATACCAGAGGACTTCCTTGCATGAATATTAGTGAAGCATGTAGGTTGTCGCTTGATAGTCCTACTAGCATATGTCCCACTATGTGGCATAAAGGCAGGTTTTCTTTTTCATTTTTGATGTCTCCTCATGTTTTGACCACTTTAGAATTTCTCATTCATAATGTGGTGTAGCCAACTCATGCCCATCATAAAACTCTTCTACAAATTTGATTCTTTAAAAACTGTAGCATTCTACCACTCCACAGCATCTGCCATTACCAGAAGTTGTTGTCTGTTTTTTATTCATCAGGAAGGTGATATAATGACTTGCAAGTGAATTGCACTTAAGTGAGAGAGGGCTGTACAAAGTCACCAGCCTCACTCTCTCCTCCAGAGCCTTCTGGCAAGATAAAGATCAGAACTGGAGATGGCCCATTACCTGAAGAATTTACTAATGGATCTGTGATCTCATTGATAGAGGATATTCCCTTCAACAATGAGAATCATAACCCATGCTGGGTGATTCTCATCACCACCACTGAGAAGTTCCACACAAGGGCTCCCAGACAGAGCTCTGGGAGATTTCCTTCCAAGCCAGTTCCAAACACTACTGCCTGCCTTCTGGTCATCATCCTCATCCTTATCCTCTTCCATTTCATTCTCCTCCCCCTAGAACGATGGACTTCCCTCCAAACCTAGCTCCCCATTTATGTGTTGCCTTCCCCATTAGCATGAAAGCTCTTTGAAGAAGGGATTGCCTGAATTTCTTATATTTCTATCCCCATCTTTTAGTGTAATGCCTGACATCCAGTAAGTGCTTAATAAATGCTTTTTTATAAATATCATCATCTCACTCTCTGGACATCTCAAAGATACCAATGAAATACAATGGCTCCCTACCTATAGTTCAATCTCTCACTCTCAATCTTATCTCACACAAGAACACTTCATGTTTTTTATCATGCATGTCTTACATAACAACTTAGCAATGCTTCTCCTGCGTAATACCTTATTTATAATGTGCTGCAGCTGCACATACCTACCATGCACAGCTTCATTACTTTCTGGGTAATCAACTTGAATTCTTTGGCAAATATAGTGTTTCATAACTTACAGTCAAACAACAGTTCTGGGAGAATATAGTACTAGAGTTAAAAGATAAGGCTAGATTTTAAGAATCTTGGGGAAATTTAAAGAACTCTGAAATTCCCTACAAGAAAGATCACTCCTTTGCCCTGTTCAATTCTGGACCCAGATCATTCATTATTCACTTGGAATATCTACTCCAGGTTTATAGACTTACACACAAGCTCTATGGGTTAGCCAACTGTGTAACATTAACACTATCTAGAAAGTAGGAATTTGTACATTTTTCAAGAAATTGTGTCTAATTTTGACAGGGGCATAGAATCCATCAATAAGGATTTATTAAGTGCAATGTGGCAAGCGCTATACCTCACTGGAAGAAGTATTTTACTCTACAGAATGAATTTTCTTTCTTTCTATAATCATCCAGCATATGCAAAGCAAGTTCTTATATTGCCTACACCTTTAAGTCAACTGTGCATTTGTAAAGATTTGGCCTATCTTGCAACACCTGTAAAAGCCTGCCTATTTCCTTCTGAAGTCCTCAACAAAAATGTTTTCATCAGTATCCACAAAATAATAAAAAGACCCAAAGGAAGGTCTCTAGCACATTGAATGGGTTCTTTTATGAGAATTTATGGAGTAACAAGCACAAGAATCACATGGGATAAGAAAGAAACGAAAGGTTTACACTCTACCAGTAGAAATAGTATCCACAGTGATGAACTCACAGATTTATCAGGTATAAAAGTTAAATAGCATAATTTAACTTTATCTACATCATTTTGGAAGCCAAAATACTGTTAGGTAAAAGTCTCTATGACGTAGGTTATCCACAGAATATAGTCATATAGATTTGATGTATTAAAAAATACAAAATGTTCACCATGTTTCCTAAATTCAATTAAAAAAAAATTAGTGAGCACCTACATTGTACCAGGCATTGTGATATAAAATTGAAAACTGATAGCCAATTAGAAGACAGCTCTGTTTCTCAAGATTTTGCTCTGTCATCTTATTAACTGTTAGAAAAGATCCTATCAGCTTTCATTTAAGGTCTCTGCTCATTAAGAGAAAACATTGACCCAACTTATTGGTCTCTGCTAACCTATTATATTTATCATGTTTGGAATTCTATGCCTCAGTCTACCTTAATTTCTACTGTAATAATGGGAAATAATTTTTAAAACCATATAAGATACGGTCCTTATTCTCAAGGAGCAGCTAAAGATAGCACTAGAGTTAAACCAACTCTTCACAAAGTTCACTGTATCCCTTTTTGTTCCCATAGGCAGATGTTTTTTTTCCCACAAACATAAGTTTGTTTGACAGAACTATTAAATTCAAAGACAAAAGCTTAGCTCTGTCTCTCTCTCTCCATGCCCACACTGTGGCTGTGACACATGCATCAAAGCACAGGAGATCTTTTGTCTTGTTCTGATTTAGAGAAAAAGAAACAAGGAAGTACTTGTAATACAACTTCTATAGCATATTTCCCAAAAATATACAATCAGCATATTCATAAGAGAAAGAAGAAGCTAAAAAAAGGGAGGATAAGTGCTGAAAAACGTAAGGGTATCCCCTACTCTCCAAAGCCAATTACTAAATCAATTCTTTGGTTACCAAAGAAATCTTAGTTTAAGTTCATCAGAACTACTTATGAAAATAATCTAACAGATCTAAACAAATAAAAGGACAAAGTGATAGAGTAAATGACAAGCTGACTGTGAAGTCAGGATGGGTTGCTTTTAAAATCCTTCATAAACAGGTGGCCCCTTTTTGACTTTCTAGCCTTCCAGCACCTCATTTCCAAGTATGTGTTCTCCAGTGATTTCGGCCTCCTGGCTGTTCCTCACCCAAGACGCTCATGTCCTAACTCCAAGTATCCTCACCGGCTGTCTCATATCCCTGCATAACTCTCTCCCTCTTTATCAGCCTCCTGGCTTCCTTCATGTTTCAGCTGAAGCCCCACCTCTGTAAGATGTCATTCTCTGTCCTCCTTAATCTTAGTGCTTTACTTCTAAGATTATTTCCAGTTCATCTTGCATATATCTTGTTAGTACACAGGTATTTGCATGTTGTCTCAGACTGTGAGTTCCTTGAGAACAAGGCACTGGTTTTTTGCCTTTCATATCCCTAACATTTAGCACACTGCGAGCTCACGAGGCCCACAATACATGCTTGTTGGCTTGATTCCTAACATTTATTTGCTAAAGATAGCACCTATGTTGATGGTGATCTTCATTCTCCTCTGATCTCTTTCTCCCATCTTCCTAAATGGGCAGCTCTTTTCACAACACTCCTCTGTTCAAAATTGTTCAGTGATTCCCCGCTACCTATTGAATATACAGGCTTTTCAGCAGATGTTCAAGGCCTTCACCAATGTGGCTCCAATCCTATCTTCCAAAGCAGAATCTGTCCCAACCTTTACCACCCACATTCATGCTTTCATTCATGTTATCCCCGTTTCTGCCTATTGAAAGCTTATAGCTCAAATGCCAAAGAATTGCTGAAGTTTGAACTACAATAAATCAATTCCTCCAGTAGGAAGTCTCATCTGTCTCCCTATTTCATAGGGTGGTTTATAGGATCAAATGAGTCAATCAATGCATGTAAAGTGTTTTGAAAACTCTAATGTAGCTGAAAATTACCATCTTGATGATGACAATGACTTATCTTAATTCTTCAAGCATTTACAATTTCAGCAGTGTGGGTACTATCCCACTTAGTAAATGGTCTTTGGGAATAGTTTTGGCAGAAAACATCTTTAATCTGTGTTAACATGATGACAGGAGTTTTTCTCCCTCTACTTAACTCAGTACCTTACCTCTCAACTGTCACTTTTTTCTTCTGTATTTTGTTGGTGTTTAATCATTAGCTACCAAGTTTCCTCTTCTCTCCTCAAACCTCCTACATTATCCCCTCACCACTCCATTCCAGGAAAGGACTTCCATCCATATTTACTAGGTGATTGACCAGATCTCTTTCTTCTCCCTACTCTACAGCTCAAAACCTTTTTACATTATCTAATATTTTTTTTTCCTTTGCTCCAATCTCCAATAAAAAAGTCCCTTCTACTCTCCAAAGCCAACCCCTCTATTAGTGGCCTTACTCTCAAGCCCTCCTGTCTCCTCTCTCTTCATCCTCCCTCACTTTTTATCCCCTTATCTTCAATCTCTCCCTATCTACTGCCTCCTTCCCTCTTCCCCACAAACATTCCTAGGTCTTCCCCATCCACTAAAGAAAATCATTCACTTGACCCTCCATTCATCTAGTAGTACCCCATATCATTTCTCCACTTCATAGCCAAACTTCCAGAAAAAGAAGTACAGACTCATTGTTTCTGCTTCCTCTCCTCTGCCTCATTTTCCAACCTCTTGCAACCAGGCTTCTGAACTTTTCCCTCAACTGAAATTATTCTCTCCCAGGTTATCAGTGATTTCTCAACAGCAAAATCTGATGACCTTTTCTCAGTACTCATTCTTATGAACCTCTCTGCAACATATGACATTGTTGACCACCTCCTCCTAGATACTTACTACTTCTTGAGTTTTCTCTCTTTTTCTCTCTTCTCTTCTCTCTCCTCCCCCCTCTCCCCCTTTCTCCTTATCTCTCCTTCTTCCTTAGTTTCTTTTACTGAATCCATGTGAGTTATCTCTTAAGACTCTGTCTAAGGTCATACTCTATTTTCTCTTAAGGTCTCATGGTCTCATTTCCCATCTCTATTGCTGATGACTCCCAGATGTAGATATCTAGTCCTAGTCCTCCAGAGACCCAGTCTCACCAATGTCTACCTATTGGACATTCTAATTAGTTGACCCATAGGCAACTCAAACTCACCAGATCCAAAATGGAACTCTTCTTTCCTTAAAAATCCAACCCTCTTCCTAACATGCTGTTTTGCTTATGGGCAATAGCATTCTTTCAGTTTACCAGGTTCACAACCTTGGTATTATACTCAAATTCACTGGTATGCTGCAGCCATCTCTCACTGGCTTGTTACACATCAGAAATAGGTGCAACAAATAGTGGTTAATTTATTGAATTTTTGATTGTATTAATTTTAGACTTAAGAAAGTGTTAATAATAAAGATTAAACCAAAAAGTACATGTATACATTTTTTTCGTCTGGAAAGCCCAGTTATTAAACATTTTCAGGTACACCTCTGACTATATGCAGTGAATTGCCAAGTCTCATTGCTTCTACCTGCAGCTCTCAAATCTACCATGTTCTCACTATTAATCACCTCCCATACATACTCTCTGATCCAGTCATACTGGCCTTTTTTGCCAGTCCCATTTCCAAGCCTTAGCACTGGCTGTCCTCCATGCCTTTACCTCCAACTCTCAGAAATCCCAGATTCCTTCAAGATTAAATTCAAATCCGACCTTCTGAAGGAGGTCTTTCTCAGTCCTATGAGCTGTTAGTGCCTTCCCCTCCAAACTTTCCATCTACTGTGCATGTATCTTTCTTGTATGAACATGTTTCCTCCGCTGCATTAGACTATCTCTCTACATTAGAAAGTAAGCATCTTGAGGGCAGAGACTGTGTTTGCTTTTCCTTTGTGTCTCTAGCACCTAACACACCTGTCTACACCTGTCTACTAATGCCAATCATAAATATTTTATAAATGCTTGTTGATTTGCTGGTTAGCATATTTGGCTCTCTTTCAATCTAATCTCAAGGGCCAAATCCTACACAATCCTTTCCTTATCTCCTATAGTTCTTAGTACTCCCTACCTGAAGATTTAAAAAATAAAATGACATTACCTTAAGGCTAACCTGGTATTGAGCTTCTCTGACCCAAGCAAGGCTAGATAAAGGTTCATCCATACTTAAAGCCTTTCCAATCTACTAGAACTGGCCAGAGATTGCACAGCATTCACATTATTTTTAAGAATCAACGGTTACCTCCACATACAAGAGTTTATATTCATGTGTTTAATATAAAATATAGTATGATAAAGTATACAGAAGAATTATAAAGTGCTGAGACAGCCTACAAAGGAAAGATTAACTCAAGTTCAGTTCTGGGAAAGCTTCTAAGAGATGAAACTGGATCCAAACTTAATAACAAACAGGCTTTGAACAAGCAGAGATAGAGGAAGTGTATCACAGTCATGTGAGCAAAGACGCAGAGGCCATAAAAGGGCAGCACAAGATCTGGGCAACCAGAGACTATTTATCTGCCCAGTTTCTGCTCACAATTTTGTATTACTGATAAGGCTATGCCAAGTATCCTGTGCTGACAACAGAGGAGGCAAGTCAATTGATGAATGAAACTTAAAGAAAAGCAGATGGGTGTGTTTCAAAGGTAACCATCCTGGCACTTCCGCCCACAGCAATGTCACATTTGGCCAGGTCACTTGAGGAAGGGCAGAAGTGCTAATGTTCCTGTCTGATACTACACTCATTCCATACATTGTGCTAACATGGAACATTCCTATTTGAAATGAGAAAGGAGGTACAGAGGATGCTGATTAAAACCTAGCAGCAGCACAGCAGCAATGGTCTCCAGGTCATAAGGTGTCTGCCCTCCTCCATGTATAAGGGGGCTCAGATGGAATATTAACCCTCAGAAGAATGTAGTCAGAAAAATTTATTCCTCTTCTCCTCAAAGGGCCTTGCCAGTCTGTGGCTGTTCTCATAAGCTGGACCCAACTACCCCCATTTAGGAATAATGACTGAGGTTCAAGCAGGAGTTGTATGCCTTAAGTACAATTAAAGACTACTACTAGTAGTGGACAACATAGAAACTAAGAGCATGGCAAGTGTTTCTTTATCTCAATCAAACATTTATTAAATGCTTGCTATGAATGAAGCACCTTGCTAAGCACCAGCAACATACATAAAAAGTAAAAACAACCCCTTACCTCAAAGGTGGTTTCATTTCTACAGGGTAGACAACATGTAAATCAGAACATATAAGACAGAGAAGAAAGGAAATAACCTTAGAAAAACCATTAGCACGAGTAGCTGGAGGGATATGGAAGACCTTCTAGAAGAAGGATGCTTGAGTTGAGTCTCAAAGGAAGGAAAAAGTCAAGAGAAGAAGGGAAAGGGATAGTATTTCAGATATGGACTGGTATAACCAGTGCAAAGGCACTGGAGATGAGTGTTAGGTTCGAGGTACAGCAAATAGGTCAATATGGAGGGATCTTGGACTTTGTAGAGGGGAACACAATGTAAACATATAGGAAAGGAAGGAAGGGACCAGGTTCTGAAGAGATTTAAATGCCAAACAGCTGTGCGGAGGATAGATTGAAGAGGGCAGACACTTCAGAAAGAGAGACCAAATAGAAGGCTATTATAACAATCCTGGCTAGAGGCGAGATGAGTGCTTGAACTGGGGTGGCTGTGTGAGTGGAAAGGACACATAAAGAAGAGGTGTGATAGTAGAAGTTATAAGAGTTGACAAATGAGCAGAAGAGAGGAGTCAGAGATGACAACAAAATTTCAAACCTGAGTAACTGAAAGTTTGGTGGTGCTACAGACAATAATGGATAGGCCCAGGAAAGGGGAGGGTTTGAGGGGAAAAATAATGAGTTTGTTTTGGACATGTTTAGTTTGAGAAGCCTATGGTCCATCCAGTTCAAAATGTCCAACAGATATTTGATGATGCAGGACTAGAATTCAACAGAGAGAATTAGGCTGATAATAGATCTGAGGATCATCAGCATGGAAATTACCAGTGATATAAAGAGAAGAGGGTCAAGGAGAAGAGTCTGGAGAGATAGCCACAGCTTCTGGGTGTGATATGGCAGAAGATCCAGCAAAAGGCAGGAAGAGAATCAAGAAAGAGCAAAGCCATGAAAACCTAGAGAGGAGAAAGTACCTAGGAAGTGTTCAACAATGTCAAATGCCACAGGGGGATCAAGAAGGATGAAGACAGAAGAAGACTACATGATCACTTGGTAACTTCAGAAAGAGCAGCTTTAGTGGAATGATGAGGTCTGAAGTCAAACTGCAGAGACAGCAAAAAGAGAAGAGATGGAAGTACCGATTAGATAGCTTTTTCAAGGAGTTTAGATTATTAACAGAAAAGGCAAACAGGAAACAGGTAACAAGCTTTTAAGTGCTTACTTAGTGCTTAGCACTGTGCTAAATGCTGAGGATAGATACAAATATAAGCAAAAGTCCCTGCTCTAAAGAAGCTTACAAATAAAAGAAACTATGAAGGGGTACAGGAGAAGAGAAAGGGTCTGAGATTATGGCAAAGTTCATAGAGTCAAAGGGCAATGAGCATGACCAGACAAAAAGAGCATGTCAGCTGGAGAAGGGGGTTAGCATGGCAAAAGGATATTCCAAAGTGAGAAGGGTTCCAAGGTGTAAAGAACACTGAGTCACTGTGGTAAAGTCCATAGAGTCAGAAACACAAGAGTGACACAAAAGGATGGCTAGAACATAACAGAATCAAGTGTGGGTTGTCATTGTGAATTTTAGAGGGTGGAGGAGACTTGAAGCTCTAGGAAACAGCTGATGAGATGACAAATGAGGAAAGAGGGGATGATAATGCAGGGGAGGGACAATCCGCTGGAGAAGATAAGAAGGGATGTTATTAAGACACATGTAGCCATCAAAGACTGGATGATGAGGTGACCCTTCTATTTCCAAGGCCAGTCCAGAGGGATGTGAAATGAGGGAGGAGGAAGAAAGAGAACTCATGGTAAATGGCTTCAGTTTTTTCTGTGAAATATAAGGCAGAGAGGGTAGGGAAGGGATACCCCTAGTATCATTGGGGAACTTGAAGAGAGAAGAAAAAATTTGAAATAGTTGCTGTGGTGAGTGGGACAGAAAGTCATTTAGGGGGAATGGCAGAATGGAGTCCAGTTAAGACTTGACAGCATAAATTTATTAAGGACCCAACCAGTTTTGTGGTTTTATGATTTCCTCTGGGACTTTGAGACTCTAAAGTCAGCTCCTGGTCAGTGACCACAAGTAGTTGCTGTAGTTTGTCAGGTATAGACTGAAAAACATTTCAACACTTGTATGGGTCCATTAACTGTTTATGGTACATCCATACCCTCTCATTCTGTGGTACTCTGCTATCACATAAGGGTGAGGGGGAGTAGAAGTAGAGGACAGAGTGGGGGAGGGGGGGGGAGTGCCACCTGGGAAGGATTTTGGAAACCTTCTAATCCAACCCCTTCCTTTTATGAATGAGAAAACTAAATCCAATGAAATCAAATTGCTAAAGAATTAAGACACAAGGGGATTAAATGACTTGCCCAAAGGTCACTCAGCTAGTAAATGACTGGGTGTAGATTTGAACTCAAGTCTTCCTGACTCCAAGTAACCATCAAAAAATACTTCCCTGGGTACAGAATCCTACCTATTCTTCAAAGCATGCTTCATGCCTTACTTGTTCCGTGGAATTTCTCAATTCCAGTCAATAATTTGTCCTTTCTCTTTGTACTATACAATTAATCATTTAGGTGCATACTACTTTATTTTCTAATTGCTTATAAAACTTGTCTTTTCAACAGTATTATAAGGTATGACAATAAAGCACAAACGCATTCTTTTATATTTCATATATACGTATACATAGATATATTGCATTTATATTTGCATATTGTCTAGGATGACACTAACAGACCAAAAATTATATGAACAATCAGAAGCATAAAAATAATCAAAGAAAGGCTAGAAAGAGAAAATAAATAGGTTGCCAGTAAATACACATGAAAGAAAGGTCAAGGAGGATGTTTTAGAAAAGATCTGGTCTATGAAGCACTAGTGAAAGCTATTTCTGAAGACTAGGACAAAATAACAGGAGAAATCACACACACACACACACACACACACACACACACACACACACACATCCTCCTAATGTTTTAAAACCAGTGGGAAAAGAAAATTGAAAACCAGTCCAATCAATATTTACCATAAGAAATGCAAATATAAGCATTTATCATGACAGAAAAGTTGAAGTAGTTTGTGGGATTTTTTGTTGGAGGAGGGGTGTTTGGGAGTTTTAGTTTGTTTTTGGGGGGGAGGGTCACAGCCTAGAAAAGTAGTTGAGACTGAATTTGAGCTCATGTTTTCCTTCCACCATCCACTTTGCCACTCAGTTTCCTGAGGATCCAGCAAAGGAAACTGAGGAGCAGCCAGGAGAACTAGGAGAGAGTGCTGCCCCAAAACCAAGAGAAAAGAGAGTATCAAGGAGGATATGGTAATCAACAATGTCAAAGGCTAAAGGAGAAGGTGAGCAGAATGAGGACTGAGAAAATGTCATTGCATTTAGCAGTTTAAAAGATCACTGGTCACTCTGCAGAGAGCTGTTTCAGTGGAATGATTGAGTCAGAAGCTGGAGGTACCTATGGTGCAGGGGGCCTTTTCAAGGAAATTACTGAGGTGGTGAATGGCCTCAGCAGAGCAGACCAACAAACCCCAATGGAGAACAATGACACAGCTGATTTAATCATGGTGTTTGTCCTTGGTTCTTGAAGAGGACCATGATATTACTTGCAGTAGACTTTGACTTGAGTGAGGGAAGACTGTGCAAGGTCACTAACCTCACCTTCTTTTCCTGACCTATGATTCCAGAGTTGAATGGAAAGGAAACTGGGGCTTAGGGGTGAGAAGAAATAGGGAGCTTGGGTGGAGGAGAGATCAGGAGCATAGAGAAGTGACTTGAAAAATGTATGGGGCTTTCCTGAGAAAGCAAACCAAGAGAAACAGTCGCCAATTAGGGTGGGACTGGAAAGCAGGGGAGATAAACTGAGAGAAGAAATTCCTGCAGGACAAAGTCTCAGGAAGAGGAGGGAGAAACTAGAAAACAAATTCATTTAGGTATAATGAATGACTGTAATTCTCTACCCTCCCAGAGATATCTACATTTAAACTAGGAATTACAAACAGATACAATAATTTAGACTAAAGTAACAAATCTGCAACAGTGGAAAATGGGAGTGACAGTTAGGGTTAGGAAGGTCCTTTAAAGGCCCCTAAAATAGTTATACTGGCTTAAGAGAAAGCGCAATCCAGAATAAGGACAGAAAAATAAACTGGCTACCAGAGGAAGACTAAAGATGACTAAAACAAAAATTCAAAAACAAAGCATCAAAAAACAGATTAAGGGACAAGAAATGAAACAAAACATTTATGAAGATTTTGAGGGATTTTTAAAAAATGTAAACCTTTTTGGAGTTTTCTTAGAGAATAGTCTTTGAAATGCTAAAGAACAAGGAAAAAAAAGTCACAGCAGAGCACCTAGCAGATGCCTCTCTCACTATTTCCCTTCAATAGGAGTAAAGATCAGCCTACCATGGTCACAATACACCCAAGATACAAATGTGCTCTGCTTTAAAATAGCATCCTCAAAGGCAGAAGAAAAACTGGATAAAAACAGGCTTGTTTGTTTGGGCTTCTTTAAAGTGTTTTATGAAGCTCCTTCAATTTGTGAGCTGGTCTCCATCTTTTTAGCTTTACTTTTCTCAGGGGTAAAGTGAGTCACAGGCCACAGCTGCATACAGTACTCCCAGGACGAGCACTCAAGGCCACTTTGATAGCTCTAGACCTCTGCTCTGCTTCCTTTCTCTATTTACAGTTCCTTCTGGGGCAGCTACGTGGTGCAATGGATAGAGCACCAGTGCAGGAGTCAGGAGGATCTGAGTTCAGTCTCACCTCAGACACTTGACACTCACTAGCTGTGTGACCTTGGGCAAGTCACTTAACCCCAATTGCCTCATCCTGGGTCATGTCCAGTCATCCTGATGAACATCTGGTCACTGGATTCAGATGGCTCTGGAGAAGGGAGGCTGGTGACCTGCATAGCCCTCCCTCACTCAAAACAAAGTCAAGTGCAAGTCATGTCATTGTTTCTCTGATGGCATGGTCTTTTTTGGCAACAAAGGACGAACACACACACAGATCCTTCTTAAACAAATGAGAATCCAGCAGTTGTAAGCACATAAGACACAAATGACACCACTGTGCCTGAAGAAAGAAATCTTGCACAAGACTTGGCACTAGTCTTGTTCAATGGCAGGCTGCCTAAAGCCACAAGTTTTTATATGACCTCTGACTCTAAAAAAAATTTACAACCTTATCCAGTAAGTAAATTCAATACCAGGTTTGGTACCTAATCCTGTATAAGCTTAAAATTCTTTCGCTAAATTTTAATTATCAACCAAAATCCCAAATGGGGACAGGGAGGCACCAAGTAACAATGGAAAAGACATACTGCTCTCACTTAACCACAAATTAACTCCAGCTTCCCTCAAAAAACCAAATACTATTTTATCACTTTGTTAACAATACTGTTGCAAGATTCCCTTGTCACTTCTTTCTTAGACTATAAACATCAGTCACTTTAGAGGCTCCAGCTGATCCAATTGATCAGAGTTACTACAAGCATCTTTTCTACAAAATGACTTTTTTTCCAGCTGACATTATTATAAAATCAGAAATACTGTCCCATGAAGATAATCTCCAGCACGTTCAACTTTGGTGAAGAGGAACAAGACTGCAATACTGGCTGTTTCAATCCACCAAAAGCACTGTACCCTCCTTATCATTGGGGATATTGGCCAACCCCTCCACATTCCCACCTGCACCATGGAAATCTTTTTGGGTAATTTTACTCTCAAATCCAGCTCTTTGAAATTTGCTCACCTCCATTTTTCTGGAAATTGTACTAATAGCTAAACTGCAATATCACACTTAGCAAGCAGGTAATCTTAACATGCTATTATTCAGAAACATATGAGTTACAGTTCAGAAAGATCTAGGAGATCAAACAGTCATATCCAAAGAGCAACTGTCTTTGGAGACTGAGGACCTATGTTCAAATCCTGCCTCTGTTACTTACTGCCTTTGTAGCCTTAAGAAGTCACTTACCCTGTCTTGGACGCAGTTTCTTCATCTATAAAATAAGGGCGTTAGATTAGATAGATCTAAGAACCCTTTAAACTCTACATCTATGATCTTAAGGGCCAAGCAAACATTTACCCAAAGCTACAAGTCTAGTAAATATCAGGCTTAAAACACAGGTCTTCCTATTCTGAATGTAGGGCTCTATCTACGATAGCCTGAAACCACCCTGTGGAAGCTTCAGGATATGTAAGATTCTCTAACCTATCGCAGAATGATAATGTTCTCTATTTTAACACTCAGTTGTCTGTGTGACAAAATGAGAGGTGATGTGGGTACAGCAATAAAGAGCTGACCTTAGAGCCAGGAAGATAGAGGTTCAAATCCAGATACTGATGGTGAGATAATAAAGTTCAACAGAATGAAATATCTAATTCTCTGATTTTAAAAAGTAAATATACCCTATGGATTTACCATAAGAATTTTAAAAGGTAACTCTACGAAGTATAGGCATGGAGGAACATTTTTTTGATACCATAAAAAGCATCTAGAAACCACAAGTAAGCATCATATGGAAAAGAAAATATATTAGAGCAGGCTCCCAATAAATACAGGATCAAAGAAAGTTGCCTACTCTTCTCACTATTTTTTGATGTTTTAGAAATGCTAACAATAGCAATAAGAAAAAGAAATGAAAGACATAGACAGAGGCAGAACTATCCCTATTTGCTGATCAAATGTTGATTTATTCAGAAAATTCTTGGGAGTCAGCAAAGATACTAAGTGAGACAATTTATACTTCAGCAAAGTTGCAAACTATAAAAGAAATACACAAATATCAACATTATTTCTATGTAATAGCATCAAAGAGGCAATAAGAGAAAGGAAAATCTCATTCAAAATAACTACAAAATGAATATTTGGAGGATCAGTCACCAAAACACATAAAATATCTGTGTATATTCAATTACAAAGTGTTCTTCAAAGAAATAAAGAACAACTTTAATAACAGTTGGGCAGTGCCAACATAATAAAAATGACAGAACTACCAGAGTTAATATAGTTCTAATGCTAACCAATGAAACTTATCAAAGAGATGCTTTACAGAATTTGATAAAATAATAAATTCATTTGGGTAAACAAAAAATCTAGAATATCAAGGGAAACATGAAAAAAAGTAGGAATGAAGCAAAGTTTCTAGATTTCAAACTATATTATAAAGCTGCAGTCATTACAACCATGTGGTACTTCTTTGGTACACAAAGAAGGCATGTGGGTAGGGGGAAGAATACAGTGAGAAATGTGGCAATGAAGAAGCACTTTAATAAAAATTTATTTTTAAAAAAAGAATCAAAGAATGTAAGCTGTGCTTCCCTCAGTTATGCATTACTATCATTGCTCTTCCCTCTACCCCTTAAATCCAGCATCTAGAAGAGCAGAGAATCAAGATAAATATCTAATTTCAATATCAAAGGATATTACAAATACTTAATTTCCAAGAAGAAACAATCAATTCCCAATGTTTGGCTGTATATGGATCATCATCAATAAAGAATTGAAAGAACACCAATTGCTATGCAACAAAATGGAAGCAATCCTTATTTGTATAAAATCCTACTTGTTCTGTTCAAATATATGCAGATAATGGATCTATAAATAGATATGTGATGCAGTTTGAAGTGAGAGACTCTACATTCAAATCCTGCTCTGTCATTTACTACTTTGTATGACCTTGGGCAAGTATAACTGCCTCCTTAGGATAAGAGGAGTTAAACTATATGGTTTCAAAAGTTTCTTTCAGTTCTAAATCCATTTTCACATGGTCAGGAAAATGTATTTTACATCTGTCTCGATACTCACAGCTAGAAGTTCAGGTCTTCATTGCCTATGACCTGAACTATGCTAATAACCTCTCTCAGGGTCTCCTTGAGTCTAGTTCCTTCAATTTCTATCTCAATAGCCTCATGCTGACAAAAATTATCCTTTTAACACAGGTTGGACTCCCTTGCTGAAAAATCTTCAGTGGCTCACCATTTCCAACAGAATAATTACAAAACACTTAGTATGGCATTCCTGACTCCTCTCTTCCTTTCCAGTCTTATTTCATTCCACTACCCTTCCAAGTACTGTGTATTTCAGTCAAATTCAACTAATAGTTGTTTTGTAATATAGTTCATCCTCTCCTACTATGATGCATTCCCACTATTTCCACACATTCATTTGTTCATTAACTCCTCTTCAAGGTTTCTTCTCCCTCAAGCCTTTCTCTGTGCCTCCAACTGCAACTGATCTCCAAATTTATCACAGGACTTTCTATGGACTTTTCTTATACCCTTACCATATTTTACCATCTTGCATACTTCCCTCATTTGGCTGAAAACCCCTTGAGATCAGGGACTATTATTTTTCATATTTGTATCCCCTGAGTCTTGTGAATATTCAAGCACTTAATGGTTGTTGGAGACATAAATTAGTAACTCACATTTCTAAAGAGTTTTTAAAGAACTTTTCTCACAACCCTGTTGAGGTAGGTAGACAAGTGCTAGTTAGCTCTAACTCCATAGGCCATTATTTTGTCTGTGCTATGTTACAGCTTACCCTTATGTAGTTCTTAGCCAGCTGATGTTGTCTCTTATGGACTTGTATTATATTCCCAGTTATACAGATGAAAAAAGCAAGTCTCAGAGAAGTCAGAGAATTCAACCATGGTAACAAAGCACATCAATATTGAAACAGGGATTCAAATCCAGGTATTTGACTCTTAAATCTAATTACTATGTAGTGTTGTTTTTTTTTTCAGCAACACTGACTATTAGCTATTCACTCCTCTGCCTCTCTGCCTCCTTCTCTCTCTCTCTCTCTCTCTCTCTCTCTCTCTCTCTCTCTCTCTCACACACACACACACACACACACACACACACACACACACACACACACACACACACACTCACACACAAATACTAATGTTCATGACTCTCTTCACCTGGATGCAAAATTAGTTGTGAGTTACATCAAAATAGCAAATTCTAATGAAATAATATGGAAAAACAATCATAAAATAAAGATGTTTTTTTAAAAGCCAAGCCACTTCATCCAGCCCACAGGGTTTACTAAGCTAACACAAGACTCTGATGTTCTACATAACGATACTAATTTACCATCTATGGACTAGATCTCATGTTTAAAAGCAAATAGTACAAGTTTAATGCCAAAAAGAGATCAGCTAATATTGTACATAATTAAACAATCTTCCTTACAATTGCTAACTCCCCCAAACATACAGGATACACTGCAAACTGTAAAATATCTCCTAAATATACTAAAAGGTACTATTTTATTCTGACTGCCATCATGACTTTACAATTCCATCTAAACTATACAGGATGCCCAGAGTCTTATCTCCAAGGATAAGATCAGTAGAGACACCTCCAATTCTTAATGGTACTTAAGGCTACTGGGGGCAGTCTTCTGCTCTTCTCTACTTTTCTCTCACCTTTCTCCCTTCATATTCTCCTATTTCGTTTATTCTATCTCCCTTTCTCTACTTTCTGGCTAGGCCTACTAGTGAAAGTAGTATTTATTTACTACCAGTGTGATAGTGTCTCCAAAATCCTGGGCATGACTAGTTGAGTTAAACAGGCTTCTTGGCTCCCATGATTAGAATCAAAAGTCAAAGCACTAAAACTGGAAAGAAATGTCATCACAAGAACAAGCTAGCTTATCATGTGAATGCTGGCTATGTTCTTCCAAAGCTCTCCAGAGTCATCTTCACTCACTGCATCATACTCTCCCACATCCCTCCTCCTCCCAAGTCTTAACCCCTTATAAGAGGAATGTCCTCACCATTCTGAAAATATATCCAAGGTTACCCATGACCTCAGTCATGAATCTGACAGTCCTCACTGCTTCTGCAATGTGGAACACTGCTGACCACTCCTTCCTTCATTAATAAGAGCACAGAGCTTTGAGCTGGAAGGGACCTTCTATAATATCTAATCCATTAAATTCAACTCAACAAATATTAAACCTCTACTTAGTGCAGTTCCTGTGCTAAAGGAATTTGTTTATCACCTAAGTTTTTTTATTTTTTGGGGGGGGAGTCACATGTAATGTGTGTGTGTGGGGGGGGGGTGTTAGAATGCCTATAACAAAAGTTGGAATATGGTAAGCACACAGACAAGGTCTGAATGGAATGGTGTGAGAGATTCAAAGGAGAAGAGGTCACTTATGGCTGGAGCGATCCAGTAAGACTTTATAGGAGGAAGCATCTGAGACAGATCTTAAAAGAAGAAAAGTTTTAAATGGAAGATATGTGGAAGGAACTTCTGTAGGTACAAGGGACATTGTAGATAATGACAAGAGAGAATCAACAAACATCAGGAGAAATAAGGGGAATGGCAAAGTAGTGTGGTTTGGCAGGACTACTTGAAAGAGAGAGATTGTAGTCAGTATTTTATTCAGGAACAGCAACAAGAAGCCAGAGAAGACTCATTCACCTGTTACCTGATTGTTTCTTCTCTGTCTCCTCTGCTAAAATTCCTCTTTTTCCTTCTATCCCAAGATTCTATTCCTAGTTCTCTGTCCTCTCTCTATAAATCCCCCAAGAGATCACAGCCTTTCAGCTTCAACTGTCACCTCACATTTATGACATGCAAACCAGAATTTTCAGTCTCTTTTTGCACTCACAAGCATATTTATTCTTGATAGCCTACCAGTTCCTTGATTAAAATGTTTAAAATCAAGAGATTATAGAAGCACAGATTAAGAGTTGGAAAGATTCTTGAAAATCATCTAGTACATGCCCTCATTTTAAATATGAGGAAACAGTCCAGAGGAGTAAAAATAACTTGACTAAAGTCAAGCAACATTTAATTGGCAGTCAGGATTTGAACACAAGGATGTTTTGTTTCAAATATTTGAAACAACTCTTTCCACTATACCATATTCAACTTATGTAAAGAACTACCTTTCCCTTAAGGCCTGGCTCAAGTCCATCAGCTCTAAAACCTAATCCACTGACCACTCTCCATCTCTGAAATCTTATAACTCTTATCACATCACTATCATTCATTTGGCACCTAGTTTATTATTAACACGCATACTCAATTTTCTCATATTAGACTTGGAATTAGGAAGACTTACATTCCAATCCCATCTCACATGCCAAATGAGTGCCTGATCAAATCACTTAACATGTATCCACCTCAGTTTCCTCATACAAAAAATGAGTATAATAATAGCACCTGTCTCAAGGTTATTATAGGAAGCAAATGGGATAATATATGTAATATACTATGTAAATCTTAAGGCACTAGAGAAGTTCATTATTGGGAAAACCTCAACAGTTCCAAGATCGTCTCAGCCTTTATACAGTCACCCTTAGTCCGTCTGAAGGGTGGAGCCACAAACTCCAAAACCTCCCTTTAAGAAGGGAGTTCAGCTCAGAACATCTCTTTATTTCTCATGTGGCTGCACTACTTCTGAGACTTCTCTAACTTTTCCTTCATGCCCCTGGGTGGAGTATGTCTCCTTCCCTCCTATATAGCCACCCCCACTATCAGCTTCCTTTTATGTGCTGGTTGCCCCATCAGATTGTAAACTCCTTGAGGACAAAGACTGGCTTTCTTTCTTTTCTTTTCTTTTTTTTGTATTTGTACCCTAGATAGTACAGTAGATACTTATAACTTTCCTCCACTGACCCCAGTTCTGACCTCTAGAGCAACATAAATTCAATCTCTTCCACTCTTCAATTCTAACAGTCTTTCAAATATCCAAAGACAGGAATCATGCCCCCTGTATTCACTGAATTGTAACATTTTGAGAGTTGGAAGGAATTGTAGTGGTAATTCAGTCTATCCCCATACCTGAAAGGAATCCTCATTACAACCTATGACAAGTGGTTATCCAGACTCTAGATCCTAGGGATATCATGAAAGATCTTGCCAAATATCTTGACAAAACAGAGGACCCCTATGATAATCTGGTAACTGTAGGAAAAAAGGAAACAATAAATTTGACAAAATTTCTTAGCAGACCAATGACAGATCCTCCTAATTACTTTCTAAGTGCTCAAACCTTTCATTTGATGATGGTAGTGTATCATTTTCCCAGAGAGCCACATTAAAATCATCAGTCTATGGTTTTTAGGCATCCACCTTTTTTCACCTTTTGCCCAGCTCAAGCTTCAGAATTACAGAATATGTAATTATTCTGGCCAGAACTGTAGATATCACTTTTCTAACTAAGCCCAAAGCTGAAGAGACTTTCCCCAAAGTCACAGTGCTATTTAGTGGCTGAACTAAGACCAGAACCAAGGATTTCTGACTTCCTATCCAACGTTTTTTCCACCATAATAGAACACTGATTCTTGACACATGCAGGATTCTTTTGTCCAAGTGGACCATATTTGGACAAGCAAATGGAATTAAATGGAGAAGATGGGAAAGGGGAAAGTAGAGCCTGCTTAAAGTTCAAGAAGGGAGATCAAAAGTACTAACAAAAGTGCCACTAATTTCTCATGTGTCACCTGAAATTTCTATTTCCTTTATTCATTCATTAAAACAACCATTTAATTACCTACAAACCCTGGACTAGGTACAAGGGTACAAAGAAAAAAATAAAACCCAGTCCTTACCTTCAAGAAGCTTAGCTAAAAAGAAATGGCACAGAAATGTGACTGGCTGCCAAGTTCTATACTAATAGCAATTATAGTATTATTAGCACACTGTATCCTTAACACCCAATCTCTTAAAGTCTTTAATCTCAGAATGTGCCTAATTTTTCCTAAGAGCCAGAAAACCTATAAAAAGGTAATTCCACACATTTTAATTATCTAAATTACTTTAGGATCTCTTACCTTCAAATAATAATATCTTATATATCAATATCATGGAATAAATAACATAAATGGAAATATGCACAAATGCTAGTTTCTGGTGTTTTAAAAGTCACACATGGCTTTTAAACTCAAAAAGCTTTAGAAAAACAGTACTATAAACTAGGATTTATATATAATGCTTTAAGGTTTGCAAAAAACTTTTAAAAATATTATCTCATTTGATCTTCATAACAACCCTGAAAGGCAGGTAATGTGCTCTTATCTTCATTTTACAGATAAGAAAACTGAGACAGACAGAAATGAAGTGATTTTTCTGATGCCTGAGATAGGATCTGAACTCAGGTCTTCCTGATTCCAGGTCCAGTACTGTATACTCCTTGCTACCTAGCAAATGTAAATGATACTTCTTTTTTTCCTTTAAAAATCATTGGTTTCAAAATACTGACAATTACTATGACTTTCCCAATTTTATCTGTAACAACAGCAACAGAAAATCCAAAGAGGCCAGAACAGTTCTTTACTGTTTCAAACAAGAAATTGTTAATCTTCCTATTAGTATCTTTTAGCTAGCCAACTAGTGAAATAGAATAGTACCTAGAGTCAGGAAGACCTGAGTTCATATCGCACCTCAAACACTTACTAGTTGTGTGACTCTGAGCAAGTCACTTAACCTGTTAACCTTAGTTTCCTCATCTATAAAATGAGCTGAAGAAGGAAATGGCAAACTATTCCAGTTATCTTTGCCAAGAAATGGGGTCATGAAGAGTTGGACACGCTTGAACAACACCATAACCACGAGACTTTGACTTACATAAGGCAAAAGAACTTAGTGGGTGGAGAGGACATAAGTAGGTCAAAAGTCCATTTAATCTATTTGTAGATCAACAGAAATAGATGGCTTTTCTACTTTGTTTATTATCTAACTGAGAAAATACTTTTAGGAGTTGTCAACTTTTCAAAGCAACTTCTAACCTGATCAAATTGTGAAAGTTAACTGAAAAAGGACTAATTTCTTTCAATAAGTGAAAAAAAGGGGGAAATGTGGAAAGGACTAGGGTTAAAATGTTACAATATAACCCCCTGACAGGTTTGTAACTCTTCTGTGTTAATTTCAGTATGTTTTTAAACACATGGGTACTTAAAGTACTGATATATCTCTTTTCAGCAGCTTTTCTCAAGGGCATACTTTCAATCTACTGGCCTATTTATTTCCCTTTAAGTGATAGAAAGAGTTCTTCAGTCACCCTTTAACTGTCAAAGCCTCTTTGCTACTAATTAGAAGCTTTACATTCCAAGTAATCAAAATTATGTGTAAGTAACACAGACACAGGCTGAGCTGGCTCCGTGTTAGTGGAAAAAATACTGGACATGGTATTCCAAGAAGCTGGTTCAAATCCCACTTACTCTATTTGTGACCGTGAACTAATCCCTTAAACCTAGCAGGGGCTCAGTTTCAGCACATATAAAATGAGAATAGATAAACTCCAAGGATCCTTTCAGCTCAAAATCTAGGTAAAATTGCTTCCTATCCTGTGAATGCTTTTGGAAACAGGTATGTTCACTGGTGTTCTTTACCATCATTCCTTCGTTCACTTTTAGGGATAGCATTATTTTTATACCAGGGATATCTTTTTTTTTTAATCCTGGGGAAGGAACAGCTGTTTCTTTTAAAACAAAAAAAAGTTCAAAGGAATTCAACTCTAAAGAGTTCTCACAGTATTTTCACTACCAATCTTTTCTTTAGGTTCAACAAAGATGATGAAGCCTCTAAGGTATGCTAGGCACTGGAAATACCAATTTAAAAAAATGGAACAGTCCCTGCCCTCAAGGAACTTACCGTGCTACCGTGAGTGGGGGTTGGGAGGGAGGAATACAAGGCATAGACCAGGAAGTGAATACAAATACAAAATAGGTAAAAAGCCAAAGTAGCACGGTTCAAACTGGGGGCGAGGAGAGGGGCTGGAGACCACGAGGATGCCCCAGGACGCGGCGGACCCGAGGGGCGATTTCCAGGAGGTCTGGCTGGGCATGGCGAAAGGGGAGCACTTTCCCAGCGGGATGACACTTGGACAGTTTGGAAGCGACACCAATTCCCCAGCCCCGGGGTTTGCGGGGGCCGGACTCTGCGCGAAGCCTCCGGACCACGGGACCCTCCAGATTCCAGCCGACGGACAAACAGCGGGGAGAGCCTGGGGACTCGGCGGGAGGCCTGGGCGAGGAGCGCAGCGAGGGGGCAGGGGCTCCCCTCCTCCGGGGCTGGGGGAGGGGCGGGGACGGGGGGAGGGAGGAGCGGGGGGGCGAGGGGACGGACGGGGCACAGGCTCACTCACCTGCGGTTCATGGGCCTGACTCTCACGGCCACTTTGACTGATGCCATGGCTCATCCCTGCCCGGCCGGCACCGGCGCGGCCCCTGACCCCCGGGCCCCCCGCTGCCCCCTACAGCCCCGCGGTCACCGTCGCAGCCTCCCCCCGGCTCTGCCGGCTGCCGGACCCGCAACTCCCGGGAAACTACTTTCTCCCCTCGCCGCTGCCCCCGCCCACTTCCCTCTCCTCCGCCTCCGCCTCCGTCTCCTCCTCCGGGTTTTCCTTCGCTCCCAGAGTTCCCACCCCCACCCTCTCTCCAGGTCTCCCCCCGGAGGGCGGGGCCGGCCTGGGCGCTATCCGAGCTTCCTCCTCCAGCTCCCCTTTGCAGCCCCCGAGCTCCCGTGGATACTGAGCATGCCCAGTGTGCGGCTCCTGCGAGGAGCGGGCGAGGCAAGGCCGGGCCGGAGGAGGAGGATTCCACTTCTCCGGGTTTCCATGACAGCCGAGAGCCGGCGGGAGGAGGGAGAGCGACAGAGCTTGGAAGAAGCGCGCGCGCGCGTGTGTGTGCGTGTGTCTCTGTGTGCGTCCGTGTCTGTGTCTGTGTGTGTCCGTCTGTGTGCGCGTGTGTGTCTATCAGTGTGTGTCTGTGTCTGTCTGTCTGTCTGTGCGTGTGTGTCTGTATGTCTGTGTGTGCGTCCGTGTCTGTGTCTGTGTGTGTCTGTGCGTGTGTGTCTGTATGTCTGTGTGTGCGTCCGTGTCTGTGTCTGTGTGTGTCTGTGCGTGTCCGTGTGTGTGCCTATCAGTGTGTGTCTGTGTGTGTCTGTGTCTGTGTGTGCGTGCGTGTGTGTCTGTATGTCTGTGTGTGTGTGTGTGTGTGTTTGCGTCGGAAAGCACCTCCACCTGTGTCATACTTCTGCCCCTTCAATCAGTAAGCACTGATTTTGACTGCTGCGGGCAGAGCGGTGCCTCCCGCTGTTGAGAAGTCACTTCCCTGGGGTGGATCGCAGGCGGGGCCGGGGCCGTCCTGACTCGGGCTCCAGCCCGCTCTCCGAGGTTTTCTACGCACCAGCGTGGATTTCCAGCTCACAGACGCCTCGTTAGTCAGCTTACATCAGCCCCCTTATTTTACAGATGAGGAAACGGAGGCACAGAAAGGGCTGTCCACGGTCGCACGTTAAATGGTGGACTCAGTATTCGAACTCAGGACCTCAGCCTCGATCCAGCGCCTTTCCCACTGCCCAATGACATTTTCTTTCTGGAAAAAGATCTGCAGTTTCATTGATATGAGGGGCTCCCTCCTATCAAGCAAGTCAGCAGCTATTCTGCAGCTGAGTGTTCTGGGGACACTTAAAAGTGAAGGGACTTGCTCAAGGTCACTCAGCTGGTCACGTGTCAGAGCTGGGACTTGAACCCAGGCCTTCCTAACTAGAAAGTTAGATCTTTCCATTAGACCAAGTTGCATTTATGACTAATAACTCTGTAATTATCTAGCATTTTAAGATCTGCAAAGTACAGTTACAGTTATCTCATTTTATCCTCACAGCAGCCCTGGGAAATAGGTGCTTTTTTTATTCTCATTTTATAGATGAGGAAACTGGCAAATCAGTTAAATGCCTTACCAAGGGTCACACAACTAGTAAGTCTCTTAGGCTGGATTTGAAACTAGATCTTCCTGACTCCAAGTTCAAGGCTCTGTGTACTGCACCACTGCTGCCTATGGACATGCTAACCCTAAGTGCACACAACAGGTTACATAGGAATTGACAGTAATTTGGGAAGGGTACTTGCTAACAGACGGAAATGCTTTCTAAGAAACTATGTAGGGTATCTACAGATACCCTAAGTATTGGGAGGGTCAGAATCAGGTGGAGAGGCTGCTGAAGACGGTTTTAGTTAACTTGTGTTGTCAGAGGGGAGCACAATGAGGAGTAGTCACTCCTTGATGCTGTTAAGGAATCCACAGGGACCTCATGTGGAATCCTAGATTTTTGAGTTGGAAGGGACCCAAGCAGATTGTTGTTGTTCAGTCATATTCAGTCTTGTCTGATTCATCATGACCCCATTTGGGGGTCTTTCTACTTCACAGAACAAAAACCCTTGAGATATCACATATTCCACAAGGCCTAGATTCAATTCTGTCAGGGTGAGGGGATGGTATTCACAGACAATTAACTTTTAAGTTGCCTCTGGCTTCTGTTTACTAGCAAAGTGAAGGAAATTATTTTATCCAGGTAATATAAAAAGAATCAACGAGTTTTTAAGGAAACGAAGCAAAAAGTGGATTTTCACCGTCATTCAGTGATTAATGCTGCTCAGTTCTTTCTTTTGTCAATATTACACTTAGGGTGTTCTGGTTTGAAAAGTGCTTTACATGTATTATCTCATGTAAGCCTCTTAACTGTGAGGTGGATGTACGGGTACCATTTGGTTTGGACAAAGGTCTTCCTGACTCCAAGTCACTCTGTCTTCTATGCCAAACTCTGCAAATAGTGGAATTAGCAAACAAATCTGGGTTCCGTAACTAATAATCCATCTTTTTTGCCAGTACCCTCCCTACGCCAAAAAAAAAAAAAAAAGTTCTCAAATAGGATCGCCCTTCTGGTTTCCTTATCTTTTATCTTTAATCTTACTAAAGTGATTCTGTCATTCAGATTTCCTTCTTCAGATCTGGTTCTCACTGACTTCCTAACAACCAGCCACATTTCCTTGGCCCTCTGAGACTAATCCTGTGTAAGTCTAGCATAGACCTAGAATCTACTCCATTACAATCCATTCTCTCTAGGATACTTTACTAAATCTCCGGGATCTAAGTACTTAGATTCCTCATCCTACCCAATCTGTTAAAGTCAATCAATCAACAAACCTTTGGTAAGCTCCTACAGTAATAGCACAAAGTCCCTCCTTTCCTTCAGGGCCTAACTCACAGGTCACCTCCCTCCCTAGCCTGTCTGCCTCTCCTCTGCCTCCGTCTGTCTGTCTCTGTATGTCTGTCTCTCCTCCCCTACACCTCCCAAGAAAGGAACGTCTTCCTCCTCCAGGTTATCATCGTGCTTTGCCTGGGTCTCCTTTGCCCACAATTCTCTGGGCTTGTGCTGTGGCCCCTCCTCCAGCTCCTTGAGGATCCAGGACCATCATCTTTATGCCCCAGCGCCCAGCACAGGACTTTTCACCTACTGGGCACCGAAGAATTTAACTTTTGGTAAAGATCAGTAATGCCCACGTTGCAACTGCTCCTGCCCCCCAAGAGTACCAGACTTCTACAACCAATGCTTGTTAAGGAGTTACATCCGAGGCTCAGTCAGCCGGGCCACTGACACTTTTACACACATTTTCCAAATTCTCCCGCAGTGCCCAGCTTTGATACCGAAGGGAAAGCCCGAAAAGAGCTCTTCTGGGCTACTTCGAAAACTTGGGAAAAAATTGAGCTGGAGCTGGGTAGCCAGCCAACTTCAGTCCAGCTGGGCATGCTCAGTAGCCAGGAGGTAGGTTTCAGTGGTAGAGAAGGAAACCGCCTAGAATCTAACCACCTCCTCCAGCTTCTGGGGCTTCTCGGTTGGGAGCTGCCGAGGGACAAGTCACGCGCTGTCCAAAGGGAAAGTGCTGAGTGTCCTTAGGGCAGTGACTCAGTTTGAGCTAAGCCCCGCCCTGCGAGGCAAAACTACTCCGCCTTGGGCTATACCTGGCCACCTGTACTGGGCTCAGCCAGCAAAACATCTCTTAGTTCTTCATTCCTGGGCGGAGGCGGTGGCTGCTTCTCACTCCTAGGGGAGGTCAGTGTCCGCGCCCTTCAATAACATCACAGGTTTTCCTGTAAGGAACATGCAGGACGAATAAGTACACTACATTATACATACAAACCTGAGTTACACTCTTAGATCAGTAGAGAAGAGTGGGAATACACATTTAGAAACCTGGCAGAGAGGTATGTGAGTATGGAAAACCCATGCATTCGGGATAACTTACAATTCTGGAACTATCTATTGTCATCCTTCTCAGGAGCTATCCATAAAAGTTCCTTGAGCATAGCTTCTGTACAGCAGAGATGCATGCAGATGTTAAGCTTAGATGAACCACATTGTGCTTGATGTCTTAGTCAAACTACTCCATTGGTTGACTTTTTCTGATTCTCGGCTTCCAAAATGCTTCTCTGTTCATCTGGATTTATTTCTTAAGAGCAATTGTAGTATTACTTCAAGCTTCAAGATAATATAGTGCCTTCAGCTGAAGTAGTTACTCTGAGGAAAAGTTGATGGAAAAGTTGTCAAAAAGCCTCTCTAATTCTGCTCTTTTGTAGGAGTATTCTTCTCCAGCTCTCAGCAACAACAGGTGACAATACGGAAAAGTATCTTTGTCTTCTTCTTGACAGAAAATCATAATAGAGAACAGAGTATATGTTCTTTACTCTTCAATTTTTTTCCCCATAGTAAGTCATAGGGAACATATGTTGCCTCTGTTCTATCTTCCTTCCAGATGCAGGTGACAGAAGAAAGCATTAGAGGCTTTCATTAGCCAACTGATTTGCCCAGCAAGAAGGGATAGAACAGAGAAAGTTAAAATCTCCCTCTAACAAAGTTCTGAAATCTGTATGTTCACACTTTTTTCTCAGTCTCTGTCTGTCTCCATCTCTCCACTCCTTCTTTTCTCCTGTCATACTTTTCTGTTTTCATACTCTGGATTCTCTGCTGATATGTATGATTAGTAACCAAATTTTTATCTTCTGTCAATAATGAGATCAATTATATTTGTCTTATAATCATAGAACAGTTTTGGTATCCATATTTCCTTGGATATTAGCCTAAAACTTCTCCAGTTTTTCATGTGCAGAGTTCTTAAGCACACTGTGTTCTGATGCTTGTTACATTTAAATAAACAACTGCTATCTCAGAACTCTGAGGCAGATAACTTTAGTAACTGATTCTTTTAGAAATCTCACCAGACTTATACCCCTAACAGCTAAACTGTACAGGCAGACTTAACTCAGCAACTGATTTTTTTTAATTACAAGCAGATTTCTATCTTATACAAGTAAACAGATTCCTTTATAAAAGCATAGTGACAGTAATAACCACAGTGTATGATGACTGACTTTGATAGTCTTAGCACTTCTCAGCAATGCAAGCACCTAAAACAATTCCAAAGGACTCCTGATGGAAAATGCCAAACACATGGAGTCTAAATCAAAGCAGACTATTTTCTTTTTGTTTGTTTTTCTTTTTCATGTTTTCTCCCATTCATTCTAATTCTTCTGTACAACATGACATGTGAAAATATGTTTACTAGGAGTCTATATGTAGAGCCTATATCAGATTGCATGCCATCTTGTGGAGGGGAGAAGGGAGGGGGAGGAGAAAATTTAAAACTTATGGAAATGAATGTTGAAAACTAAAAATAAATAAATCAACTTAAAATAAGTAAAAACATAGTGACCCCTACACAGAATGTCACACACAATGTCACTACCTTAAATTAGCATAGTGTCCTGCACATAGAAAAAAACTTAATAAATGTTTGTTTAATGGGCCAATGGTAGTATTAACTTTCTCAATTACAAGTTCCATTGTATATGTCAGTATTTATGTTCAGAATCCCAAGTTCAAGGCGGGATGGTGTGGGGGTGTGTGAAAGGGTAACTAGGTGTTACAGTGGATAGAGTACTGGGTCTGGAGACAGAAAGACCTAAGCTGAAATCTGATATCAGACACTAATTGTGTGACCCAGGGCAAATCACTTAACTATTATTTTCCTGTTTTCTCACTAGCAAAATGGCAATAATAATAATAGAATCTATCTCACAGGACTATTCTAAGGACCAAATGAAAGAATATTTTGAAAGCACATACCTGGCATGTAGAAGGCATTTAATAACTCTTTCTTTCTTTCTACACTTAGAGCAGGTAGGTGGTACGGTGAATAGAATTCTGGGCCTGGAGTCAGAAAGATATCTTCCTGTGTTCAAATCTGACCTCAGACACTTATGTGACCCTACACAAGTCACTTAACACTATTTTCTCACTTTCTTCATCTGTAAAAAGAGCTGGAGAAGGAAATGGCAAACCACTGTTAACATCTTTGTCTAAACAAAAGATTCAATTAGCAACACAAAGGTGTATTGTTTCTTTCTCTATCTTGGTCTTTCTCTGGCTGTGTGTGTGTGTGTGTGTGTGTGTGTGTGTGTGTGTGTGTGTGTGTGTGTGTGTGTGTATCTTAAGAGCAACTGGAATAGTGAATATCCTTAAGATCATGCCATATAAGGAATGTTCAATCTGGAGAAAAGATCAATGGGTGGTAGTTGCAAAGAAATTAATTTAGGCTCACTGTAAAGAAATACTTACCAACAATTAGAACTACCAAAAAGAAAAACTAGGTTCACCCTCATTGGAATTCTTCAAGCAAAGGCTAGATGATCAATTCCTGAGTACTTTGCAGAGGGGAATTCTTGTTCAGGTATGGGTTGGCCCAACTGGCCACTGAGGTGCCTTCCAGATTGGAGATTCCCTGGTTCTATATCTAAGGATTCTTCTAATCCCAAGATTCTGTGATTACTCAAAAGTCTTCTGGAGACATGGCTGGTCATACATTCACCAGAATTCTCAAATCTTTCAAAGTTATTTTTCTTTACAATACTACTGCCTTTATATGGTTATCCCTTCCACATCGTGGGGATTAGGGGGTGTGGTGCCCCCATGATCTGGAAAATCCACATAAAAATTTTTGGCCTTCCCTTCATATCGGAGAAGGAATATGAATTTTTTTCTTTTTTTGGGGGGTGTTTAGAGTATGTTATTGTAGAATTTGGTTCAAGTATTTGGTCATAGGCTATGCTATACAATACTATACATATATTTTATGCATTTCTGAGGAACAACTAAGAGGAACATAAAAGGAACAACTGTATTCACACTGTTGGAAAACCCCAACAGAAGTTTTATTTAAAATAGTCCAGAGTCCATTTCTACTTTTCAAAATTACCTTCAATCTAGGTAGTATCCGTGAATGGATAGAATGCTGAGTCTAGTGTAAGAGAGATCTAAGTTTGAATCTAGTCACAGATACTTAGATGTTTGACCATGGGCAAGTCATTTAACCTTTGTTTGCCTCAGTTTCTCTATTTATAAAATGGGAGATAATAATGGTAGCTACTTCACAGAATTGTTATAAGGATCAAATGAGATAATATTTATAAAGCACTTCACATAGTGCCTGGAATACAGTGCTTAATGAATGTTCCTTTCCTTTTTTCCAATCTACTCTGTACATAGTTTGCATGTCTACTTACCCTTTGGAGTGTGGGCTTCTTGAAGGTAAGGATTGTGTTTTTGCATTTTTTCATGGTAGATACTCAATAATATTTGTCAAAAATAGTGATATGTGAATGTAATGGAATATTATTGTACCATAATAAATAATGAAAGAGACTATTTCAGAGATTCCTAACTAAGATGTACTGATGCAGAGTGAAGTGAAAAAAATAATTTAGTTATCCCTTCCACATTATGATTTTCCCCATCTCAGTTTTGATATATTGCAGGTTGGCATAAGAAATTAAATGGGAATTTAGAGGAAGTTTTGTGGAAGCCAAAGATGACATGCAAAGGTCAGCAGATGACAGAAAAACTTTAGAAACTCTGAAATGCATAAAATATGTGTATAGTATTGTATAGTATAGCCTGTGATCAAATACTTGACTCATATTTTATGGTAAGATACTATAAACCAAAAAAGAAGAAAAATATTCAGATTTCTTCTCTGATATGAAGAGAGGGCCAAAAATTTTTACTTGGATTTTCCAGATCATGGGGGCACCACACCCCTAACCCCCATGATCTGGAAGGAATAACTATATAAAGGCAGTAGTATTGTAAAGAAAAACAACTTTGGAAGACTTGAGAACTCTGGTGAGCGCATGACCAGCCATGTCTCCAGAAGATTTGTGAGTAATCTTGTTACCTACCATGAAGGTGATGGACACAAGGTGTAAAAACATATTTTAGCCCATGGCCACTTTGTGGATTCATTTTGCTTGACTATGCTTATTTGATACAAGGTTTATTTTTTCTTTACTCTTTATTTCAATTTTTAATGTGGGGAAGGAAGGTAACAACTCCCTAGTGAGCCAAAGCAAAGCAAGCCATGGTAACATTTTTAAAAATTCATAAGATAAAACAGAAAAAAAAAGTTTAGAAGGAAGTACAGACAAGCAGGACAGTTTTGAAAGTAAGTATAGAATTTGTTTTATACTTTATGGAGAATCACAGTTGGGCATGCCTCTTTTTTGCTGTTTAAGAAAAATTATGAGAGAGACATGTGAAAGTAAAGGAAGAAGAAGGGAGTGCCTACTATGTACCAGACATGAACCTAAACATTTTACAGATATTATCTTTTTTGTTTTCCACAGCAAACCTGGGAGGCAGATGCAGTTATTATCCTCATTTTACAATGAGGTGAAGTGATTCGCCTAGAGTCATACAGCTGGTAGGTATCTGAGGTTGGATTTGAACTTGGTTATTCCTACATTTCCAGCCACCTCGCTGTCACTAATAAGCCAAAGATGATTATAAGGTTTCCAGTCTGATCGACTGGGTGAATGATAGCGGTAGGAAAATACAAGGTAAGAAGTACTTGTGGCATTGGAATAGGGTAGGAGATGGGACCTGCAAGTTTATTGGTACAGCAAATTCCTTCCTGGGTGAGGAAACTCTTTTTAACAGTGTGGTACATTCTTAAAAACTTAGAAAATTGCCTTGAACACTGGGACCATAAAGTGACTTGAGTCGTAGTCATCAGGTGTCAGAGGTGGTACTTGAACCCCAGCCATCCTGACTTTGAGGGTGACTCTATCTACCATGCTGGTGATAGCAAACTCAAAAATGTAGGCCACTGTACCAAACGTAAGGATACCCAGGGACTGCATATTGAGTTAGAAAACCACATATTAATGTTATCTGTGCGCTGTTGTATTTTTATTTATTCTGTTACATATTTTCCCATTACATTTTAATCTCGTTCAGGCCAGGAGTAGTCCCAAAAGCTGGGGTTTGTTTTTTTTTGATACCTCTATATGATACCACCTCTATTTTGGGGAGAAAGATGATAACAGCAAAGACAACTTATAGTTTTTATAACTCTTTAAGGGCACCAAAATACTTTACATGCATTCTTGTATGTGATTCTCACAACAACCCTGGAGGGATGGGAGGTAGAGGGAGGGAACAGGTGCTATTATCTCCATTTCACAAATAATAAGAAAATGATGCTGAAAAGTTAAATGACTTGCCCAGGGTCACCCTGACTATTAATGTGTAAGGAGACATTTGAATTCAGGGCTTCCTGAGTGCAAGTCCATTTCTCTGTTCAGTATACCAACCTTCCTTTCCATTTAAGTGTAGAATATTTAGATAAACCTCACAGCCTAACACCCTACTTCCTCAACCCTCCCGTCCCCAACATGAATCTTTGCTTCATTTTTTCTCTACCCAGTTTCCTTTGGGAACTAGAGTCACCCAAATGATGATTCTCACAATTCATTTCATAATGTCTGGTTGTGTGGCTACTCTGAGCCTTCCTGTAATATGTAAAATGATATGTTTGCTATTTGGGATTTTTGTAATAGCAATAGCTAGCCTTCCTTTGTGGATGTCAGTAATTCACATTGCTTACTGGAAGATATATCTGTGCATGAATGGATACATTAGAAATTTCCTGCTGACCCATTTTTGAGATGCTTTTGTCTGAAGTATTAAATAAAAAGCCCTGAGTGAATGGCAACCTGCTGAGTATACCTATGGTATCCTTAGGAGTCCCAACACTGGTTCAGAGGAGTTAGGAATTGAATCAGAAATTCAGTTCATAAACAAATTTAATGACGTCTTTGGCCTCTATTTTGCCTTAAGGTCCCTTATAAGCTAACAGCTACTTGTATGAGGGATAAGTTCTTGACATCTGAGAATATTTCTCAGAACCCAGCCAAGGCAATGAGAACAGGCCTAAGAGATTTATGGGTTAAGAGAATCTACCTCCTTCACACCCTCAACTGATTACAATAGATAAAGATCATCTGGAAGTGAAAACCACATGTAACATCTTCCCCCCCAGCCATTGTCTTAGAATCCCCAGGGCAAGGAAGATTGATGAAAGACCACTGGCACACTCAAAGATGAGATCTTTCCTATACGAAAGGAAAAGTTCAAAAGGGGCCTGGGAATCTCCACCCTCCTACTGCTATGAATTGATCAGATCATATCTGACAGTTATTGGAGGCATGGAGACATGAAGCTGAGAACTTAAAGCATTCCTCATCTCCAGTTCTTCTGAGAGAGAACACATAACATAAATATAGCTTGTGTCCAGGTCTCCACAGATCACTAAGGGACTACTAAGTAAGACTCTGGGGTAGGCTCTGACAAAAAGACTAAAAAACAAAACAACCCTTGCCCTTCGGGAATTTGTATTTTAATTGATATGGGTAAAAGACTGCCTGTTCGATGCCTTAAACTGGATGCCCCATAGACAACATGCCCCAACTGAAATGTATTGTCTCCCTGTCTATCCTCCCAACTTCCAAAATTCTGTTACTGATAAGGACACCACCATTCTCCCAGTCACCCAAGCTCCCAACCTGTGTCATCTTCAACTCTTCACTCTACTTCACCCCCTCATTATCCAATCTGTTGCCAAAGTCTGTAGATTTTACCTTGCTACCTTCTCTCTAATACACCCCCTTCTCTCTTCTGATTGCAGGGCAGTCTCTCATCACTTCATACCTAAACTATTACAATAGACTGCTGGTTGATCTCCCTGCCTCAAGTCCCTCCCTATTCCAGCCCATCAATTTGACTAAGTTGTGAAATTAATCTTCCTAAAACACAGGTTTGACCAGAGAATCCCTTTCCCCCTTCTTCTCTCCCATTCGATACACTCCAATTATTCCCTATCACCTCAAGCATCAACTATAAAGTCCTCTGTTTGACATTCAAAGAATCACAACCTCACTTCCTTCTCCCTTTCCTGTCCATCTTATATCTTATTCCCTGCCTTCCCCTTCGCCCCCCTTCACACACACACACACACACACACACACACACACACACACACATACACACACATACACTCAAACACCCAATGGCACTGGTGTTCTGTTCCTTGCCCCAGATACGCTCTCTCCAGATTTGCAACATGCTCTCTGGCTGTTCCTCTTTTCCTTCTCATCTTTGCCTCTTGCCTGCTCTGGCTCCCTTCAAGTCCTAGCTAAAAATCCTATCTTCTATGCAAAGCCTTTCCTGATCCTCCTTAATGCTAATGCCTTCCCCTGTGTTGATTATCTCCAATCTATCCTGTACCCAACTTGTCCGTACATAGTGGTTTGCATGTTGTCTCCCCCAACAGACTCTGAACTCCTTGAGAACAGGGATGGTCTTTTGCCTTTCTTCGTATCCCCAGTGCTGAGCACCATGCCTGGCACACAATAGATGCTTAAATACTATTGATTATAAAAACGAAGTCTATACACAATCAGTGTGAAGAATTGGAAACCTAATGCCTGTTTGTGTGTTATCATAATACACTGAATAATTTCTCAGGTTAAGAAATTTATTCTGGGCATTTCAGTGCTTTGACAGTTACATTTTTATATTAGTAGTACACTTTTAAGTGACTGGTAAATGTCCAAAGTGTGAAACACATTTGCTTTCTTGTTAAAAAAAAATGGAAATTCAATTTTCTTCCATTATCTATGGAACTGGAAATTTCTATTCTATAGCAAAAAGACATCAAATGGAAAATATTTTAGGTTGAATCCAATAAAAGAACCTTGTTGGAGGAAAATAAATAAATACTATTGACTGATTGACTAGTTTCTATATAAGCCCCCAACATAACAATGCGTATCAGGCACAAAAGTCTTTATTTATTTAAATATCCAAATGGATCTGTGATCTCATCATTTTATCCATTCCCTCCAACCTTGCTCACTGCAATCTATCCTTGTTCTCATTGATGTCCTCCCATCAGTTTATCACAAAAATTCCTCCTCAGTTGCTGGAGTCCTATTAAACTTCTCTTGATGTCCTAAGGATACCAGTAGGGCTTAGATAGCTCTAGTGTTATTCCCAAGATCTCATCTCCTGAACAGTCCACCTTTTACTCTGGTTCCAGCTCAGAGTTCCTCTTTTGTCATATTTCATAGTCTATTCATGTATCTTTCTATTGTGCAATCACACTGTCACCTCCCAGGCTTTCCTTTCAACAACTTCTCTAACATCCAGTCTGGATACCCTCAGTTCAATTAAATTCAGTAAACATGTATCAAGTACCTACTATGTGCCAGGCACTGTGCTAAGTTCTGGGGGAGGGGGGAGGAGTGGGTGTGAGAAGAGGAAGATACAAAAATAGGCAGAGGTCAGTCTTTGCCTTCAAGGAGCTCATCATCAGTGGAGAAAGATGACAACATCCAAAAAGAAGCTGAGAAGTGGAGGAGGACAGAGGTCCTAATGGAAAATGGAAAGTTGCCTGAAAGTCTGGAATGATCAGTGCCCCCTATAAAGGAAAGCTTTGGGAGGAATTTACTGCTCCCCCCTCCAGCCCTCCAATCAGAAGACAGAGGCAACTAAGGGAATTGACAAGGTGTTGAGTACAGTATCAAAAAATGGAGTCAATCAGCATAGTAATGAGATTTCAGGTGACCAACTTATCCTGGAGCAGGAATAATGTTCCCTGAAGTCCAAACCAAGAAAAGATGCCAATGTAAAATGGAAAGTTACCTGGACAATTCAAAGACCTCTACAAAGAAAAGCATCTTACAGTGAAAGAACTTGCTCTGCTGTATGGTGGCCATCCAGTACATTTCTCATATCTTTTTCCCTAGTCATACTTAATCAATGGCTATTTGCCCAGTAAGCCTCAGTTGACTCTGGAATTTAGGGTTCTCCAGCTATTGTTGGCTTTTTTCCATGTATTTTCTTTTATTTTTTTCAATTTATTTATTTATTTTTAGTTTTCAACATTCATTTCCACAAGATTTTGAATTTCAAAATTTTCCCCATCTCTCCCCTGCCCCCACCCCAAAACACCTTGCTTTCTGATTACCCCTTCCCCCAATCTACCCTCCCTTCTATCATACCCCTCCCTTCCCTTTTCCCCATCTTCTCTCTTTTCTTGTAGGGCAAGATAGATTTCTTTCTATACCCCATTACCTCTATTTCTTATTTCCCAGTTACTTGCAAAAACATTTGTTCCTGAAACTTTGAATTCTAACTTCTCTCCTTTTCTTCCTCCCTCCCCACTCATCCTCACTGAGAAGGCAAGTCATTCAATATAGCCTATATATGTATAGTTTTGCTAAAGACTTCCATAATAGTCATGCTGTGTAAGATTAACTATATTTCTCTCCATCCTATCTGGCTCCCCCTTGGGGCAGCTAGGTGGTGCAGTGAATAGAGCACCAGTGCAGGAGTCAGGAGGACCTGAGTTCAAATCTCACCTCAGATACTTGGCACTCACTAGCTCTATAACCTTGGGTAAGTCACTTAACCTCAATTGACTCATCCCAGGTCATTTCCAGTCATCCTGATGAATATCTGGTCACTGGATTCAGATGACTCTGGAGGAGAAGTGAGGTTGGTGACCCGCACAGCCCTCCCTCACTCAGAAATAAAGTCAAGTGTAAGTCATGTCTTTATTTCTCTGATAGCATGGTCTTCTTCACCAGTGAAGGACAAACACACACATATCTGGCTGCCTATTTATTCTATTCTCTCTTTTGACCTTATCCCTCCTCAAAAGTGTTTACTTCTATTTACGCCCCCCTCTCATTTGCTCTCCCTTCTATCACTGCCCCCAAACCCTACTTATCCCCTTCTCCCCCACCTTCCTCTAGTGTAAGATAGATTTTCATACCAAATTGAGTGTGCATGTTATTCCCTCCTTAAGCCAAATGTGGTGAGAGTAAACTTCACTTTTCCCCTCTCGCTTTCCCCTTTCTCCTCCAGTGAAAAAGCTTTTTCTTGACTCTTTTATGAGAGATAATTTGCCCCATTCCATTTCTCCCTCACCCCTTAATTTTATTTATTTAGATATCATCCCTTCCTATTCAACTCACCCTGTGCCCTCTGTCTGTATATGTGTGCATAATCCCTCCAACTACCCAAATACTAAGAAAAGTTTCAAGAGTTACAAATATTATCTTTCCATGTAGGAATGTAAACAGTTCAGCTTTAGTAAGCCCCTTATTTCTCTTTCCTGTTTACGTTTTCATGCTTCTCTTGATTCTTGTGTTTGAAAGTCAAATTTTCTATTCAGCTCTGGTCTTTTCATCAAGAATGCTTGAAAGTCCTCTATTCCATTGAATTAATTTTTTCCCGCGAAGTATTATACTCAGTTTTGCTGGGTAGGTGATTCTTGGTTTTAGTCCTAGTTCCTTTGACTTCTGGAATATCATACTCCAAGCCCTTTGATCCCTTAATGTAGAAGCTGCCAGATCCTGTGTTATCCTGATTGTATTTCCACAATACTCGAATTGTTTCTTTCTGGCTGCTTGCCATCTTTTCTGCTTGATCTGGGAACTCTGGAATTTGACTACAATATTCCTAGGAGTTTCTCTTTTTTGGAACTTCTTTCAGGAGGTGATTGATGAATTCTTTCAATATTTATTTTACCCTCTGGTTCTAGAATATCAGGGCAGTTTTCCTTGATAATTTCATGAAAGATGATGTCTAGGCTCTTTTTTTGATCATGGCTTTCAAGTAGTCCCATAATTTTTAAATTGTCTCTCCTGAATCTGTTTTCCAAGTCAGTTGTTTTTCCAGTGAGATATTTCACATTATCTTCTATTTTTTCACTCTTTTGGTTTTGTTTTGTAATTTCTTGTTTTCTCATAAAGTTGTTAGCTTCCATCTGCTCCATTCTAATTTTTTAAAGAACTATTTTCTTCAGCAATCTTTTGAACCTCCCTTTCCATTTGGCTAATTCTGCTCTTTAAAGCATTCTTCTCCTCATTGGCTTTTTAGGCCTCTTTTGCCATTTGAGTTAGCCTATTTTTAAAGGTATTAATTTCTTCAGCATTTTTCGGGTCTCCTTTAGCAAACTGTTGACTTGCTTTTCATGATTTTCTTGCATTGCTCTCATTTCTCTTCCCAATTTTTGCTGTACTTCTCTTACTTGATTTTCAAAATCCTTTTTGAGCTCTTCCATGGCCCAAGACCATTAGATGTTTATTTTGGAGGCTTTGGATGCAGAAGCCTTGACTTCCTCTGATGGTATGCATTGTTCCTCCTCCGAAAGAATGGAAGAAAATACCTGCTCACCACAAAAGTAACTTCTATTAATTATCTTATTCTTTATCCCTTTTTGGACATTTTCCCAGCCAGTTACTTGACTTTTGAGTTCTTTCTCAAGGAGAGGGTATACTCTGAGGACCTGTAAGTTCTCAGTTCCTCCAAGGTGGCACAATCTAGGGAGAGGAGTTTTTTCCCCTCCTGGCCTGCACTCTGATCTGTGAGCAGGAATTCCTCTCCAGACTTTCTACCAGCTCTACCATGCCAGCCAGCATTCCTCCTCACCCCAGGGCCACCACTCAGGGCTAAGATACCGATTAGCTGCTCAATTACCCCAGGAGCTTTAGGTCAGGGCTCCAACAATGGAAGCTGCAACTGCCTGGGACCAGGGCTAGACTACTGTGTTCCCTTCTCACCCAAGTGAAAGAGTTTTCTCACTGACTTTTGAAGCTGTCTTTGGCATTTGTGAGTTGAGGAATCTGGGACCTGCAGCTGCTGTTGGTGGTGCCTTGAAGACTGCTCCAGTCCTGTCCTTGCTGAGGCATGGCCCACACTATGCTGTGCTCTGCATCCAGCCTTGTAAACCTTTCCTGTCAGCCTTCCAGGCTGCCTTGGGCTGGAAATCTCTTTAACTCAGTCGTTTCGTGGCTTCTGCTGCTCTAAGGCAATGTATGCCCTGAGGGAATAGATGTGCTGGAATCAACTAGAATTAGCTCTCTAGGAGATTGTTAAATTTTCTATGTGAATATTTGTGCTTCAAAAATCAGCAAACACTGTGAATCAGGGCTTGATTTATTATTTTGTTCATTGTGTAGCTTTTAGAAAGGGATGGAGAAAGTGTTAATAATTCAGATTAAATTTAGAAGTGTGTTATGTGTACTTTTTTTTATGAGCCACTTGTTAAGCATTTACCTGTGTACTCCTGCCTTGGGAGCAAGCTTATTAACTTAGCTAGCCTTTTCATATACAAATATGTCACTCAAAGCCTCATATCTTTTACAAATAATAAGATAATTCCTTCTCACCCAAAAAGGTTTCACCCTAATTACTGTAGGTACAAATGTGGTCTGAGTGTGTGGTAGAATAAATTACCTTAGAAAAAGCTGAATGAAGTCAGAATGGGGCACAGTATTATCTACTGGAATAATGTCTGGATAACTTGCCCCTTTGTTGAACAACAATTCCATCATTTCAGTCCTGTCTGATTCTTTCTGACCCAATTTGAGGTTTTCTTGGCAAAGACACTGGAGTGGTTTGCCATTTTCTTCTCCAGCTTATTTTTTAGATGAGGAAAATGAAACAAATGGGATTAAATGTCTTGCCCAAGGTCATACAGATAGTAAGTATCTATACAATTTACCTCATCATCTGCAAATTTCCTAGAGAGGTACAATGTGGATTCAGATAGCTTTTTTTTTAATGTTTGCTTTTTCTTTTCTTTTTCATTTTTGTTTTTGTTTCCAAATTCTCTTCCTTCGTTCCATATCTCCTTCCTATCCATTGACAAAGAAAGAAATATGATGCTCATTATGCATATGAAATTTTGCAAAAACATTTCCACTGTGGACAGAACCAAGATAGTAGAGTAAAGGCAGGGACTTGCCTAAATTCTCACAAATTCCCCTCTGAACAACTTTAAAATGACACCTCAAAATGAGTTCTGGGATGGTAGAACCAACAAAAGGTTAGGGTGAAACAATTTTCCAGCCCAAAATAACTTAGAAGGTCTTGAAGAAAGTTCTGTCTCACTGGGGTCAGAGTAGAGGACAGTCCAGTGCAGTCAGCATCCCTTCAAGCCAACAGCAGACCTTGAGGGTGTATCTAGAGGCCTTTTCTGGAACTCATGGACCATAAACAGTAAGGGAGTCAGATAACTGGTCAGAAGGAGATTACAGAGGACCCTTTGCTGGCACTGGATGCAGGACTCTGTCACTATGCCCATACACAGATCTAGGTTACGTCCCAGAGTTAAGAGGAGCAGAGTTAAGAGAGTTAAGAGGAGATAATACTCACTAGCTCTTGCAGCCCCAAGGGAGCAGGGATCCTGGTCACAGTTCCAGGGTAGAAAAGAATGGTTACTCATAGGCCAGAAAAGCAGTGACCACATCTTTCCTTATATGATACTGCTTTGGAAGAACTAAAAATTCACAGACCTCCAGAATATGATCTGAAAACAGCAGCATGAAAAACCTGAAGCTTGGGACAGTGGCCCCTTCAACCTGGGATCAGAGTCCAGCTTTAAAATAAAGTTAAAAGTTAAGAAAAAGACTGGAAAAATTAACAAAGAACATGACCATAGACAGTGACTATGGTGACAGGGAGGCTCAAGATAAACCCAGAAGACAATGAAAATCAAAGCAGCTACATGCGAAGCCTTAAAAAAAAAGTGATTTGGTCACAGGCCAATCAAATTGAATGGTAGAGGAAAAGTTCAGAAAAGAATTGAGAGTGATGCAAGAAAATCATAAAAAAGAGTGAAGAGCTTGGTAAAAGAGACACAAAAATCTACTGAAGAAAATTCCTTAAAAAGCAAAATTGACCAAATGGAAAAAGAGATACAAAAGTTCACTGAAGAAAATAAATCCTTTAAAAGTAGAATTGGCCAAATGGAAAAGGAGGTACAAAAGTTCACTGAAGAAAATAATTTCTAAAAAAATTAGAGTAGGGCAAGTGGAATTAATAACTCCACAACAACAAGAGACAATAAAGCAAAATCAAAAGAATGAAAAAATAGAAAAAAATGTGAAAAAAAATCTCACTGGAAAAACAACTGACCTAGAAAATAGATCAGAGATAATGTAAGCATTATTGTACTACCTAAAAGCCACTATGAAAAAAAAGGAGAGGCCTAGATATATTTCAAGAAATTATCAAGGAAAACTGTCCTGATATCCTAGAACCTAATCCTAAAGAATGTGTCAGTCAAAGAACAAATCATAGGAACAATAAATGATTTCATTAAAGAGAATGACAACAATGAGACAACATACCAAAATTTCTGGAATCTAGCCAAAGGAGTACTTCTGGGGAAATTTATATTTCTAAATGCTTACATCAGTAAAATGGAGAAAGAGCAGATCAATTAATTGGACATGCAACTAAAAAAATTAAGGAAAAAAAACAAATCCCCAATTAAACACAAAATTGTAAATCCTGAAAATCAAAGGAGAGGTTAATAAAACTGAAAGTAAGAAAACCATTGAACTAATACATACAACTAGGACCTGGTTTTATGGTCGGGGGGAGACAATAAAATAAACAAGTCATTGGTTAATTTGATTTAAAGAGAAGGAAAGAAGAAAACCAAATTACCAGTATTAAAAATGAAAAGAGTGAATTCACCAACAATGAAGATGAATTAAAGCAATTATTAGGAATAATTTATCACAATTATGTGCCAATAAATCTAACAATCTAAGTAAAATGGATAAATATGTACAAAAATATGAATTACTCAGATTAACAGAAAAGGAAATATGGTACTAACATAACTCTATTTTAGAAAAAATAAATTGAATAAGTCATTAATGAGCTCCTAAAAAAAAATCACAAGAACCAGATGGATTCACAAATGAATTCTACCAAACATTTAAACAACAAGTAGTTCTAACACTAAATAAACTATTTGTGAAACTAGGCAAAAGAGTCCTACCAAATTCTTTTTAAGACACAAGTACAGTGTGAATACCTAAACCACAAAGACTGAAAACAGAAAAAGAAAATGACAGACTAGTTTCGGTAGCAATTATTGATGGAAAAAAAGTGTTAAATAAAATACTAGCAAGGAGATCATAGCAATATGTCACAAAGATCATTTGTTATGATCCGGTGGAATTTATAACAGGAATGCAGGGCTCATTCAATATCAAGAAACCTATCAGCATAATTGATCATATTAGTAACAAAACAAACAAAAAAAATATGATTATCTCTATAGGTGTAGAAGAAAGCTTTTGACAAAATACAACATTCATTCCTATTTAAAAACATTAAAAATCACAGGAGTAAATAGAACTTTCTTTAAAATGATAAATAGTATCAATCTAAAACCATCAGTAAGCATTATCTGTGATGGGGATAAGCTAAAAGTCTTCCCAATAATGTTAGGGGTGAAGCAAGAATATCCATTACCACCACTATTATTCAATATTTTACTATTGCTGTCTATAGCATAAAGAGAAGCAAAAGAAATGGAAGGAATTAGAATAGGCAATGCAGAAACAAAATGATCACTCTTTGCAGATGATGTCATGGTATACCTAGAGAATCCTAGAGAGTCAACTAAAAAACTAGATGGTGAGCAGATGAAAAGAACTATTGCTCATACTGCCAACTCTTTTGTTTTCATTGTCTTACTATAGGATTTCTGCCTTGGTTCCCTCATATCTACAGTCTTAACTTCAAGTGAAGGTTCCAGAATCACAACTCCTTTTTAAATCTTCTGTGACCTGTTGGAGAAGGGGGGACTCAGCTCTTTGGGACTGTCCCAAGGACAACTTGGAAAGAAAATCTGGGAGGATAAGAAGGAATAAGTTTCCATGGAATGATTGGGAACCTTGTGTTGGGAGGACTTAACAATGGTCCTTGAATTTTTGTTATTTAATAAGCTATGTGGTTGAAATGAATATGTGAAAAAGTGGAAAGAGAGATCTGAATTTGGAATCTGAAGACCTACGTTTAAATTCTGATTGGACCATTAACTACCTGTATGACTATGATCAAGTCACAGACTCTTTAGGTGTAGTTATTTCATCTGTAAAAGGAGGAAGTTGGATTAGACAATTTCTAACATACCTTCTACCTCTGAATCTATGCTCCTATGATCCATTGAATTTATGGGGTCATTGACTGAAAATGACCTAAAAAGTCCTAAAAAGGCACATATTCTTCTATAATTTTCCAACAGTCTGGAGCCATATTTAATTATCCCCTAACCTAGACTGAGAATCTGATCAGTTTTTGTTTGCCTTCAGCCATGTGGCTTTGAAGACTGGGAGTCTTGTGAAAGGGCATGTTATAGGACCAGCATTTTCTTGATTCAGTGTTCCCTGACTTCCTTGAGTATCTCTTCCCATGAACCTTGATAGTCTATAGTTTTTCAACTACCTGGTCTGAGGGTATGAAAGATCTCAGCCACATGTACATGATACCTCTCAGACTTAGTGGTCACCTAAAAACACACAATCAACATACCCCAATGACCTAAGATTCATTTCCAGATGGAGGTAAGGAAGAGAGAAGCAAAATCCACAGCATCTTTTGCATCCATTCATATCCTATGGTCATGTATCAGTTAGGGAATGACTTGTATTTTTATAAATTTGACTCAGTTTTCCATGTATTTGAGAAACAAGGCTTTTATCAGAGAATTGCCGTAAAAAAATTTTCCCCCAATTTTCTACTTTCCTTCTAATCCTGGATGCATTGCTTTTGTTTGTACAAAATCTCTTTAATTTAACGGAATGAAAATTATTCATTTTACATCCTGTAATGCTTTCCCTCTTGTAGGGCTCCCTCTGCCTGCAATGGGGGTGAATAGAAAATACCTGCTACAGAGAGAGAAGAAATATCTTTGTAGAAATAGCTGCTATGCTTCTATTTGTTTTCATTCTTTCATTTCCTTCTTAACATTTTAAAACAAAAACAGTTAAATTTTAAAATATTTAAAACAGTAAAGGATGACTTTATTGAGTTGTGTCAACAGCTTTCTTTCAACTAATTTTTACCCTACCTTTCTCTCCATTGTATGAGGCAATTCTGCTCATAAAAGCTTCATAGGACAATAGATTTAGAATCTGAAAGGTCATTGATTCTAATCCCATCCCTGTTACAGATGAGGAACTGAAGCTGAGAGAGTTAAGTAATTTGCATAGGGTCTTGTTAAATCGAGTCTTTTCAGCCACACCCAATTTTCAATCACAATACAACTCAATATTGGACAACAGGTCCCCACCCACCTAGTACAGAGTGAATATAAATACCAAATAGTAGCTGTTTCTCTTTTACCCAGGAACCTCATGGTCTTCCCCTCCCAGTTTTTGTTTTTGTTTTTTTTTATTAAAGGGGCTATCCCTTGAGTAACTACTTAAAGAAGCCTATTCATTGAATGGATGTATCTCACTCAAAGTGAGAATGTGATAAGACCTGAGCCTGACCAAGAGCCAGGGTCTCACATGGCATCCTGGGCCATCTCCAGTCATCCTGATGACTATCTGGCCATTGAATCCAGATGACTCAGGAGGAGAAAGTGGCTTTGCACAGCCCTCCCTCACTGAAATCAAAGTCAACTGCAAGTCATGTCATCTTGATGTCGTGGTCTTTTTGGAGAATGAAGGACAAACACAACACACTCAACTGCTTGTGACCCTAATTGGGGTTTTCTTGGCGAACATACTAGAGTGGTGTACCATTTCCTTTCCTAGTGCTTTTTACAGATGAGGCAAACAGGATTAAGTGACTTGCTCAGGGTCACACAGCTGCTGAGTGTTTGAGGCCAGATTTGAACTGCACCACCTAGCTGCACATAGCTAATAAGTATCAGAGATAGCATGTGAACTCAAGTCTTCTTGGCTGCAGGCCCAGATTCTATTCATTTGGCCACTTAGGTACCAGTCATCTTCCATTAGACTTATCCATAAAATTTTACAAATAAGTTTGTATTCTAAATAAGTATTGCCTTTGGCTAAGACACTCGTTAAGCTCTTTTGGTCTTTTTGTTGTGAAATTGATTTATATCAGTTAAACTGTCTCTATGTCTTTTCATTATTCAGCACCAGTAATTTGATAGAATTGTTCATGATTAAGTTTTTTCCATTGCACTACTTTTCTTCCTTATTTCTATTTTTTTTTAAGTTTGGTACTGATTTTTATTTTTTCTCTATTAAAGTGGTGTTTGTAGATGGATGAATAGTTTAGGAAAAAAATCCCACATTAGCAAAATGTTTTTTCTTGTCTGCTAAAATATAATAGATTAAAATCCTTATAATGTTACTCATTCTTCACCATGTCTAGTGTTTTCCAGTTCTTTTATTTTAAAAAATAGTGCCATGATTTATAGACATGAAGTTTCTGTGGAGTCTATAAATCTTTTGTCTATTACATTACTTATTCCTCTTCTATATTTTCAAATATATTTTTCACTACCCTCACCTTTTTCCACCTTTGTTTTGAGATCACTGAAAATCAAAAAAATGTTGATTTTATTTAGAGATTCATTAAATTCTTTTTAAAAATTTATTTATTTTAAACTTAAAATACTAAAACTTAAATATGCAATAAGAAAATAAAAAGAAACATTATAAACTTAAATACAAAATAGGAAAAGAAAAAAATATTGTCATGCTCACAACAGAATATGAGTGGATTCAAAATATTCAGCAATAAAATTCCATTTTGAGAAAACCTAAATAATAAATACTACACATTGTGTTCAGAGCTGTTCATCTTTTTTTTCTTCCTTGCAAGTTTTCTTTTGTTCTCTGTTGTTCATTTTTCACTTTATTCTTTTTTCCTTTTATCTCCATCCCATGCCCCAAAAAGGCTACAATTAAGAGCAGATATAGATATGTATATATAAAAACATACACAAATACACATAAATATATATATACACATATTCACATACATACATGTACACTTACATATGCATACATATACTTAGATATCTATAATCATACTCCTATCTGGACATATATTCATATGCATCTTTGTAAGACCATATTATACTTGTTTGTCCTCTGTTTCTCTGAAGGTGGATAACATATTCCTTCATAGGTCCAAGGCTTTCTATATTTTCCCAAGTTCACCTACTCATCATTTCCTACATCACAGCAATATTTCAGCCTTATACTGTGTAGTTATTTTAAATAGTCTAAAACAATATTGATTAATATGGCTGACATATAGTGTAGTTTCCCTAATTTTCTCTGTTGATTAAATCTATTTTAGCTTTAACTTTGCCTGAGATCGTGATTACCACCCCTGCTTTATTTCCCTAATAAATTCTATTCCTGATCTTTATTTATGTTTGTATGTATCTCTTATTTCCTATCCCTCCTGACTCCTCTACTTTATTTCTACCCACTACCTGACCCTCCTGTCACTTAACCTACCCTCTGTCCAATAATCCCTCTCTGATCCTCTCTTCTCTTCTCTTATCCTCTTCCCCTTCTCTGTCCCCTTAAATTTTTATTTCTTTCTGAATTTAGAAAACTTTTTAGCCTTCTAGATAGATATGTATTGTTCTCTCTTTAACCCACTCCCAATCACAGTAGGGTCCAGAACTACCAGTCTTCCTCCCCCATATAATTCCTCTCTGTCAGTTCTTTCTCTTGTACCTCATTTGTATAAGATAAATTATTCTTTTTACCTCTTTCTAAATAGTTTTACTTTTTAGAATCATTTCATATTCAGGTCTACCCCATCTTTCTTTCAAACTACCCAATTACTAATAACAATCTTAGACGTACATTTTTATATTTCCTCATATAAAAAGTAAATGGTCTGTCTTTATTGAATCTCTTGTAATTAGTCTTTGACGTGTGGCTTATGTTTCTCTTGGATCTTGTATGTCAAAATTTCTGTTAAGTTCAAGGTTTTTTGCAACGAAATCCTGAAAGTCTGACAATTTATTGAACGTTCATTTTTTTTTCATTCTTTGCTGGGTATGATATTTACAGCCCTATCCACAGATCTTTTCCTTTATGATATATAGTGTTCAAAGTCTTTTTAGTGTCCCTTTGTTAAATTCTTTATAAAATTTCTCTACCTCTTCAATATCTATAACTGATATTGGTGCATAAGTTATAATTATTTTCATGGCAGTCTTTTTTGTAAACACTTCCCAGGAAGACTACAATGTAAAATGAATAAATGTCCCACATGATGATGTTTCTTGTTGCCTTGGGCACATGATAGACCCATAAAACAGCTCTTACAGTTCCTTTATTCCAAGAAGAATCTGTGAGAACATTAAGACTCATACAATTCAGTTCTTCATGTAGTTTGTCCAGTTACTGATCATTAAATAAGTCCTTGCATTTAGATTACTGAAAGCTATTATAAAGTTTATAGATCATCTGAAAAGTGAAATTCTTAGTATCCTCTGCCTTTTTTTCTACCATTTTGCAACTATCTCTGAAGAAACAGAAGGCAGTCAAACAGGATCAAGAACCATTTTTCCTTCTTTCATGGATTGTCTTGACCAAAGAATTCACCAGGTGTCCAGCCTACTGGGGATGAGCCTTTCAGTACTTAACTAGGCCCACTCTGCTGTCAAGGAATTAACTAAAGTTTTGCTGGCATAGATTTTAAGAAGCCAAGGTCACTTTGTGGAGGAGCCTTTATTTCACACCACAGGAAATATAGAAAAAATAAAAAGGACTCAAAGTAACCCAGAAACAATCAGGATAGTTCCCCAGTGAGTGTTTCCTTTCCTTTCCCCCCTTACGTCCTATACAAACTCCTAGACCAGGAGCTGTGTGCCCTGCAGACACTATGGCTCTGTGGGATGTGTGATAAATCAATCAGAGGGTGAAGTGAATCCCACCCTCACATCCATAGTCAATCCTGGGCAGTATCTCCAATACAGCCACAACTTCCCTTATCTTCCAAACCTTTTTCTCCTGTTCAACTTCCCATTCTCCCCTCTTCTGAGGTGGATATCTACAGTCCAAGGCAGTTATAATTAACAGATACTACAATGGCAATTGTACAGGTGTCACTGGAAATCTTCTGCCCTGTTCCCTCTTCCCCAAATCACCTCATGGCTTTAGCGGGTGGCCTTTGGAGGGGAGGCTCTGAGACGTGGGAGGTAAGAAAGTGAGCTATGACCAGTGAATGAGAGCCCTACCTCCCTCCTTCTCATTTTGGGTAAAACATATTTGAGTGTTTACCTTAAATATGTTAATATTTACTTATTTATAAATTATGTATATTTACTGTTACATTAATAATTATGTGTATTAATAAAATATTCAAAAAAGACATTTTAAAAGGTTGAAATAATATTTGATTCTAGGGTCAATAGGGAGTTACTGAAGTTTATTGAATGGGGAGTGATATAATCAGACCCACACTTTAGGGAAATGACTTTGATAGCTCTGTGGATCATAGATTAGGGAAAAACTTGAAGCTGGGAGACCAGTTAGGAGGGAAATGCATCAATCCATTCAAGAGGGGATGAGGACCTGAACTGGAACATGGCTGTGTCACTAGGGAGAAGAGGATGGCTGTGAAAGTTAGAACTAAAGAATTGTCAACTGATGGATATATGGGGTGAAGGAAAGGGAGGCTTGGCTATGAGAACTGAGGCAACTAAGGATGGTAGTGTTTTCAAAGTTGTAAAAAAGTTTACAGAGGGATGGGACTAGAACAAAAGAGGATGTAATAATATAGCTATGGTGCAGATCCCAATCCACGCCTGTCAATCCTGTCTGACTCGTGTCATTCTTGCTGTTATGGTTAGTCCTTCTCTTAAAAAGGAATAATGACATCAGCAGGGTGATGTCTTGACTTGAAAGTGAACTGGATTTAAGAGAAGCAGAGCTGTACAAAGTCATCTGCCTCACTTTTTCCTCCAGAGTCATCCAAGTTCATTGGCAAGACATAGGTTAAGATGATGGCCCAGGATGCGGTGGAAGACCTTGGCCTTTTTAAGCTATGATCTTTCCCATGTCTCAGTTTGTCTGAGGCAATGCCTATTCAGTAGTTAGAGGGTAGGTAAGAATTGAGACAAAAATGAGTTTGCCTTCACAAAAAAAACATTTTGTTCTACCCAAAATGAAAAAGAGGGAGTGCTCTTCTTCACTGGTCAGAATCTATTCCCACCTCCTTCATCTGAGAGCCTCTTTGTGAAGGCCACCTGCTAAAGCCATGAGGTGAATTGAGGAGCAGAGGGTAGGGTACAGTTTTCCCTCAGGATGCAGATCAGGTCCCACCTTCTGCAGGAGGTTTTGCATTCGTTCCCTGTTCCTCATCCCCACACAGTGGCTTTCTTCTGAAATTACCTTCCCTTTATGTTATATATAGCTTAATGTATGAGTGGGGGATGACTGATTTACTCAATCAAATCATCCCACCCAACTTAAAGTAAGTAATAAGATATCTTGGTATCTTAGCCAGTAAAAGCAATCAACCAATTTCAATCATAGACATTAGTTTCAATCATCCAAACAATCAGCACTTGGAACTGGATTGATATTGCATAGGAAGAGGGTTCGTATAGGCTAAGGAAACTTAGTCATGCCCTATGGGTCATGCACTACTGTATCATGTGACTCATTTATTAAGCCTTTACTATATGTCAGGCACTAATGAGCACAGAGGATACAAATAAGAAAAAGAAAGTCAGTTCCTGTCTCCAAAGAGCTTCCAATCTAATGGGGATATGATATTTAGTAATCATCCGCTATAGGGCAGCAGGATGGCACGGTGGGCCTGGAGTCAGGAAGCCTCATCTTCCTGAGTTCAAATCTGGTCTCAGATACTTACTAGCTGTGTGACCCTGTGCAAGTCTCTTAACCCTGTTTGTCTCAGTTTCCTCATCTGTAAATGAGCTAGAGAAGGAAATGGCAAACCACTCTAGCATCTTTGCCCAAAGGTGGTCATGAATGAAAAAGGACTAAACAAGGTCATCTACTATGTGCTACGCATTGTGCTAAAGTCTAGGCATACAAATAAGGAAAAAATAAAGGTGCCTTCAAGGAACTTAAAATCTCACAAGGGAAAGACAATACAAAAAAGGTAGCAGGAAAGGAATGAAGGTGCCACAGGGTACCCAAAAGCGTGATAAAGTTGATGATGGACTCGAAATCAAGCAAAGCAGTTGGTAGCAAATGAGTTGTCTATTATATCTCATCCAAATCAAATCATTAAATGAATCATCTATAAATTATCAAGTGAGTTGTCAAGGGAGTCATTGGAGAGTTTGGCAAATTTGGTATTCCAGGAAAAGTCTTGAAGAGGAACTACCTTGAGGAATAAGGAGAAGACTTGGTCTAGGTCTTCTTTCTCTGCTTCCCATCCCTACTTTTGGCCAGAGAAGAACCTTGAGAACTTCTAATTGTCCAGAGGATGTTGAACTTCTTATCAATATCCCATTCAAATCAACAATCAGTGGCAGTTTCTCCACTGGTAGCCAGGAAAAGATTGAATGAAGATTCATGGCTCCATGAGGAGCCCAGCAAAGAAATTGTACTACATCCAAAGGGAAATTCTTGAAGATCCCACTAATAGGAGAAAAGAATACCCAGCAACCAGGAGATATGAGTTACTCCTTTGCCACATGGACTTTCTTGGCTTGAGACCATTTTTCTTTGGACTCTGTATGCGCTTCTGAGAAAGTGTGTCACAGACTTGGAGTGATTTTTTAATACCTATTGTTCTTATTGTAACAGTGACCAACCTGGCCCCAGAGCCTGAAGGTCAGAAACATTATAGTTTATATTTCAAACCCTCTCCCCCATTCTCTAGTACCTTTAAGGGTGGTTAGAGGATGATTAGTCTCTCTGCCATTGGCTCCAGTCCCCACTAATGGTGTTCTCCCATTTAACCATTTAACAGTCAGATTAGCTTCTACAAAGGAATATTTATTTCAGATGTATGACAAGAATAAATATACAAACATTTCCCCAATAGTTATAGAAACAATCCCCGAATGCAGTACCTCACAATCTGGGACAGGAAAGAGGTTAGGCTCACAGTTCCTACATGGCATAGTCCCACCAAGTTCCAAGTTCAGAGCCCCACCTTAGCTTTGAGTTCCAGGTATCCTAACTTCTCAGAGCTTCCCTGCTAAACTCACTGGCTGCACACATCACTTGGCTCAATTCAGAGTCTGGGACAATAATGCCAACTAACATTTATACAGTACTTAGGAAGTTCCAGGTACTATGCCAACAGCTTTACACTTGTTATCTCATTTGATCCTCACAACAACCCTGGGAGGGAGGTGCTATATATTATCCCCATTTTACAGTAGATGAAACTGAGATGAACAAAGGTAAATGACTTGCCCAGGGTTATATAGCTAGTAAGTGTATGAGGCTGGATTTGAACTCAGGTTTTCCTGCCTCCAGGTTTACTCTATTCACTGTACCACCTAGCTGCCCCAAACTATTGGTAAGATTACCACTTTTAATCAGGTCACTGAGATTTTCTTTAAAAGTTAAGGTATTAGGGTCATAGATTTAGAGCTGAATGGACCTTTTGACCAATAATCCCCCAAAGAAATTATTGAATCCACTCCTCCCTTACTTTACATATAAAGAAACTGAAACCCAGAGAAACTAAATGACTGTTAAAAGGCAATACAATTAGTAAACAGCAGAGGCAGAATTTTAACCCAGATCTAGTTACCAGATCCAGTATTGCTTCCATAACACCTAAGACAATGGTTTGTACATATTATTCCCTGCTCAAAAACCCTGACTAGCTCACCATTACCTACAGAATAAAACCCAAATTCAGCCTAGAATTCAATCCTCTGTACTGTGGTTCTGTTTCTCCAAAAAAGATACCAGTGAAGTAATAACAGCCCTCTTTGGTTCTGCACCTCCAACCACCTGAAAGGGAATGTCACTGTAATACATAAATTCATTCAGGACATTCTGACCTCCCTCGATATGCCTGCAACCTGACTGTTCTTATTCCTAGTCTGATGTTGAAGGACTGTTTATGATGTCTGCTACCAGGACTGACCACCCCTCTGGAACCAGACTTCCTGAACAGAAATGCTCTCAAGGATGCTTTGAAAACAACTCCTTTCCCACCAATCACACATTTAATTGACAAAATGCCTTCTTGGTTAGAAGGAACTTCTGAAGGCAGGCTGCCCTGACCTTCCTGTCAGACTCTGGAAGATGATCCAGGACTCCCCAGCAGCATGATCCAAATACAGATAATTCCCTCATTGGTGCTGATCAATTGTGGTAATATTGGATATCTGTTAAGACCTACTGATTGTGACATACCTGTTGAGACATCCTGATTGTGATATGCCTGTTGAGATTTATTGATTGTGACATGACTTTTGGGATTTACTGATTGTGACATAAGTATTGGAACTTACTGTTTGAGACCTTTACCTTTATTATTATTAAATATTAGTACTATGTATATGTATGTATATATGTATATATATATATCAAACTTGAGATTCCATGCCATTTCTGAACCAATCCAAACCAAAACTAAATTAAGCTACAGCAAATAAGTTTGCTTTGCAATGCAGTCACATAGCTAAAATTCAGATAGGACATTGCAATAAATCTTTAAGAAAGATTTTCTTTAAGAAATCTTTAAGAGAGGATTCACAAAACTCCAGAATTTATAATTGATTAAATGAGATTAATGAAGAATTTAAAGGCTCTAACTCTCATCAATCAATGTAAGTTAATTTCCTATAATATCATCTCTAAGAGTTATTAGATGGGTTGGTTGTATCTCTAATAATTCTAACAAGGCTGTGGGAAATAGTGAAAGGAGTTTTGGCTATGGAATCAAAGGCCTGACCCTGAAAAATGATGTGACCATGGGCAAGATCATTTGACTTCCTTGAGCCTCAGTTTCTTCATCTGTAAAATGGGGAGAATAATACTTAGTACAACTGACTTTACAAGATTGTGTGAGAAAAGTACTTTATGAATCATAAAATGCTGTATAAATGTGAACTCTTGTTCTTAACAGCAACAAATTTAACAATTGTTAGCATTTATAGAACATTTGAAGGCCTCCAAGGAGGTTTACAGACATTATTTCAGTATCCTTATCATTATAGTAATTCAGTGGAATGGGCTGCCTTGGGAGGTACTGATATGGAACAGTGGGACTGTTTAGCTCCTATCAGCAGGACAGGAGGACCAGTTGGGGTTGTAGGGTAGGGAACTCTTTCAGTGGAATTAGAGCTTGGACTAAATCAGTGATTTCAAACACAAGTAGAAGTAGGGGTCACTAAACCATACATGAGTATCCCTGTGGACCTCATATTGACCTAGAAAAACACATACTAATATAACCTGTTTTGTAGTTAAATATTTCTCAATTACAGTTTAATTTGGTTTGGGCAGTGCTGGGGACCCATGTATGATATCGCTTGGATTAGATGACATCTAAGATTCCTTGTCTGGACCACTTATCTAAGCCCTTACTTAGCTCAACTCAAGAAGCATTTATTAAGTGCCATATATAGAGCATTATGCTAGTAACTAGCAGAGAAACAAGAAGTAGAATAGATGCAGTTGCCGCCTTCATGAAGCTTATAATCTGGCAGGGAGAACGTAATATCTTCACAATAATTATAAGAAAATATAATACATGCTGAGTCCATAAAAGAGGTGTAGACAAGATAAACAAAATATGGGCTTGAAGAATACTATGGAAAGAGGAAGGGAGAGAGAAAAAATCAAGGAAGACTCAATGGAGGAGGTTCCATCTGAATGGAGCTTTAAAAGATGAGAAGGGGGAAAAACAACAAACAAAAAAACCCCAAAATTAAAAAAAGAAAGATGAGAAGGGAGAAAGTTATGTGAGGCATGGAAATGAATGTGAGAGTATACACAGAGATTGAAAAACATGGCCTCTGTGTGAGGAGTGCAAGCAATCCTGTTTGGCAAGAATCTAGAAGCATTTAAGAATTAGAGATGTCTTGAAAGTTAGGGAGTATCAGATTTGGAGTATGGGTATGTATATGCGATGCTAGGGAAATCACTTAACTCTGTTTGCCCAAGTGTCCTCAGCTATATGGAAAGAAGAATGATGAGCTTGTCATTCAGTCTGAAGTGCCAGGGGCACATTGCTATTCTCAGTTGCAGATATGGGTCTGTAGAGAAATCAAGACTAGTAAGAAAGAGTTTTTAGAGTTAATGCTGAGATTAAAATTCAGGAGTGCATCAATGTGAATGAGAGAGTGTAGAGAAAGAAAATCAAGAATAAAACTTTAGGGAAATATCAACATTTAAACATTTTTTCTAAAGAAAAATTATCAAGTATTCATATTCTCATATTGTCTCTGTACCTGCTGGAAAAAAAAGAAATGCAAAGCCTTTGTAACAGGTAAATATAATCAAACAAAACAAATCTTGTGTCCAAATACTATGTCCAAATACAATTTATTGACTGTGTCCAAAAATGTTGGATGTATACAAGTACATAAATGCATCATTATGTGTAAAAGTCTATCATTTTTCTGTTATGTGGTGGCTATTTTTCTTCATCATCAGTTTTCTGGAATTATACTTGATCTATTACATTGATTAGTGTTCTTAAATCTTACAGAATTTTTACAATATTGATGTTATAGTGTAAATTACCCTGGTTCTTCTCACTTCATTTTGAATCAGTTCCTACAAGTCTTCCTAGGTTTTTCTAAAACCATCTTTCTTAATTTCTTGGTGTACAATACTATTCCATTACATTCATATGTCGCAATTTCTGTAGCCGTTCCTCAATGGATGAAGACCCCCTTGCTTTTCATCTGTTTGCCACCGAAAAAAGAATTGCTATAAATATTTTTGTACATATAGGATCTTTTCCTCTTTTTAAAAAAAAATTTCTTTGGAACATGGGTCAGATGGTGGTATTGCCAGGTCAAAGGATATGCATATTTGAGTGACTTTGGGGCGTAATTCCATATTGTTTTCTAGAATGGTTGTACCAATTCACAGCTCCACCAACAATGCTTTAATATATCTATTCCTGTAGTCTTTCCAATATTTGTCATTTTCCTTTTTTTGTCAATTTTGCCATTTGATGTATGAGGTGGAAAATCAGAATTGCTTTAATTTGTATTTCTCTAAATATTAATGATTTGGAGCATTTTTTATATGGCTATATGAGATTTACACATAGAGAGTGTGAATTTCTTTCCTTGAGAATTACCTGTTCATATCCTTTCACTATTTAGCAATTGGGGAATGGCTGTTATTGACTCAGTTCCTTATATATCTTAGGAATGAGACCTTTAGCAAAGAAACTTGTTGAAAGGTGGTTTCCATCCTCTTGCCCCCCAGTTAACTGTTTCACTTTTAACCTTAGCAAAAATTGAGTTTGTGCAAAAACTTGTTAATTTTATATAATCAAAATTGCTCATTTTTTCTTCTGTGATATGGGAAATGCCAATATTAAGAAGAGGGGTAGGAGGAAAGCAGAAACAAAAGAAGAGTTCAGAGAGGTAGCAGAATCATGAGAGTATGGACTTGGAAGCCAAGGGAGGCTAGAGTACTCAAAAGGAGGATATGATTACAAGTAACAAGTTCAGAATGAGCACTAAGATAAGTGTACTGTGTTTAATCATTAGGAACTCATGGAGAACCTTTGATTGACAGGTGGCAAAGTGCACGGAGCACTGGCCTGAGAATCAGGAAGACTCATCTTCAAATCCAGCCTCAGTAACTTACTAGCTGTGTGACCATGGACAAATCACTTAATGCTGTTTACCTCAGTTTCCTCAACTGTACAATGATCTGGACAAAGAAATGGCAAACTGTACCAGAATCTTTGCCAAAAAAACCCCCCAAAATGGGGTTATGAAGCGCTAGACATGGCTAAGACGATTCCATAGCAACAAAAGGGACCTTTGAAAGATCGCTTTCATTAGAGTGATGAGAACAGAATCTAGATTGCTACAAACTGTGGCAAGCATAGATGGTTGGGAAGAAGAAGCATGAGATGCAGGCCACTTCTAAGATTCCATAATTCTTATGTTCTACCAGTCCTTTCTCCCTGTATAAACTGGTATGGTACAATGAAAAGAACTTAGGATCTGGAGCCAGAGTGCTTAGGCTCTGCTACGTACTATCTGTATGATGTTTGGTGAATAACTTTCAACTCTCCAGACCTCAGTTTCCTTATCGTTACAGTGAGTGGATTAGAATAGATGATCTTTTAAGTCCTAGCTATATATTTTGTGGTCTTTCAGTCATTTTTCAGCCATATCTGACTCTTTGTGACCCCATTTGGGGTTTTCTTTGCAAAGATACTGAAGTGGTTTGCCATTTCCTTCTCTAGTCCATTTTACAGATGAGGAAACTGAGGCAAACAAGGTTAAATGACTTACCCAAAGTCATATAGCTAGTAAGTAATTGATGTTTATTTGAACTCAGGCCTTCCTAACTCCAGGCCCAGCACTCATTCTATTGCACCACCTAGCTACCGCTGCTCTATACTTTACAATCCTATGAAGTTTCTACTTCAGCCTCCTCAGGCCCTCAGGTCAGCTGATGAATATTCCCATTTTCATAATTTTGCTTATACCACTCAACCTATACTGCCCCCTACTTTAAAAAAAAAATTAAGCCTTACCCTCTTCCAGGTCCAGGGAAAGTCCCATCTCTTCGCTGATTGTTCCAGCCCATAGTAATCTCTCCTGTGAACTTCTTTCTGATCCACTTTTATGGGACTTACACTTTCAGTAGAATATGAGCACCATGAGGAGAGAGAGTGTCTCATTTTCATCTCTGTATGGTGCCTAACACAGTGCTTTATATGGAACATGCACTTAATACATATTCATTGAGTTGAAGGATCAATGATTTCATCTCTGTTAGCTGCCCCATCTCTTACCTAAGGAGACTGCAATCACACTACAGTCTAGCTGGCAAGTTTCAGGAGTTTCTGTGGTCAGAAATTTCATCACTCTGCAGCCAGTCTGGTGATGAGCTTCCCCAATTCAGCAGCTAGACTGGTTTGGACAATAGAAAACCCTACTCTGAGCTTTTCCAGTTTTCCAGGACCTGTCTTATTATAACCGGACCTGTCTTATCATAACCTCACCTGTCTTATCATAACCTCCCATAATCCAGGGGTCAATGAGGACCCCACCATACTGAGAAACAATGAATAAGAGTCTAGTGGAGACTGGATCTTGTATACGGTAAATGCTCAATAAATGTTTGCCAACTATGACATCCATTGGTAAACTTCTCAATCTTACTTTTTTGTTGTGTGATTAAAGAAAGAAAATGAGCTGGTTATGTTTTATGGAACTAAAGGGACATTTGTGTCACATAGTGAGTACTAAATAAGAGATAACCTGAGTGTGTCATAGGTATTCTAATGAAGTCAGGACAGCTAGCAAAAGGCCTCCAGCAGGCTGGATGGACTCCCTGGGATGAATTTATATGAGGACACAAGCAAGAATAAGACAGAATATATGGGATGGTGTGGGCAGGTTGTAATTTGCAACTCTGGAGAGAATATCTGCCATTATTAATGAGATCATCCATTCATTCCAGCATTGGAGTAGAGATAGGAAATTACACCGGGAAGAGATTACTTGTAGTTCCCTGCTCTATTACTATGTAATACTCTAGTTTACTCTTCTTTAACAGGCCAAACACAAAGGTTATGTCATTAGTTACTGACAAGTTTAATTAAGCTCAATATAATTTGTTAACCCCCGCACTTGCTCAGTAATTAACATTGATCAACATGGCTAGAACAGAATGGACAATCAGCACTTTTTAGAAGTGCTGATAGCACCCCTATTGCTAATTCAATACAGTACAAAAGATAACCAAGAAGCAATAGCACTCTCTACATGAGACAAATGCTGCCCTTCTAGACTGAACTAAGCAATAAAATAAATAGTATGTGGCCTTTAAGTGACTATACCTTGGCCTTATTTACCAGTCTTGGGGCCCAGGTTAAATCATAGGTAAAAAAAAAAAAAATGGAAAGAGCTGCTCCATGATGATTCTTCTGCTGAATTCATGTGCCAGGAAGCCGCTAGCTTCAAAGTCGACAGATGGAAGATGGTGCATCCGGACTCAACAATGTGACCCCTGAGGCAGAGGATAGTCTCCATCAATTTACTGGTTTCATTTTGTACTTCTAGGATAAAGTCCAGGATTCAGTGCAGCCAACTGACTCTGGAAAGGGCAAGGCATTGAGAGCAACATGGGGACTGATCTTGAAAGGTTCCCAGTTATTAGGAACCTCAGACTTCAATCTGTTTTACTAAAAAGAAAGCTCTTTGGCTTATCTGCCAGTGTTTCTTCCATGTAACCTCATCATGAAGTAATAACACTAATGGTCATTCATAGAAGGCTTTAAGGATCGCCAAGGTCCTTTCACACATTGCCTCATTTCAGCCCCACAACAGACATGAGAGATACACACTATAAATACTGTAATTGCCATTTTACAGTTGAAAAAACTGAAGCTAGGAAAAGTTATATAGCCTGCTTAAAGTAACAGTAATTGAAGTAGAACCCAAGTCTTCTGGACTCCAAATCCAGCACACTTCCTCTGGTGGTCCTGTCACTAACTTCCTAGATTTCAAAACCATGATTTCTCTAATGCTCATCCTGCAACTAGTACCTGAGGCCTCTTTGTCCTGGACCAGCCTACTAGCCTGGTGGTCTACTCACCCTAGAATGTTCCATTACCAAGGTCTGCCCTGCTTCTCCCATTGCTGAGTTCTTCCTGGAGCCTCCATTTAGTGGAAAACTAGGGGCTGGTTTGCCTTCTTTCTCCTCCCAGCCCTGATCCTGACTTTCTGGACTTCAAAATTACTCCCTCTCCCCCATTCCCTCTGAGGCTTTTCAACTCCCTTTTATGTGTTGTCTTTCAAACATTTGAATGTAAGCTCTTTGAAGGTAGGATCTGCCATTTTTGTTTGCATTTCTATTTCCACAGTGCCTGGCACATAGTAAGGGATTGATAAATATTTGGTTTCTCCATGTTCCTTACTTCCCTCCCTCCAACCCTTCCTTCCTTCCTTCCTTCCTTCCTTCCTTCCTTCCTTCCTTCCTTCCTTCCTTCCTTCCTTCCTTCCTTCCTTCCTTCCTTCCTTCTTGCCTTCCTGCCTTCCTTCCAACTAACATGATAGAATTCAATAGGAATATTAAGTTTAAAGTTTTACCCTTGGATTCTATAATTCAGTTTCATAAGTACAGGTTTGGACTGCCATGGCTAGATGATTATTTGCCTGAAAAAAAGACTGTGAATGCCAAGTTCAATATGAGTTAACAGTGTGATGAGGTGACCAAAAATGCCAAATGTCATCCTCAATGGGACCCTTAGGCTCTGACAGGTTCCATCCAGCTGGTAAAGGTTTCAAGTATGGACCTAGTGATGGAGGGACAAGCTTATCTAAGTTTGAAGAGGCTCAAGACCAGGTGATGGAGGGGGATGAATTTTTTTCAGCCATAGCAACATTGGAAAATGGATTTCTAGTTATAGAAGGGATGAGTCTACGTTGATAGGGGAAGTGATTCGCATGGAGAAGATCACAGATCTGCCAAACATGGGAGCATTTAGAATCATTGATATTATTACTGATCTCTCAGATGTAAGCATAACGATTGTTCTCATGTTGTAGGTAAGAAAAGTGAAGCACAAGAGGATTACAGCCATATTTATCCCAGAGAATTAACAGATCACTATATAATATATATAGTATATAATAATTATATGTACATGTATATCTTATTATCATATACATATATTATTATTATTAGCCCCATTCTATTAGGGCTGATTCTTGCTAATGATGTGGCAGCATGCTCCTTCCTCTGCAATGATTCAAGGTCTGCTTGTCCTTTGAAAGCCAGCTCAAGTTTCTGCCCTTCTAGAAGCCTTCTTGGGCTACTCTACTGCCAGGCCTAGAGGCCTGTGGGCTACCCGAGTCTTCTTACCTCACCTCCCGAGGTCTTCGGTTGGCCAAACCGGATGCTCGTATGAGAGAAAGGACGTTCCAGAGTCGAACAAGGGTTGAGCTTTATTTCAGGGTCTCGGTTACAAGTGCAGGGGATTTCTTCCTTAGGAGGGATAGAAGAATCTCCCAAGGAGGCAAAGATCTTACAATAAGAGATTGGAAGTAGAAGTACAAGCAGGGAGAGAGGGGGAGGGGAGAGAAGGAGAAGGGGAAAAGCGGAGCCTTGTTGTCCTCACCGCTCCTCCGCGCCCCTCCGCCCAAGAGAGCTTTCAGGCTTTCCTGATCCTACTTAAGCTCTGCAGCGGCATAGTTTGCATCTGAATACCGTGCCTGTTAGGTAACTAGGTGTGCTCCAATCCGGGACAATCTCGAGGGCGGGGAGAGCTCTCTCCCATCACGTTTCTCACGGGAAGAGGCGGAAATACACGAGATAGCTCGGTTCACCTCGATTCCCAGCCGTTTCCTGGGGGGGTCTCGTGAGAGCTCTAAGATTTAGAAGTTCCCACCTTTACCTGCCCGAGACTGTCCACAAGGAATTGAGCTTCCAACCCCAACACTCTACTAGTCTTGAAATGCAATGTGACATCCTGGCATGAGTAGTTGGGGCCCTTCCAACTGAATTTTGAAAACCATGCAAGTCTGCATGTCCTTTACCACATCTTACCCTGATTACCAGACGTTTCCATATGGAGATGTAATAAAAACAATTATCTGAGGGGTCCATTGATTAGGTCCTGCTGCCAATCACAATATGTGGAGATAGTTATCCACAGATTTTATTTATGGTTAGAGAGCAGGCTCATCTGTACAAAAAGTCAGAGAGCCTAGAGCACAAGATTTAGCAACCTTCTATAGAATATGAATATATAAGCAGTGTAGAAAAATGAAATTTTACAGAAAGCAGAAAGGGAAGAAAAGGATACACATGTCTAGGAACAAGTAACTGAAGGGGAATGATATCAACATCTGCCAACTGGTTAAAGCAGGAGTTCTGGTTTCTTTCCCAGCCTTGATTTAACAGGTGTTACGACCTTGAATTTCCAAGAGCAAAATCTGGAAGTTCAAAATAGAGACTGGAGCAGTATTCTCTTATCATAGTGGCAGCAACAGGCCTGAACCAGAAATTCTTTGGCCACAGAGACAAGGAGTACCCCTTCCAGAGACTTCTAACCTTCTCTCATAAACTTACAATGTCAAGGCAAATTAAATCTACTTCTGTTAACTAATGCCTTGTGAGTATCTCATCTTGTCTCAACTTCAAACCTGAATGAAGAGAGTGTTGGAGTCCAACACCTCAATATACATTTAAGGTACCCCTGCCCCTCCTTGTAGCACCTGGCATAGTCTTGAGCATGTAGTAGGCATCCAATAAACATTTGAATAAGCATCAGAGGCTGAATTTGATCTTCGAGCTTCCTGAATCTAGGCCCCATGTTCTATCCACTGGGTCACTTAGCTGTCTCAACTACTACTAGCTTCATGACCACAGGTAAGCCACTTGATCTCTGAGCCTCTGTTTCCTCATCTGTAATGTGGCTCTCACAAACAAAATAATGACTACATATGGTGTGTGTTACCTGTAATATGTGTATATCCACATAAGATGCATAAATGCATAAGTAGAAGGCTTGAGGAGAGTCATCAATATCTCTGGAATCTTATACTTTCCTTTCCAAGGGAGTCTTTTATTCCTGCCTTGAGGAAGGAGGAAAAAAGGGCATGAAAGTGGCTACCCTATTCTCCTCTGAGAAGAGGGGGTAATAAATTAGAATGATATCTATCCATCTCCCGCATCTCCCCACATGTATTGTTGGTGTAGGGGCACAATTAGTTTAGAATAAATACCTATTTTCCTGGTCTCTATATCTTAAGGAGTGGAGAGTACCACTAGCTTACATCCACTGACTTGACTCTTTCTAGCAAAATGTTGGTTATACAAAACACCATCACAAATAATTAATAGTGAAGAAACCCATCTATCCAAGCAGATAGTTATAAAAAAACAAAATCAGAGAAGTCCTACAGATTAAAAATACCAAAAAATACACAAGTGAATGTCTTACATTGGAGTGAAATAGGTCTCTCTCAAACAAGAGAGGGGCCAGATCTTACCCAAGCAGAGAGTTCCCAAAATTTCTAGGGAGGCAAATCGGTAATCAGGGAATGTTAGAGTCAGCTCCCCCACCTTTGTGAAACAAGGTCTTTCTCTTTCTCCTCCTTGAAGTACATTGTCTGGACCTCTCCTTGACCTCCTCCCCATACCCTACTCACACCTCTACCATCACATTCCATCTTGTATTTTGCTTTTGTCCATCCCTTTTACTGGAATGTAAGCCCTTGGAGAAATGAGAGTGTCATCTTAAAGATCCTCGAATCCCAGTGTTAAGCACAGAGGCTGGCATACAGCAGATGCTTCATCAGTGCCTGCTGTATGGTTCAGACCTGTTGAATAGACTACCTGCTTTCTCTGGAGAAAGTAAGGCTAGCATGGCAGAGGAAAGGAATTGGAAAACAAGAAGCAAATGAAGTTCCAGAAGGATGTTTGTTTGTTTGTTTGTTTCTCCCTGTGCTGATAGACTTTTAGTAATGTGTTGGGGTGCAATGGGATTGAAGAAAATCTTCCCTAACTTCTTCTCTGAATGATGTTCAACTCCACCTGTGGGCTGTGCTGGCCTTCTCACACACACAGTCACCGAGAGGAATTGCTTGTGCTGACACTTTTAAGCTTGCAAGTATTTTCTCATTGAGGTCACACAAATGACTGATAAATCCATTCCCTGAAATAAATATCATCATGGAAGCCTTCTTGTAGCTGTCAGAGGTTATGAGCAGTGTTGATGGAGTGTGGTAATGATGCACCCAGGTGACAGAGAGGATTTAGTGGACTCCTTCCTATTTGGTTCAGATGGGGTAAGACTATTATCTGCACTTCATCTTCTTTTAAAGAGATTGTTTCCCAGGCTCTTGCAAGCTACAAGTCTGTTGCGGAAGCAAAGAACAATATTGGCCTGTCACAATTATAGATCCATTCATCACCACAGTCAGCCTTCTCCCTGATCTCCTTGAACTCTTTCCAAGTGGATATCACTCCAGATCTATATGCTGATGCCTTCTTTCTGGATATTATGTCTTTTGAAACAATGCACCATTGATTACTCAGGCTTCTTAGAGGAATGTATTGACTCTATCTCCCCAACATTTCTCATATGAATCCCTTTCTCTCTGCTAACACAGCCACTAGGATACCAGATTTAAGAGGAAGGAAGACCTGCGTTCAAAGAGTCTCAGACATATATTACCTCTGTGACCCTGAGCAAGTCACCTCACCTCTCTGTCCTTCAGTTTCTCCATCTATAAAATGAGAGGGTTGAACTCCATCACCTCTAAGGTCTCTTCCAGCTCTAAATCTATAATCTATACATATACATACTATAAATATATATACTAAATCTAAATCTATACATATATGAATGTCTCCCTGTTTCATACTCTTCTTTCTCCCTTTGCCTATTCTTTCCCTTGCCCCCTTCACTCACCATTTCATTGTTTGTGTTCTGTTGCTCACCGTCAGTAGAACATAAGCTACAGGAGGTCAGGGACTGTCAGCTCCTGGTACTATGCCTTGCATAGCAAGCACTTCATAAATATTTGTTAAATTAACTTGTGGAATTGATGAATGGGCTTCAGAATCAGGTTGTTGTATGTAATTGAATTGCGCATGAATTGGATTTAAGTGAGGCACAGCTGCATGAAGTCCTCATCTTCACTCTATCCTCCAGTCATCAAAGTCCACTGGCAAGACAAAGGTTAAGACTATTGGTGATGGCTTCAGATCCCTGTCTAGGGAGAGAGGGATCTTGTTTACTTTTGCCTTTTTTAAATTTCAGGTGTCAAGATAATCCAAGCATTGAGGTGGCATTGTAGAAAAAAAGTTCTTAATCCTAATGGCAATTTGTGGAATCCTCCCACCATCATCTATTTTTCTTGGGTCTCTACTGTTGTGGTCAAGATGAACCCTGCAGGTTTTTGTTAATGAGGTTTTCAGAGTTCAGATAGAAGGTAGAACAACCTAGTTTGTACATTATTCTCCTTCAGTCACACTTGAGTTCCTGCCAAACTGGTCTCCTTGGTATTCTCTGAAACTGACATTCCATCTACCATTTCTATGCCTTAGAATGCGCTTTCTTCTGATCTCCATTTCATAAAATCCTTTCCTTCAGTGTCACTGGATTGAGGTGCACATGTTGGGGAGTAAAGTATGAGAATGGAAAGGTAGAAGGCAACTAGTTTACGATGAGCTTTGAATGCCAAATAGAAAATCTTATATTGGCTCCTGGATGCAATAGGAAGTTATTGAAGTTTATTGAGTAGGTGTGGGTAGGGGTGGGGTGGGGTGGGATGGGAGTGGTGACATGGTCAGATTTGCATTTTAGGAAAATTACTTTAGTGACTGGAGAACGGATTGGAATGGGAAGAGATTAGAGACAGGCAGAACCACCAGCAGGCTTTTGCAGAAACCCAGGTGTGAGGTAATTTGGACTTGTCCCATAGTGATGGTAGTGTCAGAGGAGAGAAGGTGGCATATTCAAGAGATGTTACAAAGGTGAAATTAGCAGGTCTTGGCATCAGCTTGGAAATGGGGGGAGAGGCAGGATAGTAGGGACTGGCAGGATAGTATTGCCCTCAATAGTAATAGGGAAGGCAGAAGTGGGGGATGGTTTAGGGGGAAAGATGAGTTATGTTTTTGACATATTGATTTCAAGATGTCTACTGGATATCCAGTTTGAGATGACTGAAAGGCATTTGGAGATGTGAGATTGGAAGTCAGCAGAGAGACAGGGCAAGAAAGGTAGATGTAATTATCATCAGCATAAGGATGGTAATTAAATTCCTGGGAGCTGATGAGATCACCAAAGGAAGTACCATAGAGGGAGAAAAGAAAAGGACTCTGGACAGAACCCTGAGGGATACCTACAGATAGAGAGCATACTCCGGAGTAGGATCCAGCAAAGAAAACAGAGAAGGTATAATCAGATAGACAGGAGGAAAACTAGGAGAGAATGATTTCCCCAAAACCTAGTGAGTAGAAAATAACAAAGAAAAGAGAGTGATCAGCAGTGTTATGGGCAGCGCAAAAGTTAGGGAGAATGGGGATTGAGAAAAGGCCATGGTATTTGGCAGCTAAGAGATCATTAGTAACCCTCCTCTCTAGAGAGAGCAGTTTCTGTTCAATAAAGTGGAAGAGGTTAAAAAGTGAGTGTGGGGAAAGAAAGTGAAGGCACCTATGGTAGATGGTCTTTTCAAGGAGTTTAGCTACAAAGGGCAGAAGAGAAATGGGGTGATAATTAGAGAGGATGGAAGAATCAAGTGAGGTTCTGTTCAGGATAGGGGAGACATGGGCATGTTTGTGGGTGTTAGGAAATGAACCAATAGAGAGGGAGAGATTGAAAATAAGTGAAGGACCGAGGATGACATAGGGGACAATCTATTGGAAGACAGAGATGGAATGGGATCACTTGAACAAGTAGAGGGGTTGTTGGTAAGGTGTTAGTAAGAAGTAAGGTCACTTCATCACAGTGGTAGAAGGCATCTGAGTGATAGGAGATGAGAAAAAGGGGAGAAGAGAGCTCATGGCAAATAGCTTCAATTCTTTTCTGTAAAATATGAGGCAAGGGTCTCAGCTGAAAGAGTGGGGAGGAAGGGGAGTCATACAAAGTTTGAGGGAAAATGAAAAGGTTTGGAAGAGGCACTATGGAGAGTGGGATAGTGAGTTGAAAAGAGAGGTATAGTAGGATTGCCTGGCAGCAATGAGGGCCCAGTTGGGGTTATGTAACATAAATTTGCAGGGGACCAAGTCAGAATGGTTGCATGATTTTCTCCACCCTCATTTAGGAACATGTGTATGTAGGCCTAAAGATGATGAGGGGGATGATCCAAGGCTGAGGCCTGGCTGGGCGTAGTCAGCAATATAATAAGGGGTCATTCGAGAAGGCAGAATAGTATAGATTTGAATTGTTTCACCAAGGAGTCAAGATGGGGAGATGGCCTGGTAGAAAATTGAATAGTCAAGGCTCATGATGTGGACAAAGAGTAGGGTATTGTAAGGGAAGGCAGAGGGAGAAGAAAAAAGTCAATAGATTATGTTGGGTTAAGGGGACTTCAGAATTCTTTAACATGGAGGTAGTACATTTGTGAATGAAGACTTTCTCAGAGAAGATTGGCAGTGGATGCCACACACGACCTTGGGCAATTTCCCATAATATTAAGATTGAGAGATAGGTGGGGAAAACCACGAAAGATCCCAAATCTCACTGTGTTCATATAGAAGTAGGCTGCATATTTAATCCAGGTGTAAATATGTACATTTCTCTGTTTCTTCCCCACTACCCAGATAATTCCCATTTCCTCTAAGCCATACATAAAGGGACCCTGGATATGCAACCAGGGAGACTATGCCTCCTGATACCTCCAGCACTGGGAGAGCGCAGACACCTTCCCCTAAAATGATGGCAGTGACTGAGTCTAAGCTGACCAAGGCTTCTGGCACAATGATGTGGAGTACCTCTTTCTTTTTTTCTGTTTTTTTTTTTTTCCTGAAAACCTATGACTGCGGATAACTATATACTTATCAATGGTGGTTTCTTTCCACTGTGAGCAGGTTAATATGCATTGTAACCTGCCTGGCATCTATAATCGCTCATTTGAAGCTAGTGATTATTTGAAAAGCTTATCTTAGTAGAGAATTCAGGTAAAACTGGCAAGATGAGACTTCCTATACAATAGTGCTCCAATAAGGTAATGTCAATAGAACAGATTTTCTTATGGCTAATTATCAAGTTAATGTAAAGGATAGGGAATGGACCTGTGATTTTACTGGTGTATGGAACTCCCTCTACCAATGTAGGCTGGCACATGCTCTGCAATATGTAAATTTATAGAGATCCCTAGAGCACTGAGAGGCTAAGTAACTTTCTCAGGGTCACACAGCCAGTGTGTGTCAGAGAGGGAGCTTGACGCTAGGTCTTCTTGATTCAGAGACTTTCTATTATTGCTTTATTATTGTGTGTGTAGGAGTGAGTTTTGAAGGTGCTCCCATCAATCTCCCATTATCTGACCATAGCAATATAATGCATACTGACGAGGTTTAGGGGTGATGGGGACCCCAAAATACCGACAGTCTGGGTTGTGCTCGAATGAATTCGACTCAAGACTTCTTAAAGCCAAAGAGAACAAAATTTATTAAAGATTTGCCAAATTGGGTTGGTTCTTAAGGAGCCTAAGCATTTGTAATGCTTGTATTTACAAGCAGGCCAGATAGAATCTTAGCTAGACAGTCTGAGCTAGATTGAATCTGAGTGCCTTCATGGAGGCGAGATGGGCCTAAATATAGAAAAGACAATAGGAGGGATCTGGGGGTGGTCTGGTAGTCTAGAGTGACGGAAGAAGGGGTCTAGGGAGGGTCCTGAGGAGAAGTTCAAAGAAGGAATCCAAGGAGGATCAAAGGCTGGAAACAGCTGGAGGCAATCAGGAGACATCAGACTATAGAGCGCCTAGGTGGGAAGCAGGTGGGTCAGTCAAGAGGTATAGACAATGGCCACAGATTTGAGTATGAAAAGCCAGGTTCTGAGGGGAGATTCCAGGAGAATTCAATCTGAGTATGAAAAGTCAGGTTAAGTGGTAAGATTCAAGGAGAATTCAAGGAAGTTCCCGGAGTCTGAACCCCATCACATAAGAGATATTTGCTTCATATTTCATTGAAAAAATTGAGATCATTCATCAAGAGTTCTCTCTTGTCTCCTCCTTATATCATCCAGATGCCTTCTGCCACTTTCCTCCACTCTGGTGTCACGTGATGAAGAGGTGGCCCTTCTACTCACTCTACTTTTATGGATTCCATTATTTTCTCTATAAAGATGATTCTCACGTCTATTTAACCTTTCTCCTGACATCCAGTCTTGCATCTTCCATTGCTATTAGACATCTTAGACTAGATGTCTCCTGGACAACTTAAAATTCATCATGTAGAAAACTAAGCTCATTCTCTTCTCCCTCTCCTCAGATTGTCCCCTCTAACTTTGCTTTTACTGTTGAGAACACCACTGAGTGAGATGAGGAGATTGTGAAGACTTTTCATAATAAAAATATGGGGAATATTGGATTTTGTAAATAAAATTTCTTTTCCATAAGGCCTCCCTCCTTGGAGACCTGAGTTTCAGGTATCCAGGGCTTGTGGACGGTCAGTTGGTACCCACCCCCCCTCTCCAGCTACCAGCTTTCTTTATGAAAGTGCTGTGGGCTGTAGCCAAAACTTGGAAGTTACTCAAATCTCCCCATTGTTTGTTGTACTGTTGCCACATCAACACTACCAGCTCCTGCTTCTCCCCCTCCCCTCTTTTCTAAAGCCACATCAGCAGTTAAGTTAAATATTAGATAAGGTAATTGTGTTGGGATAGGTGAAGATTTCCCAGGGGGTTTGTCTAGTTTTTCACGCTTAGATTGTGAGCCCACCTCCCAGCCAATGGAGAGGTGGGATAGTGGGGAGGTGGGATTCTCTGTGTTAGGGTATAAAAATTGTGCTTTAATTTCTGTAAGTTGCCTCCTTCCATCAGGTTCCCTGATCTGGTGGAAGGATGTCTCTTTCTTGAGAATTGTAATAAATCTTTTTCTTTCTGTTCTTATTAAGAAGACTCTTCATTTATTTAAGATTTTGAGTAAGGGTCTTTTTATCCCGCATACCACCCTCTTTCTAGTCACCCAGGTTCCCAACCTACATGTCATTCTCAACTCCTCACTCTCTCACCTCACCCCATATCCCAAACAGTTACCAAATCTTGTTGTGATTCCACCATCATAACTTCTCTCCTATATTAATCCTTCTCTCTTTTGACTCTCCCATCCTCCTAAGACAGGCCCTCGTCACCTCAAACTATCACAAATAGCCTTTTCCTGGTCCTAAGCCTCCCCTCACTTGAGTCTGTCCTCCATTCAGCTGTCACATTGATCTTCTTAAAGTCCTAGTCTGACTATGTTACCCCTTTATTCTGTAAACTCCAGTAACTTCTTATCACCTCCAGGATTAATATAAATCTGGCTTTTAAAGTCCTTCATAACCTAATCTGTTCCTATCTTTGCATTCTTCTTATACTTTACTCCTCTCCCCATACTCTGCAAACTAAAGGTGTCTTTGCTTATTCCACATGCAAGATATTCTACCTCCAGACTGTGCATTTCCATTGGCTATTGTTCCCCATGTCTAGAATTTTCTCCCTTGTCTTTACTCCTGGCTTTCTTTAAGTGTCATCTAAAATCTTAGCCTTTTGGAGGCCAGGGCAGGGAGTTAGGAAGGGGGGAAGGGAAGAAAAAAAGGGGGAAAAAAGGTCCTTGATAACTTTATTGTACATTTAAAAGGAATGACAAATTGTACATAATAGATTTGAAGTTTCACATGTAATCATCTTTTTTTTCTGTTCTACTCACTATGTTTGTTTTATTCCTTAAGTTCAGCATAAAATAAATAAAATCTTTAAAAAATAAATCTTACCTATAGGAAATCTATTCTGATGCCCTTTAATTCTAGGTCTTTCCTCTTGTGGATTATGTCCAGTTTATTCTGTCTTTAGCTTGTTTGTACTTAGCTGTTTGCACGTGATTTCCCCTATTAGAGTGTGATCTGCTTGAGAACAGGGGTTGTTTTTGCCTTACTTTGTATCCCCAGCACTTAGCACAATGCCTGGCCTATACCAGGCACTCAATAAATGTTTATAGTTGACTTGACTGGTCATGTTCTACCAATATAGAATGTTAGAATCTGAGGATGGATTTTCTGTAGCTATTATATTAGGATTCTCAAAATACTCCTTTATGATTAGGAAGTTAAGAATCAGAGCAAGCATCTTATCAGATATGTAGTTGAAGTTGTCCCTGAAAGGTCTTTTCATCATAGACTATGTCCATATGTAGATCCTTTGCTATGCAAGATTGATACCAAGCATTATCCCAAAGGAGTAAAAAAAAAAAAAAAATCTCCAGGGAAAGGGGCATACTGTACTTTCCCCCAAGCTGCTTTACTATCTATTAAGACACTGGAGAATAGGCTTACAGTTAAGCTCAAGTTATGGAAATTTCTATTTCAGAACCCTGACAATTCGGTGGCACTCTTCTCATACCCTACAGGCTCACTTGGACCTTACTCTGGTTATTGAATGGAATTATTTCTGCGAATAATTCAACCACCCCAAAGGCACAAAGTGAGTCTACCTAATTAAATCCATGGGCACTTGTACTAGTTGCTCCTCCTTAAGTATAGCTCTATACCTTTGCATTCAGTAATAGCAGGACAACACAGTTCTCATCCCAGCCTAGTTCTGGATGATTTCATTGATCTTTTTCTCTGTTGCTCATTGTTTCATAACAACAATAGTCAGCTTTAGGCTATTAGGTATGCTTCTGCACATAGTCAGTCAACAAGCATTTATTAAGCATTTATTCTATTCCAGGCACTATGCTATGGGTTGGGGATACAAAGAAAGGCAAAGACATTCCCTGCCCCCAAGGAGCTCACATTGCAATGGAGGGAAGAAAATATGCAAATAACTAACTACACTAAAAGACATATAATAGTAGTTAGCATTTACTTGGTGCCTTAAGGTTTGCAAGGCACTCTTTGGTCTATTTGACACTATTTGACAACCCTAGGAAGTAGTTATTATATTAGCCCAATTTTACAGTTGAGGAAACTGAGGCAGAGTAGTGACTTGCTCTGGATCACACTGATGGTGTCTTGAGTATGAATTTGTTTTCCAGACTCCAGGCCCAGTGCTCTGTCCCTTGTAACATCTAGCTGCCTGCTATACAGAGTAGATGAAAAGTAATAGGATTGTAGATCATGTAGTCTAATCCCTTTATTTTACATAATAATAATGACTGACATTTAAATGGAATTTTAAAGTTTGAAGAGGACTTTACATAGGAATGAATGTGCCCATTGTTAGGTTGTAAACACCAGGAGAGAGAAATTATCTTGTTAATGTGAAATATATTGTCATATGAAGCAGTCAGAATACATGTATGTAGGTAGCCCCTGAGAGAGACTACCAAATTCCCCTAAATTGCCATAATTTTTATACCCTTGATTAAATGACTCTGGCTTCTTCTCTTTGCTGGACAGTGTTCCTCAGCTGGCCTTGGAAGAGTTAGCAGGATGAATTCTGTTTCCACAAAGGTTATCTGAACAAGGAATGCAGTCAACACACCCTGTTAGGCTAAAGGCTATGTTTCCATATAAGGAAATGGGACCATAAAAGGAAGATATCTCGTGGGAAGAGTTTTGGAAAACAGCCTGAGGTCTCCAGGGGACAAAAGTAAGACAAAGATTAGAGGCCATCTTTACCATACCTGCTTAATAAGGTTTATACATATTAACAAATATAAACTAAATGTAATGGGAACTTTCTGGCTTCACAACAAGTATTTTCTTTCTAGAACAAGTATGCTTCTCAGAACCTAATACTGACCCAAGACATTTTTCTTATCCTGAAGGCATTCTCTTTTTGAAAACATCTAGAGGTCTCCTGTCACATAATCCTGAAGTTTATCAGCAACTCTATTGTCTCTTGTTTTTGTATTTTGCAACCTTGTCTGTTGGCATGAATTATTTTTCCTTATTACTGCATTCTCTTACAGAAATAACCCCAAATTTAACCTTTCATCATCAAAAGAGTGTTGTTTGCCAGAGATGTCAAATGAATCCTAATTATTTGAAGACAATCATAGGAAATTAGCCAAAGGGTGAGGATATGGGTGGATGGAGGAATTCTCTGACTTCTGTGGTTGACTTCTTGGCTATAGAAAAGGACTGTTTTTAAATCAAGAGAAGCATCAACTCAATTCAGACCTACTGTGCTGGATGTTTTCCAAAGAGCTGGTATACTCTGCAGATAGAATACTACCAATGACTTGAGAATAGTTAACTCTATGTCACAATACTATCATTCTGGTCTGGAGGCTCTAGGCTGGGAAGGACAAATCAAAATCCAAAATCCTACCAGGAGTTCACTTTAATATTCTCACTGACTTTCTCAGAACTGTATGTAACCAGCCATAACTTTGCCTAGGAAAAATTCACTCAACAGGTTTGGGGAATGGGAGAAGAGCAGAGAGCTGCACCACAATAGCACTACAAAAGCTATTTCCATCAGGAGTACAGTCACTCCAGCTAAGGGAGTAGATCTCACTTAAGGAGACCAGGAGAAAATGATCCAAGAGGTACAGGACCTTAAAGTTGTAGCATGTGCTGTTGGAGGACTTGAAGGTAGACATGGGGAAGATCCATCCCTATGGACACTGAGGAAGGAAGTTCACCTTCAGCCCCCATCCCCATGGGCAAAAAGTCCAATTCACCTCTGCCTGGGTGTTGCTTTTAGGTTGGTCTCCTCTTTGCACTCCACCCCCTCCCCACATACATTCTTGCTCTCTGTTTTTTAATTAAAATTTTTTTATTGCAAATTAGAAAAGCATCAAGAAACACGAACACTTCCATAAACAAAATGATGATATTTTTCATTAAACTGATAATTCACTATATACAGCTTGCTTCTTTTAATATACATTTAATTGATACCACTATTGCCCTTCCCTGTCTCCCTTTTTCATTATTCATTTCCTTTGGAACTCATCCTCACCCCCTCTCTATTTTTGCATACTTCATGGCCGTTCTTTTCTCTCTCTTCTCTCTCCCCCTTTTTTCTGGCTTTACTATCACCATTTCCTTCCTCTCCTTTTGTTCCCCCCTCCTAATGAAAACTTTCCCTTGTAATTAAATTGTTGTGTTTGTTGAGTTGTTTTAATCAAGTCCCACTCTTTGTGACCCCACATGGGTTTTGGTTTTTTTTTTGGGTAAAGATACTGAAATAGTTGGTCATTTTTTCTCAGCTCATTTTACAGAGGAGGAAATTGAGGCAAATAGAGCTGTGACTTGCCTAGGATCAGACTGTTGGTAAGCATCCATTTGAATGTGGGAAGATAAGTCTTCCTGACTCCAGGCTCAGTACTTGACTCACTGATCTACCTAGCTGCCTCTTTAATTAAAGTAGGGTGAAGTAAAACAAAATTGTGTATGTTGTAATAATCATGCCAGAAAAACATATGCTTCACTGCACCTCTACCAAGAGCTGGGAAACCTTATTTATCATGAGTTTTCTGGAGTTGTGACTGGGACCATCACCAGTCTTCTTAACTTTTGTCTTAACACTGGACTGTGATGACTGCTATGGTAACGGCATAGCACACTGAGAGGAGCAAGTCTTATGCCTGGCCAGCAGGCTGGTCATCCTCCTGTGGAGCTCGCGAGTAAAAGAATGAGGCGGGAGAGCGGTTCATGAAGCAACTCTGATTTATTCAAGCAAGCACTCTGATTACGTAGTCTCTGCCAGTCAGCCCAACAAACCATGGTAACACCCACAAACAAACCCAAAACTATAGTAACGAACACAAACCAGGGGTGGGGCTGACCCTTCCAGCACCATCTTGTTCACCCTTCCCTGCTCTGGACTCAGTTTACCTGATGTCCATCAGTGTGGCATCCCAGATGGCATGGTGGTCAGCGCCCCTTACATGATGACTATGATGAGTTGGTGATTTTGTGCAGCTTTGACTCATTTAATTCAGGCACAAGTTCACCCTAGTGAGGTCATTGGTCTTCTTTGACAATGAAGGATCAACAACAACAGCTGTGATTCATCATTCCATTCATTAGAATTCTTAAGTCCTTCAAACTTGTTTTCTTTTATAATGTTGTGGTCACTTTATAATTAGTTTTTCTTGATTCTGGTCACTTAACTATGCATCATTTCTTATAAGTCTTCCTAGCTTCTTTGAATCTGTCCCATTTGTCATTTATTATGGAGAAATAATATTCCATTATATCAATATACCATTAATTTGTTCACCCAATTGGTAGGTACCCACCATATTTCCAGTTTTTTATTATACAAAAATTGCTGCTATAAATATTTTTGTACATTCTTCTTTTCCTTTTTTGATCTCTTTGGGACTCTAAACCTAGCAGTGTTTAGTTGGGGCAAGGGGATGTACCTTCAGAGAGATTTTGGGTCCAAATTTTGGCCGCACCACTTCATAGCTCCATCAACAGTGCCTGCTCTCTCATAGCTCCTCCCACAATTGTCATTTTCATTATTTGCCAAATCTCAGAATAGTTTTAATCTGCCCTTCCCTTGTTATTAGTAATTTGAAACATTTTGTCAATAGGCTCAATTTCTTCCCTTGAGAATTGCCTGCACATATCCTTTGTTCATTTACCTATGGGGGAATTGTCTCTTGTTCTTATACTTTGTCTCTCTTGCTGCTATCTTCCAGCCCTATCCATGTGGAAAGGTTCAATTTTCACACCCCTAAAAGTGGGTTTAAAGAATTTTACTAGGGGTTTAAGGGAATGATAAAAAACACCACTACCTAGAAAGAGAAATAGCAGGGTGTTCCAAAAGACTTTGTGTAGTTTTGAGCTATTAAAGTTGTTAAGCTGTTAAAGCTTAAAACTGCATGAAGACTTTTGGAATGCCCTTGTACAACTCAGAGATTCTTCCCTAAACCACCCTAATGTAATCCTAAAATGCCAGAGTATACTTAGAGGCTAAATCTATCCCTAGTCCCATCTCAGGAGCTAATGGCCTATTATCCAGGTAAATCTTCTAGGAATAATGAGGTGATAGTTTCTCTGAAACTGCTCTCTTCAGATCTTATCTGGAGTATTGTGTTCAGTCCTAGTAGCCATAGTTTGACTGATAAACTGGAGTATATCCAGAGAAGAGTAAGGTGGATCATGATAGTTCTTGAGTTCATGCCATGTGTGTATGTGTGTGTGTGTGTGTGTGTGTGTGTGTGTGTGTCCTTCATTGCCAAAGAAGACCATGCCCTCAGAGGAATAATGACATGACTTGCACTTGACTTTGTTTTGAGTGAGTGAGGGCTGTGCAGGTCACCAGCCTCACTTCTCCTCCAAAGCCATCTGGATCCAGTGACCAGATATCCATCAGGATGACTGGAGATGACCCAGGATAAGGCAATTGGGGTTAAGTGATTTGCCCAAGGTCACGCAGTTAGTGAGTGTCAAGTGTCTGAGGTGAGATTTGAACTCAGGTCTTCCTGACTCCTGCACTGGAGCTCTATCCAGTGCACCACCTAGCTGCCCCTCATGCCATATGAAAATTAGTTCAAGGAGCTAGAGATGTATAGCCTGTAGAAGAGAAGATTCAAGGGGCCATGACGGCTGTCTTCAAGCATTTGTAGAAGAGGTATTAGATGTACTCTGCTTAGTATCACAGGGCTGAACTAAGAGTAACTAGTGGTTGGCAAAGAAGCAGATTTAGGATTGAAGTCAAGGAGAACTTTAAAAATTATTTATTTATTTTATTTTTAATTTATGTAATAAATATGCATTTCCAAAATATAGTATAATTTTAAAAAAGAGAATTGCACACAAAACTGCAACTCTATCATGTACAACTTACTATTTTTAAAGTATATATATATATATATATTAAAGTTATCACATAATTTTTTTCTTTTTTTTCTTCCCTCCAAATTTCTTAACAATTAGAGTTGACCAAAAGGCCTCAAGAGTTTTAGTGGATTTTCTGTTACTGGAAATCTTCAAGTACTGGATGACCATATGTCAGGTATGATGCACTTGGGATTCTTTTTAGGTACTTGGTTCCTGAGGTCCCTTCCAACTCCTCAATTTTGTGATCCATGTAGTGTGGCCCTTGGGTCTGGGAGCTCTAGTCCTTTTGAATCCTCATCTTCTCTAGTAACCTAGGTCCATGTGTGATTTCACCCACTATCTTCCAGGGAAAGAACTTCCCTCCTCAAATTATTTTGTATTTATTTATCTATTTACACGTTGTGTTCCCCTCAGTAGCATAATGATTCTTTGAGAACAAAGACCTTTTTCATTTTTTGCTTTTGTATCCCCAGGAGTCAAACAGTGCCTTGTACTCAGTGGGTACTTAATGGATGTTTGTAGAGTTGAATTCTGAACTTTGAATAGTTGTTTCTATCATATTATGTGTGTGAGGTGGAACCACAGAGCAATTTTAATCTGTTCTTCCCTTGTTATGGGAACATTTTGTTATTTGGAACATTTTGTCATTAGGTTCAATTTCTTCCCTTGAGATTTGTTGGCTAACATCCTTTGTCACTCCAACTTTTCCAAAGTGACAGACATGTCAAACCGTAACATTTGAGGATTGCAATCCAGAACCCTAAAATTCTATGCACGCTTTCTCATCAAGGGAAGAGCTTTTTTTTTTTTTTTTTTTTAACATATCCTCAATTTCATGGTCAACTTACTGTAGTCTGAATATCATTATTCATCTGCCAGTCTGAAAGTTAGCTAGTCAAAAAGCATTTATTATGTACTTACTATATGCTAGGTCATGTGCTAAAGGAGAGGCAACATCATGCCTAGAAAAAAAGAAAGGAGAAAAACTTTGGAGTTAGGTTATATTTGAATATCAATTAACTGGAGAAAAATTAATATGTAAGGGATGATAGAAATGACCATTTATCTGTTCTTTAATAGTGTGAGCTCACCACACAGTACCAAAAAGAGCCACAACAATACTAATAATAAAAAATGATAGAGCTTTAAAGTTTACAAAACACTTTATATGTTTATTATCTCACTCAAGCTTCAAAATAGCCCTGTGAAGTGCTACAGGTAACTGGGAGTCAGAGAGATAAAAGTGACTTGTGCTTGGCTGTACAGTTAGCCAGTGTCAAGAGTTGGGATTGGAATTCAGGTCTTCCAGATACCGAGCACACTATTTTATCTGCTCTGCTCTGCTGTGCCAAGCCATGCTTCCTTCTCAAGAAAGGCATAAGTACTTATTTTTTTAAAAAATCAATTTTATTTTATTTTCAGTTCTAAATTCTCTCCCGCCTACCTAAGCCCTTCCTCCCACCGAGAAAGCAAGAAAAACAAAAACTGTTTCAAATATGCATAGTTGAGCAAAACAAATTCCCTCATTAGCTGTGTTTGACAAAAAACCCTCAATCTGCATTGAGTCTATCACCTCTCCATCTGGAGGTGGGCAGCATGTTTCAACATGAGTCCTCTGGAATTCTGGCTGGTTCCACTGTCAGAATTTCTAAGCTTTTCAAAATTGTTTGGCTTTACGATATCATTATTATTGTACAAATTGTTTTCTTGGTACTGACCCCTTCACTCTGCATCAGTTCATACAAATTGTCCAGGTTTCTCTGAAACTATTTCCTTTATCATCGCATCACCTTTATATATCATAATTATATGTCATAATCAACCATTCTCTACTTGATGGGTACCTCATCAATTTCTAATTCTTTGCTAGCCCCTAAAGAGCTTCTATAAATATTTTTGTGCCTGTGGACAGATTTATAATTTTATTTATTGCAGAATAGTGAATGAGGACCAGAAACTAGGTCTTTGTTCTTCTATTAATTAACTATATGAACAAATCACAACCTTTATGAGCCACATTTTTCTTTGTCTTTAAAATAGTTATTACAACACAACTCTGCCTAACTCACAAGAAGGTGACAAAGAAATGTTAAGGCAGGTGAAAATGCTTGAGTTTAGGAGTTCTGAGCTGAAGTAAGTCTAAAGCTAATTTGGTGTTCTTGATAAATCTGGTACCCATATGACAATGCAGGCAGGAGGAATGGTGAAATGCGGGAATCTTAGGAGCAAACAAAAATGGTACATGCTGATAAATAGTGGAATTGGGCCCATGAGTTGCCACAGCCCTTTCAGCCTGTACAAAACAGGGAGATCCAATCTAAAAACCAAAAACCAAAAAGAGTGTCACCATGGAATATTCCCTACATCAGTGAAACCACCGATGCATTTGTAATCACAATGACATTTGGAGAGTGACATAGCTAACAAAGAATTTTCACCTACCTTAGACTTGTTCCTTGTCATCACCTTGTGAGGTAGGTAGAGCTGGTGTGTTGTTTATTTAAGACAAAGAAAATGTGATATATATAGGAAATAATTAACAGAGGAAAGGCCAAAGAATTAAAAGGAGTAGGGGAAGGCCTCCTGCAGAAGGTTAGATTTTAGTTGGGACGTAAGGGAAACCAGGCAGGTCAGTAGTAGGCGTGGAGGAGGGAGAGTGACATAGAAGTTATTTGGCAAATGTTGACAATATTCATACCCAGACTTCAGCTAGTTTTTCCCCATTTCGACCCCATGATTTTCTTGGTATAGTGAGAAACTTTGTCTACCAATGTCATATTCCTATGGTTCTCAAAATATGGCCTCTCCTCCAATACTCAACTTACTTTCTAGTTCTGATTAGAGGTTAAGTGATTTGCCCAGAGTCACAAGATATTTGTCAACAATCATTATTTGTCAACACCCCATGTTAAACCCAGGGCTTCCTGATTCTGAGGCCACCAATCTACCTACTACTTGTCAATCAATAATTTATTAAACACGTGTGTCAGGCTCACAGTCCCAGCATTATACTTAAGAATGAGGTTTTCCATTATCTGCAAAGTGACCTGGACCTGGGGAGAGACAAGTATCGCCACCAACTCCTCTAAGCATTTCTGCCCCATGACATGGCTCCATTTTCCTACTAGTCAGCTTAGGATCTAGGCAGCTATCACCATCCCCCCTGGATCCCTGCTACCACCACTTTCCCTAGCTTTCCTGGGTTTCTTACCTCCAGAACTTGGGTAGGGTACAGGTGCCAAGGCTTCTTTCTTATCTACCCTCCTCCATTGTTCCCTCAAAGCAATACTCTATCCTCTGGCTGTTTTGAGAGGAGTATTTAATAGCAAATACTACTAGGGAAACACACACTAAAAGGGAAAAATGTACCTTAGTAGTTGAAAAGGGTAACAATTGTATAAGTTGAACTTGCTAATCTTGGTCCTAAGCATCAATTACAGATGAGAGGACATGTTTTAATCTCTCCCCTCTTCTCTACCTAGCCTACTATCAGGTCTTGACTTTGATGTTTATTCATTTCTAATTCGTGCAACTGACTGATCAGATTATTATGTCTGTGTTCTCCAGAATCTTCTTTGATAGCTCTCAATGATGGAGGCCAGGAAGCTAGAGTCAAGCAAGGTGCTGTTCTCCTCCATTCCCTATTTCAATCATTTTCAGGATCCTTCATTCTGATCTACTGTTGCTAGCCTAGAAAATTCCACCTTCCCCTATTCCTCTAAAGCGCATAGAAGTCTGGGCCCCTCCAAACTCGCTATATGTTCTTGTTGGCTCTAAGCTCCAAAGCCTTTCTTGGGCCTGAAGGTCTACCTGGTGCAGCTGCTGCTTTTGTTTTTTAATGGTCTTTGTGTCTGCTACCATCAGAGACCCCTGAGATTCCCAATCCCCCAAACCTGCTGAGTTTTTTGTCCTGCCTTTGGGCCTGTTCCTACTCTTCTGATTTATGTTGCCTGTTCCTTGAGCCTTTCTAACTGCACAGAACACCTTAGGAGAGTCCATTAACAACAGAAAAATCTAGCATTTATACAGCACTTTAAGGTTTGCAAAGTGTTCTACATATGTTATCTCATTTGATCCTCACAATAACCCAGGGAAGTGGTGCTGTTATTATCCCCATTTTACACATGAGGAAATAGAGGCGCAAAGAGGTTAGGGGCCTTGTCTAAGGTCATACTGCTAAAGTATCTGAGGCAGGATTCAAACTCAAGTCTTCCTAATTCCAAGTCCAATACTCTGTTTACTATGCCACCTCCAGAGTAATGTTTTCTTGGTAACCCAAAGCAGCAATCTCATTAAAGATCAAAGTCATGCTCAGATTATTTCATTCATTTCTAAGGGTCAGAAATACTTAGGGATCATTCTGGAAAAGGATCTCCATTTCCTCCATATTATTCCTGGTTTTGATGGTAATCGGGACCAGGTTCAGCCTTCACCCAAAGATTTGCGGACACAGCACCTCCCTCAGCAGTTAGCTGGAGATTTCAAGGTTCTGACTTCTAGAAGTCTATACCCTTATTTGCGGCCACTACCCGACCCCCTCACCCCCCATCTCTATTCACAAGTGGTTTGATTGAAGTGAATTCCATTAGCTGTGTCTTTATGGACATTCTGTCTCTTGATGTCAAAGTTGCCTTTTCTACAAGGACCTTATACCATGTGGCCTAGGCCCATTCTTCTCCTCGTATAGAGGCCTCTTCTTCTAGACTCAACTTAACTTTCTAGTTCTGATCCTGTATCCAGCTGTGGCTTCACCCTAACTTCTCACTGATTGGCTGAATCAAGCTGACCTTGGAGCCAATAGATATTGAACACATTTCTCATCTCTGGCTAAGGACCAGACTACTTACCCACTTCAGGGTGACACTTGAATTCTTCTCCTATGCACCCCTCAGCCTTGTATGTAGAACTATTGATAGGTAAGAAACTACAAAAGGATATAGAAATAACAACTTTTTTTCACCCCTAAGGTCAGACCACCAGGGACCCAACAGATTTCATTATCATAATAATGGCTAGTTTTCATATGCACATAAAGGTCTGTGTTATAAAGCACTTTATAAACATTTCCTTTTGTCCTTGCAACTATTCTGGGAGATAAGGTACTGTTATTATTATTATTTTACAGATGAGGAAACAGGAAGAAAGGTTAAATGATTTGCTTAGCTAGTAAATGTCTAAGGAAAGATGAACTTGTTTTCCCAATTGCAGGTCCAGCGCACTGGACTACTTAGTTGCCTACATGAAAAGTAATTACTAAGAGTCTATATGCCAAAAAAAAAAAAAAAAAAGAGGAAGAATAGGTACCCACTGAGTACTGGAACCACAAAAGAAATATAGAATAAAGAATACGACCAAGGGGCCATGCAACATTGAGAGCAGGAAAACAGATATTCCTCTGAGTCTCACAAAGAATACTTTCTTGGAAAAAGTGGCTCTAGCCTTGGGTTGCAAAGATTAGGAAGAAGCCTCCTATGAGATATAGTTGTTCTGTATTTCTTCATGAAATTCAAAGTCGAGTTTATTTTTTTTTCTAAGTCAAACAGTTACAGATTTGAATAGGTGATGTTAGTGCCTTCCCAAGAATTCTCTAAACATATTATACATTTTGGAAAAAGTTGAATTATCTAGCCTTGCTAACACCTGGGTTTGTGATCTCATGGAGCAGCAAAGACCCCTACATACACAGGAGGGCCTGCTGTCAGGTTCTTAGATCTGCCTTTCTAAAAGGAAAGAAATTTTTGAGGGCTCAACAATCTACTTTAATCAAGTACACATATCATTGTCAGCAACCTGTACTGCAGGGAAAAAAAAATACAAGCAGACATTACAACCAGAGAGACCAACAGACAGGGCTTCCAACTGTCTGACCATAAGCAATACATACATCATTACCAGAGAGAGAAGCACCAACACCTGGGTTTTCAAAGCCAGGGTGCTCCTTAGCAGCTTCCCAGAGCCTCATCTGGCCAAACAAACACTTCCAATGAGTAAGCTCCAAAGTAAAACCTCACCTCAGAGTATATATACACTTTTCAGAGCTGGAGGGCGTCACAGCCCTTGAGAACCAGTGCTTCATTAGAAATTAAGAAAAGGTGTAGACCTTCCTACAAAATAAATCTCCCCTAATCAAGCTTCCCTTAATGGGCAGGCCCATTAATGGGTGGGGAAGCTCTTTAGCTCTCATTAACATAATTAACATTACACCTCAGAAGGTCTCTTTGGTGAAGAGTAAGTTTTAGGAGGAACTATCAAAGGATAATTTTCCTAATGGGCAAAATAAGATGATAATGTGAACAGTACTGTTTCCTAATACCTACCAACTCTTAAATGGTCAGAAAACAATGCCCATTTCACTGTCAGAGCCTGAGAAAGGATGTGTGTGTGTGTGTGTGTGTGTGTGTGTACATATATGTATCTATATGGAGATATGTGATATTATTGTTTTTATGACATATCTGTGATTTTATTGATTTAAGGAACTACTTTTACAATACAGATCTCCAGCTTCTGGTCTTACAGTGTTATCTAGGACAATGAAAGGCTAAGTCAATCCGTCAATAAACATTTATTAACAATTATTAAGTGCCTACTAAGTGTCAGTACCTATTATGCGCTAAGCTCTAGGAATATAAAAAAATGTAAAAGACAGTCCCTGCCCCCAAGGCGCTCAGAGTTTGATGGGGGAAACAACATGTAAATAACTATGAGCAAACAAATTATATGCAGGACTAATCAGAAATGATAAACACAGGGAAGTCACTAGAATTAAAGGGAATTGGGAAAGCCTTCCTGTAGAAGATCAGTTTGACAGTCGAATGAAGAATGGACTGGCTCAGGGAGAGACAGGGAGAGCAGGGAGAGCAGACGGTAGGCTATCGCAATGGTCCAGGAATGAGGAAATGAAGGCTGGCATCTGATTTGTGGCAGGGTCAGTAGAGAAGGGGGCATATATGAGAGGTGTTGTGAAGGTAAAATCATCAGGCCTTGGTAACACCTTGGATATGGGACATGGAAGAGAGGGAGGAGTTGAGTATGACACCTAGGCATCAAGCCTAGATGACTGGAAGGATAATGCTATCCTCAGCTGGATGAGAAAAGTTAGGGAGAGGGGAGGGTTTGGTGGGAAGAAAGAAGAGGAAGACAGTAAGTTCACTTTTGAACATACTGAGTTTAAAATACCTATGGGACATTCAGTTCAAGATGTCCAACAGGCAGCTAGAGATACAAGACTACAGGTCAGTACACTGGTTAGGCCTGGATGAGTAGATGTAAGAATCAATAGCACAGAGATGAAAACTGAATTCATGGTTACTGATGAGAAGTATCTTGTTCCAAGTGACAGAACCAGGATGTAGGGGTAGGGAGTGGGCAGGACCCAAACCTGTATCTTTCCAACGTGGAGGTCATCTCTTTGAATTATATTATTTTCCTTATTTCTACAAATAAAATTGCCAAATTTGATGTCTTTTTTCTTAATCTTCACCCTCCTTAATGTTACTGTAGACTTCAACACTGCTAACTGCCTTCACTTCTCTGGGTTTTCATGTCACTACTCTCTTGGTGGTCTTTCTGAGTATCTGGCTGCTCCTTTTTAGCTCCCTTTGTTAGATTATGATCATATATGCCAATGCTTGACTGTGGAGGTACCTTAAATTTCTGTCCTAGGCTCTTTCCTCTATATATATACTTTTAGTGACCTCATCAGGTCACATAGATTCAATTGTTATCTCAATGTAGATGACTCCCAGATCTATAGATCTCTCAATCTCTCTCCTGAACTCCAATCCTACATAACAAACTGCCTGTTAAACCCTTTAAACTGCATGTATCATAGACATCTCCAACTCATCATGCTCAAGACAGAACTTGTTATTCCTTGTCTCTCCCTAAACCCACTCTTCTTTTTTCTATCTTGCACATTTCTGTCATGGGTGGCACCTACTTTCACAACTTCAGAATCATTCTTGATTTCTCCCTCTTCTTTACCCCACAGATTCAATCAATTTCTAACTACTGTCAACTGTACCTACATAGCATCTTGACATCAATTGCCTTTTCTCCACTAAAACTGCTGCCACTGTCAACCAGTTCCCATTGTCTTCCACTTAGACTACCAAAATTACCCACAAATTGATTTTTCTGCCTCAAGTCTATCTCCTCTTCCTATGTATGCTTCATGGAGCTGCCAAAGTGATATTCCTAAAGCATGAGTCTGTCTACGTCACTCCCTTGCTCAAGCATTCGTATTACTTTTAGGCTCAATTACTTCAGTTCTACAAACTGACTCCAATCCACCCTTCTAGACTTCATATACATAATTCTCCTCTCATCACCAAAATGGTGGTCTTACTATTCTTCACACATAACATTCCTTCTCCCAACCCTGTGTACAGGCTGTCTTCCAACCTGGGAATGCACTTCCTCATCACTGTCCCTTAGAATCCCTGTCTAGGATAAAACATGGTCCCTACTCTCATGGAATTTATATTCTGGGGGGTGGAGGTGGGCTGGGATATGAAAAATAACCATAATAAAAATGACCCATGATAAGTTCATCAGAGAGGTAAAATATGAAATTCAAGGAATAGAAGGTCAATATTAACTCAGAGGATTAGGGAAGTCTTCATAGAGGAGATGGTGTCTGAGATGGGCTTAATTTAAAAGAGTAAGTTTGAACGTTGTTCACATTATTTAACAGGTAAGGAATCTAAAATCCAACTGAACTTTCCTTTTCCCTCCCCTAAACTATCAATGAACACATTTTAGACCAACAGCTCCAATCTCCCCCTTCCCCAATGCTCAGTTTTTGAATATCCATCTTGAATGGATACTGGACCTGGACCCCCATCCCTATCTTATTGGAGGTAATCCAGAATCCCACTTTATTCCTACCTTTGAACCTTTTTCTTGGTCTCTTGGTCTCTTCTCAAAAGTCATTAGTCAGTGATCATCTACCCTGCCTAAGGCTTATCACTTTTATTCGTCTTATCAAAGAATAAGCTTTTGGTTTTATTTGCCATTTCTATGGTTTTTATTTCTGATTTCCAGTTTATCTATTTCTCCTTTCATTTTTAACATCACCTCTTTTGTATTTATTTTGTTTGTTTGTTCATTGATTTTCTAATTTTCTTAAAATCCATATTTAGTAAATTAACCTTTTTTCAATTTTGCTAATGTATGTTTGTAGGAATATGAGTTTTTCTTGAGGACTTTTAGCTGCATCCCAGAAATTTTGGCATGTTGTTTCATCGTTATAATTTTCTTTCATGCTTATTGTTTTTGTGATTTGTTTCTTGGTACATTCATTATTTAGGATTTCATTGGGTCTGGGTTTGTGCTCCCTGAACTGATTACTATTTTTTTCATTGCATTGTGGATTGTAAAAGATGTATTTCTTTGCTATTTTGTTTTTTACATTTGTTTGCAATATCTCTGTGCCTTAATAGGTAGTTAGTTTTTGTAAGAGTTCTGTGTGATACTGAGAAACACATACATTCTTTAGTGTTTGGTATTTAGACATCGTTAAGTCTTTTATCTCTATTTTCTCCAGAATTTCTTCCATTCTATATTTTCCCTTTTGCTTATCTTTCTCTTAGTTATGAAACTCAAGGACAAAACTGGATAATCTTAGAGGTCACTCTTTAGCTCTAAATCCTAATGTCTGGTAAATCCTACAACTTACTTTCTTTTGCATTTTCTTCTTTTATCCTTTCTCATGCTTCCCTGCTGGCCCAACTTCTAAGGCTAGAAATTTAAGGTAGGTAACTGGATAGCAAAGGCAGAGGCATGAGGCATTTCTTACTGTTGCCACGCTGACTGGTCAAATGATTTTATGGGACAATACGATCTCTGAATGTGTGATAATTGCCTACAAGTACTATGTGTGGGATCTATTCAAAGTTCATGACCAGAGTTAATCCCTAGTAAGGATATTTTGGTCCTGAGTAAAATTATTTGGTTTGTTTATTTCTACATTAAGAAAATTAATCTAAATGTTAAAATTCCACTTTCTGCTCTGTGCACATATTCTCTATTTGTCTATATGTGAGACATATATATATATATATGTATGCATCTGTATGTCTGTGTATATGTATACATATATAAAATGAGACAGAGACAGAGATAGGTGTGTGTGTGTGTGTGTGTGTGTGTGTGTGTGTGTGTGTGTGTTCTATTATCTATATAAATTGAGATCTAGAGGAAGGTCCCCAGCATGCTGTATGGATCTGCTGTAGAAGATTTACAAGATAACATAAATAAGAGTCATGGATAAGGAGGTGAGGCTAGCTTCTAATCTGCCTTAAGTAAAGGCATATTCACATCAGTGATATCCCAGATCTCTCAGAACAGACAGAAAAATTGGTGGATTATCAGGAAACATTTATAAAGTATGTCCTATATACCAGATATTATGCTAGGTACTTTTAAGTAGGGTTACAAAGACAAGAACTAACCACTTCCCTCCACCCTTTTAAAAATGATTTAATATTTTATTTTTCCCAGTTACATGTAAAAACAATTTTTAATGTTCATTTAAAAAATTTTGATTTCTGTATTCTCTCTCCTTTCTTCCATTCCTCCCCACATTGAGAAAGCAATCTGAGTTGCAATCATGAAAAACATATTTCCATGTTAATCATGTTGTGAAAGAAAACAGACAAAAAATAAAGAAAAAGTATTTTTTGATCTGTATTCAGTCTCCATCAGTTCTTTCACTAGAGGTGGATCCTATTTTTCATCATAAATCCTTTGGAATTGTCTTGGATCATTGTGTTGCTAAGAAGAGCTAGGTCATTCACAATTCCTCATTGTACAATACTGTTGCTCCTCTGTACGATGTTTTCCTGGTTCTTTTCATTTTACTTTGTGTCAGTTTGTGTAAATCTTTCTAGCTTTTTCTGAGAGCATCCTGCTCATCATTTCTTATAGCACAACAGTATTCCAATGCAATCATATAGAACAACCTGTTCAGTCATTCCCCAACTGAAGTATATCTCGTCAGTTTCCAATTCTTTGCCACCACAAAAGAGTTGCTATAAATGTTTTTGTCCATATAGGTCCTTTTCCTTTTTTTCAAAAATCTCACTGGGATATAGACCTAGTAGTGGTATTGCTTGGTCAAAGGGTATGACATGGTTTTATAGCCCTTTGGGCATAGTTCCAAATTGCTCTACAGAACAACTGAATCAGTTCACAACTGCCTTAGTGTCTCAATTTTTCCATAAACACTCCAACATCTGTCATTTTCCTTTTCTGTCATATTACCTAATTTAATAGGTGTGGAGTGATATTGAGTTGTTTTAATTTGCATTTCTTTTATCAATAGTAATTTAGAGCTTTTTTTCATATGATTATAGAAAGCTTTCATTATTTTTGTCTGAGAACTACCTGCTCATATCCTTTGAGGAATTTTTTTATCAATTGAAGAAAGGCTCTTTTTATGTATACATATATATGTATGTACATATATGTATATATGCATATATATATGTATAAATTTGGGTCAATGCTCTATTATTTTGAGAAATTAGGTCTTTATCAGAGAAACTTGCTGTAAAATTTTTTCACATTTATGATTATTAACTGTGCATTTCCCTCCAACCTATTTTTCCCATTTATCCTGCTCTCTCCCTCCCTCCCTCTTTCTCTCTCTCTCTCTCTCTCTCTCCCTCCTTCCTTCCCTCCTTCTCTCTCTCTCTTCCTCTCTCTCTCCCTCTCCTTTTGCCCTGAGCATCCTCAAGTATTTTGTTTCTGTCTTTTACCTACCCCAATCTGCCTTCTCTTCTATCACCACCCCCTTCTCTCTTCTCTTTTCCCTCCTACTTTTCTGTGACCCCTTTTTTGAGGGGCAGGCAGTAGTGGCTGGGGAAATCATGTAAGACTTCATGTAAAAGTTGACACTTGCCCTGAACCTTGAAGGAAGTTAGGAATTCTGCGAAGGGGTAGAGAGAAAGAGTCTCATGATGAAGGATAGCTTAACGAAAGGTTCAGAGGTGGGGGATGGAACATTATGTGTAGAAAACAACAAAAAAGTCAGTTTGGTGGAATGTAGAGTGTGTGAAGAGAAGGAACGGGAAATTAGTTCAGAAAGATAGAATGATATCATCTAATGAAGTTCTCTAAATGCCAAAATGTATTTTATCCTACAGGCAATAGGGAGCCACTTAGTCTTTTTGAGGTAGAAGTGAACAAGCATTTATTAAGCACCTACTATGTGCTAGGCACTTTTACAAATATTATCTTATTTGATCCTCACAACAATCCTATGAGGTATGTGGTATCATCATTCCCATTTTTTAAGAGAGGAAACTGAGGCAGACAAAAGTTAAATGAGTCTGGAGGAGACTATATACCATGTTAGATCACTGGGAACAGACCTGACAGGAACAGTGAGAAGATGTCACCAGAAAATAGAACTGACCTTGTAATGGTGGGGGCATGAGCTGCTCCTCCACACTTGTATATGATTCCCTTGTGCAGATACTCTTCCCAGTGATGCTGACTCTATTTGTGACAGAGCATGTCCCAGGTTTGGCTTCATTGGAGAAATGCTTTATTGCTACTTTTCTTACAAAGCCATTTTGTTAAATGCCTTTGCTTGGAATTCATTATGTCTTCAGCTAACAAGTAAAGGCAAAAATATTGGAGTAGACTTGTGAGCTATAGTTTTTGAATGAATATAAATCCATAGAGGTTAATTTACTTTGTGAACTTTGTTACCTAGGAACAGGACTACCTGTTAACCAACCAGGGAGGAGTTAGTGGTTTTGTAAACTCCTGTTGTCTGTTGAATTGACCCCTCAGGAGAGATGGCCTTCATCACAGAATGAGTGATAAACAGTATAGACTTGTGCCATCATCACTGACATCACAAATATCTAGCCAGGGCCTATGAGCATTTTCACCGATCTTTTCTCCTGAGTTCTTCCTAGCAAATGGGCAGGATTCATTTGAGGATCCTTTGTGCTTGCTGGGATTTTGTTTAGATTACTCTGTAGACATGGTAGTGTACAATGGTGGTCAGGGGACCAGTGGGTGGATTGTACTAAAATTGTATATTGTCCTAGACTCCCTAACCACTCCCACTTCTTCTAGTGAGTATAGTAATTTTAAAAGTAGCCAGTGTAAAGTAGCATTAGTAGAAAGTAGTATTGTAAAAGTGTGTCAGCAAGCACCCTGACACATCTAAGATTGTCTGCTAGCACAGATTCTTTGATCTGCTTTTCTAACAGGAAAGCAACTTTTGAGGGGTCAACACTCTTCTTTAATCAAATATACCAACAGAGAAAATATAAGCAGAGAAATAAAGACCAACAGACAGGACTTCTGTCTGACTGTAAGCAATACATACATCACAGATCAACAGATAGATCCAACTGTCTGACCATTACATAGTGCAGAGTTACCAGAGAGAGAAGCGCCAACATCTGGGTTTTCAAAACCTAGGGGCCCCTTAACAGCTACCCAGAGTCTCATCTGGCACATGAACATTCTTCCAAAGAGTAACCCCCCCAAAGCAAAACCTAAGAGTCTATACACACTTTTCAGAGCCAGAGGGCATCACAGTCCTTGTGACCCAGTGCCTCATTAGAAATTAACAAAGGGTGCATGCCTACCTACAAAACAAGCCTCCCCTAATCAAGCTTCCCTTAATGGTCTCCAGGTGAGACCTATTAATGGGTGGAGGGGATGAACTTTAACTTTAAATCTCATTAACATTACAAAAGGGGAACCTAGAAGTCTTGTACAAACTGTCCCAAAGATCAAAGGAGGGTATCATATATTAACCCAAAATCATATCCTGGCAATAGGTGCTGAGTTCACAGAAGCCATCTAGGCTTTGTTATCAGGGTCTTTTGGTCCTATGATATGTAAATATCAAACAAGTTCTGGACACCGGCAGTAAAACCAGTGGAACACAAAATGATGCTCATAACCCCGAGATGACATAGATCTGTTAACTCTAAACTATTATTTACTCCTTGGAAATGATTTGGATATGCTAATAGACTACTTTCAAGGTGGCACAGATAAGAATTAATCTATTCTTCTCAAAATCCTATAAAATGAGACCCAAATTCCTCCCAGCCTCAGTTTTCTTTCATCTAGGATCCAGGCAACTTAGTGATCCCAACTCTAATTCATGGTTAAAAGAGTGTTATCTGTGTCTCTCCCACCACCATCCTTTTCCTCATGCTTCCTGCCTTCCTTCACCACCGTATCCATGCCATCTGCCTCTGTACCCCTTTTGCCACTTGTCTCTATATTTCCTATATCGTTTACCCCTACAACTTCACTTCCTGTTGCCTTCTTGGTCTTTCCTGGTAAGTACCCAAAAAAAACTCTGTGTGCTCATCCCCATTTCATAATTTCATAAATTAGTTATCAGTTTATATGATCTAGTTTGGGCACAAGTTGAGGGGTGCTCCCAAGTGCTACACAAGCAAATTCTAAGTGTGGAACAGAATTTTGTCTTTTGTACCATTCACAGTAGCAGTAATTCGGTTTGGCTGGAACAAATATCTAGCATTTGTTTCCTACTATAGCAGTAAATGGGAAGTTGGACAGATGGTTCCCAAACCTTGTTTGAAATCCCTTAAGTGAACTACAGTGAAGCAATGAACTCTGTAAGAGCTATTTGTCAATTTTTTACAATGTTAACTTGGTAGCAAAGATGGATATTGCTGTGTAACACACACAATATAGTGATTTTGGATGGTAGGTGAGAATGAAGATAGGGATGAAATTGAAGATGGTGAGGGAAGAAAAAAATGCAAAGACTGAGTTCCAAAGCTTCAAGTATATATTCAGCAAATAATAGTCAGGCCAATAAGGAGTTTTAAAATATATTTCTGAACCCCCTATTACTAATGAGACATTGACTGTGGATATTTTTAGCTCATTAATAGAACATAGGCTCCTTGAGGGTAGGGGTTGTTTTTCATTTTTGTTTTCATATCCCTCGTGTCTAACCCAATGCCTTGCAATACCCTAGTGTATGAAGAATCTGTGATAGACCCTCACAGTGAGAATTCCTTACCCACACAAGCAAAAGAGTACAACAATGTGTGACCCACTGGAAAAGCCTGGAGAGTGACCTGAGGCACATAGAAATTAAATGACTTGTCTAGGGAGTGTCATGTAGCTAGAAAGGGTCCAACATGAGTTTTGAACTTAGTTCTTCCTTATAGCAAGTCAATGATATCCAGTACTCCACGCATTGCCTAGGAGGAATTTATTAAATGCTTATTGAATTGAATTGATTTAATTACAGAGTAGTAACAAAGTTACATTTCTAAAATATATCTATTATAGTCGGGGAGTAGGGCAAAGAACTTTAAAGGCACTCATAAATAAAGACTATAGGGCTGAGCTTCTCAGGGCACACCTCTGAAATTCGAATTTATTGAAAAGATAATGATATAATGGGATCTGAGCCTCTTGGTGTCTATATCTTCTTCAGATTAGGTGGAAAGTGAAGAATCCCCTAATTGTACAGAGAAACCTTTCTGGGGTGGGCTCTGATAAAGAAGATATGGGATCATGCCTAGACCATGCTGGAAGGAAAATAGGTGATCTTAAAACAAAACAAAAGAAAAAGATTATGAAGCATATTTGTTAATGTTTTAGTAAGATATGTGAAAAACTGTATTTGATATTACATGTGTATAATATACACAGGCTTAGAACCAATTTTTCTTTATTTTGCATGCTCATATTTTTAAAAGAAAATTTATCTTTTATTTTTTCCAATTGAATGTAAAATAATTTTCAATCTTCATTTTTAAAAAATTTGAGTTCCAAATTCTCTCCTCCCACCCTCTCCCCAACTCCACTGAGAAGGCAAGTAATTTATTATAGGTTATATAAGTGAAGCTGTGAAAACATATTTCCATATTACTCGTGTAGTGAAAAAAAAAACACATTCTATCTCCCTCTCAAAAGAAAAAATGCCAAGAAAAATAAAGTTTTTAAGAAGTATGCTTCAATCTTCACTCAGGCTCCATCAGTTCTTTTTCTGGAGGTGGATAGCACCTTTCATCATAAGTCCTTTGGAATTGTATTAGATCATTGTATTCTGAGAATAAATGCTCATATTTTCTCTTCTCACATGCTCATCCACAGTTTTCACCTGCCTTGGCCCCTTTCCCTGGTTTAATCACACTCTACCTCTCCCAAGTTAATTTCTGAAAGCGTCTCTTTCTCCATTCACACACACACAATCAGAAGTACACATACATACACGAAATATTGGCGTATAGCCTGTCACAGATGTACACAAAAAGCTGACCTTCTTCTATTCTCTGAGCAGCTGGCTTCACTTCACAGATCATTTCAGGCAAGTTAGAAAGCCTGCCTTGGAGAACATAATAGCATGGTGTCAGGGGAAGACTCAAAGCGGACCAGGGAGCAAGAACTCAGAGCTCTTTGGAGGAAGTGCCAGATCCAGCTTGCAAAGGTTGGATCACATCCCAAAAAAGCATTGACTCCTGTTCCCAGAGGAGAAATCCCACTCATCTCACTACCAACAAAACTCCCTGGGGACCATTCTATGTTTTGCATCTAGAATGAGCCTCCTACTGTGCTTGTCAACATTGGCACTGAAGACGCATACTAATCTGGGTATTTGGGGAGAACTTAACTGATCTAACCATAGAATGAGAACAGGTGCTCATCCTGTGCTTTGACTTGGGGATAAGAAGTGGGAGAAGGGAGAAGGGAATCTTAATGTCATTAGAGGAAAAACTCACGATGGGAATTCTTGTTTGGGGACACTGTGAAAACCTTATGTTACTATATAAGTCACAGTACCTTCAAATGGAAACAGACTTTAGAGATTTATCTAATCAAACTCTTTTACATATGAGGAAATACCTCCAGAGTGGCATAATAATTTGCTGGAAGTTATAGAACCAGTGGGAAAATCTGGATTAGAATGCTCCTCTCTTGATGATCTAGGCCAATACTACACAGAGCCTCTCTGTTCTTCCATGACCCTCTTGGCTTTGCCACAGTTCTAGGAAGAGAGGTTCCATTTGGAAGGACATCAAGGGACCTGATGAGATAATGCCGTTCACCCACAGGGGCTTAAGGATATTGCCATCAAAAGAGAATCTCTTTTTTATTTGTACTTTGTACAAGACAGTCTGTGTGGCAATGGAAAATAAGTTTGGTGTGCGTATAATTCATTTGTTAGACAGCAGAACCAAGTATAACAACTCATCTTACCACTTTCTTGCCTCTAACATACAGTTTTATGAGAATGACATATTCATGCATCAAGGAAATATATTTTGGCTGTAGGGGATGGTGGAAGCAGAGGTACGCAGGTGAAAGAAGGTGCACCAAATCGCAGAATCCCAGAACTAGAAGGAAACTCAGAGGCTATCTAGTACAACTAGTGACTAAATAACCATGATTTAGAGAGTATATAGTACTTAAGCGTTTGTATAGTGTGTTATATAGCACATGAACCTCACCACAAGCCTATGAGGTAGAAACTATTCTTGTGTGTGTTTGTCCTTCTTTACCAAAGAAAACCATGCCATCAGAGAAATAATGACATGACTTGCCCTTGACTTTGTTTTGAGTGAGGGAGGGCTGTGCAGGTCAGCAGCCTCCCTTCTCCTCCAGAGCCATCTGAATCCAGTGACCAGATATTCATCAGGATGACTGAAGATGACCCAGGATGAGGCAATTGGGGTTAAATGAATTGCCCAAGGTCACACAGCTAGTGAGTGTCAAGTGTCTGAGGTGAGATTTGTACTCAGGTCCTCCTGACTCCTGCACTGGTGCTCTATCCACTGCATCACCTAGCTGGGGCAGAAACTATTCTTATCTCTTCTTTTACAGATGAGGCTGACAAAAGTTAAGTGACTGACCCAGAGTCATACAGTTAAGTGCAATACAGCTTAGCAGGGTTGGAACTCTAGTCCCTAATAATTCCCTCTAAAACATAACTGAGAAGTCTCCATGCAGTTTTTGTTTGTAGACCTTCAGTGAGGAGAAATTCACTACTCCCTGAGGCAGCCCATTTTACTTTTGGATAGCACTGATTTATTAGGAAAATTTTTTTTAATAGGTTAAGCCCAAACTTGTCCGCTTTGAAGTTTCTGTCCATTACTTCTGGTCCTGTTCTCTGTGGCCAAGCAGAACAATTCTCTATTCTATAGTTAATAGTCAAGAAACATTTACTAAGTGCCTACTATGTGCCAGCCATTGTGCTAAGTATTGGGGATACAGATTCAAAAAAAGAAAAACAGTTCTTGTCCTTGATGAGTTTACAATCAAATGGGGCAAGATGACACACAAAAGAAATTGCAAGTGAAGAGGGAGTTAAGGTACCTAGAGGGGGAAGGTGATGGTGGAGAAGTCAAAGAAATCCTAAATAAGTGCAACTGGGTGGGAAATGAGTTGTCTGAGGGGATAGTGGTCCTGTTATCTCTCCTCAGATGGAAGAGTTTATGGCTCCACCCTCCAAATCAAAGGGGCTAATGAGGTGTGAGTGCCAAGGCTGATTGGATCTTGCAAGATGATGTGATTTCCCAATGATGAGTTCACTGGGGTCTTTAGTAAAGAAGTCAGAGAAGTCCAAAATTAGTGCAGCTGGGTGGGAAATGAGATGTCCAAGGAGATAATCATCATAATCTTAATAATACTTATATAGCAAATATTATTTCATCTGATCTTCATAACAACCCTGGAGAGTACATGCTGTTATTATCCCCACTTTACAGATGAGGAAACTGGAGCAAACAGAGATTAAGTGGTTTGTGCAGGGTGACTTAAGTGTCTGAACTCAGATCTTCCTGATTCCAGATCAGACACTCTAGTGTATCTACTGTACCATCTAGCTGCCCCCCTTAAATGAAGAAATATCTATGTGAGAGCCTTTTGAATACTTGAAGACAGCTTCATATCACTCAAAATTTTTCTTTTCTCTAGGCTATATCTCTTCAGTTCCCTGAACTGATCCTCACCACAGTTGAGGCAGCTAGGTAGTGCAGTGGATAGAATGCTGGGTAGAGTCAGAAACACCTGAGTTCAAATCCTGCTTCAGACACTTACTGGCTGTGTGATCCTGGGCAAGCTGCTTAACCTCTGTCTCAAGTTTCCTCAGCTGTAAAATGGGGGTGATAATAATAGCACCTACTTCACTGGGTTGTTGGGAAGCTCAAAGGAGATAATATTTTAAAGAACCTGGAACGCAGTGAACTTAATAAATACTTGTTTCCTTTTCCTTCATATGGAATCATCTCTAGGTACTTCACCATCCTAGGAATTGTCTTCTACAAATTCCAGCTTTTTGTAGCGCTATGGATCCAGGGGCTGAATGTGAGTGCATATATGTAAGTATGTTTATGTCCCTGTACACAGTGAATGCTTACTCCTCACTTTGTGAGTTGAACTAAATTAACTGATTTTCTCTACTCAGTATCTTACTCCATCCCCAATTTCTTGAAATGTGGCTTCTGTCCAAATATTCAAACTCCATGGCATTTGCTCAGTCCTCTACCTCATTGACCTTTTCCACTGCCTTTAATACTGTTGATCACTTCTTCAATTCTTTTCTTTCTTGGCTTCTATAATGTTGACCTCTTACTACTCTTCTTTGCTGATTCCTTTTCTTCCTATCAACCCATGGCTAGACATTTATTTTCTTCTCTTTCCAAATCCCTCTCTTCCTATTCTCATATTGTCTATGCCTTTTAGGCTACCATATTCTATTTGTTATTCTAAATCTAAAATCTAATCTTATTACATAAAATACTCAAGGGACTGAGAATGATTTGTGGCAGTTAGGTAGTGTGCTTTGAGTCAGGAAGACCTGAGCTCAAATCCAGCTTCAGACACTTACTAGTTATGTGACCTTGGTCAAGTGATTTAACCTGTTTGCCTTAGTTTTCTCAACTGTAAAATGGGGATGATAATTAACCTATCTCACAGGATTGTTATGAGGAACAAAAGAGACAATAACTATAAAATGTTTAGCACAGTACCTGATACATGGTAAGCACTATTTAAATTATTATTGTTGCTTTGATAAATGATATTTATTCAACAATATTCAACAAATATCTGCTAAGCACCTGCTATGTTTAAGATAAAAGTAAGGGGATATAATGATTTTTTTCTTTTTTATAAAATGACTGTCCCAGCTCTCATGAAGCCTACCCACCTACTAGGGTGGGTAAGGGGAAGAAGATGATATCTACATAGATGAGTATAGTATGAAGTAGGGAACAAAGGCAAGCTCAAGATAAATTGATCCTAAAAATTTTGAAGAGGAAGAGATCATTTGGAGTTGGGAAGACTGGGAAAGGCTTCATGGAGGAAGCAGTAACTAACTTGAGCCTTGAAGTAATAGGATCTGAGCATTTAAGAATTGGATGGTGCCTTCAGTGGCCATCAAGTCCAACTCACATACGAAAGGAATACGAACTCTAATATACTGGACAAGTAGTTGTCATCTCTGCTTGAGGACCCCAAGAAGGGGAAGCCCACCTCCTCTGGAGACAGTCTATCTCACTTTTAGAAGAATTCTGAAAAATGGAGATGAGAGAATATATTCTAGGCATGTGGGGGCATTTTGCTCAAATTCATAGGGTGGAAGCTAGAATGCTGAGTTCAGAAGACAGTCACTAGTCCAAGTTTGTTGGAAGGTAGAAAGAAAAGAAATAATGTAAAATAATGCCAAATAGAATCAAATTTTAGATGGTCTTAAATATGAAGGGAAGAGGTTTTTATTTTGTCCTAAAAGGAATAGAGAACCCCTACATTTTTAAGCCAGAGAGTGGTAAAGCGTGTGCCTTCTTAGAAAGATTATTTTGGCAGCTGTGTCAAGGATGAATTGGAGTAGGGATTAGCTAGAGGCCCAGGGATACTATCCACTTCTGTTTTATGGGTGAATTTATTCCATTCAATTATGATTACTAACTGTGGACTTATTTTCATCCTATTTTCTTATCTTTATTCTTTTCTCTCTCTTTTTATATTGTACTTCCTTAAAAGTCTGTTTTGCTTTTGACTACTGCCTCTCTTTATTTTCCCTCCCTTTTATTATCGCTACTTTTCCTTATCTCCCTTTCTACTTTCTTGTTGGGTAAGATAAATTTCTATACCCAGCTGAGTATGTACATATATTCTTCCCTCTTTGAACTAATTCTGATGAAAGTGAGGTATTGTCTGCTCTCCCTCCTCATTTCCCCTCCAGTGTAAAAACTCTCCCTTACATGCCTCTTTTATGTGAGATAATGATCACCATTCTTACTCTCCCTTTCCTCTTCTCCCAGTGCATCCCTCTTTCTCATCTCTTAATTTTTTGATCATCCCAATATAATCTCATATAGCATCTGTCTGTGTAGACTCTTTCTAATTGTCCTAAGAAAGATAAAATTCTTAGAAGCCACATGTATCACCTTTCCATATAGAAATGTAAACAGTTTAATCTTATTAAGTCCCTTATTATTTCTCCTTTGTGTATACCTTTTTATGTTTCTCTTGAATTTTGATTTTGAGTGTCAAATTTTCTTTGTCTTTTTTGACACTTTCTTTGAGTGTCAAATTCAGCTTTAGTCTTTTCATTAGGAATGTTTGAAAGTCCTCCATTGCATTACATATCTATTTTCCTGAAGGTTTATACTCTGATTTGCTAGGTAGGTAATTCTTGATTATAATCCCGGTTTTTTTTGCTTTCTGGAATATCATATTCCAAGCCTTCTACTTCAACATGAAAGCTGCTAAATCTTCTGTGATCTTGATTATGAGATTTGAAAGGTTTCTTTCTGGCTCCTTGCAATCTTTTCCTCTTGACCTGGAAATTCTGGAATTTGGCTATAATATTCCCAGGAGTTTTCATTTAGGGGTCTCTTTCAGGAGATGATGAGTGAATTCTTTCAACTTCTATTTTACCTTCTGGTTCTAGGATATTGAGTCATTTTCCTTGATAATTTCTTGAAAGGTGAAGTTTAGCTCTTTTTCTGACTATGTCTTTAAGGTAGTCCAATAATTTTAAAATTCTCTCTCCTTGATCTATTTTCTAATTCAGTTGGTTTTTTTCTATGAGATATTTCATATTTTCTTTTATGTTTTCATTCTTTTGACTTTGTTTTATTGTTTCTTGATGCTCTGTGAAGTTATTAATTTATGTTTGCCCTATTCTAATTTTTAAGGAATTATTTTCCTTAGTGAGCTTTTGTAACTCTATTTCTATTTAACCAATTCTGCTTTTTAAGGAGTTCTTTTTTCAGTGAACTTTTGTGCCTTTTTTTAACCATTTGAAATTCTAATTTTTTAGATGTTATTTTCTTCAGTATGTTTTATGCCTCTTTTACCAAGATATCTTTTTCTAATTTTCGTGCATTGCTCTCATTTCTTCCCCCAATTTTTCCTCTGCCATTCATCTCTTTCTTTAGGTCTTCCAAGAAATCTTTTTGGATTTTGCTCAATTTGCATGCCTCACCCCCCCCCCCCCCCCCCTTTGAGCCTTTGCTTTGTCACAGACCTCTCCTTCCAGTTTCTCAAGTTGTCTTGTCTTGGGCTGGAAAAGAGTCTCACCCCACAACTTTGAGCCATTTTCATGTTGTTTTCTTCTTCAGAGTTTGTATCTTGATCTTTCCTGTCACCATAGTAGCTTTTATGATCTGGATATTTTTTGTTGTTGTTTGCTAATTTTTCTAGCCTATTTCTTGACTTTGAACTTTATGTTAAAGTTGAGCTCTACTCCTCTGAGGGAGGGGCCCTATCCTAACCATTAGGCATTTTTGCATTGCTATTTTCAGAGCTAGTTCTGGGAGTGTGTAAGTTTTTAGTACTTCCAAAGTGGTGTGATCTGGGGAGAGGTATGGTTACTGCTCTCTTGGTCTGTACTCTGGCATTAACCCAGAAAGGGCTCCCTGTCTCCTGCTGCCTGTGATTCTCTCCACTTTTGAAGATCTTTGGGCCGAGAGTTTGTGAAGCTTCCACTCTTGCTGTTCTAACCATGTCCAAGGTCCACTGCTGGTGTTGCTGCTAAGTGTGCTCTGGGATGGTCCCCACCCTAGTGTCACAGACCTTTGCTTCCAGTCTCCCAAGTTTTCTTATCTTGTGCTGGGAAAATGTCTCACCCTATCCTTTTGTTGGCTATGCTGCTCTAGAATTTGATTTGACACATCATTTTAAAGTTGTTTAAAGGGGGATGTTGGAACAGTTTGGCTGGGTTGCTACCTCTACTCTACGTTCTTGGCTCCATCTCTGAGGGATACTGTTTAGGAGACTGTTATCATAGAACAGATGAGAGATGATGAGGACCTGAACTAATGTGGAAGCTGTGCATGTAGAGAGAAGGGTGTGAATCTAAAAGAATAGTCTAGCCACTTAATAGCTAGGTAAGTCATTTGTTTGGACACCCAGATCTTGCTCTTTTCCTCTGAAGATCATCTCTAATAACAACATGCTAGAATTCTATTTTTCAAAGTGTTGATCCTGCCAAGCAAAGGCTCAAGTCCAAATGCCTCCAAGTGGTTCTTGCCCATTAACAAATAACATCTGTTACAGCAGCAGGGATGGTGTTGTGTGTTGAAAGTGAAAATCAGACACTGTCTTTGAGTCTTTCTGTGCTCCTTTGAAAATTAGGCATATAACACATAGTGTTGCATTTTGGAAGTTTCTGGTTTAACACTATCCTCTCCTCTGGTTCAACAAACACACACATACACACACCTTTTTGAGCTATGTTTTCTACAGTTTTATCCCTTTCAACTATGGAATCATTAAAAAACAACTCATAAATAGAGATTACCAACCAACCCAAGTAGATCAATCAAGTCAAAGAACGTTAGAGCAGGATAGAACCTTAGAGATCATTGAGTCCAACCTTCTCTTTTTTACTGAAGAGTCCCAGAGAGCTAGAAAACTGCAGAGGACTTTCTCTGTGGGAATTTTGCCTAGAATAGAGAACACTTAGGGAAAGATGAGTTCCATTATGAGAAGAGTTGTCATGAAGATGAAGGGTTATCTATCTGTAACGGATAGTTATCTTCTTCTACAGTATACTACAGATGACTAGGAGCCATAAAAAGAAAAAATAAATAAGGAACTTGGGAAGTAGATTATAAAACCATAATCAAATCACCATTGCCATTGTTCTAGGAAGGCCATGTCTATCTACTCACTTTTGGTCCCACTCACAACTCTGTAACTTTCAGGACCAAAAGGCCCCTCCCTGGCTGCCATACTCTACCAGATATATTGCTTTTCTCAATTACAATTAATCCTTGAGAGCAGGGTCTGTCTTTGCTTTTAAATGTGTAGCATCTGTGCTTAGGCCAATGTTTAGCACATGGTAAACCCTTAATAAGTTTTTTTTCATTCATTCATTTATTCATTTTGAGATACTTGAGTGAGGAGAGAGAAACTGATAAGAGTATAGCTAAATAAAAATATTCATTCATTCACTGTAAATATGGTAAGGAGGCATAATACTTGTGCTGTCAAGAGATTTCAAATATTTGGAGTTTTAGCCCTGTCCCAAGATGAGTAGCTTGTAATGTCTTGGTTTGCCTTGATCATAATTTCATCTTTTAAAAGAAGGATGAAGCAATGAATGGAGCTTCCATTTTGGATCTGATTCTCATTAATAAGAAAGAGCTAACTGTAGAAGTTAAAATGAAGAGAGATATGGGAAGTGATCAAATCATCTTTTGAATTTCTGATTGATGTGTTGCTATTTTCATATGAGGGTTAAAATATTTCAATTTTGAAGAAATGTATTTAAAAAAATAGGAAAAACACTTAGGATGGACACTATAAAAATATTGCCCTAATTCCAGAACCACAGAGTTGGAAGGGACCTCCAAGGCACCTAGCCCAACCCAAACCTAAACAAGAATTTTTTCCACAGCATATTTGATGATTGGTCATACTCCCTTTTTGCTTGAAGATATCCAGAGAGTGCAAAATCCCACCCTCCCAAGGCAGTACATGCTACGTTTGGACAATTCTAGTTATTAAGGAGTTATTCTTTGAGTAGAACTGAAACTGAAAAAGAGAATGCCTCTCTTTAGCTCTACTGATTGTTCTAGTTTTGCCCTTGAGAGTTAAGAAGAACTTGTTTAATCAGGCTTCCACATGTGAAAGCTTTACAGACACTTTATAATAGCTCTCGTGTCCCCACTAAATCTTCTCTTTCCAAGATTTAGATTCCATAATTCCTTCTAGCAATTCTCATATGGCATGAACTCAGGGCTACCCTGGAATATTCCCTAGTTTAATCATATAATCATAATAATATAATAATCATAATCAATTAATAGTTTAATTAATTCTAAAATGTGTCACATGGAACTCAAAAGAATATTCCTGATGTAGTCTGGACAGGGCTCACTATAATGGACACATTAACATGGGAAGTAGAAAAAGTGCTAGACTTGGAGTGGGAGGACTTATGCTGAGAGTTATTCTATTACCTGTGTGACCTTAGGCAAATTAATTAACTTCTTTGGGCCTCACTTTCCCTGTCTTTACCCATGACTTAACTAGTTTCAGATCCATCCAGCTTTATTCTCATTTATCTTAAACCTCTGCAGTTTGTCCATAAGAATGTCAGATTTTGTCAAATGTGTTACCAACATCTAAGTAAACAATATAGCATTCCCCTGATATACCGATCTTGTGACCCTATCAAAAATTGAAATGAGTATAGTCTAACATGATCCATCCACTTCGTGATCATTGTTTCCTTTTCTAGATGTTCACCTACTATCACTTTAATGATGTATTCTAATATTTTGCTAGTAATCACAGTCAAGCTCATTGATCGATAGTCTGAAGAGTCTTCTCTCTTGCCTTATTTTGAAAATGGGACATTTGCCCTTCTTTACAATCTTCTGCTGGTCACTGTCAGTGGCAATCACATGTGAGGGTTCTTTCAGTACCCAAAGGTGCTCTTCATCAGGGCCTGGTAAACTTATCCAAAGCAGTAAATGCACTTCAAAAATCTTCCTACTTATTTTAAGTTTTGACTTCTTATTAGCCCTTTCTGTTCTTTCCATTGCAAGGTTATCCTTCTTCCCAGAGAAAACTGCAGCAAAATTTAGTTGTTTTTTTCTCCTTTCTTTCCATTATCCATCATCCTCATCCTTTCTTATAGATAGTAACCCCTCAACACTCCCCAAATCTCTTCTGTTCAGAAGTTAACAAGTTTTCTTCAGACAATTCAAGTTTGGGCAGCTAAGGAAATGTGTGGATTCATTCTTTGTTCGATGTGCAACAGATTAGTTTGGGAACCTGGTTTATACTCTGAAACACAAATATTCACAGAGAAGATGTGGTAAAACACTATGGAAGTCATTGTACGCAATTCACATGAACTTCATAAGGAATTAAAAGTATCCTGAGAGGGAGAGTGGAATGGTGGATAGATAGCCAGCCTCCTAGGATCTCTGGCTTTCCATTCTCCCTCTGGTGTCTAGTGGCTGTGTGATCTTACATAAGTCATTTTGACTCAGGAAACTAACAATCAGCATTGTACCTGCATATAATTTAATGCTTTTTCATTCATTCATAAATTATTTAGGAAATTAGTTCTTTATATCAATGAAACAAAGCTGGTTAAAAAAAAGATGCTTTCTTTCTTAATGCTGTTCACCATTACCAATAGGGCTTCTACTTTCTGGGAAAATGTTTTCTGCTTTGGGCAGGACATTTCTAAGCATGAACCAGCCTCCCAAACTAATCTTCAGCAAATTAAATCAAGAATGAATCTTCATTAAAGGGCTAGGGATTCAGTTTCCTTGTCTCCCAGCAATGAGTTGTCTCGACCATTAACTTATTATACTCTAAAGAGATGAATAGGGAGCAAGAAATACTCCTAAGAAATGGCTTCTGCAATATGGGTGTCTGGGATCACACCTAATTCAGCAACAACAATGATAATAAACATGTATTAAGTGCTTACAGCATATAAAGGACTGACCAGAAACTGAGAGAGAAGAATTCAATAGGACACTGTACCAAACTTTGAGGAGCTTAAAAATCTATTGATGAGGTTAATAATTTAACCTTATCCGACAACTGGTTTGTACCTTGGCAAAAGAAGCTGCCTGGCTGGATCTTTGTACACAAGGTCTTGGTTTAAAATTGTTCTCTCTGCCAGAACTAGATTTATTTTGTTAAAAATAGACAGGATAGACTTGTGTAGTCTGTGTGTGTGTATGTGTCTGGTATCTCATTTTTCTCCCTTATTGTGGAATCTGAAAGCTTCCTGAGCATTCTGAATTCATGGCATTTATAATGGCTTAGATCTCCTCAGAAGGGTGGTTCTGTCATTCAATGGGCTGGTCCCCTATTCCTGTCCTGTCATTCATATTCTACCTTCTTACTGGCAACAGCCAGAATCCATCATACCCCAAACTCATCATTGCTGCTGTTTCCATAACTCAACTCTCTTGTTACCCAGGCTAAGCTATGAGCACTAAGAGCATGAGACAGACATTCCCTCTAAAAAGGGGACTGAGCCTCTCTGTGACAGCCCATTATAAATAAATTTTCAGTGTGCCTCTCTGGAAGGGCAGACCATAGTGGACTGATGGTTGGAACGAGTCATACTTGTTGTACGCTCTTTCTCCTAGGGAAAAACTCAGATCAATGAATATCAAATGTAGCCTTAAAAGGCAAAAGAATAATGTGTAGCCAAAGGGAGGGACAGTTACCCAATGTGGTGGCATGTTTGTAGGCCACATGAATGTAAAGTTAGAGACTTATTTCCAGAAGCTGCCACCACCACCAACCAGATAGTCAATTCTATTAGCTTCTTAAGGGCTGAACATAACCTCAAGAAGTCATCACTTCCTCCTCTTTGCTGCCTCTCTCTTTTACTGCCTAGCTTCTCACATTCCAGGAACTGAGGGGCAATTGCCCTGATCCAAGATACGGTAGGGATGTAGCTAGCATCTCACCTCATCTTCATCTTCCTCTTCCCTAATTTGATGAGGAAGGACAAGTGACCACTAGGGGGCATCTGAGTGCCAGGGATAGGTGAATGGTAGCTAGGTTTTCTAACCTAAACAACGACTTTGTATAATACCTTTTGCTAAGTGCTGTAGGACTTAGCTCCTGACCTCAAGGAGATTGTCAAGGGAAGATGGGAAGGAAGTAATTCTGGCTTACCAGGAACACTTTGCTACTTACTGACCTTGTGTGATTTGGGGCACGTCACTTAAACTCTGTGGGTCTGTAGAATGAGTATGTCATGTTAAATGGTCCCTTAGGTACTTACTAGATCCGATGAACTGCCTTGTAAGATAAGAATAGGATGCCTTCCAAAAGTGACTCTGGTTCAGTAACTCTGGAGGGTACTGAGTGTCTTGCAAGGGTTCCATGATTAGAGTGGGCTGTTAATTAGGACAAGGCAAAGGCTATAGTCCAGTTAACTTTGAACATATGTGTTTACCAGCCTTTGTAACATTGGGCAAATTAATAAATCCCTGTCAGTAAAATGAAGATAGCAGTGTTATACTACTTCTCATAAGGATATTTTGAAGAAAGTGTTCCGTAAACTCTTGAGACTTACAAAAATGGAAATTATTTTCCTGAAAAACATGCTAGAGACCTGGCCTTGACCAATTTTTCCAATGTATACTGTTGTTCAGAAGTGGAGCTATGTGTCATAGATCCGTATAAATCTTTATGGGGAAAATGTCACCAATCATATGTCCTACTAAGAATGGGTCTGACCATTGGCAAGTCACCTTCTCACTGATTCTGATTATATTCATTCCCCCAGCAGCAAAGTACATGAGAATTATTCAGACATTGTTGTGTAACTTGGAAAAGAAATGGAAGCCCTTAACTCCTGCCAGGGCTAAGGCAAGGTTATTCATCAATCAAATATTTATTGATTGACTATTTCGTATAATTGGCAGCTAAGTGGCACAGTGGGCTTGAAACCAGTAAGACTCATCTTTATGAGTTCAAATTTGGCCTCAGATACTTACTAGTTGTGTGACCCTGGGCAAGTCATTTAACCCTGTTTGCCTCAGTTTCCTTATCTGTCAAATGAGCTGGAGAAGGAAATGCAAACACTCCAGTATCTTTGCCAAGAAAACCCCAAATGGGGTCACAAAGATTTGAACATGACGAAAATGACCAAACAACAACAAAACTTTGTATAATACCCTTTGCTAGGTGCTGTGTAGCATATATAAGAAAATACAGCTCTTGACCTCAAGGAGACTGCAATGTACTTAAGGAGATAAGACATAATAACAATAATGATAGTATTAGATATGCTAAGTGTCAAACAACAAAAATTGACATAAGACTGAATATGATTGTGTCACTAAATGGGCAGTATGTTATAGGAAAGAGTACAGAGGATGGAGGCAGGAATGAATTCTAGCTAGAGTGGGTTGGGAACACCAGGAAGCAAACCCTGGGTCATCGGTGGGGAACCTGTGCCCTTAAGGCTATTTTTGGCCCTATAGGTCCTCAAGTGTGGCCCTTTGACTGAATCCAAACTTCACAGAACAAATGAGGACCTAGAGGGTCTCATGTGGCCTTGAGGATGCAGGTTCCCCACACTTGCTCTAGATGTTAGGAAAGTTCTGATTGGTTCAGATAGATTCCAAAGTAGATTATAATCAATCAGCTGATAAATCTGCCAGTCCTCAGAGCAGAAGAGAAGGGGCGATTTTATCTGGTTATGGAAGGGTTAGTATGATGTCTATAGGTAGAAAACAGAGGAAAGATATTTCAGATGAGGGAATTGGTACATGCAAAAGGAAATAGGAACATACAAAAATGTTTTAGAAGACTGTGATTGTGAGATCTTTGATAGCAGGATTTGGTTAAATTTTTGTCTTTGTATCCTCAGTGACTAGCACAGTGCTGGTGCAGAGTAAACCTTTAATAAATGCTTGCTGTTTTATTGATCAATCATTCAGAATCTCTTTACCTCTGTCAGAATATTACAACAGCTCCCACTGTAGCTCCTGACTTTGTCTCTTCTCTCTACCCAATCCATCCTCCAGGCAGCTTCCAAAATAATCTTTCCAGTGTATAGATCTCACCATGCTACTCCCTTGCTCAAAAGCCTTTAGTAACTCCCTATTGCTCCAAGATAAAATACAAACTCTGCAGCCTCACATCTATAGCTCTTCTTTATTGAGTCTTCCTTCTATATTTTAGTTCACACTCAATGTTTACATGCTCCATGCTCTAGTCAAATTGCACTACTTGCTTTCCACAGTATGATAACATTACAGATTTAGAGCTAGAAGGGATCTTAGAGGTCATTCAGTCCAACACCCTTACTTTACAAATTAGGAGACTGAGGCCCAGAGAAGTTAAAGTTTGCCCAAGGTCACACAGCCAGTAAGTATCTGAAGCAGGGTTCATACCCAGGTTTTCCTGATTCCAGGTCCAGGCTGCCTTTTCCTTGCCCTCAGCATCCCATTGCCCCCCTCCATATCTGGATTGTCCTCTATACCTGGAAAGCAGGTTGGGTTTTTTTTTGCCTCTATCTCTTAAAATCCCAAAATTCACTCAGGGCTCAGCTTAGGTCTCTTCTCTTATGGGAAAATTTTCTGATTCTCCTTGGTTTTAATGTTCTCCTCTACCTCAAAGGACAGTGTTTATTCTTCTCTATTTAAATGAAGTTAGTTTCCCCCACCACCCACTGGAATGCAAGTTCATTGCCAGCAGGAAGTTTTTGCCTTTGTATCAGTTGTGCTCACCATAGTGCTTAGCTCATAAAAGGTGTGATTGGAATGCACCTTTGCTGGACCACAGGAGAAAATTACTATCCCCAACCAGGACCCAGAGTGGGAGTTCACCAAAAAAACTATGGCATAAGGCATGTCCTGTTAGGAGCAGTGCTAGCCACCAGCAGCAGCAACAGTATCAGAATGATTTTTTCATCTTGACTGCTTGTGAAAATAGATAAAGAATTCTCCCTAAGGGCAAGGATATACACAGTCATCTTCTCCATCAGTGAGAGTGTGATTCTGATGGTGGCCATGTTTTTTTAAAAATTAATTTACTTGTTTTCAGTTTTTTACAATCACTTCCACAAGTCTTAGATTTCCTCCCCCTCCCTCCCCCTTTCCTCCTTGAGACAGCATGCAATCTTATATGGGTTCTACACCTACATTCTTATTAACCACATTTTTGCATTAGTCATGTTGCATGGAAGAATCAAAATGAATGGGAAAAACCATGAGAAAAAACAAACCAAAACATAACACAAGAGAAAATATTCTCCTTCTTTGTGCATTGATTCCATAGTTCTTTCTCTGGGTGTGGATGGCATTTTGCCTCAAGCATCCTTTGGGAATGTTTTAGGTCCTTGCATTGCTATGAAGTGCTAGTTCTATGAGAAACAGTCCTTGCACACTGTGGCTGATACTGTGTACGAAGTTCTCCTGGTTCTGCTCCTTTCACTCAGCATCAGTTCATGTAAGTCTTTCCAGACTTGTCTGAAGTCCTCCTGTTCATCATTTCTTATAGCACAATAGTATTCCATTATATTCATATACCCCAACTTGTTCAGCCATTCCCCAAGTGATAGCCATCCCCTCAATTTCCAGTTCTTTGGCTGGCCATGCATCTTTCCTGCATTGAATCCTCTCCTGATCTATTCACTCACAGAGTTAAGGTGCTACAGTGTACCTCAGGGTCAACTGTTCTTTCTTCTTGTCTAAAGAAAACAATCTAAGTGGGGCTGGGATTTTTATTTGATGACTTGCATCTGCTTCATCTGTCTGACAGCTGAAAATGATGCATTTCATCTGTGACTTGAACTCCAGCCCTCTCTCAAAGCATTTCCCACCACAGAATTGGCAGAGGCTACATACAGCTCTTGCTGATTCTGGCTCTGCTCAACAGCTACCACATCGCTTCAGTTGTTTCAAATTTCATCACTTCTCCAATATTTTCAACAGACTCGCTTTACTGATAACCTTGTCTTGTCTTCCTCTGGAACTTCCCACCTTCAGATTTAACTTAGAAACAACTAAAGGCAAATCTTCTGTGAGAAGGAAGCAGAGTAGAAAAACTGTTCCCCTAATAACTCACATTTATATTAGGCTCCAACGTTTACAAAGCAATTCCTTTTACAACACCCCTTGAGGTAGGGCAAACATTGTCATCCCCATTTTAGAGCTGGGGAAACCAAAACTCAATAAGTTTAAATAACTTGACCGGAGCCATACACCATAAGGATCAGGATTTGAATCCAAGACTTTACTAAGACCATATCCAGCACATAATCCACCATGCCAGAGGTGTCAAATACCACAGCATTCTTGAGTGTGGCCTGAACCACATTAAAATAAAATTGGAAAATATTTAATGGAATAAATGAAAACAAAATAAGACATAGATAATATTACACTTTAAAACCAAGTCAAAATGTAGCTTGTAGAAACCTTTATGTACAGATTAGTGGGTCCATTTCTATTTGAGTGTGACACCACTGTACTCCATCGTCTTAGACAGTGTTGGAAGTGCCCTTGAGCAGTTAATCCAGTCTTCCCTCTAGCTTACACGCAGGCTAACCTCCAGTCCAGTTCAGTTCAGTGTAGAAGGATAGAGGGGCATTCTCCTCTTCTCCTATCTTTTCTAAATCCTTTCAGAGTCCTCTGACTACATGATAATTGTAGCATTACATAGTAAAGATAGGGTCTAGACCTGTGACTTCTTTGGCGTAGAGAATCTTCAGATGAGGAAACTCCCCCCTCTATCAATCTTCTACCATGCTGTTACTTTTCTGCAATTCATCGTCTTAGAGAGTCACCTAGGGCACTGAGAACTTCCCCAGGGTCACACAGCCAGTATGAGTTGGAGGTAGAACTTAAGCCTAGGCCTTCCTATCTGAGACTAGCTTCCTCTTCTCTATGTATAGTAAGGAAGTGAAGCTAATGTTAAACCTAGATCTCTCCTGCTCCAGATGAAGCTTGTTTCTGTTTGTCCTGTCCTTAATGCGAACACAGAAGAGTTCATTCTTATTTGAAATAATATCCCTTAAAGAACTAAATTGTATTCTCCCCTATTCCCAAATGTAGAATTAGCTTTCTTATTTGTTTGTTTGTATTGTTCACATCTGAATCCTCCAGTACTGCACAGCAAATAGTTTAATTTCAGCCCGTTCACAGTGATTCAAGGCCTACAAGAATGGGAAGCCTGCAGCCTCAAGGCCACATGTGGCCCTCTAGGTCCTCAAGTGTGACCCTTTGAGTGAATAGAAACTCCACCAAACAAATCCCCTGTATAAAAGAATTTGTTCTGTAAAACTTGGATTCAGTCAAAAGGCCAATTAATAAGCCAACATATTGGTTAAATTATTATTTTACCTAGGAATATCAAATTTTTATTAGGGAACTTTTAAGATTAAAATGACTTCAAGAATAAAAGGGATCTTTAATGGTGGAATTTCAGCCACTGGGGCAGAGTGGGGAGATTTGGCGATTGAGACTTGGAAAGTCCACTTAAATCACACACATGTGAGTATCACTTATGGAGAGGTTAAGGTAAGATCAGCCTTGGCCTTCTAAAGGCCATGATTTAAATATTGTCTACATGAAGAGAAGTGAATAAAATAAGAGATCCTTTTGCTTTCTCTGGGAACTTTCCAGGTTGTTTTCTGGTAGGGAAAAATAGTGGTCTGAGGGCCAAGTACAATGGATAAATCACAAAGGAATAGGTGAAGTCAAAGACCTGAGCATTATAGCATCCATTAAGCACCTGCCCTATCAGAAATCATGAGAGAACTGGGTAATGCTTCAGGGTAAGAAACTGGATATCAGTGTTTTGGAGAGGGGGAAGTGTTCTCAATAGCATTAGTGAAAATAACAGGAAAATCCAATAAACCATTCATAGGGAGCACAGAGGATCAAGCAGGTTTATCTACTTGACTGTATATCTTGCCACAGAAATAGATTTTTATCAGCTTGTTCATTATCGAGCTATGTGGGAGAAAAACAATCAGAAATGCCTACTAGGAAATTCAGACCCATGCTGAAATGGTTAAAGGGTTTTTCTATTTTATGTAAATAAGGAGATGAGTCATTTAATTCAGAGATCCTTAGGCTGGCAGGACCAATATTGTTGGTTTAACATTAAAGCTGGGGCAGCTAGGTGGTGGTGCAGCGGATAGAATGCCAGACTTGGAGTCAGGAAGACCCATCTTCGTGGGTTCAAATCTGGTCTCAGACACTTAATAGGTGTGTGACCCTAGGCAAATCACTTAACTCTGTATGTCTCAGTTTCCTCATCTTTAAAATGAGCTAGAGAAGGAAATGGCAAGTCACTCCAGTATTTTTATCAAGAAAACCCCAAATGGAATCACAAAGAGTCAATAAATTAGTGCCCTACTAATGGAAGGTTTTGTGATCCCTGGTGTATACCCTTCCACTCAGATAGCTCCACTGGTTTTAAAAGAAGCCCTTCTCTTATAAGGCTCAGAGAGAGGGATAAGCCTTAAACCATTTTTTTGCAGCAATTAGACTTATTGGCCAGTCTAACATGAATGCTATACAGTTATAAAACTGGAAAATAAATTTAGAGACATTTTCATTCCAAATGTTCAAATGATGTCTTTGTACCCAACGTGGTAGAACCTTTTGAGCTTGTATTGGACTGATCAGCCACAGCTGAATACACTGTACTTTGATTGCAACATCATGAGACCATTGGTCCCCTTGGAGTATGAAGTCCGAACAACAACAACCCTATTGCTTAAAGCATTCTCTCTTTGTTACTAAAGTCCATTAGTTAGGGAAGTTCATTAGTTTTGCCTTTAAAAGACTGCCTCCTATTTGCTCCAGTCATGTGGAGTGGAGGCTTTAAAACGTAAATTGTATTTTTGCCTGGCTTGCTACCAGGGAGTGACTTAGACAAGGGGAACAAAAGTCTTTAGGCATCAAATAGGGTTTAATAGTGTAGTATGATGACTCCAGTACTTAGAGAGGTTGCTCACTCACTCAGAGTCTGGGGAAATGTATTACATTATATCCTTGATCTACATCAATCTGACAGTCTGTATTGATCTATCAGGATTGACTGGAGCCATTTTGGGCATACCCAGTCAGTTCGGCTTTCTGTCAGGCCCTCCCTGGTAGTAAAAAAATAAAATGAAACAAAACAAAAAAACTCCTTCACAGCTTCCCTGAATTTAATCATACAATTATCTTTGAAAGGGCTCTCAAAGGTCATCTAGTCTAACCTATATTTAAGCAGAAATCTTAACAACCTCGCCAAGTCCATGATGAGATCTTGGGCACTATCACTAGGCAGAACTCAGTTTTCAGTAAAATTTGGGGTTTAGATTAGATGTTTTCTGAATTCTCTTCCAGTTTAATGATTGATGAGGCAACTGGACTTGAAGTTAGGAAGACCTGAGTTTGATTCTGGCCTTAGGTGCTTATTAGCAGTGTGGCCCTGGGCACACAGTCTACCTTCAGCTTTAATTTCCTTAGGTGTACAAGGTGTACAATCTACGTTATAGTTTGGTCATGATGATCAAATAGGAAATGCATGTAAAGAACTTTGTAAAACTTAAAGTGCTATATTAATATCAGCTAATATTATCATTATTATAAGTAGTAGTAGTAGTGGTAATAGTAGTAGTTGTTATAATGGTAGTAGCAGTGGTGGAGAAGAAATAGAATGGATACAGTGCTGAACTTGAAGAGTCAGGAAGACCTGAGTTCTAATCCTGTCTTATTAGCTATGTGATCCTGGGCAAGTTACTTTACCTCTATTAGTTTTCATTTCCTCATCTGTAAAATGGGGAAAGTAATACTATCTGCCTCATAATGTTGTTGGGAGGCTCAAATAAGTTAACCCACGTGAAGCGCTTAGCAAACTTTTCAGCACTACATATAAATGCTAGCTAAAAGCAAATCCATTTGAAGTCCTCTAGGAATGGGGAATTTAGCACATCCCAAGGCAGCCCCATTATGCTTTTGGACAGCTATCATTACAAAGAAGCTTTCCTTCTCTCAAGGTGAAACTTACCTCTCTGTTATTTCTATCCATTGCCTTCTAATGTCAGAAATATGTATTTAGCAATTTTTTTTAAAGACAGCCTTTTCAATATTGGAAGGCAATTCACAGAATTAGAATTCCCAGAATTAGAGCTGGAAAGGAACTTAGAAGCCATCTAATCCAATGCCCTCATCTCACAAATGAAGGAAGTGAGACTGAGAGAGATTTAATGACTTCCCCAGATAGTTAGTGGCAGAGCAAAATGCAATCCCAGGTCTTCTGGTTCCAGAAACCCCATACTTTTTACTGTGCTGGTCTAAACATCCCTAATTCTTCTGCCTGATCTCATGTAGAATGGTTTCCAAGTCTTTCACCTTCCTGGCCACCTTCCTCTGGATGTGCTCCAGTATTTCCTCTCCTTGCCCCAAGCTGCTATATTAAATTTTCTTAAAAAAAAAAAAAAAAACAAACCCAAGAAGCATTTTGATCATGTCGAACCTCTTCTTAAAAATGTTCACTGGTGATCCATTAGCTACAGACAGGATAAAAGTCAAAATATTTATCTTAGAATTCAATTTTTTTCCAATCTTGTCTCCTGTAACTCCCTTTATAGAACTCTCTGCTCTAGAAAGTGTTGCTTACTTTAACCACAGATAATGCTCTGGGGAAATGGTATCAATAGGAAAGGACCAATATCCACAGCTGGCCCTGCGTCTCACTTCCTTGGCCCTGAATCACTAGGTCTTCTCAAACTCTGGTGTTGGTTAGGTCCACTGACATCCCCACACCTGGCCTCTGAGTGCATACTAATGCCTCAATTTTTTTCAGAAGATGTGGAAAAATACATTTTCCCTTTAGTTCAGTGGAGAAATCCTACTCATCCTTCAAGACCTTACTAAAATTCTCTCATCTATATATCCCCTCTCTAATGTGGGTACTCATTCTGAATATCACTTACTTGTTATTTAATCACATACCACCTCATATTGATATTTTGCATTGCTAATTGACTCATCTTGGTATTTAATGTTTTATGCGGGAATGCCTTGTAAATTCTACATTTTAGATATGGTTGTATTTCTCCCTCCTTTCCCCCATGCACTAACCACTGTGCAGGGAAGGTGTGCTAAGAGACAGGTGGTGGCACAGTGAATAGAGTTCTGGGCCTACAGTAAGGACGATGGGAACTCAAATCTGGTCTCGGACACTTATGAGCTTTTTGACCCTGGGTAAGTCACTTAACCTCTGTCTGCCTCAGTTTTCTCAGCTCTAACGTGGATAATAATAGCACCTACCTCCCAGGGTTATTGTGAGGATCAAATGAGATAATATTTGTATAGCGCTTTGCACAGTATCTGACACATGGTAGGCACTATGGAAATGTCTATTCCTTTCCCCAGAAGCACTGCATTAAGTAACTTCTTTTATTGAGCTCTTACTCTATGACAGGTGCTAGGCCTGGGACTAAAAGAGAAGTCTTCACTTCTGAAATCAAAGCATCTTCGAATTGGAGGTCATTTAGTTCAACCCATATACTTGAATAGAAATCACTAACCTTTGGCAGTCATCATTCCCATCAGGCCTTTCTGAGTGCCCCCCCTCAACTCCCCCCAGCCTTTTCCAGAGAATCTCTATTGAGGAGAAACCCATTATCTGCTTAGGTATTTAGTCCCCTGAGGAACTTAGGAATAGATGGTAGCTAATTTCCCTTTCAGTTCTAAAATCCTATGATGTTATGATAAAATGAAGAGCAAGGTTAGTGTGACCAACTGTGCAAGACATGTAAAAACATGAAGGAGATCATGTACACAAATTAATTTTTAAAATTTAAATTTGATTTTAATACTATAAATTATAATGTGTGTTGTAGTGATCCTCCTAATATTATATATCTATTATGATAGCATTATTATCAAAAAAATAACTGCTTAGAGATCACAGACAACTGCTTGTAAAGAAAGGAGGTGGCATGGTTTTAGTCTTCATCATTAGAGGAATACCCAATTCTTCATTTGTTCATTGAGAAGGATGCTGCTGTATTTCCTTGAGGTTGTGAGGTTTAAGAGATGACCATGTCTATATATATATATATACATATATATATATATATATATATATATGCCTGAAGCAGGAGGTTTAAACTTAAGGAGACTGAGAAATTATGTTGTTTTGAGGGGCATCGGTTGTCCTGGATGATGGCTGAGCTCCCTTTCAGCTTGGAAATTCTGCAAATCAACATGAATATTGAAGTCAAGAAGGATAATAGTAGGAGACTGGGTAAGGAGAATGACTTGAACCCATCTTTTCTATTCCTTGATTTGAACTAGGGATTCCCTTAGTGTTGGAAACTCCAAAGAAGGAAATTCTCACTATTGAAGTAGATTCACAAGTTCACAAGTTCTGAAACTTAGAGTTGGAGAATTACCTGACATATACAGAGAGATTAAATGACTTTCCAGGATCACGCAGTCAGAATATGTCAAAGGCAGGATTTAATACAAGTCTTCCTGACTATCTCATCTGACTCTCACCTGTGGCTCCAAGAAGCTGTAGCTTGCACAGTGGCCATACCTTGGTAAAAACCATCTTGGAAGACAGGATAAACAAGGTTGAAGGTAACTGATGGGCCTTAAACTCATTGGTGGGTTTGGGGGCTGTCTACCCCAAGCATGTGAAGACCCCTTCCTTCTCCCCTTCGCCCCCCTCCCACCAGAAGCAAATGAGAACAATTTGTTCCAATTGCCATGATGGTGGTTGAAGCAGGCGTTATGGAGTGGAGCACTTAGAGCTTGGTCAAAATTGAAGATGCTAAGGTCATCCATCGCATCTAGGGCCATCACCAGTTGTCTTGTTTTTGTCTTGCCACTGGATTTCAATGACTGGAAGAGAGAGAGTGAGGCTGATGACTATGCAGCTCTGCCTTATTTAAATCCAATTCACAAGCAACTCAAGACATCACCTTGTGATGTCATTGGTCTTCTAAGAAAAGGAAGACTGAACAATAACAGCAGCCCCTGATTATACGCCCACTATACCACTTATACCTTATGCAATGTAAATAGCTAATGTAGTTGACATAGCTACTGAATGGCAATCTTTTTAATTGAGAGTACAGTGGTGAAAATATCAATAAGCCTCTTTGTACACTTCTGCACGGATAGACTCCAACAATTCTCATTCACAGTGATACAAATAAAATAGGCGAGGCCCTTAGTTTATGGAAAATAGGCACAAAGAATAAGTCCTTTTTTGTTTCTCACTTTGAGATTTTCATTTTTTCTGTACCAGTGGGACTCACCCACTGGGTTATGTTTCCATACACAGCTAGAGGAGTTACAAATCTCGTGTGTGTTGACTACATCGGTCTGTTCCAACCGTACTTCCCTGGCCGCTACCGATTTTTGTTGCTGTGGTTAATGTTAATTGGAGAAATGTTTGTGCACAGAGAGAGATAACTATGCCCCTGGAGTTTTGGGCCTTGTTTTTACCATGAGGAATGTTTGCCTGTCACTTATATTTGACCATTAACTTTCATTTCCTGAAAAAAAGAATAGAAAGAAAGAAAGAAAGTATCCACCTTTCCCCAGTCCTCCAATTTCAGTCAAGAATGCTGACTGGAGATAAACATGTAGGGACATAAATGAAGAATAACTGTTTGTGTTTGACATCTAATTTCTACCCAGCCGGAGAAAAAAAATGAGATTGTCTGTATCACATTCATTACTTCTTTCCAAACATCCAGAGATGGAACAATTTGTTGTTGTTGTTTTTTTTTCTCAACCATGCCAGGGAGATGTTTTAATAACTCTTTGTTGGAGAGCTCTTTCTTGCTCCAATATATTTCTCCTATCAGCCAGTTCTGTCTCTCTCGCTCACGGGCTGTTGCTGTGTCGTTCAGGTAATGGGAAGACCGTTTGTTATGGTTAAGTAATAAAGAGATAATATGGGATGACAAGCTGGCAAAGAAGCAAGCATTGGAAAGATTTAATAATATTCAGTGAGTGACTGCAACAATGTCGTCAAATGGGGGAGCAAGAGAAATTGGTAGCCTGTAGCTGATATTAAAATGAGATTCCGCCCTCCCACCCCTTGCCCTGCTGCTTATTTCACTGACGATTTGACTCCAGGCAGTATAGACCAGTAAGGGAAAAATTTGAACTTGGATTCAAGTTGTCCAAGTTCTAAGCTTTATAAGACCCAAGTGACTTTGGGTAATCACTTGACCATGTATGTCATCCCCTGTTCAATAAACTCCCAGCGACTCCTTGTTGCTCCCAGAATCAAAAGTAAAATCATCTCTTTAATTTTTAAAGATGTTTATAACTTGGCCCCTTCCTACTTCTCCAGCCTTCTTATACTTCCTGTAAGCCCTCTCCAATCCAGTGACACTGGTCTCCTGGATCTTCCTTGTACAAGACCTACCATCTACAGATTCTGTTCATTTTTATAAGTTGTCCCTTATTCTTAGAATTCTCTCCTCTTGGATTTCCTGGCTTCCTCTATGTCTCAGCTAAAGCCTCACTTTCTGTAAGAAGCCTTTCCTATTCCCCCTTAATGTTAGAACTTTCCCTCTGATGTCACTACCAATTTATCCAGTACCTATCTTGTTTGTACATAGTTGTTTGCATATTGACTCATTAGTCCGTGAGATTCTTGAGAGCAGCGACAGGTCACCTAAATGAAGACCAACTCAGAAGTAAAGGGTTAGGGGGAGGGAACAAGCATTTATTAAGTGCCTCCTATCTCCATCAGAGGCAATTAGGTGGCTCAGTTGATGGAGTAATGAATGGGCCTGGAGAAAGACCTGAATTCAAACCCACCCCCAGACACTTACTAGCTGTGCGACCTGCGGTAAGTTATTTAACCTTTGTTTGCGTTAATCTAGTAGAGAAGGAAATGACAAACCCTCCACTGTCTCTGTCTAGACAACCCCCTGTACAGTCTTGGTATGCTGTGGTCCTCAAGAGCATGACTGAACAACAACAATGATATGCCAGGCACTGTGCTAAGCAGTTTACAAATATTATCTCATTTGAGATAATAGAACAGTCCTCATCTACTTTATGACTGCTTTGAGTTTACCCTTCCACCTTATCCCTCCTGTAAGATTGCAGAATGGTAGATGATTGTTCTGAATTCTATGCATAGTGTAAGTGGGTAAAAAATTCATAAGTCAGACCAGTAAATGTACAGTGGAGTTCCAGAGACTTAGAATTTTGCTTTCTACTTGTCCATCCATTATAGGTTGCAATCTCTGCAACAACCATATACTGGTCATCAAGGTTCATGGAAAGTATTAGGTGAATTCCGTTGATATGGATCAAATACTGCAATCTCTAGTTGCTCAGCAAGTACTCAGAACAAGGTACTAGGCAAGTTACACTAGAATACCCTTCCTAGCAGCAACTTTTCCAGTATATTTTGATCCTGGTTTATTCAATTCATGCTGGCCCCTTGGCTTAAAATTTGACCATGAAAAGGTCTTTCCCATCAAAACTATGATCAATGCCATAGGTCACGGCAATGTGAGAACACTGTGCAGAACACAAGTTGGATGAATGTGAAGGGCATATTTGGCAGCGGGCACTTTCATGCTTCTTTTCAACTTTTCTAAGGGATTATACCATCCTTCTGCTCTGACAAAGAAGTGATCATTGTCCAGAAAGGGGAGCCAGGCCATGTCCACAGCCTCAAAGGCAGATTGGCAGTTTTTCCTGGAGGCCTCACAAATATCGGCAGGGCCTCCTTTGTAGCAGGTGGCCAGACCTGAACAGCCAAGGAATGCCAGATCTGACTTTCAGTCTCTTCAAAACAACGTGTGAATCATAATCCAGAAGATATATTCTGAGCACACTTGGACTTGGGATTCAGTAGGTTGGAAAATACAGTCTTGTTTTAGGAGACATTATTACAGCATATTTCCCACTTTATCTAGCCTGCCCCAGATAATTTGGTGAAATCTCTCCCTACTCTAGCCCATTCTCCACTCAGCTGTTGAATTAATCTTCCTAAAGCTCAGGAATGACCGTGTTATCTCCTCAGTCAGTAATCTCCAGTGGCTCCTATCATTCCTAAGGTCAAACAGAAAATTTTCTGCTTAGTGTTCAAAGTCATAACCTAGACCTCTGCTAACTTAGCAGTCTTCTGGCACCTTCTGTTCCCCTCTACTCCCATAACCCCATATACTCAGCCAGTATACTGACTTATTTCTTTGCTGTTCCTCTCACAAGACACGCCATCTCTGGACTACGAGCATTTTGTCTCCTTATCTACCAACTGATAGACAATTCTTCACATCTTATCTAGTCATCCACTATGCAACCTGGGCTTCCCTGGGCATCTTGCTACCTTCTCTGCCAGGTTCCCCTCCCTCACTATTTTTTTGTTCTAGGAACAGTAATCAAATCAATATGACCATTGCTACTAGATATTATGACAATTAATTGCCCTCTGGCTCTACTCACAACCCTTATAACTGCTTAGACCAGAAGTTTCTTAATCTGGGGTTCATGGACCCCCAATGAGTCTGTCAATTTTTTTTTTAATATTTTAAAAACTGTATTTCAATATAGCTAGCCTCCTTTCTAACTGTATATATTTTATGAGTTTCAAAATATTATTCTGAGAACAGGTCCATGGACTTTTCCAGACTACTTAAGGTTACAAGACATATATTATTTGCTTAAGCCAAAACTCCCTTCTCTGGGCAACATGCCTAGGAGTATTCCCTCTTCCATTAGAATGTAAACTCTTTGAGGTTAGGGACTGTCTCACTTTTGTATTTTTATTACCAGCACTGAGCATTGTAAGTGCTTCATAAGTGCTTTAAAAATTATTTCATTCATTTTATCATCTGAATTTCACAATTTAGTCTTTATTGTTTCTAGATAACTAAGACATTTTTTAACTGTGCCTTGATTAGGCTCACGATTGAAGTCTGCCTCAGAGAACCTTACCAGAATGCTAAGGAATATCCTTTGTCCCTTCTGCAAGATGAGTGATAGGGTCACTCCTTTCAAAGTCACTTGTCCTACTTGTCCAAACAAGATCTTTTTAAGTCTGAATTTTTAAGTAGCGTTGGCACTTCAATGATTAAAGATTGCATTAATATTCTTGTGAATTCCCCAAACAATGTGCTTTTAATAAGAGTAAGGCTTGTGATTTATATACTTACTTTAGATTTGCAATGTAGTCTGGGTCATCAGTATTAGGATGAAATGACGATGCAGTCACACTCAGAGCTTCTACTTGTAGCAACTGCAGAAATAAAAACTTCATCCTGGAGTATGCATTCAAAAACAAATATACAACTTTTTCTCCCTCTAGTGGCACATTTTTATAGGAACCTCAAATTTTGTCCAGTCTGATCTTGAATGATGCCTAACTATCAAAGTCCTAGAGGCAATGGCAGAGCTCACACTAGGCTTAAGAGATTCATAATATTTGTTCATTGTTGATGGCTGTGGAAGAGCATTTTATTAATGTAAAATGATATTGCATTCTGGATAATGCTGGGTCATAGCTGGATAAATTTTGTGATTTATCCCCACTCTCTGCTTTATTTGATATTAAAGGTAATAAAATAGGAGTTTGCAAATATGTGGCCAGGCATTCTGATTTGTGAATGTATGTTGGGAATTGTGGTATACCTCTGATCAGGACCAGTCTTAGCCCCAGTGGTCTACATGACCCAATCTCAGGGGCTCCTTGTCACCTAGAATGTTCCTATGGGCTTGGCTGAAGGCCCCAGAGACCAAATCAGAGTTTTATCTCTTTAGATTTAAGGATCAATGTTTATTGAAATGCTATCATTCTTTAATATTTTGGTATGAAGGAAGGATTTGAGAGTAAGTTTTCTTAGGAAAAAGGGGGAGGTAAGGAAAAAAGGAAGAACACAAATGGGGAGCCTGCAGACAAATTCTGTTGACCCAAATTTTTCTGAGAATCAGTCTATTCTGGATTATCTGCAACAATGGGGATTGTCAGTGGAATGTATCAGTTACTTATGAGCTTCATGACCTCAAGCAAACCATTTAAGATCTTTTACCCTCAGTTTCCTAATCTGTAAAACGAGGGGTTTGGATTTGAGGACCTTTAAGGTCCCTTCCAGCTCTAGGCATACATATGATCCCATGATTTAAGAAAAAAAATTAAAAGAATTGTATTTAACTTTGGAATTCATGTTTGTAGTTCAATTGTCAAACCATTTTAAAAATCAATATTTTTTTCAATGAACATACCACCTGTCTCTCAAATATCCCACTTTGGAAAAGAAAAAGAAAAAAATCCTTCTAACAAATATGAATAGTTAGGAGAAACAAATGCCCTAATTACCAATACCAAAAAAATAAATGTTTCCTTCTGAATCCAGATTCTATCACCTCCCTGTCAAGAGGTGGGTAGTACTAGACTTCACCATTAGTTCTCTGGAATTGTGGTTTGTCACTATGTTGTGTGATATGTGTGTTCGTCCTTCTTGCCAAAGAAGATCATGCCATCAGAGAAATAATGACATGACTTGCACTTGACTTTGTTCTGAGTGAGGGAGGGCTGTGCAGGTCACCACCTCCCTTCTCCTCCAGAGCCATCTGAATCCAGTGACCAGATATTCATCAGGATGACTGGAGATGACCCAGGATGAGGCAATTGGGGTGAAGTGACTTGTCCAAGGTCACACAGCTAGTGAGTGTCAAGTGTCTGAGGTGAGATTTGAGCTCAGGTTCTCCTGACTCCTGTACTGGTGCTCTATCCACTGTACCACCTATCTACCCCCATTGTGTGATATAATATACACCAAACCTCCACCCCACTCCTTTGTACAAGTCTCCTTAATCTGGTTTATAAAAACCTGAGTGAGTCCTTTAATGGATATTATTTTTCAGTGTGTATTTGTTTTGGTAATCCAAAAAACTTTTCTGGTTATAGTGGGCCTAGCCTCTCTTAAGAAAAATTTTCTCTGATCTAAATAGACCTCTCCCTCTTACCCGTGACCTGTCCCTTTTCTGGAAGTCTCAATAAGTGGAGTACTCCAGGATGGAAACTTCTAAGTCCAGAAGTTTATAATCAGTATAACTTTGCTAGCTGATCCCTAGCATCTCTGCCTGGAACATCAGCAATGGGAAACCAAGCCCTCCTCTCCTACAAATCAATAGTACTCCCCTGGGTCATTGATTTGAGACAGCCTGTGACATAGTGCATAGAGTGGTAGGCCTGGAGTCAGGAAGACCTAGGTACAAATCTGGCCTCAGATACTTACTGAATGACCCTGGGAAAGCCACTTAACCTCTGCCTCAGTTTCCTTAGTGTAAAATGGGGAAAATAATAGCACTTACCTCACAGGGTTGCTGTGTGGGTCAAATGAGATAAAACATTTTTTAAAATGCTTAGCATAGAGCCTGGCACAAATAGGTACCATACAAATACTTATTTCCTTCCCCTCAATCTGCTTCCTTCCCCTCCCTCCCCCCAACATACACACATGGATCTGCCTTGGTGAGGAAATGAAGAAGGATTCAGGTGTCCCACTTATCAATGAGAGCTTTATGAACCTAGAGGTGTCAAGTCTGGAGGGGCAGCCTCTGTAAGGACTATTGTTGACTCCCTCCTCTTCCTGCTAGTCTGAAGATCACCCTTTCTGAAGTTTCAACAACTTTCCTGGTTTTTATCTCTAATTGTATCCTTCTTGACCACCCCTGACCACTCCCAAATGTCCCTCATAAGAACAAGAAACGTACCTAATAAAGACTCACCACTTTTAGCATCCCTGGCCTATTTTGTGAAAAACTCCCTAAGTCCCCAAACACACACACACACACACACACACACACACACACACACACACACACACACACATACACACGCACTTTTTTTAAAAAACATTTTATTTTAAAAGTGTGGTCTATATTTGGACCAATACAGTAGGCATGACCAGGCCTTAAAGTGTTAAAATGCGCTGAAATTACCCAATGTAAGAAATGTAAGAAAGTGTCCTATCTTTTCCGTGGATGCTCCTGTCCTTTGACTTAGTGCTTCTCTAGGTCACATGGTGTGCTGGAGCTCAGCTGATTGAAGGGACCATCGTTAAACTTTCAGTGTGAGCAGCTATACCTCAGAAACCAGCTAATACAACGTAGCAAGGCTCAATTTATCGTTCTGCTGATTACCCAGGCTTAAGAAAGTTATGAAGAACATCCTTCCCACCATTCCCCCAGCCCCAAAATGCTGGTTGTTGAACATTTAACAACATACCCTTGCTCCCTGGATGCCAAACTCTACCCTGAGCAAATCAATGGTCACTCAAAGGTCAATGAAGCTTTCGGGAAATGTTCACCAGATCAGAGTAGTGTAGAGGAAAGAATGCTAGACTCGTTAAGAAAACAGGTACAAAGCCTACTTGTGACGGGGTGACTCTGAATGACTCTGGGTCACGTAGTTTCTTGGAGCCTTGGTTTCTTCATCTATATGATAAGAATAATAAAATCTGTAGTACTTCACCTTATAGGGTTGTTGTGAGGATCAAAATGAGTTAAGTTCAAAGTATGCTAAATTTTATTCTCAAATGTTTCAAGTACAGGACTTTTGACTGCCACCTCTAAAGTAGTTACAAAGAACTGGAATGAGTTTGGATGAGGAGAAATCATTGCTCAGCTTCTGGAGGGGTTCCCTTCTGGGATTAGGGGTGGAAATGGGGATCCACCCTTTGATGTACTTATTAGTAAAACTGGCCTCATGATGAAAGATAATATCCAGTGTTGCTTTGTCCTTAGGAAAATCCTGGTTCTAAAAAAACAGAACTGAATGCTATATAATTATAATGACTAAATTTGGCCATAAAAAAGAGAAAATGAACTTTCTTCCTGTCTTTGCAAAAGTAGGAGACTATTGAGGTGGAGCATTGTATATCCCATCACCCTCTTGTTGCTGTATCAGCATTTTGCTGAATTGCTTTTTTTTTCTTCTTAGCCTATTGATTTTTTCTTATAAGGCATTGCTTTCTCCATAGGGGAGGAGAAAAAATCCGTTTGGAAATGAAGGTGATATAGAAAGAAAATATATAAACAAAAAAATGGTTTTTTTTAAAAATAAACTAAGGAAAATCTTGGGTTTTTTGTCCTTGATCAGATGGATCAAATCAGAAAACAGTACAAGGAATACTTAATTATAGTATGGTGGCAGAATCAGGTCTACTACATCAGCTGTCTGTGAACCTTCTCCCACTGGTGAGTTCCTTCTAGGGCTTCCATTTTGGGGAGGGACTCAGGCCAGTCCTCCTTCATTCTCCTCCTGGCTTGGCTTCTCCATTTCCATACTTTGCCATCAGTTCTCAGCTTCTGTCTCACCGCGGATCACTCAACCCCTTGGACCTTCTCAGTCTAGAATATATCATCGACTTCCGCTAGGTTTTCACCTTGAGACATCCTTCTGCCCTGCCAGACCCTGTCTTCCATTGGTGAGCTCCTCATGGGTTCTCCATTTTGGGGAGCTGCCCAGGCTGGTCAAACTTCGTTCTCTTTCTGGGTTTGCTTCTGAATGCTCAGATTTCAACACAAGTACTTTTCCTTCCCCTGCCTTTATTTTCAGCTCCATTTTATGTGGGCTTAAATATATATATATATATATAATTATATAACCTATATATTATGTACATAATATGTAATATATAAAATTTATAATTATAATAAATATAATTATAAATAATTAAAATATAAGTTCCTTGAGCGCAGGACAGCTTTCTTTTTGTTTATATTTGTATTCTTAGAATTTGACACAGTGCTTGGCACATAGTGAACACTGAATAAAATGCCTATTGCGCTGCCTTGCCTTGCCACTAACATCTCTTCAAGCAATTAAGTTACAAAATCCTGTGTCAACAGCTGAATTACCATTTAATGTTGTTCTAGACATCATTGTCCCAGAGAAGCTAGAAATATTCCATGTAGGATTTAAATCACTGTACATAAGATTCCTTCCCCATCTTTTCAGTGGACTAAAGTTGTGTGCTCTACTTATTTTTCTTTTTTTAATGGTTACTTGGAATCCTAGTCTAATTATAGACATTAAGTTAAAGTGACAGAAACAGCTATTAGTCTAAATGTGCAGTATTTCTCATTGATTGATTCTCTAAGTCTTCTTTTCAATAATATACCTGTTTGATCTTTATTAGGCACATTAAAAATCCAAATGTCCTGAACAACCTGAAAAATGGGCAATTGGAATATAAAACTTTCATGTTGTAGAATTCTTTTTTTCAGAAAAGAGAAACTTAAGCGTCAGGAGAAAACTCTTTCTTAAACTTTGAAGTGATGGATTTGTAATTGCTGAAGCTACTGCTGATTCTCAAAAGCATTTAGCTTCCTAATTCATAGAAACCACCAGGGCTTTCTCCTGCCTTAATTTCCATACCAAATTTGTCTTCTGAAGATGTGTGAATACTGTTCTTGGCACCACAGTTTTTCCAGTGAGTTGGCAAGATGGTCCAGCCAGGAAGCTCGCTGCTGACTGCACATCATTTTTGTTAAATGTGCAATTCTTTCTCTCCCCATGGTAGAGGCAAGTTGAGGAGACGACTGCATCTCCAAGGGCTGTAAAGCCTTGGTCCACCTAGAGACTGTCCCTTAAGCTTTGTGGGAATACGAGGCTCTAAGGTAAAAGGAAGTGGGAGAAGAAAATTCTTGTTCATAGGATCATAAAATAATGTACTGTACATAGGGCTTGAAGGGACTTTCAGAGATGATCTTATCCAACCCCTTTCTTTTATACATCTATTGTATCTATTATAGTCTCACCCCCACAAAGATATCCTGGGCTAGAGTGAGAATAACAGAGGTATGTCCTTTTTTGGTGTTAGAGTAATTGCAAAGTTCATCATAATAGCTAACAACATATAGCACCCACTATGTACCAGGCACCATGTTAAGCACTTTACAATAATTATCTCATTTGATTCTTACAACAACCCTGGGACATAGGTGCTGTTGTCTCTATTTTACAAATGAGGAAACTGAGGCAAACAGCAGTTAATTGACTTGCTCAGGGTTATCCAGCTTGTAAGTTTCTGAGGTCAAATTTATTTTTTTCCTTTCTTAAAAATAATTTATTTATTTTTAGTTTTCAATATTCACTTACATAAGTTTTTGAGTTTTAAATCCTCCCCTTCTCCCCCTCTTCTTCCCTTTCCCCAAGATGTCATGCAATCTGATATAGGCTCTACTTATACATTTATAATAAGCATATTTTCACATTATTCATGATGTAAAGAAGAATTAGAACTAATGGGGGAACCATGAGAAAGAAGAAACAAAACAAAACAACAAAAGAAAAGGAGAGCAAATAGTCTGCTTCCATCTGCATTCAGACTCCAAAGTTCTTTCTCTGGATGTGGACAGCATTTTCCATCACTGTTCTTTCGGAGTTGTCTTAGATCCCTGCATTGCTGAGAAGAGTTGAGTCTATCAGAGCCAGTTTTTGCACTATGTGGTTGTAACTGTGTACAACATTCTCTTGGTTGTGCTCATTTCACTCAGTATCGGTTCATATAAGACTTTCCTGGTTTTTCTGGTCGGCCTGCTCATCATTTTTTCTAGCACAATAATATTCTATTACATACCACAACTTGTCCAGCCATTCCCCAATTGATGGACATCCCCTTAATTTCCAATTCTTTGATGGGACCATATTTAAACTTAGTTCTTCTAGACTCCAGGCCTAGGATCCTATCTATTATATCACCAAACTGCCCCAAATTCCATTGATTAAAGATTGATCTACAACCTTCATGACAGCCTAATATTTTATACAACTCACAATTGGTTAAAGTAATCTATAAAGGTTTTTTTACATTTTGATGTTGCATCTTTTAAATTCATAATAAACCCCACAAATTCTATGGTTGCTGGTACATTCATGGAATCTTCTTAAATGAAAAAGAAAAGATTCTCTAGGTAATTGAGAGAGTCAGGGAGAGAGAGAGAGAGAGAGAGAGAGAGAGAGAGAGAGAGAGAGAGAGAGAGAGAGAGAGAGAGACAGATGGTTTCCAAGGACTTACTTTCTTGGGTCCACAATAGACTCAAAAAACCAGGTAGCTGTTTCCTTCTGAAAAAACTACCATATTCAAAAAGTCAAATCAAATCATAATATTGTCCATGCATATCAGCACATACTTTATGTGGTATTTCACAGTTTAGTAGGCTAGGCCAATGAAGAGAAGTTGCAGCAGAGCTATCTGATTTCATTGTCCTGTATTTCTACCAAGAAACTGAGATGCAGGGAGGTGAAGGGATTTACCCATAGTCTCATAGGCATTAAGCATCAGAGGCAGGTTATGAAATTAGGTATTCACTTTCCCATGCTAATTCTCCCTTCTACTCTTCCATGATGCAGAAACCTGATTAAATATGAGAAAGGAGAGAATAATCATCATGGGGCAGAAGCAGTCGTTTGTGTTTTCACAAGGTCAAATTTTTCTTAGCGCACATTGCCCGATCTCTCCTTTGCTCCTTTTACTTCTCTCTGTTTCATCTCCTGTTGTATTATCTGTGTCCATTTCAGAGCCTCCCAGTAGAATGCAAGCTATTTATGGGGAGAAACAACTTCATTTTTGTCATGCTATTCTCAGAGCCTAGAACAGTGCCTTACACAAAGTAGGTGCCAGACAGATTTGCTAAATTCCTTTGTTTATTCCCTTGGTTTGACTTGGGCACACTCTGTTACCACTTTTGGTTTCAATAAGTTGGAATGTTCTTGCCAAGCCTAGAGGCCTGTATTGGGCTACCCGAGTCTTTCTTACCTCACCTCCTGAGGTCTTCGGCTGGCCACGCCGGATGCACGTATGAGAGAAAGGACGTTCCAGAGTCAAACAGGGGTTGAGCTTTATTACAGGGTTTCGGTTACAAGTGCAGGGGTTCTTCTTTCTTAGGAGGAAGAGGGGGAGATTTCCTAAGGAGGCTAAGCTTAAGGGATTGGAAGTAGAAGTACAAGCGGGGAGAGAGGGGGAGGGGAGAGAGAAAAGAAAAGAAGCGGAGCCCTACTTTTCTCTTTGGCTCCACACTGCTAAGAGAGCTTTTAGGCTTCCTCAATCCTACTTAATCTTCAGCCACACAGTTTGCATCTCAATACCGTGCTGTTAGGTAACTAGGTGTGCTCCAATCCGGGACGACCTCGAGGGCAGGGAGACTCCACCCATCAGGTATCTCCGGGGGAGAGGCGGAAATACCCGAGCTAGCCGAGCTAGCTCGGTCTGACCTTCTCGAACCCCCGCTGTTCATGGAGGGCCTCGTAAGACTCTAAGATTTAGAAGTCCCACTTTTACCTGCCCGAGACTGTCCACACGGAATTGAGCTTCCAGTCCCAACATGTTCTCTCCTTGGATCTGGGGTCTGTCTGCAAAAGAGAGCACACATCTATGTGACCCATAATGACCTGAGTCTGGAGTTGAAACCTAATGCCAACCTGGTGTCTTTAGAAACAGAATGAATATTGAGGTGAGATACTGGAAGTCATAAAAAAACAAGACTCAGATAAGGAAGGGGTTACAAAATGGAAAGAGTATTGGATTTGGAGACAGAAAGGCTGGAGCTTGCCATTTAAATGGTGATGTGATCAGTTTCTTAACCTCTCTGAAACTCAGTTTCCCAATTTGTAAAATTGGATATTAATATTTACTTGCTCTAATTATATCAAGGTGTTATTGTGGGGATCAAATAGTATGTGTGAAGCATTTTAAAAACCTTAATGGGCTATATAAATATCAGCTTTTGTTATTAGGATCAAGGATTATTTATGGAATTCATTTTGCTCCATTCAGCAAACTTGATTAAGTATACTTTATATGCAAGGCACTATGCTGAGATGAAAAACAACTCATTTCCTTTTTCTTAAGGAGCTTGCAATCTTTGGGGTGCTGCAGGAGAAACCCATCCCAAAACAGCAAGGTATTTTGAGGGAGAGCAAGTAAGTGGCATGTGCTAGGGTGGTCAAACCACTGCTAGCAGCTTGACCACCACCTCCTCTTGGAACTTGATGGAAACAGCTCAGGCTCCAGAGCACAAGGGTCCTAGGAATTGACGTAGCCATAGTCTACTCATCCTGTTTCCAGATTTGCCCCCACACTCATCCTCCAGGGGAGCAAGGGGCCCACCATCCCTACCAACAACTCTAACCATTGACTGAAAGACTAGTAAGCTCATGAATTTAGGAAAGAGTAGTGCCTTCAAGACTACCAACCTTGATGTCAGGCCAGTCCCCCACAGCCATCATGATAGGTAGACATGCAACTTACCAGTTTTCTCTGCAGTTACTATAGCTACTGTCTCCTCATTGACCATAGCTACCATTGGTTGTTGTTGATCTTTCATTCTCGAAGAGGACCGATGATATCATGAGGGTGATGTCTTGACTTATGCACATGAATTGGGCAGAGCTGCAAAAAGTTATTAGCCTCACTCTCTCCTCTAGAGTCACTGAAGTCCAACGTTAAGACATAAAAATCAAGACAACTGGCATAGCCCAGGAAGCAGTGGGTGACCTTGGCCTTTCTAAATTAAGATCAGACCATGAAAAGAAAGTCTTAGTCCTTGGCCTAGTCCATGGCTTTATCAATGGCTCAACATCAGAAATACATATGGTTTTATCAAAAAAACATTAAAGACATTAAAAAGGATGCATTTCTATCTGCTTGTTGCTGCACCCTAAGGATCATTTGACTTTTCTCTCAGTCCTGCAGCTGAAAACTTGTATATATGTTGTCTCCCCTCTTAGCTTCTTGAGTCTAGAGACTGTCTGAACTTTTTTATTTGTAACCTCAGTGCTTTGCACATAGTTACTGCTTAATAAATGCATTTTTATGCATTCATTTATACTTAGAAATCAATTGAAATCAATTCATATATGACAGAAAAAAGAGGGGTCTAAAAAAAGTGCTATAAGAAATACAAGGAGAAAGAAGTCCCTTCCAGCTGGGAAGTGAGCAAAAGTTTCAGGCTGAATTGTAAAAACAAGAGAAGTACATTAATTGATTGTTGGTTGAAGAGCCTGAGGGTGTGCTTTCTCAAATGCATGAAGATGAAAGAGAGATATAGGACAAGACTAGAATAAGCTAGTCCTCCAGTTTGGTCCAAACACAGAATATGTGAAGAGTATGGAGGAAAAGAGAGAAAGGTCCTCTAAATAACCTCTACAAGTCAGTGTGGAGTGCAGCCAGTGATGGAACTACCCCAGTGCAGACTCTGGTTGGAAGACAGTTAACATTTGCAACACGCTTGATGGGAAGCTGGACACATATTTCCCCAAGATTCTAACAGGACCCTGGAAAAAGAGAAGGGAAAAGGTACACAGAGCCTGGAAGCAGTCTAGCAGCTGCAATCAGCTCCTAATGCTGTTATTGAGAGAGCATGATCTAGTGGAAAGGATGCTGGATTTGGTGAATTTCTGTGCAAACCTTGGTTCTGCAACTTACTATTTGTGTGGCCTTGGGTAAATCACTTAACCTATCTGGGCCTCAGATATCCAAGTTGGATTAGATGGTTTCTAAGTTTCCTTCCAGCTCTGTCCTGATCTCTATTTTGCCACTGGACCCAGATGACCCTGGAGGAGAGAGTGAGACTGGTGACTTGGCACAGCCTTGCCTCACTTAAATCCAATTCATTTGAATGTCATGGTATCACCTCCCTGATGTCCTGGTCCTCCTCCAGGAGGAAGGACAAACAACAACTCTGTGATCAGGTATCTGTGAATGCCCCAGGCACAGTAGCCGCTCCACACTCCTACAAATTTAGGCACCAGACTCCTGTTTAGTCACTCCTCTTGGCAAATAGTACATTGGCTCCACTGGAAGTTAGTAGTGTTTAGTTGTGTCTGACTCTTCATGACCCCGTGGACCATACTGTCCATGGGGCTTTCTTGGCAAAGATACTGGAGTGGTTTGCCATTTCCTTCTTCAGTGGATTGAGGTAAACACAGGTTAAGTGATTTGCCCAGGGTCACACAGCTGGTAAGTGTCTAAGGCCAGATTTGAACTCCTGGCTCCAGGCCCACCTCTCCATCCACTGAGCCACCTACCTGCCTCATCCTTCACCTGGAAGTAGGACTATTGCTTACTCCTCTCATACCCCTAATTTCCATATCAGTTAAGTTGATTGGGCCATTAATACTAACTCTATCCACATTCTATTCTTTGCACTCTGATACTTCACCACTGACCCTGCCACAAACACCAGGGGCTTTCATCACTACCCCAAAAATGCTTGATCATTTGCAGCAAAAGAACATATTGATGCTCTTTTCAACAGAGGGAGAATTTTCAGGGAAGGGCTAATTGCATCTTTTTCCCATAGCTATCTATTTCAGGTAGCCTCAGAATTTAATAGCTAAGTGCCCAGCTGAGATGACAAAGCATGGATTTCTGATGGATACAGTGAACACAATTTTATGACTCTTCTAGTAGCAGTCACTAGTTTGAGAATACGAACCTGAACTCAAAAAAGGCAGCTGGATGCCAAAGTGGATAGAGTGGTAAACTTGGAGTCAGGAAGACCTCAGTTCAAATATGGTCTGAGACATTTATTTGATGTGTGACCCTGGGCAATTCACTTAAACTCTGTTTGCCTCAATCCATCTACTTCATAGGGTTGTTGTGAGGAATCAAAGGAGATAATATTTGTAGATGTCTTAACTCAATCAATATGTACAAAACAGAACTCATTATCTTTCTTCCGAAATCTTACCTCTTTCTGCCTTCCTTATTATAGAGGACGACACCATCCTCCCAGTGCCTCAGGCTCACACCTTGGAGTCATCCTGGATTTCTCAATGTCTCTCGCCCCCCCACCCCTCCTCATATCCAAGTTGTTGCCAAGGCCCATCGAGTTCAGCTGTGTAATATTTCTCATATATACTCCCTTCTGTCCTCTAACAACTGCCCTCACCCTGGTGTAAGCCTTCATCTCTTCAAGCCTGAATTGCTGTAACATTCTGCTGGTAGGTCTACCTGCCTCAAATCTCTCCCCACTCCAATCCATCCTCCATTCAGCCACTAAAGAGATTTTCCTTAAGCACACATATGATGATGGTACCCTTCTACTCAATACATTCCACTGGCTTCCTATTGCCTCGAAGGATCAAATCTAAAATGCTCTGTTTGGCAACCAAAGCCCTCCTACCTTTCCAGTCTTCTTACACCTTACTCCCTAATACATACTCTCCCGTTCAGTGACATTGGCTTCCTGGCTGTTCAACAAACACTCCACCTCTCATCTCCTAGCATTTTCCCCATGCCCAGAATGCTTTCCTTCCTCCATTCTATCTGCTGACCTCCATAGCTTCCTTTAAAACCCAGTGAAAATCCTCTCTTTTACTAAAAGTCTTCTCCAGCTTCTCTTGATTCCAGTGCCTCCTTTTGTTAATTGTAGTGTGCTTTGTGTTTATTGTGCATTATCTTTCCCATTAGATTGTAAGCTTCTGGAGAGGAGAGACTGTCTTTTGCCTCTTTTCTATGTAAGGCACATAGGAGGTGCTTAATAAATGTTTATTGATTGGTCATAAAGTGTTTTACAAATCATAAAGTGCTAAATGTCAGCCACTGTGTTAGCTAGCTATAGAAGAAGAGGTGGAATATTGAGAGCTGTTTTAACAGAAATGGAGATCTTGGCAAGCAGAAGTGAGTATAAGAACATCACAAGTGTAGCTGGAGGACAATCTGTAAGGTGTGGCTGTCCACCAAAGGGACTCCATCTTTGTTTACTGTTCCTTTTCTCCCAAACGATTGCAGGAAGTTAGGGAGCAATCCTAGTTTCCTTATCTGTAAGATGTTGGGGTTGGTCCTAAAGCTCTCTCAGATCATTTCCATATCTAAAAATCTACAGCTTTATAATTCAAAGTAAGGTAGGATGTGGTGCCAATTCTACCTAATTAAATCAATCAATCAATGGGAAGGGGAAGCTAGATGGCACAGTGGATAGAGTGCTGGGCCTAGAGTCAGGAAGACTCATCTTCCTGAGTTCAAATTTGGCCTCATTTACTAGCCATATGACACTGGGCAAGTCACGGAACCCCATTTACCTCAGTTTCCTCATCTGTGAAATGAGCTACAGAAGGAAATGGTATGCCACTCAGTATCTTTGCCAAGAAAACTTCAAATGGGGTCACAAAGAGTTGGACACAACCGAAACAACCAAGCAACAACAAACCAATGAGAAGATGGTCCTCTGAGCAACAACAGCACACCAGACTCTAGAAGTCCTCTATCAATAATCTAACAGTTCTCCAAGGAAATGTTCCCCAACCCTCTTTCTACAAATGAGGAAAGTGAGGCCAAGGGAAGTTAAGTGACTTGTCCAAGACACAGGTAGTAAGAATTAGAGGAAGACTTAGACTTTGAATCTAGGGACTTTTATTTTAGAGTCAATATTCTTTCCACTGTATTGGCAAAGTGCTTCTCAATACATAAAAGCATTAGAAAGCTAAATATCTTAGGATTCTGTAGGAATATGTTGGCCTTCATGGGCACTGTTGAATCATGAGTCATGGCATGACTTCAACATGACCAAGAGATCCTAGCACAATTCTATCTTTAACTAGTGCCCTTTCCTGCTGCTGAGATGAAAACGAAGTCATGGACCCTGCAAATACATAATGACTGTGCTGCAAAGTCTCTGAAACTTTCTCTGGGGAAGAGGGTAAAGAGCTCAGATTTTTGTTAGTTTGTTTGCTTGCCTATTTGTTTGTTTTTTTCAGTTTCGAAGTCTACTTGGCTGACGGTGTCCCTTCGATGCAAAGATGCCTGTAGAGTGCCTTTAGTGTCAGTGGATAAAATATAGCCCGCTCATCTACATATCTGTTAGTGACCTTTATGAACGGCTGCTATGTTGCAGAAGTTTCCATGTGTGCAAATGATAGAGATCTCATTTCTGTAGATCATTGCAGGATTGATGTGGCAGCCCCAGTATCATCAAACCTGGATGGGATATATGCTCATTACTGTCTCCTGGCAACCAAGCGGGAGAGGCTGCCCTGAATATTAACCAATCTTATTCAAGTAACCTTCAGTCCCTTCCTCCCAGTATCTCAGAACACAGTGGGCTGGTGCTACTGTTATCAGCTCCTAAAGTCTTCCTCTGTAACAAATCTCCTTCTCTTTCCTCCCCCTTCCCTTTCAGGAAAAGAATTATTAATGTGATTTTTATCTTCAGGGTGAGCTTCGATTTTTCTATGGAGACATTCAGTTTCAGAGCCATGCCCTATGTCACAGGAAAGATAACCACAATCCCATTTCCTCTGCCTTGTCTGGTATCATCCTTATTGCCTTTATCTTCCAGTTTGCATATGTAATCTGCCTAATATCCTTTCATCCCCTCTCGTGGAGCTAAGAAATAAACGTAGACTTGAGAAAAGGAAAAAAAAAATCAAATATTATCAAAATCTTATTTGGTTTATTTGCCCTCAGTTTCCAACTCATTTTAGAACCAGCTGAATATAAATAATAACAAAGGTCAGTACTGGTCCTTCCAGGTTCACCAGCCTGCTGTGGGTGTTCTTTGATTGGAGCTCTAACTGCATCTAATCATAAAGAGATGTGCATCTTGGGAGAGTTGAGGAAATTAAACCCTTTTTTGGCTTGCTTCCTGATTTTCATTATGCCTGATGAAACAAGATAATGGGTACAAAGAATAAAAAGTACTATCTATGTAAATGCTAGTTCTTTGTTGGTGATGTTTTTTACTGATTTTGTTAATTTCTTTAAGGCCTTTGCTTGATTCTTTTTTTTCCGGTTCTGGGTTGGTGTACCAGACCCTGAAGTTAGATATGAATTCAAATCCAGTCCAAGAAACTTACCTAGCTTAACTGTGCAAATGTGGGTCAAGTCAAGTCATCTGTCTAAGCCTCCATTTTCTCATCTGCAAAGTAGGAACAATAGTATTTACTTCCCCTTTTCACAGTTATTGTGTGGAAAGCACTTCATGAACTAAGAAGCGCTTTATGAATGTGAGTTACTGTTCTTCAGGCTGAACTAAGTCACTTCAGAAGCATGAGTGTCTGTCTTGGACTTTGAACTCTTAATGTTGATGTCCTCTTATAGAGCATCTTAAGATGGAGCCAATGTGGTCTTAAAAAAAAGAAACCTGAAGTATACTCACCCCTAAAGTTAACTAGATGGCTTTTCCTGGAATTCATTAGCTACTCTAATGGAAATTCAAAAGTGAGTGGGGCAGAGAGGGAGAGAATATAAATATATATGATTCCTAAGAGGGATAGTACATCAAAGAGTTATCATATATTAATACCTTAGTGAAGCTTTAGTCTATCAGATTGCTTTTCTACCACTGCTAGCTAAGAAATAGTTCCTATCAGAGTAAGACTTGGAATAAGGTGGCTTTAGAGGATGGGGATTGTAGAGGGGGTCCAGAATGCAATGTATAGTCTTGTAAATGTTGGCTTAGGTGGAGCACAATATTAAGAGGAATGGAGGATGGGGGTGCAGTAATGCCGCATGAAATGGTGGAATGGAGAAAAGATGCCATTAAAAAAGGATGAGAGTTTACCCAAACCGATTTTCCTCTGCTTCAAAGTTTCTCCCACCTCCTACCTCCCATGTTCCACTTCTAACCAATTCTGCCCAGTTCAGGCCCACCTTCAGATACACTCTGGACTACAAGGATGGAGATATTGGGACACTGATCTTGAAGATAGAAGAGAATTCTGTAAGAGAGCTAGATTATGGTTGTAGTGAAGCTATCCCCCACATATAACATGGGGGTGTCATTGATGGAAAGCAGAATAGACATCTCTAGCCTATTTTCTCCCCAGGGAGACTTTAATTCCTGACAGGAGGCAAAGCAGGAGGTTGGGTCCCAAAGTTTGGCCACTCTGCTCTCCTTAGAGAGAGGAGATACCAGGTTAAGATTATTTCTGTTGGCTCCCTTAACTATTATTAGTCTAGGAGTATTCTTTTCAGATTCAAGCTAAGCTTTCAATCCTTGTTCATTTATTGGGAAAGGTGGATCTAGGCTTTATATCCAAGGCTTGGCTCCCTTTCCCAAAGTGCTAATTCCACAATGAACACATATAGCAAGTAGCAAAGAAATCCATTTATCCATGTTGATAGCAAAACAGAAATCAGAGAAAGTATACATATATAGGAAAATATGTATCAGTCAATATGGGGTGAAGGAATTCTCCCATTGGGAGTGAAGTAACTCGGTTTTTCTAAGAGAAAGAGTACCAAGTCTCACTCCAGGGGAAAGGCCCCCACATCTCAAATGAAGCAAGCTGGGGATGGGGCCATGATGGAGACTACTAGTTCCTTTCATGCTGGCTTCTTCCCAGACCCTTCAGCAATGTGATGTGGGGTTGACTTAATGCTTATCTGTAGCTGGTAGGTGGCACAATGTATAGAGCATTGGGCCTGGAGTTAGGAAGACTAGAGTTCAAATCTGACCTCAGACACTTACTAACTGTGGAACTCTGGGCAAGTCACTAAACTTGATAGTTTTCTCAACTGTAAAATGGGGGTAATAATAACACCTACCTCATAAAGCTGTGAGGATCAACAGAAATAACAACTGTAAAATGCTTAGCATAAGATCTGGTGCACAGCAGGCACTTAAATGTTAATTCCCTTCCATCCATCTCAGAGCTTCATCTCAAACCTTACTGGGAATCCTGCTACTGCCACATAACTAGCTCAGAGGACAGTTATGCATTTCCCTGCACCTGTGAGGAACCCAGAATGTTTCACACTTTTCTGGGATGCAAGAGAAATAGAAGACTGTCAACTCTTACAATGGTGCCCAGTGTCTTTGAATTAACGGGAATGGGGCTGCTTTGTTTCAGGGAGAGTCACTGATCCTTCATATCACCGAGGATCAACTTCATTTTGATGAAGGCTGGATATGCTGTAGATCACAAGAGTAAAACTACTGAAATCCCCCCTTTCTCTATGGTCATGCCAGTGTTGCCAAGCCAAATAGCCAACAATATAGTGAATTCTTTGTACTCAGTAGGCCATGGATTGTCCCCTCTGTCTCTCTCTTTAGCACAATGAATTGATTGGGCAGTGATCCAGAGCACTCATTAAGACACTAACAGAGTGGTTCAACCCATACTACAATCCATTTGCTGGGTTATAGCCATGGCCTTTGATTCACCCCTTCATTAAAAATAAATAGAACACTGGCCCTCAAAGACAGAGATTCTTGTAGAGAAAAAGGACTTTAAATTTTCCACATTTTCATCTAGAAACAATTGAACTTAACCCTCCATATTTACTCCCCCCTTTTCCATAGAGATGTTTGATTTCATTAATATTTCCTGCCTTTCCCCCAGAGCAATCCAATCTATCATGTCATACCACCCAATTACATTTATTCCCAATAATTTAAAACAGGGGTCTGAGCCAAGAGAATCAGGAAAGGAAGGAATGATTTCTTACTCCCATGGAAGTGAAATGCACTAGGCCCTAAGGTAGTTATGGACCTTCAGATCAGCAGAAAGAAATATATTTGCCCAACCAATAAAGAAATAACCATCCAAATATATGCATTCAGCTCCATGCAGCTTGAGTTAAAGATTAAACCATCTCCAAATCATAGCAGAAACAAGATAAAATACACTTGTCCCTTGTGATGGGGGATTTAGTAACACAGCGAACTGATGATAAAAAGTATTGACATTTATTTCTTGAGAGAGAATTTTTAAAAATCTAATTGGCTTTGATGATTGAATGTTCTTTGACTCTATTATCCTCTTAGAAAGTAGACAGTCTCTTCCTAGTCTTCCAAATGCACTTTAGAATTATCTAAGTGTTGCTTGCAATGAACGTGTTTACAATTGTTCCATGTCTTTGATGAAAACTGTAAATGAGAAAATTGTGTCCCTTCCCTCAGCGCTTTCTCTGATATTACCTTTTAATCGACCATTCTTCTGATTTCTTCTTTTCAAAATTAATTGCTGTAAATGATGCACCCACTTAGGGATGGAAGGGAGAAAATCATCCTTCAGTGTTCATTTCTCCTTCTCTGCCCCAATTCCTTTCACCCTTGGGAAACCCTATTCTTAGGTGCTTATTATGCTCAAACAAGCATTTTTTCTGCAATCCACCACCGGAGGTGGGAAGGGGCACATGGAGGTTTAAAAGAAATAAAGTCCTGGAGAAATGAACATTATCTTATAGCTTCCTATTTTACTTATAACTATTACTGAAAACTGGGCAATAAACTCAGTTGTTTCTATACTGTTGAAGAGTTGTAAGTACTCTCAAGCACCTCCAGCATACCTGGAGCAAAGCTCTAATTGATCCACCTTAGCCTGAAGTCAAGGTAGCAGAGGGCCCCTAGGTATTCTTTCCAGCCCTGTCCCAATCCCAGGTCATTCTCACTTGTTAGGCAACCTGAGTTGAGGTTGGAGGTAGCTATAAGCTGATCATTCCTATAGGGTTATAGGAGGGGATCAATTCTGATTCCTCAACATAAAAGTTTTCTGACTACACCCATGACAAGTCTTACCTATAGGCAAAGCCATGTAAGAGGTATGATTGGCCTGGTTCTGGACCAGATAAGGCAAAAACCTCACAGCGCATCACCTCTCAGGTAGAAATTTGAGTTCCAGTGGGAGGAAGAAAGAGGAAGGTAAGAATTGTATCCATGCAATTTTGAGATCTAGTCTAAGCTTCTAATTTTAAAGATGAGGAAAAAATGAGGCCCAGAGAGATAAAAATGGTTTGTCTAATTTGAACTCTGATCTTCTGACTACAAATTCATTCCTCTTTCCATTACATAATTCTCCAGTGGAAAATACTAATGAGCAATGAAATGGCCAAAGAAGAAGTAGCAGGAAAGAGCAGGAGCAAAGCAAAAGGCCTGGATGTTGGATAATGAGCCCCTTTATAACAGAGCTGCTTATATCTGGTACTGTTTCTGGTCAACTGCCTAGTAAGAAACCAGACAACATCTTCAACAGTCTAGAGCTAACGTACTGACCCCAGTGGCTGATGGGCCTTGTACCAAGCATGGCCCTGTTTGCTTATACCCCAGCTTCATCTCCACAGGGAAAACATCAAGCAATCACTGACCCTGGAAGTATTGCTACAGTTAGAGTTTCACTTGATGCAGCTCTCCTAGAACAGTTTCTCTTGTGTATTCTCCAGAAATCTGCTTTCTCAGGGTGTGAGGGATTCATTTCTTTTTCTATCCAGGATATCTCAAAGAAAACAAGAACTCCAGGGACTCACAGAACTGGTTTTCCAATGCAAAACAAACATGCTTCTTCCTGGGCCAGCTGAGCCAGAAGAAAACTGGGTGAGGAAGGACAGATGAATAAGACATAAGGTTAAAGAAAATGAGATTGCTATGAATCTCTTGCTCTGTTCCCCTCCCTTGCTGCTCAGATAGCTCATATTAGCTCAGCTTAGCTGCCAACCTTCAAATCCTCACTTTAATGACTTTTTTCTATAGCTCTGTTTTTGCCAGTTTTCCTCTTCAGAATCACATCTACTCCCCTACTCTCAGTGTCTATTCTCTTTCTACCTTCCTCTGGCCCCATTTCCTTCTCTAGTTTTATTTCCAGGGAGGTATAAATGACAGCTGAAGTTTCACATGTTAACCCTCCCAGGAGAATTCATATTGGAATAAAGGCAAAATGTCTAGATTGGCTAAAACTAAAAGAATGGAATTGGGATGACTGAATTTTGAATATCAGGCTACTTGGTAAGAGAGTCGTTTGGTGGTATAGGAAACCTTCACAGTAATGGATCACTTACTCTGTCTACTCATAATACATTTAGATGAGGTTGGTTTTGACTTTTTTCTTATACCTGTCTCAGAATATCATTATAGAACAATCCAGACTATCATGAGACTGCAAAAAACCTTGTGAAGCTTTATATTTAAAATATTGTTTTCAAGAGTTTTCCCAATAGAGAAAGAATCTTTTGTTTTTTGAGGAATTAATTTTCAGGAATTCTTTTTCTAAATCCCTCTGTATCTCCCTTTGAAACCACAAAGAGAAAACAAAGGAAAGATAAAGGAAATACAAGGAACTATAATTGTTGAGTGATAGTAGTATCAAATGATACCTTAGTGTTCATTTTTTATGTCTTTCTCTATACAAGGAGTATTGACCAGAGGAATTCCTTGTCAATGTGATAAGTGGTTCTTAACAGAGACTATGGATGTGACCATTGACATCTGGCTAAAAGGACAAATGCAATTTTGTTTGATAGACTGAGGCTACTTAAAGATTTATTAGCTGGTTCGATGCCACTCTCTGGCACCTCCTAGAAAATGCATTTCAGTGATACTCCCTAACTATTACTCCCTTTCCCCCAAGATGCTTTGGTTGGCCAGTTCTCTTGGAAAGATAGATTCTTAGTGAGGAGTCATTTCATGATGATGGCCTATAGAAGAGAGCTATAAGTGTTCTTACCTTTATAAACCCTTTTCATCTTTTTCCTTGTGCCTTTTCTATAAAGTATATAATCTATGTATGCATCTATGTATGAATCTATGTATGTGTCTATGTAAATATATATCTATGTATCTATCCATGTATCCATCTATGTATCTATCTATGAATCTGTTTATCTATCTATATCTATCTATCTATCTATGTATCTATGTATCTATCTATCTATCTATCTATCTATCTATCTATCTATCTATCTATCTATCTATCATAAAGTACAGGGCTGAGGGAACAAGAAGGAAGAGAGGATTTCTCCCTCCTTCCCTACCTCAGAAATAATTTTTTGGTAGAAGCTCATGGCGAGCTGTATTTTTTGCCCAGATGACCCCAGTCCTCCAGTCCTTGGCTAGACTTCTGCCTTTCTCCTTCCCTTTATGACTATAGATCAGAATCAGAACTAAGAAAGAAACTTCTTAATCCAGAGGTGGACCAAAGTAGCATGTGGAAAAATGGAATATCAAAAATCCCTGCTTCCCCACATGCCAAAGGGGAAGTTCATGGACAATTATCCCAAACTCCAACCTCCTTTTTGAGGAAGGGACGTGTAAATTTACTGGGAATTAGTCTTCTAGCAAAGAAGACTTCTTGGTCAGCCCAAGTCCTGTTTGTTCTTGTTTTAAGAGTGATCCTAAGAGCAAGAGTTCAGAGATCTGACCTTGAAAGAGAAGGAGAGCTCCTGAATAGAATGAATTTTGAAGAAAAGAGGATAACTACCCATGAGGCTCCTGTGAGAGAAAGCCATGAGATAATGGAACTTGGACTAAAGCCTGGGAAGATTTACTCATGAAAGCTATTACAGGGTTCACTGTGGCACTCTGGGGGCTTCCATCTCCCTCCATGTGAACTTGGACTCCTAGGTTCCCTCCCTCTCTAGTCTCTGGATTCAGAATATGTAGACATCTCCACTCATCATTGCTCTCCCATAGACATCAGGCTATTCTAGTTCTGTTTTTCACCTTAGGAAATTCAAAGTCATTTGATAAGTACCACTCTGTACCAGGCATAGTAGATAGAATGCTGGCCCAGGAGTCAGGAAGACTCATCTTCCTGAGTTCAAATCTGGCCTCAGACATTTGCTAATTGTGTGACCTTGTGTGACAATATTAGTGATTTTTAAAAAAAGATAAAAATGAAATAAAAATAAAAATGAAACAGCTTCTACCCTTAAGGAGTTCATCCTATTGGGAAGAGAGATGCAACACTTACACTGAAAAGTAAATAGAAGGATAAAGAAGATTCAAAGTAATTGAATGGGAGGTAGCATTAGCAACTGGGAGGATTAGGGTAGTCTTTCCTGTGTGATATTTGGATGTCTTGAGTTGAATTTTGATGGAAGCTAGGGATTCTATTCAGTGGAGATGTCCAGTGGGACACCTATACCTTTGCACAGGGGCAAGAGTTAGAAAGTTATGTAGAGAGCCAGTAAGGCTGGAATGTAGCACAATCCTGTGGTCTGGATTTCCCTCGGAAGTTAAAAAAAATTTGGGAGCATCTAGAAGCCATAAGGATGGATAGAAGAGAGGAGAGATTGAGGAAAGGAGATAAATTAGGCAGATGAGAGAATATCCAGAAGAAGGTGGTTAACAGGGTCAAATGCAATTGAAGTCAAAGGATGAGGACTGAGAAAAGACCTTTGGTTCTGTCAATTAAGATATCACTGATAACCTTGGAATGAGCAGTTTCAGCTGAGTGCTAAGGCAGGAGGTAAGACTGTATGGGTCTGAGAAGTCAGTAGGAGGTTGGTGGTGAAGATAAACAATTTTTCTAAGAGTTTAGATTGAAAGGAGGAGAAAAAAACGATGATAGTTTAAAGGAATGATGTCAAATGAAGGCTTCTTTAGAATGGGAGGGGGGAGAATCTGGGCCACAGGGTAAGAATCAGTGGATAAAGAGAGATTGAAAATTAGGGAGAGGGATCAATAAAAAGGATAGCTCCAAGAGGAGCTGGGAGAGCATGGGATATAGGAAAAGATGGAAACTCTGCACAAGTAAAGGAGTTGACATTGGAAAAAGACAAGGGCTTTCTTTTCTTCTAATCAATTGACCAACAAGTATTAATTAAATGCCTACTACTTGCAAGGCATTGAGTTAGGTGTTGGGATTGAAAGCACAATGACACAATCCCTATTTATAAGGATCTTATATTCTAATGAAGGAAACACTACATATACATAGCAAAGGGAGTGAGAATGGGGAATCATGGTGAGGAAATTTCGTGTGTCAAAATGGGTAGAAGTGAGTTCATGATGGATGATTTTATTTTTTTTTCCCAGTGAAATATGAGGTTAAATCTTCTGAGGAGTATGTAGATGGGGGTAGTGGTGGAAATGACTTGGGGAAAAAAAAAAGAATTGGAACAAGTAATGGGGGAAATGGCCCCAGCCTGGGGAGAGTAATGAATCAAAGTGGTCCTAACTACTAGTTTTGTACAAATTCCTCCCATGGCATTAGGCAACATGTGTGAAGGAGCAGAGAAGGAAGATGGTTGGAATAATCACAGGTTAGGTTTTAGAAAGCAATGAGTGGCAATGGGACAGGTAGTTAAGAGACATTGAGATTCTGACGTGAGGAAAGTGAGATCATGGCAAAAGTGACTGTTGAACTTGCACAATATTGTCTACATAGAAATGGGAAAAAATTGTAAATACTTTCACCTGCCCTGAAGACATCCTTTTTGTCCTTTTCTTTCTCTGTTCCTCATGCCTTTTGCCCACCTATGGTTCCCTGAAAAATAATGTCAAACCAAACATGGAATACAAGAGGGAAACTTTCTCAGGAAATCGAATTCCTCCAGTGAGAAATGATAGATGTTCCCTTGCTGGTCTTTATGTCCTAGTACAGACTGTTCCATAGTGTTTGGAATGTATTCCCTCTTCGTCTCTAGTCCAGCTTCCTTTGGGGCTCAGCTCCTATGTTATGTGAAGACTTTCCTGATCCCACCAGCTATGAGTACCTTCTCCCTTCTCAAATTGTTGTGTGTACCTCTACTTTTTAATAGATTTTCTTTTTTGCCTCCAATATAATGTAAGCTCCTTGAGAGTAGGAAATGCTTGTATTTTTATCTCCTTGTTTAAAATATGAAGAAATTCCGGCCCAAAGAAGTGGGAAATTTAAGGAAAATAAAAGTATTTGAAAGCATCATTTATTGTTGTTATTTGAGCTGGACCGGGGATTTCATTGGTTTAGAAAGCTCCCAATAAGGAAATTCCTCTTGCTATAGATCAATACCTACTCTACAACTTTTTAGTCTTAGAAAGTTGCCTGGTAGAGCTAACTAGTTAAAAGACTTGCTCAAGATCACAGTTCACTATGTCTAGGGGAGGATTAGTTTTCCACTCACTTATTTTGGGGAAAATGGGAGCATGAAATTCTAGAAGGCAAATAGTCACTCTTGTTTAATAAATACCTCAACTGACATGAAGTTGCAATTATGTTGAAGGACAATGAAATCCAACCAAAATAATGTAAGGGACTATGATAACATTTAAACTAAACTGTCTGGTTTTGAATATTTTAATACATTATGTTCTTGAGATTATCAAACAAAGAAATATATATATTTTAAATCAAAATGAATAGGAAAAGAACTGGAGAAATATTTGCTAGAACTGAAAAGGATCGAATTGCTGATTTGCTATGTCTCCAAATGGAAAAAAATGCAATAGAGACAGATGGTGCATCACTAATCAATGATAAAGGGCAAAGCCAAACATCCGCAATCCAATTGGAACCATCTGTATCAAATTTAAAGCTTTAACCAGGTACCTCCCAGGGATAACCACTCACAGAATGTTAAAATGTCAAACGCTTTGAACAGTAACATGAAAAATGCAAAGCAAATGTGACAATTGTGAAGATTTGTCCATTTTACTGTATAATCAGTTTGTAATACTGTTAGCTTTGTTCTTCATCTAAGGAAATTTCAATAGCACCTTCACTATCCTGAGTAATAAAAGGCAAAAAGAATAGGCAATCAGCTGTGATCTTGTAACAAAAGTTTCTGGAGCCAGGGTGAAAGCTCTTGTTAATATCAATATTGGTTATTGTCATGAACATATCAAGGAGATTAAGATAACATGATCTTGAAATTCCCTAAATAGGTCTCTTGCTTGTGTGTGTGTGTGTGTGTGTGTGTGTGTGTGTGCCTTCACCCTTCGTTGCTGAAGAAGACCATGCCATCACAGAAATGATGACATGACTTGCACTTGACTTTGTTTTGAGTGAGGGAGGGCTGTGCAGGACACCACCTCCCTTCTCCTCCAGAGCCGTCTGAATCCAGTGACCAGATATTCATCAGGATGACTGGAGATGACCCAGGATGAGGCAACTGGGGTTAAGTGACTTGCCCAAGGTCACACACCTAGTGAGTGTCAAGTGTCTGAGGTGAGATTTGAACTCAGGTCCTCCTGACTCCTGCACTGGTGCTCTATCCACTGCACCACCTAGCTGCCCCTGGTCTCTTGCTTACTTATAGTTTGTATAGATGCTAGGATTAGGTCTTTTCATTTGATTCTGAACCATACGAGCAATGCCCAGATTAATAATGATATTAACATAGCTACTATTTACATGGTGCTTTAAAGTTTACAGGGAGCTTTGCATGTTGCCTTTTTCAGCCCTCACAACAACCCTGTAAGGGAGGTGCTATTACTGGTCCCATTTTATGGATGTGGAAACTGAAGCTTAGAGAGATTAAGTTGACTTGACTGGGGTCACACAAGCAGGGTTTAACTCAGATCTTCTGAATCCAAGTCCAGAATTTTGTCCACTGTGTCACCTACCTAAAGTCTTTCAACTAGCCCAGAAAGATCAATGCCAGTATAGTCCCTGAACGTCAGACATGTCTTCCCTAATGACTTGAAGCTGGCTTCTCCTTCTACCTTCACTTACTTGGTCTCCTTGGTTCTCTGGATATCTCATCTAGTCTAGGTACATTATAGAAGATCCATAAAAACTCTATTTACCTGGTTTAAATGAATTTCAGAATTTAGGGGGCAGAAGGAATTTCATTGATCAGAAGGAAGATCTGTTAGAGACTCTCTCAGTGATTGTGTAACTAATTCTTTCTCTTGCCCTTCCTGTTAATTGCCAGCCCATCCATGAGTCTTCTCTGCACCCTTTTCCTATCCAGAGTACACAGAAACTCATATAGTTTGGCCAAAATAGAAATGCTTCTGATAAGCTATCATTAATTATTGGTTTTAAACATTTATACATGCTTTCCTATGGTAGGAGAAACTTGTGACATTTCTCAGGAAATGCATTGATAACTTACTTCTTCCTATTGGTCATTTGGTTGTCTATATTTATAGACAAAGCTAGCTAAGGTTTTTGTGAATTTTCTCATACTCGCAAGAAGAAGGAAGAAGAAATGCGAACACAGGGTTGGCTCCAGGTCACATGCTCACTTCTTGAACAAATTTGATAATCACCTGGAGCCAAATCAAAGTAAAACTTAACTATATCAAAACTTAGACTAACATTTAAACAGATCTGATTTCTCATCCATTTGAGTAATCCTTCCATTGGTAAGGATTAAAACTCATCTGTGCCTTCTCATGCTGTAAGATTCTTGTCCATGTCCTTGACATAAAATCTCCAAGGATCGACCCAACATATCTGTTTCATTTAGGTCCTTTCACTATAATAAACTTTCCATGGGTAACAGAGAAATACTTGGGCTGCTTCGTTATTAATCTTCCTTATTGTGACATGACCAGCCCACCTCATTTTCCAAGCTTACTTTTTTTTTTTGCATCACATTAGCTAGCATGTAAATAGCACTTTAAGATCAGCAAAATGCTTTGCAAATATCTCATTTGACCTTCACAACAACCCTGGGAGGTAAGTTCTATTTTTATCTCCATTTTACAATTGAAGAAACTGAAGCAGACACAGGTTAAGTGACTTGCCCAGGATCACACAACTAATAAGCATCTAAGGTTGGATTTGAACTAGGATCTTCTTCAATCCAGTTTGAGCACTTTATCCACTATACCATTTAGCTATCTAGAATACTAGCTAGCATATTTATAGCACTTTAAAGTTTGCCAAGCACTTTACATGTTATCTCAACAACCTTGTGAGGTAGTAGACTATCTTTTACATCTGTCTTAGCTTCATATTATGACCAGGAGTATACTATACCCTACTTATGCCCACTGTACATTTTTCATTACCATTTAGGTCCTGCAATTCCAGTTTTTCAGAAATGCCGGGTTTCCATGATTCTCGACAAGACAGAAGTACAGGAAATGGTGTTATTCAGTATCAAGTAAGAATAAAACACATGTGACAGACCAAAATGTGTAAGTCCAATCTATGTTACAGAAGTTTCACATAGCAGGTTTTTCCATGCTTTAAATAAACATTGAAGTTATTTCCCCAGTGGCATCCAGGCTGGAGAATGAAATTCATCTGGCAGATTGCTGGCAGTGAACACAACCTTGTCCCTGATATCAGAGTATGAGACTTATTCTATGGTCATAAAGGGATAGAGCTAAATGTCCGTTCCTTCTGACTGAGTCTTGTTTATTATTGCCTGAGGATCTTGCTTGCTTTGGACTCTTCCAGATTTGGACTCAAAATGTGAAGGATTTTCATTTAGCTACTTGGCCTGCTTCCCTTCTACCCAGTTAGAAAACTGGGAACGTTTAAAGTTAACATACCGAGACACTCAGCTGTTCATCCTACTAGCAGATCCAGGCAAAGAACATCACTGAAGTAGGAAAACACTGAATTAAGATAGACATAAATAGTAAACAATCTCCACTATATCCCCAAATTTGCCCCATCACCTTTCCATCCAGAGTAGTTTGGGAAACAATGAAAGTAGCACAATGAGGAGAAGACCAGGTTTTTCTTTGTAAATGTCTTGAGGGATTGAGGTTGTCAGTATGACCAGACTTGAAAACAACTCCTTTCTCTTGCTGAAATCTGCTCCCTATTGCTCATTCACCTGGACACTCCAAGTGTCCATCCATCTGGACTTCTTGCAGCTCATTCCTCCTGCTCTAGGTTGCCATTCCCCAACTTTCCTCAGCCATGCCATTCAATATTGCTGCTTTTTTTGTGTAATTTTCACTTCATACTTTCTAGTTTTCTTCTGATCTCCAAATCCCACTCTCTTTTCTTCACTGTGTATACTAATCTGTTCCATTGTCATTGCCATTTGGAAGGAAGGAGAACAGGAATCCAAAAAGGCACAATGGGACAGTGAGATGAGATCTTGCTTTGGAGACAGAGCCCATGGGTTCAGACCCAACTTTACCATTTACTTTGTCATTCAACCTTGATACGCCTCATTCCTTAACTATAAAATGACGGAGTTGGACTGCATGACCCCTCAGGTCCCTTCCAGCTCTATATAGAGCCTAGGAATCTATAATCTTAGCCTATGGTCTCACTGCTTAGCTGAGTTAAACATTTCTGCAAACTTTAAACTGGAGCAGAAGGTTGGATTTACCCTCCCTGGGCAATTCTGGTTGGAACTGAAGCAGTTGGGGGTCCCCAATGCTGGCCAAGTCCTCTGCAGATATAAGCACCAACTGTTCAGATGTTGATATTGTCTCCTGCTGTGATCCAGCTCTTTGAAATACCAAGGGGTTCTTTAAATGCAGCAGTAAAGAGCCTAACCATCATTTATTATTTCTAAACTAAGCTTTTTAGTTCCAAATAACTGAAGAACTTAACATGAAAGACAAATAGGAGCTTAGTTTTCCATCTCATTGCTGGGTGATATGGCCTCAAAGCTATCAAAGGGTTGTGTGGCTGGATTACCCGGGCAGATGTGTTGGCACTGGAATTGCACCCAGGGGTTGCTAGTAAAGCTTTGGGCTGTGGACTTTGTGCCCAATGACAGTAAGCAAAGGTTAGGAGGAGAACTGTAGTGAATAATCAACAAGTCACCAAGAGGGAGACAGGGAAGTAGACAGTGATAGCTCTGGAGCTGCAAGAGAAATAAGGGGACAGAAAGAAGTCTTTAGATAACTCACTGGTGAGACAGAGAAAGAAATGAGGTGGGGGAGAAATTTCCTTGTCCTTCTTTCCTTTTGAAACATGAATTTTAAAATGTAAAGTGTAAATTTAGCAAGTTAAATAATATCCCAAACACATTCTTTTCAGAATTTTAAAATTACTCAAGTTTAGCTTCAGTCATCATAATCATCCCTGGTCCTCCCCAATCCCATTCCTTGAACTTATTATTTATCAGTGAGTGCAATTTACTTTTCAAAAGGTGGAGAGAGAGAGGAAATGAGCATGGCCAAACAGTAAAAAAAAGCCATGAAACTTTATTGATTGACAATAAGCCATAAGGGCTCTAATCAAAATTGTCCTCAGTATTATGGGCCTAGGAGTCTTTGCTATTGGGAGTTCTTATCGACAGGAGGGCAAATTGACTGTGAACTCAAATAGTACAATTTGAATTAGCAGCTTTTGGTTGGATATGACTAACATTTTTGTCACTACCTATCTTATGAACAGTCCCATTTACCACATTGACATAAGGAAGGAGACAGTGGACCAAGACCTTCCTATAGATGCTCCCTATAGGTACTTTCTCTAGGTGATCCCATGCTTCTCAAACTCAACAAGTTTCTCTACAGTCCTTAATCTCATCACACTTTTTGTCACTGCCATGTATAGACCACTTCAGGGATGTACATATAGATCAGCCCCCTTCCCATTATCTAGTGTCCACAAATACTTTTAAGAAAGTGCCAGTATAATCAATCAACCATTTCTCTCCTTCTGCCCCCACAGGTATGTCCCAGAAAAATGTTTTCCACACTGCCTATAGTACTTCTTTCACTCTTTTCTGCCTCCATGACCTGAAATGTCCTATTCTCTTGACAATATTTACAGCATTGCCCCTCTAAATCCTGCTCACCCTGCTTCTTTTAGAAGTAGAAAGTCAACCATGCCTTTCTATCTCAAGTAGGGAATTGACTAGCATGTGGGATAAAAAGATTTAGGAACAGAAGAGATTGTAAAAATGGTTCAACTCCCACACTTAATTGGTAAGGAAACTGAGGCTCAGGGAGATAAAGCCCAGGATCACATAGTAGGGATTTGAACCCACGTCCATGGTGCTAGACTCAGAATCAGAAAGACCGTGACTCAGATCCATTCCAGATACTTATTGTGTGACTTTAGACAAGTCATTGAACCTCTCTGGGTTTCAGTGTATTCAAATGTAAAATGAGAATGTTGATCCAGATGGCCTCCAAGGAGCTTTTTTAGCTTTTGATCCTATAACTTGAAATTTGGTACTCTTTGCACTACCCTTCTTTCCTTGTTTGATGCTGTGCAGTGTAGTATTATGGAAAAAGCACTGTATCTCTCTCTAAAGTTTATTAGCTTAAGACTGTGAGCTTAATTTTAACTATGTCAGAAGCCACAGAATGAGGGAGTAAGGTAACTTTTTTGAGCCTCAGTTTATATATCTGTAAAATAGGGAAAACAATTCAATACATACACACACATGTGTGTATATACTTGAGTATCATATATGTATAGTGTATATATATATGTGTGCATATATATATGTATGTGTGTATATGCATGCATATTATATATATATATATATATATATATATATATATATATATATATATATATATATATATATATATAATGCCTCATTTACAAAACACTGTGGTAGTTGCTAGGGATACAAAAAAAGAAAGATTCCTTTCAAGGAACTTGCCTTTGACCATTTATATAAAACACACACAGATAACTAAATACAAGTTATTTACAAAGTTATGCAAAGGAGAGAACTCTGATGGTGTGAGGAAATAGGAAAGGTCTGCTGTAGAGAGTGATCCCTGAGTTGTACAATCTCCTTCACAGTGTTGTTTCAAGGAACAAATAAAATAATATGTGGTCAACCTAAAAGTGCTGTATAAATCTTAGTTGTTATTGAAGGGGGGGAAGGGAGGTGGAACAAACATTTAATAAGTATGTTCTATGTGCCAGGCACTATGCTAAGTACTTTACAGATATTATTTCCCTGGGAGGTAGGTGCTATTAGAACCCCATCTTACAGCTAAGAAAATTGAGGCAGATAGGTTGAATTGCCCAAGTTCACATAGTTATTAAGTATCTGATACTACATTTGAACTCAGGTCTTGACTCGATGCCCAGTGCTCTATCTCTCTACTGTCACCTAGTTGCCTTAAAAGAAGATGCTTGGTTCACTATATTCTGTTGGGCTGGAGGTATCTACAAAAAATAACTATTATAGCTTACCTTAGTATTTCCCTGTTCAGCACGCAATTAACCTTCTTTCTGTGGATCTTCCTTTGCAAGAAAAAAAATAAAAACAAACACTTCATTATCAGTGAAAGCTTCACAGAGGAGGTGGTGCCTGAGCTTAGCCTTAACTGAAGAGAAAGATATTAACCAAGATGGAAAGGGGGGGCATGTTCTGGGAATATGGGACAGCCTGTGGAAATTCATAGAGGTGAATTCATTAAACAGGTAGTGGTCCAGTTTGGCTAGAATGAGAGTATGTTAAGGACATAATGTGAAATATAGCTGGAATGATGGGTTGAAACAAGGGTACGGTAAGCATTAAATGTGAAGCTAAGGGATTTTTATTTTTTTCCTAGAAGCAATAGAGGTCACTGAAGATTCTGAGCAGGGGAGTGATAAAATCAATGATGTATGTGCTTTGGCAGACCAACAGAGCAACATTGTGAAGAATGGATTAGAGAAGGGAAAGGCTGGTAGCAATCAGTTATTAGATTCTTGTAAAGGTCAGAAGCAGGATATGACTCAGTGGGTAGAGTACTGAATGTGGAGCCAGGAAGATCTGAGTTAAAATCCAGCCTGAGACACTTGATAACTGTGTGATCCTATGCAGCTCATTTACCTTGTGTTGGCCTCAGTTTCCTCATCTGTAAAATGTGGGCAACAATAGCACCTACTTCTGAAAGTTTTCATGAGGATCAAATAAGATAATATTTGTAAAGTACTTTGCAGGCATCAAGGAGCTGTATAAATGCTAGCTATTATTATTAGTCTGGGTGAAAGAGGTTGAGAAACTGACTTACTTTGTTGTCAAGCATGCTGGAAGAGGAGGAGACAGAAGTGAAAACTAGTGTGCAGGAAAAAGTTAAAGGATATAACTCCTTACTGGATGGGGATGTGAGAGACAGATAAGACTGGAGAGATAGCTGAAGTTTCAAGCCTGGGTGACAAGGAAGGTGGTCATGCTAGAGCACATTGTCTTGAGGGGATAGCAAGGTCAAGACAAAAGGTTTTTTGGTTTTTTCTTTGCTTTTTTGTTTGTTTGTTTTATTTGAATGAACTGTTTGTAGATGGAGGAGGAATCCTAGATAAAGAAAGGTTGAAAGTAAAAGAGAGGGAGTAAATGGGGGGAGAGGTGAGTTATCTCTAGGACACAGAGGGGATCCAAGGCATATAGAATATATTCCAGATTTTGGAAGAACAAATTTCAAAGGGTTCAGAGAAAGGAAAGAAATGGTCCCATGAACTAAAATGCTTTTAGTGACATTAATCCAGGAGAGATGAGAAATTTTAAGAATGAAACTAAAGGGGGGAGAAAAAGGAAATAGTTCCAATGTGGAGAAAAAAAGAGGTTTAGTCAAAAGAGATAAATGTGATTATACAGAGAATCCACCAACCAACTTAGACTTTTTAAGGATATGTTAAAGAAGACGGAAGCAAGTGCAAGCAACAGAGAACAATACCATAACCTGGCGTGGCTCTGTAAGAAATGTCAGGAGTGCTAAAGATCAGAATAAGCTAAAATAGCTGCTGAGGAAAGGAAAGGGCAAGATGAAGGATTTGGGGAGTTTTCTTGTCTGTTGGAGAAAAAGGAGGATTGAAGAAGGAATAGTATCGTGGCTTAGGGTGGATTTGGATGATGATAACTTACAACAAAGAGAACAGGCAGAGCTCCTCAATTGTGTGTGTGTGTGTGTGTGTGTGTGTGTGTGCGCACGCGCGTGTGTGTCTGTGTGTGTGTGTTTGCCAAGCAAAATGACATTTGGATAGGAAAGGACAGAACAAAAATGGGTGATAGGGAGACAAGATAAATAAGGTGATAGTAAAAGAGCACCTACCTGCCCTTGATGATTTAGAGTCGTTTTCAACTGTACCTTCAGGTACTGAGGGCAGTGGCAGATGTTATTGCCGGACCACTCTCAGTGAGAACTGAAGGACTGCATGTAATAGGAAAGGCACCATACCATAAAAGAAGGGCAAATACCTCCATTTTCATTTTAAAAGGGAGATTAGAATCTACAAATTATAGGTCAGTGAACTTGACTATGACTCCCAGGGAAAATTCTATTTTGTGTTATTAAATTATTTCTTAAGGAATACACAGGAAAAGAAATAATGATTACAGAGAGGACAGGTCATGGCAGATTAACATTTTTTTTTCTTTTGACATGTTTACTAAACTGGTAGATCAGAGGAATGCTATACAGTGAACTTAGATTTTAGCCAAGCATTCAAGTGGTTAAGTGAAGACTGACTGACAATACTAAGGGGGGATAGTGGTTTAATAAGTTTTATTGCTATGCATACAGAAATAAGGACAGAGAGTGGTATAGGTATGTGGCCTCCATTGCCCCCCAGTCCCATGAGAAACCCAAGCAATGATTAGGAGTTACAGAGGGATGCACACTCTGGTCAAAGACCCAGAGCCATGTCTGGCTCTAGCTTTATCTGACCTTTGGACAAAGAGATGACATGGCATTAATGTATCTCTGCTACTTTACTACTTAGAGGCATGTTGTTGTGGAAATTATTTTTCAGAGTAGAACTGGATGGCCAATGGGGACCCTTCCAACTCAGAAAATCTGTGATTCTGTGGTTGGGTGAAAAGTAGTATTTGAGGAAACCAAAGTCAGGTTATCAAGCTGAAGATGATCAAGTTTAGAAGAAGTAAGTCACTGGGAGAGTAGGAGGAAAAGGAGATTATGCCTAGAGAGGATAATTTCATAGTTCAGGATCTTGAAGGTGGAATGATTTCAGGAGATGGAGGAAATCTGAGATGTAACTACTTCTTTGTAGGCTGAGGGAGAGTGGCAATAAAGATCACAGAGCTGACAAGCTCAAATGCTAGGATACTGTTGATCAGTTTTTTCAGTCCAGTACAATTCTTCATGACCCCCTTTGGGGATTTCTTGGCAAAGACACTGGAACGATTTGCCATTTCTTTCTCCAGCTCATTTTATAGATGAGGAAACCGAGGCAAACAGGGTTAAGTGAATTTGCCCAAGGTCACACTACTAGTAGGTGTCTGGGGCCAGATTGGAACTCAGAAAGATGAGGCTTCCTGACTCCATGTCCAGTCCTCTCTCTACTATGCCAACTAGCTAGTATTAGATGAACCAAAACTGGGAGTGTTGCAATTATCAAGGATGAAGGAAGGATTTAAAAAACTGTAAACAAATTAAAGAATGAGGACAATGGTCAACCAGGAGTCAAAGGCATTCAGGAAGGAGTGCTGAGGTATGAGACTTCTAAGGTTCTTTCCCAATCTGAGATTCTATGATCCTGATCAAGGAATTTCCACTGGAGTAAGTAAATATCTAGATGGGTTTGGTGGGAGAGAGGGAGATGGGTTAGGTGACCTCTCTGATGGTTTACCATTTTCCCAATCTTTATCTTTTTTTTTAAATAACAGAAATCCATTTTTTCTCCTTTCTGCCTCACTGAATTCTTGTAACAAACATTCATGGGCAAGGAAAATTATTAGTTATTTTCAAAAATATGTTTCATTCTGCACCCTAAATCTGCCGCCTTTTTGTCAGGAGGTGGGTAGCATGTTACATCATCAGTTCCCTGGAAAATGTATAGTTATTGCATTAATCCTAGTTCTTACAGCTTTCAATGTTGTTTTTGCAGTGTCATTATTGCATAATTTTTTTCTGGTTCTACTAATTTCATTATTCATTAGTTCATACCAATCTTTGAAATTGTTTTTATAATGATGATTTCATGCTATAAATTATTCTGGTTTTGCTTACTGCATTCTGCATCAGTTTATACAAGTCTTTCCATGGCTTTCTGCAATTACCCTAATTTTTTACAGCACAATAATATTCCAATATATCACATACCACAGTTTGTTCCCCAATATCAATTGGCATTCAAAGAGTTGCCAGAAATATATTTTTATATGCAGCATTTTTGCATCATTCTTTGGTTTCCTTTGGGTGTAACCCTAGCAGCATTATGGCTGGGCCAAAAGGCATGTACTATATAGTAACTTTTTAATTCCAATTTGATTTCCAGAATGGTTGTTCAAATTCACAACTCCATCAATGGTGCATGGATGCATGTTTTTCCACAGTCCTTTCAATGTTTGTCATTTTCTTTTTTAGTCATCTTTGCCTGTCTTATAGATATGAGTGAAACCTCAGTATTGCTTAATTTTCATTTTTCTAATTAATAGTAATTTGAAGCATTTTTTCCATATGACTTTAAATACCTTGCTTTTTTCTCTCTCAAGAACTGCCTGTTCATATCCTTAGACCATTTATCAATCTTTTCACAAAGCAATTCTTTTTCACAAAATGCAGATGAAGAAGAGCTTGTCCCAGGCAAAGAGAGAGATAGGAAAGTGGCTACAATGCTCATAACCTTGTATTTAGCAATTTTAGCAGGACCTGTAGCATTTTGATTTGCATCAATAACGTTGGACTTGTCATATCACCAAGTGCAGTAAACATCTTGTTAATGAATAAGAAGGCTGATGTTAGAGGGACAGTCTTCCCTCATATTGTATTTCTCTATTCACCCTAATGTTTCATTTGCTACTTACTCATGCCTTCTGGGTAAGAAATATCAGAAGAACAAAATGATATTATTACTGAGGTTAATCAAGTTGAATTTTTTTTCTATTTAATTTCAATACTTAACTGAGACAGAAAGATTATTATTGATTGGAAAACTAGTGCAAGAGAGTTTATGATCAGAGTAGCAACACATAATTCTTGTTAATAGTCAGGAAGTTGGTGACTTCAATACAAAATATGATTTTCTATCAGTAAATGATATTTTTCTTTTATAATATTTACTTCATTTTATATTCTATAAACTTTATTGAACTGTTGCTAAGTAAGAAAAATTCCCTCCCCAATTTGGATAGCATATTTTCAGTTTATACTGCATAAATCCTAGTACCACAAGATGAGAATGTATCGCTATGATGTACCAGAGCCATTATTAAAAAGTGGTTACATGCCCTGAGTAGGGAAAATGCTAAGCTGCCATGATAGACTGAGCAAATTTTTTCTTTGCATGAACAAAGCAGGAAGAATTTAAAGTGTCAGTGTTTTTCCATATCCTTTATGAGACCATCATAAGATATAAGCCTACAGGAGGCCTTAAAAATCATCTAGCCTGTTCTCTTCATTTTACAAACAAGGGAACTGAGACACAGAGAAACCAACTATCTGAGATCTTAGACGTAGTAAGTATTGAGGCTGGGACTGAAATTCAGATCTCTAGATGTCAAATCCAGTCTTATTTCCTTTAGAACATACCAGCAGATTGCTCATTAAAAGAAATTGTGCACCTAGGACATAAAAACCAATATCCACACAGCACCAAAATCACTGGTTGAAAGGTGGAAAATGAAGTCAACTTTATCTTATTGTCGACTCTCTTTTTTTAAACTGAGGACTTGTGATTTCATCAGTGTAGGTCACTCTTAGTGAAGAACTATCTCTATCAAGGCCTATTAGCACCTTATAGTCTGCAAGATATAGTCTTAGAGAGTTTTTGGGGTATTGAGAAGTCAAGTGACTTGTCCAAGGTCACACAGGAAAGATGTGTCAGGAGAGATTTGAACATAGTTCTCCCTGATTCCAAGGCCAACTCTCTATTCATTGTACTATGGTGCATCTCCCAGTCTATGTAATGGTAGTGCTTTACATGTATTATCCCACTGGAACCTCCCAATGGCTTTGTGACATAGGTAATGAGAGAAATGATTATTAATAACCAAGAATTTGTGAAGATCCAGATCCCCTTCTCCTGAAGTCCTGATTTTAAAAAGTAAAAAATTCAGTCTCTTGAAGGACATTACTGATAATGAGATTGATTTAACTGTCTTCAATCTTGGTCAGACCCCACCAAACTTTACAAGGAATTTAATTTATGGTGAGGAAACCCATTGTGTTCTACTTAGGTTTGGGTAGGGATAAATTCTTTGATTAGATAGCCCAGAGCTGGGCGGGGTGGAGGTGGGGGGGTCTGTGGATAAAGATAACACTCTCTAAGGGTGATGTTATATCACTCTCAGTACCTCGTTTTAATATAGCCTACTTCCCATTGTGTTAAGCAGTCAGAGTTGATTGTCACTCTCCTTCCAAAAGAACCTATAAGCCCTAAGTCACCACATGATTATCTTTGGTCTAAGAGATACAGTTAAATGACCATCCTTTTATTAATATGTGCTGGCCTTATTAATAAAATGATTAAATTACCCAGAAACCAAAAACTTTTTAATCATCACAGCAACCTAAGTAAGTACTGTAACCTGCATTTTAGATATGAGAAAATAGATCTAGTGGGGAGAAATGACTATCCAAGGTCTTACAGCTACTCGTGGAAGAGTTTGGACTCAAACCTGAAAATTCTGATTTCAAATCCAGTGATTTTCCCATAATACCACTCCTTAAGGATTACCATAAATGAATTCATTGTGTAACTAATTTTGTTCATTTATTTTCTCATCTTAAGGACCGTCGCTAGATTTTCAGAGCTTGGAATACTGTGCCACATCCTATTTTGTGCTCTACACATGTGTTTGGATGGGGTTCATTCCTAAGGAGCCTGGTTACTAATGAATGGTGGACTAAGTTCCCTGTTTTCACACTCCTTGGCTTATTAAAACTTCTATTGTCATACCAGGATGACTTTATGTGTATCTTAGATTATGTATATTTTAGGTTATGGGTCATGTTTAAGTTTTCCCCCAGAAGGGGAAATAAAAAGGTACCCAATGAATAAGATCAGTTAGGTAGCAGATGTGATATATTCCCACACACAAAAGCAATATTAAAGATAAAAGACACAGCAGGATCAGAATGGAACATAGCTTAACTTATAACTACTATTAAAATATACTCAGAGGCTGAAATTTAAATGTCATAAAGTAGTTTTCAGGACATTAGGCATTTTACATTTGTCTTCAGTTCTGCATTGTCCAAAGAACTCTAGATACTGTTTGCTGGGAAAAGCTACCAAGCTTGGGCTAATCCTCTTGTCAATGGCTTTTCTCTCCAAGCTGGAGTAGTTGCCAGGCAATCCTCCTTGCCAGCACTCAGTTCTTCCCAATGGGGTCTATATATCCCTTGAATTCACCAAGTTACTGTTAAGCTTGGACATATTCATCTCAGAATATTCATCTGACTAAAATCAGGAAAAAGCAAACACAAAAGAGGCATCCCAAACCTAGGCTCAGACTTGCCCAAGCAGGACATAAGCTTTAGATGCCATGTACACCTGGCTACATGGAATCCAGAGGGAGACTAGAGAAAGCCTTTCCCCTAATCCCTCATCCTCACTCACTCCACACTCCAAGCAGTTTTACAACATCCCAGACACAATTTACATCTGAAAAGGAAGAAAGGAGTGGAGGAGTCATTTGTCTTTCATACATCTACAGTCATCATCTTTTTTTGGCTCTGTAGCCAATCAGTGTACTTGTCACGATTTCAAAGTGCTAGCTCTTTTATCCAGAGTTATATATGGCTAAAAACAAGCCCCAAGGTTCCCACACAGTTGGCTGGAGCCAGGAATGGAAACTTTGAGAATGCTATGTGGGATAGGCCCTGTATATTTGAGGCCAAAATGAAGAGCTGGTCATATCATGGTGCATTCATGGCACACACATACACACATAGAGATTGTATGTATATTATATAAAGATATACATGTTAGATATGTGGAGAGTGAGGACAGAGTGAGAAAAAGAGAAGTGATACTTGTTAAAACAACTACGAGTTTTGCTTCTCTACGGCTTTTAAGCTTTCATGTATTTGCAAATATTAACATATTCTATTTCTAAGGGATTTTCCTTTCTGTGACTCATCTATTAAATGGAGGGTGTAGATTAGGTTAAGATCAAGGTCCCTTGCAGCTCCTATATTCTATAACTCCTAGATATTTTATGAAAACCAAAAGGAACATCTGAATCAGTTAGGACCCAACGTTGGCATATCCTTCATTGCTCTAAAAAAAGAAATATATCTGAGAGGTCACTGATTATTAGCTTGATGTTGAATAAATCATTCCTTTTAATGATGAGAAAACCGAAGTGCAGAGAAATAACTTGCCTGAGTTAATTTTGATTTTAAGATAATGAAGATGAAACCAGAAGGCTAAGAAAATATTCACCAGGAAAAATATCATTCTCCTTTTTCTTAGAGTTTTTCATTTGTTTGTTTTGTTTTGTTTTGTTTCATCTACAATGTCCAAGCTAGAGCTTACTTTTGGGAAACAGGAGAAGAATAAACCTTCACTTCAGCATGTTCCATCATGCTGACTAAGGACATTTCGAATGGAATTTAAGAACAGTTCGTGTTCTTTCTGGGGTGAACAGACTGTGGGGCAGGGGAGCCCTGTTGAGATACTGCCTTTAAAAACTGTTGATTTTCACCATGGTTGATAAAACAGTGAGTTTAAAAAAAAGGGTCTGGTTTCCCATTTTATGATAGATATGACTAATTAACTATAAATGTCAAGTATCCACAACTTAATTAATTCCAGTTCATTTACCTACTGTAATTAGATTTTTTTTTCAAACAAAGCAACAGTCTGGTTTTTAAGGTCATAAACGGATACCACAATAAAAAGCATGGATTGCTGCACTTCAGATAACAAATGATCTAGTAGTCGGAGCTGAGAGGGGAAAGGGGAATGAATATTGCTGAACAGTAGAAAACAAACAAACAATGGTGGTCTATTTCAGAAAAGGCTTGCTATTTATGGATTCTTAGTACATTTTTAATCTATAGGTATCAATAAATGTTTTATATCACACTATACAATGGCGTAAGATTTCTCTTTGGGAAGACAGATCAGAGTGGTGATATAATTGGTTTCATTATGAGCCTAAAAAAACAAGAAATGTCTTCTTTGTGGGATTCCTGGCTGTCTCACCTTATGGTACTTAGAATGATCGCAAACAAAAAAGTGTCCCTGAAGATAAATCCAGCTCACAGGCCCACATGTTTTGTAAAGTATGAAGAGAGAGATACATATTCTGAAGGCCATGACAAGATTCTTCAAAACAAGTCAACATAGTCATTGATACATGGTGATTTAGCTAATTGCTATAATGATAGCTAACATTTATATAGTGCTGACTATGTCCCAGGCACCATGGTAAGCATTTTGCAATTATCTCATATGATCCTCACAACAATCTTGGAAGGCAGGTGATATTATTAACCCCATTTTACAGATGAGGAAGCTGGAGCAAACAGAAGTTAAGTGACTTGCCCAGGATCACACATCTAGTGAGTTAATGAATGTCTGAGGTCAGATTTTGAACTCAAGTCTTCCTCAAGGCACAGCATTCTAACTACTACACCATACTGGAGATGGAACAAAATGTTTTGGAAAATATGTTCAAAGGTTAAGAAACAGAAAAGTCATTTGGCTTGTAGACTGCTCAAAAACTTCAAGCTTGATGAACGAAAGGTTGGAAGATGTAGAATGTGTGAGCATCCAACAATATTAAAAAAATCAAATCAACAACAAGTAACTCTCCTATTAATATGGCAGTTATTTTTGATTCAGCTGACTGTGAGCAGTTGGGCTCCTCGTGTTTGAATAAAAGCCAAAAAACACCACCAAGGTAGAAAGATAGGAACTTTTATCATGGCTATAGATTGTCAGCTTTGGCCCTCCCCTTACAATGCTGCTAAGTCCCTCCTTGAAACATATCAAGATCTTAAGGTAATTTACATTACCTTACTTACTTACTTACTTACTTACATTACCAGACTTCTAGGGGAATGATATAATTTGAAAGGTATTTACTCTTCACAGTTAGACTAGAAGTTGAGGACTTCTCATATTCAGAGGGAATGGTAGTCAAGGGAGGAAAACTTTGAGAGATACTTTAGTGATTCTTTTAGGTGTGATGAGGCCTAACAAAGAAACTATAGGTGTATTGATTAGCCCTGAATCTTATTGCTCTGGACTGTTCTTAAAAACTAGGGGTAACCTCTCCCAGAAGATGGTGTAGCAGCAGATGAAAGCTCCATCAGAAGACAATCGCATTCCAGCAAAGCACAGAAGCTTTGGAGGCAAATAACATAGAGGTGGAGTTTCTGTAGAGGAATGGTAGACTAGAATGGTAGCAGTGCGAGGAGCTCCAAGAGCTATGAGAGCCAACAATCATGGCAGGTTATCAGGAGACAGAGCTTTGAGAAGTATTCTAATCATGCCACAAACACCTTAGAGTGCAAATTATCCAGAGAACATTGCCTTTCCCCCATAAAGAAACCAGAGGGCTTATGGGAGATGATACTCTTTCCTATATGGGAAACTGGGGATAATTTTTCTTGTTTTTTTTTTTCCTTCTGCTATCTACTTGGCTATTCTGTCCTAATTAAGTGTAATCTGTCCATTAATAAAGAATGCATTGCTCATTTCTGTTTAAATAGTGGTGTGGTAGAACCCAGAGGATCCTATATCTTCCCGCATACACCCCAGTAAATCTCTAAAAATACATCAAAAGGAACAATGATAAAGAAAAATAAAAGAACATGTCTATAAGCTCCTCCATCGAGTTCAGAAATATATGAGATGACTATTAGAAACTTGTAGGGACTCTGAGTTGGGATAAGCTAGGGTCTACAGAAAGGAGGGCACACAAGAATCTCAGAACTAAAACAGGATACAAAACCAAATCAGCATCCAGTTCAGAACCCTGGCAGTCTATTCTCAAGTCATAGCAGGGAACAGGCTAGAAGAGAGTCCAGGTAGCCTTGCCTGAGCCACAATTGGACAGTGCCAGGCAACACAGAATTCAAGTATCTCACATCCAAGCCATTATCAGGAGCCATTGAAAGAGAAAAGGCCATTATAGTACCAGGGAAGAAAAAGACCTTGCCACAAGGACTACAATAGAACCTGGAATAAATGAAGCAAGAGATACAAAAAGTAAGAATAAGTGAAAGAAGAGGTAAGGAAGAAAGTTTGGGAAGGAAAATTCAGCACTTAGAAATGAAGGTAGAGGAGATTTTGGAATACTATATTCCAAAAAGCAAAAGATACAGCTTCTAACCAAAGATAACTTAGCTGAACATAATACTACAGTAAGAAGAAAAAGACACTTAATGAAATAGAGGTCTTTCAGTCATTCCTGACGAAAAGATCAGAAAGGATTAGAAACTTTGAAATGCCAACCTGAGTAAAAAAGTAAATTTGTGTGAGCAATTAGAAGCAGCTATATGATGATAAATTGCTAATATTCTAATAGTGGGAAGAAGAAGTAAATTTCACTGAAGAACTTTAATGTCTTCAAAGGGAATTGAAGGGGTTAAATAAGACAAATGGAAAACTTGATGGCGGTTTCACTTGATCCTAAGGGTTTTAAGGGGAGAAAGAAAAAGGAGGGCAAAAGAAATATACTCATGTAGAAAAGAGGAAGAAGTGATCCTTACTATTTTTATAACTAAGGTGTACAAAAAGATTATACAAGCATGGAAAAATTTAGAGGAGAAGGCATCAGATGAACCTCCAAACTGGACAAAGTACATTTACATAAACACAGACACAGATACAGACACACAAACAAACATTTTGGTATAGAAATATATCATATTCCATGGGAGAAACAGGCAGGGATAAAAGAGAAAAACATTAAAAGAGAGGATAACAGCAGGGAGCAATTGAAAGAAAGAGAGAAAGAAAGAGAGAGAAAGAAAGAGAGAGAAAGAAAGAGAGAGAAAAAGAAAGAAAGAGAGAAAGAAAAGAAAATGGTAAATCCTGGAAGCAATTGAAAAGAAAAAAACTGAAAACTAAAAACCTGACCATCAGTTTGGAATGTCTGAACAAATTGTGGCATAGTAATGTAAAGGAATATTATTTCCCTGTAAGAAATAACAAACAACATCATTTCAGTGAGCCCCAAATAGACTTCTACGAACCAATGTGGAGTGAAGTGAGTAGAACCAGGAGACAATTTTTACACTTTTAAAAATTTTATAAAGAAATAGAACTTTGAAAAAATTAAGAACTCTGATCAAAGCAACGATCAACCATATTTCCAGAGAATCTACAATGAAAAATGTTGCTTCTGGGCAGAGAGAGGTGATGGATACAAAGCTGAGAAAGAAACACGTTTCTGGACATGGATGCTGCGAGGACTTGTTTGTTTTTCTTGACTAGGTTATTTGTTATAATGATTTCTTCTGTTTTTAATAGGGGAGGAGGCAGAAGCTGAGGAAGGGGGACTAGTAATAATGATGACAAAAAAGAAAAGAAAAGAAGGTCATTAAAATATCTCAAAAAATAGACCAAAGACAACAAAAGTAAGCATAGAGTGGTGGAACAGCTTTGAGAGCCATGTGATGAATTTATTGTCCACTTTTTAAAAACAGTAGATATGCACAGATATGTATATGTAATATAAATGTATACTTTTAAAAGTAGCTGCATACATATGCAGTCCTCTTTTTCTTTTGTCTTTCTCTACATATAGAAATGTTCATTTTTATTTTAGCGTTTGTTGAGTTTGAAACTAAATAAAGAGTTAATGAGCATCTAGACAGGTAAGAAGTAGGGGCAACATGACTTTAACAAGAACGGATAAGACCAAGCTAAACTTATTTCTTTTTCTGAGTGATTACATAGGCTTTTAGATCAGAGGAATGCTATATGTAGAGTTTAGCAAGCCATTTAACAAAATCTCTCAGGCTATTCTTATAGACAAAAGAGAGAGCCGCTGCTTAGACAATTAAATGGATTTCAAAATGATTAAATAGTTGGACTCAAAGGGTATTCTCTAGTCTTTCACTGTCATTTGGGAGTTGGGTGGGGTTATAAGCATTTATATAGATAGCATCTGCTGGGTTCCAGGCAGCATGCTACTTTATAAATATTATCTAGCTTGATCCTCACAATAATCCGTGAAAGTAGGTGCTGTTATTATCCCCATTGTACAGTTGATGAAACTGAGGCAATAAAAGGGTATTTACCCAGAGTCACACAAGACTCAGTGTCCAAGGCCAAATATGAACTCAGGTCTTCCTGAGGCCAAGCCCAGCATTCTATCTGCTGTACTGTCTAGTGGCTGCATAATTTAGCAGAAGGTTTTTAGCACTCTGGGTATGGTTTGGCTTAACTTTCTTTTATCAGTGTCTTGGATGAAGGCATAAATAATATAATTATTAAACTGGGATAACTCAAATGAAAAAGACAACAGGACTGTGATCTCACTCTTTCAGAAGACTTCACCTCTCACAGTTAAGATCATATTTAATCTTTTGGTAACTCAGGTGTATTGACTCACATTTAAAACGGAATATTTATTTCTGAGCATCAGGTTTTAAGGGGGAAATGAATAAAAATTTTAAAAAGAAAGGATAAAGATGAGAAGACACTGAATATACTTACAACAGCTCATACCTAAACTATTAAAATAATCTACTGAAGCTGAAAAATGCAAACTGGATAAAGGAAGACATTGACATAGATTATAGTATCTTTACCTAAAGTTTAGCTGATGTAAACCAGTCACAACAAGGAAGCTTTTGGCTTCTCCAGAAACTACTTCAGTAACAAAAAATCATCTTTTCAAACGGAAGTATGGTTAGCCAAGAGCAGTACAATGTACAATATAAACTTGTTTGTAAAACATTAAGGAGGAGAACAGTAGAAGATTACAAGTACTACTGCTTTATAAAATATTGATTGCAATGGAGGAAAAAAAATCTGCAGAAAGCTTGGCATGAAACCTAACTAATTCAGATCATCTCCTAAGCATTTAAAAATGAGGACACAAACAGATCCTTCAGCATTTTTATAACAAATTTTTTCATCATTGATTATAATAGAACAAGTATGTTTTTAACACTTTAATTAGACTTTTAAGGAAGTAGAAATTGTATTAAAGAAGATAGGAAGAATAGTTGGAATAGAACAAGGACACGCCAAAGAAATTCATGCTAAAGGCAACATAGTTTTTAAAAACATTGAGAATTAATTTTTAAGATTTCTGGAAAAGGGTAAGGTATTAAATAATTAGAAAAAATCACTGAGTAATATTATTACTATGAAAAGGACAATCAAGGAGATATCTACTAACTACTGTTTATTCTCTCATCTCATAATTTTTTTAGAATGATCTTCATATGTAATAAGGATATCCTTTATGAAAAAAAGGAGAAGGAAATTGGGAAGTCTCTGTAAGTGATTTTCTATAGTAGACCATATCTATGGAACAAAACAGTTAACTGGAAAATTGGAGATAATATAGAATCCTACCATGCTTATTGTTCGATGGCTAATACAAAAAGAAAGATTTGACTCAGAAAAGCAAAGAGTAACCTTAACTGCTATTCTCCAATGTAATGTCAAGAAGGTGTGGGTAAATATTTAACAATTAGCTCTTTGGGGGGAAAGTGCAAGCACAGCACACTTTTAAGTTTAAACTATATTGCAAACATTTTCTTTATTATTTTCTTCAGCCCAGAAATCAATGAAATAACAAATCAAGCCCTGATTTATAGTATTTGCCAATTTCTGATGTGTAAATGATCATACTGAAAATTTAATAATCAGGTCTTGAAAGTCAGGATGAGCTGGCTCCAACATACTCCTGAATGTCTCTCCTGTACTTGACAAAATAGACAAGATGCTGTAATATATGAAACCACACCACTGCAAGTGCTTCCTATTTTAGAAATAGCTGGGTTCACGTGAAGGTTGGCACCACTTTGTGCCATAAAATTCACCTGACTTTATCATTACAATCTGTCCTTTGTTCTACCTTACTATTCTGGAAAACACTGGATCATTTAACCCAGTTTCAAGAAAATTTATCATGCATAGAAGAGTAACTCTGTTGAGCATGTCACAACTATGCCTATTAACTTCATAAAAGACATTATACATCATTTAGGTGTAGCTTAGAAAACAGTGTTTAATATTGAGTACTTACTATAGATTATAGTCTATAGTAGGTGATCCTTCCAAATTCCTACTGCTTTGCTACTAAATAATTCTTTCTAGTTTGCATCTAAATGATATATAATATCTTTTATGAAGGCAACAGGCATGGCTGTGACATTTTCAAAGTGGTGCAGTCTGCATTTAATTCATGGAACAAGAGCCAATACATCAGAGTAAATTGGATAAGAAGTTAATAATAAAAGCAGCTTTGATAAGAAATCAATCTTCTATATTTTGGGTAAAGCCTTGTTTATAAAACCATTTACTGTGATACATATACTAGAAGATTTTGTCCTTGCAGGGGATTTCCAAAAGCAGGTAACTGTTCTTATGGACCACGATTCCACACGACAGATGAAGATGCTTTTGTTGAGGGCGGTCCTCTACCTATATGATAGATAAGTATATATTAAAATGGTTATAACTGATTTGTTTTACCTTGAAAATGTTCAGATACAGTCTCAACATTAAACTGAATCTGTTTTCTAAGGACTAGCATAGGTAAATATGGAGAGACATGTCAACACTAGGCTGGCTCCTTGGTGATGAAATCAGCCACGGTAATAACCCATGGAATACAAAGAAAAATACACAGTGTCTCTCAGCTTGTACACCCCCTTTCCACTTCTGTATCAATGCTGCCAGAATGGTGAAAATGGGACAGAGAATGATAATGATCACATGGTTTTTACACCGTCTCTAACTTGGCTATTGATATGCTATATGTGATAAATGAGTCATGTGAATGGAAGAACTAAATTATTCCAATTTTGGGATTCTTATTATAAACAAAATCAGAAGAAAGAATTTGATGGTTGGCCATGTCCCTTTAGCAAGTGCCCTTTATGACAATGGCAAGGCTTCATAGGTAGGCATGAATAGCTTATGATCTCAATGTCAGAGGGAATAAATATCCAAATGGTTGAGATCATAGATTCATTTGAATGTTTGATTTGAGAGCTCTTCTTGAGGTTCTAGAGGTTAGTTACAATATCAATGATATTGTTTCCTATTCCTATTTTCATTATCCTGTTGTCATTATAGATGCAGTCTATTTTCTATTAAATGCAGATTATATGTAGGACCATACTAGTGTGTGCATATCTGAGGAGATAGCTTGGGGTCAGTCAATCTATTAGTAGATCAATTGCCTGTGATGAAAATTGACTCTCAGATCATTTCTGAGGCTGTTTCCTTTTTATCAGTAGAAAGAACAAAGCTGTTATATCAACTGTCACATCCCAGAGGCCATGAAGAGACACTGAAGGGTTTTGAGCACAGGAATATGGTGAAATTGGTGTTTTAGAAGATTAATCTGGCAACAAAACATAGAATGGGTTGACAGGGAATTGAACCTGAGAGATCCAATTGAGAGACTATTGTAATAATCCAGGCATGAGATGATGAGGGCCTTAGCCAGGATGGTGGCAATTCAAATAGAAAGGAAAGCATGGATTTGAGAGACTTTATGAAAAAAAGGATCAGAAGAATTTAGAAGAGAGGATTGGGGTTGAGGAAGATAACAGCCAAACGTAACTACAAGACATTAATTTTCCAGGATCCTCCCCTACATTGTATTCTTGGGGGGGTGACTGGTAATATCCAGGCTCTCTAATAGCCTAGACCTCTAGTTCTCTGCCTAGAGGTCAACAAAAGCTATTCCTACATGCAGATTCTTTAGGTTTAGAAATGTACCATTGGAAGGTGCATTTATGTCACTAGGGAGCACTAGGGTATGGTTGCCAAAGTCTGAGTCTCCTGTCCTACACTTCTTGTAACTAGGGCTACAATGCCCTGCCACCGTACAGACAGAGTGGCTATAGCTGGAGACAGCAAAGTGTATTTGAAGGGAAATTATCTCAACCCCCTTGATAATCATGCCTTGTATGTGCTAGAATACATTTATGCAAACTATCTCTGTCCTCTATAGGAATGTATATTTGGGGATGGGTTTGTAGGTGAAGGTGGAGAATTGGGCTCACTAATATTAAATAATAGGCATCTGTGGTACTATGGTATTACAAACTTATCCATGGAGATACTTAAGGAAATTTGCATACAAAGATACAATTTCTGCAGTTTCTCCCTGGAGCCTTCCAACTGGCTTCTGTTTAGCATAATATAAAATATGCTTCAAGAGCAAAATTGCTGCCTAGCATTTTAAAACAGAATTTAGGCTTTGGGATTAGGCAGCAGAAGATGCATAATTTGTATCCATATAATTCTTTCTATCCCATAGTCACAAAGCAATTCTTCTCGTCACTATTTCTGACAATTCTTGTATCAGTTAATTAACTAGTGATTGTCATTATTTCCTTTCCTTTTACAAGTGGAGAGATTGGTGCTCAACTTCTGACCACACTTCACTGAGCCCGTTCTAAAGCTCATTTTTTATTTATTCTTTAAGTATCAACTTACTTATTTATCATTTCTATAAATGCAAATGAGGAAGGGCCTCCTTAGTTTTCAGGTTCCCATGCAAAAAAAAAGAATGTAAATGGGTCCCACACATTGCTTTAGTGGCAGGAGTACAGAGCACAGGTTCTCATCTCAGCCTTACCCCCTCCTAGTGTTTTCTTGAGTGTTTGCTTTATTGAAGTTTCAAGGTCATTTTCATAGCCCTGCCAATAGCTATCTGCCAGGGTACAATGAGAGTTAATGGAAATTCACTGACATGAACCCAATTATCAGGAGGGTTTGGGGCACTTCTTATTAAAAAGTGAGGTGAAGAGAGTGTGGAAAGAAGACGGAAAGGCTCTTTTGAGTTTAGCTGGGCCTAAAGAACAAGACAGGTCAAGAAATAGTGTTCATCTCCCAAGAATGGAGGCTGGGGAAGATTTGTAAAATAAGGGTAACATTCCATTTGAGAAGAAGCCACAACAGCAGATGACAGCTCCAGCAAGCCAAAGCAGTAGCACCTCAGCAAGAAAAAAAAAAGCAACAAATTGCGGTTTTGGAGGCAGAAAGGATCAGTCACTCAGTAGGTAGAGTAGAGCTGGAGAAAAGCATTGCTTATTACTGGGGGACGGATGTTCCACTGCAGTGCCACAGTGTAAGGAGAGGTGTTTGAGTCATCTCGGAAATGTGCCCTGTCCCACTTGTGAGGGTGTGAGCAGGACAGAGAATGATTCTGCTACTTCTTTTCCTTTGTGATTTACTCTGAGAGTCTGTCAAAACTAAGAGCATTGTGTTTTGTCTTACTGGTTCCTGCTTTGCTTGTTGGGCCAGAATGCCTCAGATATATTCATGCACTGGCTGAAGTCATAGTTGCATAACTATGGTTACCCCCAAACACTCTATCAATAACATGGAAATCATACCACATGAAAAAATGATTTTCCATTTCCAAGACTGGCCTAAGGTAAATGAACTATTCATTATTTTTTCCTCTCTGTTAAGAGGGTGTATTAGAGGAAGAAAATGCTTATGAGCTTATAGCGTCATTGATATTTAAGGCCAAGATGGAGGTATATGGATATATGTATGTGGGGGGTATGTAAGCATTTATGTGGTACCTACTGTGTGCTGGGCACTGTGATAAGAACACTCCAAATCTTATCTCATATGAGCCTTACAACAACCCTTTGAGGTTGTTACTGTTATTACTTCCATTTTTACAGATGAGGAAACTGAGGCAAACAGAAGTTAAGTGACTTGACCAGAATCCTACAGCTAGTAATGTCTCAGACTGTATTTGAACTCAGGTCTTTCTGACTCAAGGCCCAGTGCTCTATCCACTGCTTTACCTGCCAGGCCTTTCCTCATGGACTTGATTATCACCTCACAACTTTATAGTGAGTGAGATGTCTTTCTAGTGTTATGGAAGAAATGCATCCTTTCTGAGTTAATGTGATAGAAAACTGCTGCTGAAATTGATCTACCACAATGCAGAAATCGTAGAGGTTAAAAATCTAAGTTTTATTTTGCTTAAGCCCAGGTTTAAGTCTCAGAGAAAAATAATAAACCCACACAAGATTAGGATTCTAATAAGGCCTCTTATAGATAAAATTACATCAAGGTGACAGACAAAGAATTCTTTTACATATTGTAATCTCATACATTCCTCTTAGGTCATAAAAGTTGTAGAAAAGATAGATTCAGAGATCCATGCTTCCTTCGATGTTATATAAATTGAACAAACTTAGTTAAACAGAGTCATAATCTCACATATCCCCTAAGGAAACAAACTTAAGGAAACAGACTCTCTAGGCAAATTAAATCAAGTACTGAGTTTGCAAAATCCTGCAGTTATAAAACTACAAACCTAAATTTTAAAGAAGTCACAGTGAACTAATTGATAGAAAGGGATTTACATATCATGAAAACTTAGTGGCAAGAAAATTTTTCAACAGATAAGATATTTTTGGAAGGTTTTAAAGATGCAATATTCCCTTATCTCTCTCATTCAGTTTCTTATTTCAGGAATGTCAAAGTCTTCCCTTAACAGTATTATCCTATAAGTCAGGTTTTAGGCCAATGAGGTGAATATTAGCAGAAGACAGGCTCTTTGTTATCAAAAATTGCATAAGGAATGCCCCCAAACCCTAAACAATAACAATTAATAAGAAGAAATAAAAAAATTCCTATAATAATGGAAAGTCTCATATTTACTTTTCCTGCAGTTTTATCTACAGAGGATGAAGATGGAAGTATAAGAGGAGAGGAACAGGTAGGAACAATGAGTAAAAATGAAGAAGAGGAATCAGCTATTTCCCTTATTTCTCTCTACCTTGAATAGTGGATTAAGGTCAGATTTAATATAGGTCATTATTGCCTTACTTATCTAGACACAGAAAACATCCTTAAAATGATGAAATCCTTATGAACAATTTACATTGTGCCACTTGCTTATTTCTGGGCCTCTTGTGCCACATCTTTGGTCCTGTTATATCCCAGAAGTATTAATACAGTTATATGTTTTCCCTGTCAACTAGGTTGGTGAGGGTATGCAGAGGTTGGTATGATATAGTAGAGAGAGCATTGCATAATCTCGGGGAACTCATTTCATTATGATGGGCATCATTTTTTTCTCCTCTTTAAAATGAGGACATTGATGATCTGTAAAATCCCAAACTTTCTGTTCTAAGCTATCACTTCTCTCCTCAAGCTTTCCACAATATATCTACTTCCCCACCCCCATCCCCTGCCCCTGAGGATCTTACCTCATTCTTTACTGAGAAAATAGGGTCATTCAACTTAGTCTACCTCTTCTTTTGTCCTTTATATCTCAAAACCTCTTGAAATCAAAACTAATTCTCTCATCCTTTTGGTCATTCTTTGAAGTGAAGGCCTTTCTTGACAATTCCAATACTTTGATCCCATGCCCTCTTATTTTTTTCTAGCAGATTGCCCCCCTAATCATTCCATCTCTCTTTATTCTTAAATCTCTCTCTATTCTCATTCTTTCTTTGTTTCCAATAAACATGTCCAGGTCTCTCTTATCCTTTAAAAACTCTGACTGTACCCAACCATCCCCTTAAGCTATCATGCTACATTTTTCTCTCCCTTCTATATTCAGCTCTTAGGGAAAAAAAAAACAGTTGTCTACACTCAATGCTTTCATTTCCTCTCTTCTCATTTCCTTTTTAACCATTTATAGTCTGGTTTCTGACCTCATCATTCACATCAAACTACTTTTTCCAAAGTGACCAAGTCAATGACCCTATATTAAATCTGACCTTAATTCACTGTTCAAGGTAGAGAGAAATAAATAGGGTCCACCATAAAGATGGGCCTTCATCTTCAAGACAGGCTTTATGAAGATGGAAATGTAAGAGGAGGGGAACAGGTAGGAATCACTAAAGTAGAGATGAAGAAGAGGAATCAGCTATTTCCCTTATTTCCTATGGCCTTTTCTTAATTTTCATCCTTCTTGATTTATATGCAGCATTTGACACTATTGACCATCATCTCCTCTTGGATAGATAGACAGACCATTTATTAAGAGCTTACTATGTATATTAAGCACTAGAAATACAACTTCAAGAAAGGACAATTGCTACCCTCAAGGAATTTACATTCTAATGGGGAAAGACAACACATAAAAGATAGCTAGTAGTGGGATCAGGGAGGGAGAAATTGGAGGAAGATGTGGCATCCATGCAGGGTCAAGGTAAAAAAGTCTAAAGAGTCAGGAGCAGATCTGGGAGAGAAGAGATTATGGATAGCCTTGGCTATCTCCAAACACCCCATGAAATGGTGTTTCCAGTCTAGAACTCACTCATTTGAGTAAGGTGTTTTAGGGATGAAAATATCTCCAAGGTGAGAGGTTGCGGGAGCAAAGGTTGGCAAGACTGAAGAAACAAGGAGAGGAGATACTGTTTTTTCTACGGGTTTTTGTGACACTGAAATTTCTAGGTTCTCTTTCTGCCTGCTTGACAAGTACTTATCAGTCTTTTTTTCTGCTGGATCATCATTCATATCCCTTCCCTCTAACTGGATATATCCCAAGGCTCTGTCTTGGGCCCTCTTTTTTCTATGTATTCAAACTTCGTGATATCATAAACTTCCATGACCTTGATTTTCATCTCTGTACAGATCTATATAGCCAGCTCTAGTCTCTGTCCTAAGCTCTAGTCCTGCTAACTGGATATATCATAGACATGTCAAACTCAATTCATTATCTTACCCTCTCAAACTCCTTCTTTATTCTGAACTTTCTCTATTTCTATTTCTCCTACTAGCTATGTGACCCTAGGCAAGTTACTTAACCTCTCTGGGCCTCAGTTTCCTCATTTGTAATATGAGGTCAGACTTGAAGATCTTTATGATCTCTTTCAGCTCCATAACCCTTTGACTGATCGTTCCAATTACCTAGGTTCATAGCCTGGGTATCATCCTTGACTCTCCAGTCTCCTGTATCTCACATACTCAAGCAATTTCCATATCTTTTCTTTTCTACCTTCACAGCACATCTTGCCTCCATCTAATTAATCCTACTCAAAGAGATAATACCCTAGTTCAGGCTCTCATCACATTTCTACTTGACATCTGTAATAACTTCCTAATAGTGTTTTCTGCCTCATCTCTCCTCTCCTCAATCCATCTCTACATGCCTACCAGAATGATTTTACCAAAGTACAAAGTTTTCTGCCACTCCCCTTGATCAATATCTCCAGTGACTCTATTACCTCCAGGATTCAGTATAAACTCCTTGGTTTAATATTTAAAAACCTTTCCAACTTGGCCTTAACCTACCTTTCCACATTTCCAGCCTTATCATTTATTCTCCTTCACATACTCAAAAGTTCAATAAAACCATACTGATTACCATTATTTATATCTCCTCTTTTCATTCCTTTTCACTGGATGTCCTCCATGACTAGAATGCATTTCTTCCTCCCCTTTTAGAATTCTTAGGTTCCTTCAAAACTGAAGTCTAATACCACCTTCCTGATTTCTGCCCCACTTCCTTCCTAGATGTAAGTTCTTTCCTCCTGGCAAAATTGTGTGTGTGTGTGTGTGCATTCTCTGAAGAACTTCGGAACTGATTGTGAGACACAGGAGACACTGGCACAGAACTATTCAGCATTGTGTGCCTGCATCAAAAAAGGCCTTGTGCTGTATGAGCAAAGTAGAATTGCAGTAGCTCAAAAGAAATTTGAGATGCACAAATTCAGAGACACCTCCAGTTCAAAAGTTCAGATGCACTATATGTGCCCAACCTTCTGAGCTCATATTGGCTGATCAACCACAGTGAGGCACGCTGTACCTTGGCCCCAACATAGGGACATCATTTTGGTCCTGTCTGAGCATGAAGGCCAACAATCAACCATATACGTATAAGATGTCTCCCCTATATAATAAGAAAACCTCAAGGACAAGGAGTGTTTCATTTTTCCTTTTGAATCCTCAATACCAAGGACAGTGCCAGGCACATGGTAGTTACTTAACAAATGTTAATTGATCAATGTCTTTCAGCCTTAAATCTTATGATAACATCAAGCATATTTTCATCTGTATGACAATCCCTGGGTCCAGTTCAAGTTTCACTCCCTGTTGAAAGCTTTCCCATTCTCACTCATAATCATTTTCCCTCCTTCCAGCTTTCTCTTATGTCACTTATTTTTTGGGATGCTCCTTTTTGAGATTTATCAAAAGCTACGTAGTTTGCTAAAAGTTTTGTGTTTTTCTCCCCCCTACCCTCACCCTGGCCACTGCCTTGCAGAAGTTTCTTGAAGTCAGAGATCATGTCTTACACTTATTTTGTACCCATTCTGGTTCTAGTACAGTGTTGGGTTGGGTACCTAGTTGGTGTTCAACAAATACATTTGAGCTGGGTTGAATGTTAAATCAGGGAGGTGGCAAGATGGATGCCTGTTATCATAGTGGTATTTTCATATAATGGGGGCAGCTAGGTGATACAGTGGATAGAGCACCAGTGCAGGAGTCAGGAGTTCGAATCTCACCTCAGACACTTGACACTCACTAACTGTGTGACCTTGGGCAAGTCACTTAACCCCAATTGCCTCATCCTGGGTCATCTCCAGTCATCCTGATGAATATCTGGTCACCGGATTCAGATGACTCTGGAGGAGAAATGAGGTTGGTGACCTGCACAACACCCTCTCACTCAAAACAAAGTCAAGTGCAAGTCATGTCATCATTTCTCTGATGGCACGGTCTTCTTCGGCAACAAAGGAGGAACACACATATAACAGTAACTCAGTAACTAGTTGGTTGATTTTGAATTATTGTTTTGTTGATTGTCTAGACTTAATAAAGTGGTGGAGCAAATGTTAATAATGCTGGTTAAACTTTTAAAAAGGTATTATGCTTACAGTTTTCCCTTGCAGAGTCAATTGTTAAATATTTACTAGCATATTCCGTACAGGTAGTATCCTTCCAAGGGTTTAGGGGACTTTAAGATTTCTATTCCTTTTCTGTTGGAGGTGGGCATTGAGGTAGTTGTACTGCTGAGCTACTGGGAAGCTTCATTGTTCCTACTGATGCTTTCTCTTGGAGTTTTGCTTATTTCCTTTTTCTTTCCTTCTTTCATCTGATTATTTAAGTCTATTCCTTTTTTTCCCCTCTCAGTCAAATACATTTCTTATTTCTCTTCTCCATTTTTGAAGACTCCTTGACCACGGACAGACAAAAAAGCAAAAGTCAAAGTAATACTCCATGATGTGATATTCCTTATACCTGCATAGAAAATCAGGCAGATATATTTCTCTAGGGGTGTATGTGTATTACTATACGCTTTTCTTTTATGTTTACAGATCTTGTTTGGAGGTTATTTCAAAGTCATGAATAAAATGTATTTCTGAATTGTGATACTCTGATTGAAAGGCAGCACTGATAAAAAAAAAAAGCAACCTGTATCAAGTGACAGGCAAATCTTAAGAAGTTCTGCTTATTTTGGATAACTCTCCCAAAGTTCCAATGCCCATATTCAAGCTTTTTGATTTTCTTCCAATTCCTGGAAGTGGCCTTCATCTTTCGACTCCCTGAGGAAAAGATAGCTTGCAGCTATATGGGTTTCTCTGCATTCACTCTTGCAAGCATAGCCAGGGATTTGGATTTTTATCTTTGGATTTGGGAAGGAAACTCATTCTCTATTGCACCTTGAGCCATGGAATATATCAGTCACTACAGCATATTGATTTCCTCAACTTCTTCAAATGAGAAAGTGTCTCCTGAATAATAAAAAGGTTGCTTTTGGCACACTTGCAGAATAGCAATATTGCTCAGCATCTGTGAGTAGAATAGTAATGTCTTAAGTGTTCTTCATCACAACAGACAGTCCTCAATAACGTTTCCACATCTCCAAGGCCAAGTGCAGTTTCATTCAAGGCTATTGAGGCGCATCATTTTTACTAAAGAGCTGTATGTAAACAAATTATTCGTAAATTGAGACTATTGACTGGTTTTTGACTTGTATCATCCTTTCAGAGATCTGCTACCTTGTTTCTGGCTGACTTCCAGCTGGTAAAACTCCCATTTTCATTTTAGTCCTCTTTTACCTGCCCCACACACAGCCTTACCACCTCCCCCCCACACCCCCACTGTCACACAGCCTCTCAATGAGTAGTTTATAATCTAAGAACAAACACAAATAAATGAACCACATCTAGCTTGTTAGGGAAATGCTGAAATGTTTTTATAGAGAGGTATTTTTTTTTGGTTTTGTTTGCATTTTTTTTTTTTTTAGAATGAGCTCTATTACACTCTATTTTGGCTATTGGGAACAGATTTATATTGCAAATTACTAACATAAGTATCAAACAGGACCACCAGGAGCCCATGTGAGCAGTATAATGCACCTACAGCAAATTTATTGTTTTTTATTGAGTTTGCAAAGCACAAAGAGATTTATTTATTCATAGAAGGCATTGTAGCTGCAATTCATTTAGATTTCTACCAATGAATAGATGATACCTTGTATTAGGGTAGCAAAGTCCAATTGCCTAGATTTTTCTCAAGTCTGGGTAACTGGGACTCAGAGTTTGTAATATATGATATAGTTTTTAGTGCCTTTTGTATAAAGTTAAAACTTTTTATACAAGTCTATCTTTCCCTCTTTCTATATGCCCTCATAATTTCCTCCCTTCCCACCAGAAAAGATACTCTTTGAAATAAACCTTATATAGGAGTCTGGTGACCTTACACAGCCCTCCCTCACTCAAAACAAAATCAAGTGCAAGTCATGTCATCATTTCTCTGATGTCATGGTCCTCTTTGAAAACGAAGGATGAACACAAACAATATAGCAACTATCTCCAAGTAAAATAGCTTCATGTTCCTTCCTTCAAAGTTCTGTTTGTTTATAGGTCTGTTTTTGTTTTTGTTTTGATTTGTAGAATGGCTTTGAATTTAAAATGGAGAGAAGAAAACTTCCTATATAAGGACTCTGTGTCCCCAGAAGACTTTTGATGGCAGGTCTGCTCTTATGCTACTATACCTTCTAGAAGAACGGGCAGCAAAAAGTATATTTATTGGAAAAAGTGACTTCTAAAAGTGACATCTCACAGGGTTAAGTGCAAAGTGCTCATGTTAATCACTATGAGAAGAGACTCTAGAGGAGAGAAATATGGTATGTAGAAGTAACATGGAAGGAGAAATAAAAGTACTTGAAAGTAACATGGTTTCAACAGGGATGTGCTTGAGCCAGCTCATACTGGTTTGTCTGAGTTGATCCTTAAGTTTTCAGTGTTTTTTTTTATAGCTTGGAAATTGGCAAATGCTACAAAACAGGGCTTGAATTATTGTTTTGTTGATTATCTAGACTTCATAAAGTGGTAGAGCAAATGTGAATAATACTGGTTAAACTTTAAAAAAGGTATTATGCTTAGTTTTCCCTTGCAGAGTCAGTAGTTAAATATTTACTAGCACACCCCATAAAGGTAGTATCCTTTAGGATACAAGGATGTAGGGGACTTTAAGATTTGTATTCCTCTCCTGTCAGAGGTGGGCATTGATGTAGTTGTAATGCTGATTTCCTGGGAAGTTTCATCGTTCCTACTGATGCTTTCTCTTTGGAGTTTTGCTTATTTCCTTTTTCTTTTCTTCTTTGATCTGATTATTTAAGTCTACTCCTCTTTTTTTCCCCTCTTAGTCAAATAGATTCCATATTTCTCTATTCCCTTTTTGAAGACTCCTTGACCATGGACAGACTATACCTCTACATGAGAATAGATCAAGTCAAAATTCCTGGTCAGCAGCTTTGAATTCCTAATCCTGAAAATTTATTGTTACAATGAAAGGCAAATTACTCTAACAACATTCTCCCTCTGGACTGACTTTGTGGCAGGGTCAGGCTGTAGGGCTGGGAAGGATTGGATGAACCTTGTCATTTTTGGTGTATTTAATAAAATGTGGTAATTTCCCTAGATCACAGGTGATGGGGAAGCTTACTGCTGGTGTAAATTCTCAATATTATTGTATGTGCAGCTTACTCAAATTAGTTTCCTTAATATGACCTTGAGGTTTCAGTGACTGAATCAGCAAGTGATTCGGGAAGGATGGAGTAGAGAATGGGGTTGATGGATAAGAAATAACAATTGACAGATACCTAACCGGTTTTAATAGAAAAGGGGTGGGGTGCTGGATAATTGAGACTGCACTTGCAGGACATACGCTCTTGATGGAAAAGAAATCTGTCATCTCTTGGAACATATAACTTGTTACATGTGAAAGATTAAGTCAAATAAGGTAAAGCACAGGAAGAAAAACAGTGACGGAAATGTCTAGTAATTCACACAAAAAAGTAACAGAAAGAGAAGCAGTAACAATAGCTACGAATTCAGAAATCACCCTGTACAAATGTGAAGAGTATGGACGATAAACAAAATAAGCAGCAAGGTGGCACAGTTAGATAGAGGTCTGAACTTGGAGTCAGGAAGACTCCTGAGGTTTAATCCTGATACTTACTAGCTGTGTGACCCTGGACAAATCACTTAACATCTGTCTGCCTCAATTTACTCATCTGTAAAATAGGGATAATAACAGCACCTCCCTCCCAGGGTTGTTGTGAGGATCAAATGAGACATTTGTAAAGGATGTTGCAGACTTCAAAGTGCTATATAAATACTAGCTACTAAAGTGAATTAGCAATTTTAGTTCAGAGTGCTAAATATGTTCTCATACATAAGATTTGGTGGAATACAAGCCATGACTAAATAAGGCAATGCAATATTTTCTTAAAAAAAAGATTAGCTAAAAGGCATATTCAAGTGGTATCATTTCAAAATGATAGATCCCTATGTCAAAATCCACTTAAGAGCTGTATGCTGGGAGTTAAATAAAACATTCTTTTATCAAAAGCTCAAGAATAGTTGGGCAGCTAGGGGGTGCACTGGATAGAATGCCAGGCCTGGAAAATCTGAGTTCAAATCTGGACTTAGACACTTATTAGCTAGGTAACCCTGGGTAAGACTTAACCTTGTTTGCCTCAGTTTCCCCATCTGTAAAATGATCCAGAGACAGAAAAGGCAAATTACTCCCATTTCTTTGCCAAGAAAACTCAAATGAGGTCACAAGGAGTCAGATATGACTCAAATGACTGCACAACAATAACAATAATTAGGTCACAGCCATCTGTTATGCACCCCCAGCTAAGATCTTAAAGGCCAGCCCTATAAATCAGCAAAAGGAAATCTGAGCAATTAAGTTTTAGACAGGCTTATGGATAGGATGAGTCTGCTAGAAGTCCAACTATTCTAAGCAGCTTCAAATAGTAAAAGGTAATCAAGTGAAAGCAGCATTAAGAGACAGGAGACCTTTTTTCAGGCAATCGTACTGTCTCAGTTTTGCCACCATGGACTATGTCCTTAATCTTTCTTTTTCTCCTTTATTAAATTGGGCTGGGGCTGAACTGAACCTCAGTTTTCTCATTAAATTATAGCATGGAACAGAGAGGTACCGCTTGTCCAAGGCCACAGCTGCTGGTGACCTGCACTAGTCCTTGGTCTATATATCTATAACCAGATATTTTGGTTTGCCCCGGTTCATCACTAGGAAAGACTGCTCTCTCCTTAGAGGACTAAGTTTCCCATTCTCACACTTACAGAGTCTTTACCCCTACCCTGACATCCCAGGGAAAGTTGATAATTATGGTAATAATTACGACTATAGCAATTTTTCCTGGCATGTTCACTTTACTCTGCATTAGTTCATAAAAGGCTTCCCAGGTTTCTGTAAATCCATCTCTTTTATCACTTCTTATGGGACAATAATATTCCATTATACCATAATGTCATGATTTATTTAACCATATCCTTTTTGAAAGGCACCTACTTAGTTTCTAGTTCCTTACCATTATTACATAAAGAGCTCCTTTTATATTTTTGCAATATATGTCCTTTTGTTATTCATTTTATATTGTCAATAGATAAAATATTTAAAGTACTCCTTATGTCATCTTTATCATTATTTTTAATTCTTTAAATTTTATAACATACTAATATATTAGTACAGTAGTATATGTACATCTACAAATAAATATATAGAGAAGTATTTTTTTTTTTACTTTAGGAATATGTGATCATGAAAGGTTGGTTGCTACTAATCTATGGGATAGGAGTGAGCCCACTTGCTACAGATCCCAGGAAATAGCATAAAGTAAGGGTTTTGGTAAGACATGGTTTCACATAAATACAATTTACAGGCTCTAGTACAGTATTTTAATTGCTATTCAGTATAGGATTTGCTTGTATGTGTTTTTCTAGCACAGCAAATATTAACAAGGATCAGGGAACCAAGTTCAGCACCTGCTGAGCAGAAGGAAGATAAACACTGACCTTTTGCGGATAAAGTTGCAGGAGAGTGGATTAAGAGGACCGCAGGCGGTCTATAGAATAATCCTCAAAGGTACTTCTTTGATGAGCCAGGGAATTTCTGCTGTATGTTAGCAACTATAAATCATTGTGACTTGCAGACTTTTCAAGTGGCCTATCCAACCAAGTGGTTAACAAAATTTAATAACTATAGTACTATTAAGCATCCATTGACAATTATTTTGCTATAAACTCAACCCTCTTCATAGGCAGTTTGATTTTTATGTTCCCAAAAAGCTGACATAGGTCATTAGGTAAAAACTTCTGGCAAGGTGACTGGATGATGAGTAGTCAGACTAAGTCAGCTCCTCTTTATCACCTCAAAATAGTGAGAAATGCTGCAAACATAATATAAGAAATGAAATTAAAGAAACAACAAGACAAAGGAGAAAGGAGAGAGAGTTTCACAAGAGAAACCTGGCAAAAAAGCCAGGAGAGCGAAGAAATGTGTAAATCTCTTTCAGGATCTCATATAATCAATAAATACTTTGGGGTAAAAGAATGCAAGGAGCAGAAAGGAATAATATTGTCATAACAATTAAACCCCAGAAATGAAAGGAAACTACCATAAAACCCACCAGAGATGTTGGGAACCTTAACAAAATAATTTAAAGTAAATGGGGGGAAACCAAAGTTCTTAAATAATTTTAAAAAAACAAACATGAGACTTGATTGATTAGTTTTGTGATTTCTTGGTTTCTCATAAAGTCACTGGCCTGCATCTGTTCCATTCTAATTTTGAAAGAACTATTTTCTTCAGTGAGCTTTTGAACCTCCTTTTTCATTTGGCTAATTCTGCTTTTGAAAGCATTCTTCTCCTCATTGGCTTTTTGAACCTCTTTTGCCAATTGAGTTAGCCTATTTTTCAAGGTGTTATTTTCTTCAGCATTTTTTTGGGACTCCTTTAGCAGGATGTTTACTTGTTTTTCATGCTTCACTTACATGTCTCTCATTTCTCTCCCCAGTTTTTCTTCCACCTCTCTAACTTGATTTTCAAAGTCCTTTTTGAGCTCTTCCACAGCCTGAGCCCATTGAGTGGGCTGGGATACAGAAGCCTTGACTTCTGTGTCTTTCCCTGATGGTAAGCATTGTTCTTCCTCATCAGAAGGGAAGGGAGGAAATACCTGTTCACCAAGAAAGTAACCTTCTATAGTCTTATTTTTTTCCCCTTTTCTGGGCATTTTCCCAGCCAGTGACTTGACTTCTGAATATTCTCTTCACACCCACTTCGCCTCCAGATCCTCCCAGCCAGCACTTGGGGTCTGAGATTCAGATGCTGCTTCCCAGCCTCAGGGCTTTGGCGGGGGCAGGGCTGCTATTCAGTGTGAGATCAAGTTCAGGTGCTCAGGTGGGGGCAGGGCCGCCTCACAGGCTCAGTTCCCTCAGGGGGTTTATGCAGAGACCTTCAACAATGGATCGTGGCTCCTGCCTGCTTGGGGAGCCCTGGTCTGCTCCCGCCTCTGCTGCTGCCTCCTGAGGGGGCCTGAGTTATGGGGGCACCCCACTCCCCTCTCGACCCGCCGAAGAGACCCTCTCACCAACCTTTGGGGCCTGTGGGTGGAGGGACCCACGTGGCTGCTGGAGATTCCGTCCCTGAAGCTTGCTGGGATCTGCTCCTCTCAGTGCTGCGGCCAAGGCCAGGCTGGGCTCAGCTCCGGGTCCGGGGCGCGACGGACCTTTGGTGTCTGTTTTAAGGTATCTTTGGAACAGAAATCTCCTCCACTCCATTGTTCTGTGGCTTCTGCTGCTCCAGAATTTGTTGGGAGTTCTTTTTTACAGATATTTTATGGGCTGTGGGTTCGGAGCTAGCGTATGTATGTCTTTTTACTCCGCCATCTTGGCTCCGCCCCCAACTTGATTGATTAGAATTGGTAGTAAGAAATGTAGATGAAGCAGTGGACACTGAAAAAAGAAAAAGATGGCAGATAGAGCTGAAACATGCAGAGATGAAAATACTTGAGCCTAATGAAAAGAAAGCACAATTGGAAAATTACTTGTGACTTCTATGGCCAAGAGCAACTGACCTTGAAGAAAGCTTGTTAAGACAATCAGAAAATTACCAGCCTCCCAGAAAAAGAAAAAAAGCACATATACACACACAATGAAACAAAGGCTTGAGTACCATATTTCAGAAAGTTTTACAAGAAAATTGTCCAGAAATATTGGAGAAAGGTGTCAAATGACAGATATATAGAGTCAACAGGATGGCATCAGAGAGGAAATACAAGTTCAACTCAGTCAAAAGTGAAGTTACCAAGTTCTAAAGCATCAATTTAAAAGAAAACCTTGTAAGAAGACAGGAAGAAGCACTTCATATATCAAGAATCCCAGTTTAAGATCCCATAGAACTATTCATCTCTGACAAGAAGTTAAAGTAAATGCTGGAATATGCTGTACTGAGAAGTAAAGGAAAATATTTTTCAGCATAATATATCCTGAAAAACTGAGCATACTCCTGTATGAAATGAGATGGATTTTCAACAGAAAGAGAGACTCTTATTCTATCCTTCACAGAAAACCAGGAGGGACTTTAAAAATGATACTGCAGCAACTAAAATAAATTTAATATATGTGAAGCCTCTGGACTGCGGATGAAGCAAAACTCTTGTTCTTCAGCAGTTCTACTTCACCTGAAAGTCATTGAGGACTAAGGTGAGAACCGTGGCCTAATCACTTGAAAAGTGATTAAAAAGAAGGAATGGGGAAGAAGAACAAATGAATTAATACGCTCTTGAAATTAAGACACCACAAGTAAATATCACTTAACCAGGGAGATGGAAGAGGATGTAGGGCAATAGGGAGAAAGAGGTACCTAACTAAACTACAGTCTGGGCTGGATGGGAGAAGTGTTAAAAATGATGATATCAATAAAAGTAGAATGAAGGCTTCCAAGTCTGGGATGGGAAAGTGCTATTTGTGTGGGAGGGTATAAATTGGGATGATATTGATTCTTGTAAAATAGCAAAAACAGAGTACTGATTTGAAAAACAACAGTTAAAAAGAAGGGTAAGACCCAGGGATCTGAGTCTTTGATGGGCAGGGGAGAAGGGCTGCTGGGTCTGTGTGTAATAGAAGAGGCAGAGATCAGATTGTTTTGATAAATATATACTGCATTATAAGGCAAAAACCACAAATTCACCACATAGTGGAAACACTGTATTAACATACACAGAGTGTTAAAGTAAGGAAATGGATCAAAATTTATTATGTATCATCCTAATGCAGAGAAAAAGAGAAAAAATTATTTTTTCAGGTAAAGCAACAGTAAAGGTAGATACCATCATATGTACTTTTTTAGTTAATTTTTTTCAATCAACAATAATCTTCCTTCTCTCCCTCCCTCATCTCCCCTGTCTCCTTTCCTATTTCTGTACCCAGTTATATAAGCGCATATTCTTCCCTTCTTTAACCAGTTCAAATGAGAGATTCAAGTGTTACCCTCTCCTCCCTCTGCCCTCCAGTATAAATTTCTATTTGATTATTTGAGACAGTTTTCCCTGTCCTTGCCATATTTTTCCCCACCTAGTTTATTCTTGTTTCTTCCTTTTCCATTTTCTTTTAAAATCATCCAACCCTAACAAACCTCTAGTAGGCTTTCTTTCTAATTAGTTTCCCTTTATGACTCCTGATGATGATAAGGTTCTAAAGCAATACATAATATATATCTCATATTTATAATGTAGACCATTTATCATTATTAGTCCCTTATGCTTGGAAGATCTTTACTTCATTAAAGATCCATTTTTTTTTCCATTACAGGATCATATTCAGGTTTTCTGGGTAAGATAGTTGTTGTAAGCTTGTATCTTTTGTTTTCTGGAATATCATATCCCAAGTTCTCTTCTCCTTTATAGGAAGCAAGTGAATATGGAATATTCCTGACTGTGGCTCCTTACCACTTGATTTCTTTTTCTTTCTGGCTATCTGAAGTATTTTTTTTTTTTTTTACCTTTGGTTATAATATTCTTGGGAGTTTCCTTTTGGGAAAGGTGATTGGTAGATTTTTTCTGTTTCCACTTTGTCTTGTATTTCTAAGAGATGTGGGAAGTTTTCTTTTATGATTTCTTGAAATAAGATGTCTGGGTTCTTCTTCTTCTTCTTTTGGTTATGGCTTTCGGGTAGTACAATGATTCTTAAATTATTTCTTCTTAACCTGTTTTCCAGGTCATTGTTTTTATAATGAGATACGTAATTTTTTTTTAATTTCAGTCTTCTGAATTTCCTTTAGTATTTCTTGTTGTCTCACAGAATCATTATTTTCTAGTTGGAGTATTCTAGTTTTCAGGTAGTTTGATCTTTGGGAAAGTTTTTGTATCTCTTCTCCCAAGCTATTAATTCTAATTCTTTCTTCCATAGGTCTCATTTATATATTTATTATTTCAGCATCACATAGCAACTGTACAAAAAGTAATTACATGCTAGAATAGAAAGAATTCTTAAATTCAATTCAACAGATATTTTTAAATCATTTATATGATAACTGTTATTTTTGAAATATATTGTTCAATGTTATAGTTATAAAAGATAACTTGTTAGATATCCAATATGGAGTTACAGGGTAAGTGATCCTAATGATTTTAAACATATAAGCAATTTTAGACTGCCTGTGCTTTTTTACTGTCCTAATTCATTCTAGCCCTGTGCCAAACATGTAAAAGATGCTTCTGAATGTATGAGACTTGGGGATCCTGAGTGGATTAGACTTGAGGATTCTAGTAGAGTGCAACACTCATTTCTGAGGTCCCTGATTATCAAATCAAACTTTCACCCAATTTCTGGTCCCATTTCCTCACCATACCCAGTCTGATTAGGAATGCCCTCCCTTCCGTATATGGTATCAATTACATGTGCCCAACCAAACTCATCTTTAAGGTATACACCTTCCCTGCTCAGACCTCATTCTGAGCATGCACTCTCCTTGAGATCTTTGCCATAGTACACAACTCTCTCACATGAGTGGCCTTGGCATTGTGTGTGGCCACATCTGTATCAGTCTATATTGCCATATATTACGTATGTGTGCACACACACACAAACATGATTTTGTTTTCTAATTGCACCATGGTAGTAATGAAGCTCATGTTTGTACTAGTGTCCCAACTATCAGTTTCCTGTAAAATCTCCCACCTGGGTCTTTGTTCTAACCTGAGCCACAAGGCCAAATAAAGTCACTTATTATGGGTAAGTTATTCTGCTAGGCATAGGTTATACAACAGCAGAAACCAAAATAGTTCCTGCCCTTGAGGAGACGATATTCTACTAGGAGAACACAAATTGACAAAAATAAGTAAACACAAGGTAATTTTAGGATGAAGAAAGCATTAACAACTGGAGAGATTAGGAAAGGCTTTGAGTAGGAAGTGGCTTCTAAGATGAGCACTGAGAAAAGTTAAAGTTCTTAGACACAAAGGAGAGGGCACAGTATATTCCAGACATGGTAGGCTATCTTTGTAAAGGCACAGATAAAGGAGAAGAAATTCTGAATTCAGGGAACATCAAGTGAGCCAGTTTGTGAAAAGCAGTAATATGAAATGTCTGGAAGAGTAAGGTGGGATTCGGATTGTAAAGAGTTTTAAATACTATGGTGAGGAGATATTATTTTATCCTAGAGGCAATAAGGGCCCACTAAAGATTTTTGAGCAGGGGAGGAACATGATCAGATCTGTGCCACAGGGATTTTAAGTTGGCATCTCTGTGGTGGATACCTTGGAGAGATGACAGTCTAGAAACAGAGAGTCCAAGTAGGAGGTATTGAAATAGTAAGAGTGAGAGGTGATGAGGGCCTAAGGTAGAGCAGTGGCTAGATAAGTGAAAAGAACAGGATGGATATGAGACATGTGGTATAGGTAGAATCAATAAATGTTGGATTCTGTTTGGATAGGGATGATGGGGCAGAGTGAGAAAGAAAGGAATATTTAGGATGTCTCCTAGTTACTATGTTACTAGAGGAATGTTACTCAGCAAAGAAGTAGCTTTAGGGATGTAGATACTGGATTTCATTTTTGAAATACTGAGTTTGGGGCATGAAGGGGACATCTAGGCAGGGATATCTAAGAGGCAGTTGGTGGTGGAAAACTAGAATTTCAGAAAAGAAATTGGAGCTGGAGATATAGATTTGGGTATCATTTGTTTAAAAATCATAAATAATTCCTTAGAACACAGTAACGTGACATCTCCATTAGTGCTCAGTAATATGGAAATAAGAAGCAGAGGGCTACAACGGAAATGAAACACAATGTGGAATCAGACCTTAGTTCAAATCCCAGCCCTAGTTTAAATTTCCTCCATGCCTCATGCTACCCATGTGACCCTGAGTAAGTCACTTAGTCTTATAGGCTTTAGTGTTCTCATCTACAAAGTGGGAGAGTTGAACTAGATGGCATCTAATTCTTTTCCAGTTTTCAATCTATGATCCCCTGAGTGGAGAAAGTGCATAGTGGTAAGAACTCAAGACTGGAATTAGACTAAGTGTAAATAGTGAAGATAATGAGGGCAAAGGGAGTCAAGAGTAAAGAATGTCATGCAGTTAAATTGTTCAACCACAGTTAGACTATAAAGGGAAGAACATAAGGACGATGCAGGTAAAATGGACTAGACTGGGGTTGAGCGACAGGAGCTCATTTTAAAAATAAAGAATATAATTAGGAGTAAGGCAGATCAGAGAGGAATGTCACCTCATTTACAGACCACAACATAATAAAAAAAACAAATTATAATTAATCAGGGAAGTGTAGGTCTAAGTGGAGTCTAAGTGATCAGGAGAGTCAGCATGCTATAGTGACTAGAGTGCCAATCTTGGAGTCAAGACCTGGGTTCAAATCCTATCTCAGAAATGTACAGCACGATCCTGGGTAAATCATTTAATATTTCTGAGCCTCTATTTCATTTTTACAGATAAATGAGCGAGCTAGTCTTAATCTGAAAGCTTCCTTCTAGTTCTAAATCCATGATTTTATTAACTATATCATGAATAATGAGTAGGTTAAAAAACAAAACAGAACCAATAAATAATTACTATATTTTAAAGAGATTTAAAATATTGAAACAACATACTTAAATTTATGGTATTCAGCTAAAAACATATTGAGAAGAAAATTTATATAACTGAACACATTAATAAAAGGAAGGTGATTAATGAACTTAACATGCAATTACAAAACCCTAGAAAACCAACAATGAATAATCTGTAAGCAGGTACAAAATATTAATTTTTAAGCTTTTTAAGCTTAAAGCTTTTTAAGTTTATATACTTTATCATACTTGTGCATAAATCATATCATTAAAGCCTCACAGCAACCCTGTGAAGTTCGTGCCTTTATTATTCCCATATTATTGATGAAGAAAATAAGGCTATGATAGGTGACTTGCCCAGGTCCCATGATCACATAACATGAAAGTTTCAAAGCAGAATCAAACATGGGGCTTCCTAGCTCCAAGTTCAGCAGTCTAATCATTATACCACTCTTCAAAAAATAGAAATTTTGGAAATCAACAATGAGATAAATGAGATGGTAAATAAGGACTATTAATCTCATAAAACAAAGGCCTTTTTTAAATGAAGTTAATAAATCGTTGTTGGACCCCCACAAAAAGATTCTGTCACATCTATAAAACAGGAAAACTTTACATTATTTTGCCAATTTCAAACATTATTTCATATTTTTTCTATCATTCACCATTTTTATTGGAAAACGGAAGGAAATGAACATTTATATAGCACCTGCTATGTGCCAGGCACTATGATAAGCACTTTTCATACATATTATCTCATTTGATTCTTGGAACAACGCCGAGAAGTCAATTTGTTGTGGTTGTGTCATTTTAGTTGTGTCTTCAAGACCGCTTTTGAGTTTTTCTTGGCAAAGATACTGGAGTAGTTTGCTATATACTTCTCCAGCTCACTTTACAGATGGGAAAACTGAGGCAAACAGAGTAAAGTAACTTACACAGATAATAAGTATCTGAAGTCAATTTGAACTAAAGTCTTCCTGACTCCAGAACCAGTAATCTATCCACTGTACCATTAACTGCCACATTGTCTTATTTTTTTCCAAAAAAATCATTTTTTCCTAAATAAAATCTCTCATTGTACTTACTTATAACATAGCTACTATTGTCTTTTATCCAAAGAACATCAATTATTGGCATCCAACATACTTAGATTCTATTTGTCCCTGTATCATTTTTCCATTATAGAAATTTCTTATTGGAAACATTTCTCATGCTCTTCACTGTTAATACTTGAGTTTTCTAGGAAGAGTTCCAAATGTGGACCCAAGAAATGGATCTTAAGTGCCATGTTACATTGCATAACCCTATTACTTTGAGACAATTGTTGATAATTACACGACAATTTTCTGCATTGTAGGTTCCTGCAAAAATTTTGGCCACTTATTAAAAATGATTTCCACTGCAATTCTTTCATAAATAAGAGTACATTTTTATTTAAATGTTTTTAAAATGTGTTTCATTCATTATATTCTTTATTTGAGGAGCCACATATACTTCTTTGATTTTAGCCTCATTGATTCTAGGAAATTTTTTTATATGAAAAAATCCTTCACCATTTCATTATAGCACAATGACAAGTTTCTCCCTTAAACCAAGATTAGTGTCTTCTGGTGGTAAGAAAGCTGTTTTTCAAGACTTCTGAATTTCTTCTTTCCTGGAATTCAGTTTTCCTTTCTTTTTTGTTTTTTTAAAATCATAGGGATTAAAAATGGTATATGATAAGGTTCATGAATCCAAGCAGTTAGTAATCTAACCCAATTGATGTAGAATAAATGAAGGTTCTAAGTCTTATTCAAATCACCTAATTTGTAGCCAAAATAGAGTTCATATTTTCTTAATTGGAGAAGTAAGGATATTTCAAAATTAGCTACTACATACATAATTAAAAAAAAAACTTTTGACACTCATAAGACATTGAAAATTTAGGATAACAACCAATAAGAAATGCACCTACAAAGTACAAAACACTTGAGAAAATAGCATTCAAAACTAAATGTTGTCTAACATATGACACTTAGTCCACATCTGACACAATAATGTTGTGTTACATGTTGAGTTTTGCTCCCTGAGTAAACAGACAGCTGTGTCATAGCCTGACCTACCATGTAGCACATAAACTGATTCATGCTGAATATAAGAACAAACCAATCAGTGACTTCTCTGCTCTCATACAATCAAACCACACTCTATTACTCACACATATTATATCATTTATATTAAAGTATAATATAACCTCTCAAATTCAAGTGTCACAAATTCCCAGGGAAGTTGTTAATTTTTCATTAAGAACTTCTAGTTAACCCAAAAAGCAGTTTAACATATAATAGGTTTAGACTATCAACTTATGCCCCATGCCACAATAAATTCCAAATGGATAAATAAATAAGCTAAACTTTTTCTAAAATTCCTACCACAAAAATTTTGGAGGAGAAAGGATGCTTATATGTTTCATTCTAATAGGGGAAGAATTGGTAATAAGACATAAGATAGAAAAAAATCATAAAAGATAAAACATACAATTTTCCCAGCAGACAATGCAAAGTATTTTCCACAAACAAAACCAGTGCAGCTAGAATTAGAATAAAATGTATGAATGGGGAAAATCTTATTTTAAGCTTCTCTGAAGATAAAAGTTTGACAACCAACTCTTTATAGGATTAATATACATCAATAAAGTTGAGGAATTTCTCAATTGATCCATGATCAAAGGAGAGGAACAAAAGATTTTTAAAAGAAGAAATGAAATTATCAATAATCATCACAAGAATTGTTAAAAAAAAAAACCCAAAGATTTTTAATCAGAAAAATTACTAGTAATCAGAGAAGTGCCCATTATAACAACTCTTAGGTATCATTTCATGCCTATCAAATTGGTAAATATGGGAAAAGCTGGGGTAGCTGTTGTAACACAGGAATATGAATTTGATGCTGGCAGAAATGTGATTGGCCCAACCATTCTGGAAAATAATTACTGCAGTGGCATAGGCTTCTTTCCCCTTTTTCCCCTGCCAAAATGTAGGTACACTCTGTTGTGTCTAAGAGTGGAGAGGGGTGGTAATTTCATCAGAATTTCTTGCTTCTTCTCAGTAAGATGCCAGGTGGTAGGCCTGTATTCCATGAGGTGATGCCCATTTTATACTTCTAAGTAAGGGCCACCCTCCCCGGATTGATTAGGGGAAGTCATCAAATGGATCAAGAATTTAACTCTTCTTTCATTGACATGGAATCATGTATCTACAGTCAGACTACAGACTAGTTATATCAAAGGTTAAAATCAATAACAATTAAAGGATACGGAAGATACCACAGGTAGTAACAACAATTTCAATCACCAGCTTAAGCAAGCCTCAGTACCTTGGTATTTGAAGAATCTGAAATTTCATTGTGTTTGCATACGTTGAAATAATATAGCACTTCTCTTTAACTTAGAAAATTCTCGAGTATTGTGGTTGCCTAACAATTAATTACCCTGTAGCCAGCCTGATAAGGAATCTCTCCCAACTTAGCTAAGCGAACCCAACAGTTCCCCATCAGGCTATACCTGAAACCTTTCCATTTTTCCATATTCTGTGTCACCTATTCTAAAACCCTCTCATTCATAATCTATATTCACTTAGTCCTGCCAGTTTTCCCATTGAAATATACCCAATATCAGTTGAAATACCACTTTTATAATATTTCCTGCTTTGATCAAAAAGCTTCTATAGACGCCCATTACCTAGAGGATATATTTCAAATTCTGCAGTCTGACATTCCAGGCTCCTACGATCTTCTTGTAAAGCACGTTTCTGACTTTGTCTCCTATTGTTAGAATCATAAATTTAGAGATAGAAGGGATCTTAGAGGCCACTTAGCCAACCCTCTCATTTGGCAGGTGAGGAAGGAACCTGAGATTCAGAGTTTGAGTGACTTTCCCAGGGTCACCTTGTAAGTGTCTGAGACATGAACTGAACCCACCTCTTTCTGACTCCAAAGCAAGTGGTCCACATGCTACACCAAGCTGCTGTTCTACTTCTCCTCAGGTAGAATGCTATACTCCAGTCAAATCATTGTATGTACACTACCCAAGTGTCTTAACGCTTTTTGGCCTTAATGCCTAAATCCCCTCTGCCTATTATTTCCTTCTCTCCCTTTTTATCTTTCCAAATCTACTCCTCCCAAGGAAAGTTCTGATCTGAGTTCTGATATTTACTACCTTTCTGATCTCAAGAAAGTTATCTCAGGGCTTCAGTTTTCTGAAATAGAAAATGAAGGGATTGGACTAGATTATCAGTAGGGTCTCTTTCAGTTTTATATAAATTATATATATACATTCCTATCTTTTTCCAAGGACTGAGCTCAAATCGAATCTTTTGGTGACAACTTTCCTTAGGGCTGGGGACTTCAGAGACTGAGCATTTAACTCAGGCATCTTAAACTGGGGTACATCAGCTCATTTAAAAAATTGATAACTATTTCAAAATAACTAGTTTACTTTGTAATCCTTTGTATTTTATGCATTTAATAATATCATTCTGAGAAGGGGTCCATAGACTTTACCAGACTTCCAAAGGAATCCATGACACTAAAATGGTTAAGAACTTTACAGTCATGTAACAACTCTCTTAGAGATAAATAAATGATATTGTTTTTCACCCTTCATTCTCGAAGAAGACCAATGACATCAGGAAGGTGATGTCTTGACTTGAAAGTGAATTAGATTTAAGTGAGACAGGGCTGGGCAAAGTTATCAGCTCCCTCCCTCCTCCAGAGTCATCTGAGTCCAGTGGCAAGACATAGATGAGGATAATTGTCAATGGCCCCAGATGCAGTGGGAGACCTTGGCCTTTTAAAGTCTTGAGGCAACACCCATCCTTCAGTAATTAAAGGCTTGATAAGAATTGAGGTAAAAGATGGCCTACACTAGTCACAGAGAGCTTAAGTAATTAGCCAGATGTAGTCAGTCAGTTACCACCAACTTTTTATTAAGCTCTTAATAGGTGACAGGCACTGTGGTAAGCACTGGGGATACAAAGAAAGGCAAAAACAGCCCCTGCCCTGAATGTGCTCGTTCAAACAATACCCAAATAACTATGAATTAACAAGATTTATACAGGATTGTTCTGAAGTAATCTCAGATGGAAGGCACTAGTATCATGGGGGGTTGGGAAAGGCAATGGACCACATAGGGGTTAATGGCAAGAAAAATTCTAAAACTGGGCATTTAATGATGAAAACCCTTGTTGGAAGGTGAGTGAGGCTCTGAGTACTTGGGGAGAGCACAGTTTCCTAAAAGAGTCATGGGACTCTGGAAAGCTCCACGGGAGAGGGATACCTTCATCTCAGTGGCTGGGAGTCAGGTACAAAGGGTTCATGTCAGTGCGTGAGTGGTTTTCCAGGTGTCCACTGGAGGTGAGGGGTAGGGGGTGAGGAGTCTGGAGCCCAGTTAGTTCTTAGTAGGACTCCATGCTGCTGAGTAGGGGTCCTACATTTGGTCTCCATTTGTCAAGTGGGGCTTTCAGATGCTAGTGGGGGGCAGGACGATTCATTCTTAGTGGGGTAGGAGGTGCTAAATGGTCAGGGAGGGAAGAGTTCCCAGCTGATGTCAGAGGATTCTGAGGGTCATTGACAACAGTGGGCAGAAGTCTGGAGTAGGAGGAATGCTCAAAGATACTGATTGGATTGAACGGTGAGGAAGAAGAGGGTTGCAGATGCGTTGGCAGTATCAGAGCCAAGATTCTAACTTAGACTCTCTGACTACAATTCCAGTAATCTTTCTACTACTACCCTCTATTAATTCTTCTTGCCCCTCTAAATTCCTGTCTCTTTTTGTACATACCATCCTTTTAGCCTTTCTTTTTCCCCTGGATATCTTTAATCTGTGTATCTACACAAAGATACACTTAGTTCCTTGAAGGCAGTGATTGTCTTAGACTTCTTTGGATCAACTCAGCACAGTGCCCTCCATGTGCTGTGCATCCTGGAACCCTCTCCTGACTTGGTTCTTATGCCAATGTACCCCTATATTCACACAGCTAAAACAGAGGCAGGCACTCAAAGAAATTGAGTGAGCTGTGCTTTGGCTCTCAAACTCATAAGTTTGTCTCTTCTTCTTACTCTTACAAAATGCCTCCAATTTATTCTGTCACATGTTGAGGACAGCAACTTGGAAAGTTTAATATGAGTCCTTAATTTGAAAAGCTGAGGTGCCTTCTAAACAGTCAGGTAACAAACATATCTGATACTTCATGCCTAGCTGAAAAATCATCAGTGACTGAAAATACTTTTAAAAAGTTGCAAAATCTGGTCCTATTCAAATAAACTTTAACTCAAATCAAATTGGAGTCCAAAGGTAAGTAGTGCTGGGAAAAGTACCTCAGCTGACCTCTATTATCTCTAGGGAGAAAACCCATTTGACTGATTGATCTTGATATAAATAGAAAACTCCAGCAATCTTATTGGTGTTTAGACAAATCCCTTTAAAACATGGTTTAATACAATGTGCCAAAAATGCCTTTAGTACAATGTTAGAAATGGTATACTTAGGATATAACATTTTCTTAACCCTTTAAGGTCCATCTCAAATCTTGCCCCTCCCCATATAGCCCAACCTTAATTAATCAATAAATTTTTTTTAAGCTTTGAGTTCAAAGATATAGCAGAACAAAGTACAGGCATTTTCCCTCCTCCCTCTTCCTCAGCCTCTAAGGGACAAGAGAGCCTTTAAACTTCTCTCAGTTCCTACATAACATTGGTCCCATCAAATTCACATACATCATCTTGTGTCTCGGATGTTTACCACCTGTGTGACCTTGGACAAATCATTTATTTTTCCTTCATAAAATGAAGGGAATAGACTATTTGATCTCTGTGGCTCGTTTCAGGTCTAGCTCTCTGATCCTATGACCTTGGTGAGGGAATGGGAACCACTCTAAAATGGGTCTCACTCTAAAGGTCAGTGGCAAGGTCAGTTACTCTTCTATTTTTGCTTCATCCCTTGCCCATGGGATTTCTCACTATTTTTCCTTCCTGCCTGCTTCCCTCTCTCCTCTACTTAATAATAATAACTGTCACTTATATAGCACATTATGGTTTGCAAAGCATTTTACAAGTATTTCATTTTATCCTCATAACCACCCTGAGAGTTTTACTGTTGGTTTTCAGTCATTTCAGTCATATCTGACTCTTCATGATCTCATTTGGGGATTTCTTGGCAAAGATATTAGAGTGGTTTGCCATTTCCTTCTCCAGTTCACTTTATAGATGAAGAAACTGAGGCAAACAGGGTTAAGTGAGTTGCCTAAGGTCACACAGCTAGTAAGTTTCTGAGGTTAGTTTTAAACTTAGGAAGATGAATGTTCCTCACTCGAGGTCTGATACTCTATCCACTGTACCACCTAGCTGACTTATTATAATCCCCATTTTACAAATGAGAAAACTGAAGTAGGAAGAGTTAAGTGATTTGCCTAGGGTCACACAGCTAGTAAGTGTCTGAGGCAGAATTTGAACTCAAGTCTTCCTGTCTCCAAGCCCAGAGTTCTATCTCCTGTACAACCTAGCTGCTAATCAGCTTTCAAAACATTTTCACTACCATAGATTCATTCCTTTTCAAAGGACTGGCTATGAAATGGGTGTTGCCATCCATAATTAATCAATCAACAAGCATTTATTAAGTGCCTACAATGGGCCAGGCACTGTAGGGATACAAAGAAAAAGCAAAGATCTGGCAAAAATTTTAAAAAGTTCAATCAGAACTAGCAATAACATTTTGTTTTCCTAAAAGCCCCTATTTATATCCAGAGTATTCGGGTTCTGTGAGTAGACTGTAAGCTCCTTGAAGATAGGGTCTAGGTTTATTTTTTTCTTTCTATCCCTAGCATGTAGCCCAAAGTTTTACAAAGAGTAGATGCTTAATAAATAATTGTTGAACTATATTGGATGAAAAGACTGAAATTCAGAATGGTAAAGTAACTTGTCTGAGGTCACAAAGTGAATTAGTACCAGAGGAAGGACTAGTCCCTGAGTTTCCTGATCCCCTATACATATCATATGGTCTCTATTCCACTGAGACTGTTGGGAGAAGATGAGAGGGAAGAAGCATCAGAATATATGCATATATGACTCTTCCTTGGCCTCAAAATTTTATAGGTAGCTATAAGTACTTGTGGGATGATTACTTGGCAGAGGGCAAGATGCCTTAGCTCACTCTCAAAGTTTCTGGTCTAGAGCTAATTTCTTACATTTATTTTTTCTTTAATTCCTAATGTGAGAAACACCCCCAAAAGACAGAAAACATATACACAGTAGAATAGACAAAGTGGATTGTAAATTATACTTAAAACTGTGATTCCTATTATGTACAATTTACTTTTTTAAAAAAGTATATAACAAATTCACCATATTACTGTGAGAACTGTCCTGTCTGTCTGCGTTTCCCTCTAAACTTGCATCTGCTGAGAGAGAGAAAGAGGGGGGGGGAGAGAGGGAGAGAGAGAGAGAGAGAGAGAGAGAGAGAGAGAGAGAGAGAGAGAGAGAGAGAGAGAGAGAGAGAGATTCAAATGCTTCAAAAACCCTCTTTTCTTTCTTCTATTCTTTTTTTGGCCACATCATCAATAACTCTCCTCCCTAAACCATGTTTCTCATCCCCATAAAAAACACAATCCTTATAACAAATAAACGTAGTCAAGCAAAACAAATCTATGCCTTTGCCTTATCCAAGAGTGTATCTAATTTCTCCGTCCTAGGCAGCATGCTTCAAACAAGTCTTTCTAAGAAAACAATGAAATTCCATATTATTCCTGAAGGCATATGGGATAATGCCTATATTTAAAAAGGCTCTTCAACTTGCAAACTGACATGTCTCAAAAAGGCTTTTTATCTCCCTACAATAAGTAAGGAAACACTTTGAGAGTTACACCCACTCTAGCTGCTTCCTGATGGCTCAGTTTGTCCCTGATGTCACGCTCAGTGACATGCTGCTCCGCACTGGACTGGCATTGCTGAGCCAACGTTCCAAGGTGTTATGGATCTGGCTGCCCTATACCTGATCCTAGCACATGGCTGATCTCCCACGCAGATGGCCCACAAGGGAGTACGCTGAGTCAGAAGAATATCAAGGGCACCTCTCGAACTGAGTCAGGGGAACAGAAGCTCCAAACAACGGATGAACCGTAGCAGGCTTCTGAAAGCAAGCCCACAAGGATGTTCCCTGCAGTACAGTCACTGACCATTCACAAAATGTCCCAACGAACAATGCCGCAGCTACACATTGGAGCCAGTGTTATTGTGAGTTATGATGTTTAACCTCAACCTGAGAGGGGCAGAGGAGGCCTCGTACTGCCGATAAACTCTCCGGGCCTTTTATTGCTTAGATGTGCAGCAGAGTCATTTAGTTATAGCTAAGGAGCACAGCAGATAAATGTGTGTATACACACACACACACAAGAATAGGGATAATAAGAGCACTTATTTGTTGGGAGGATCCGATGAGATAACGTAGGTTAAGTGGGTTAAGTGCTCTGCAGACTTTAAAGCACTGTATAAATGTGCTCTCTCTCTCTCTCCCTCTCCCTCCCTCTCCCTCCCTCTCTCTCTCTCTCTCTCTTTCTGTCTCTCTCCCTCCCTCTCTCTCTCTCCCTCTCTCTTTCTCTCCCCTCTCTCTCTCTCTCTCTTTCTGTCTCTCTCCCTCTCTCTTCTCTCTCTCCCCCTCTCTCTCTTTCTCCCTCTTTCTCTCTCTCTCTTTCTGTCTCTCTCTCTCTCTCTCTCTCTCTCTCTCTCTCTCTCTCTCTCTCTCTCTCTCTCTCTCTCTCTCTCTCTCTCTCTCTCTCTCTCTCCCCCTCTCTCCCTCTCATTATTTAGAATGAGGTGACATTACTCAATGATCTCTAGTGTTCTCCAGCCTTATCTTCCTAGGAACAATTGCACAGCATCAGGGCTTCCTTACCACAAAGGAAGAGGGGGTCTGTCCTTGGAGGCAGTGACCATATTCATGTAAGCAGAATGGATTGTTCCAGGTTTATGTATATGGGGATAACACTATCATACAGTGCTATCATTACGGGGACAGCATGGGGACATGTGCTCTAATGCTGCTACCCCCTTGTGGTCCAGGGCAGGCATTTGTAGATCTCTGTGATGAAAGATGTAGTCTATAGCCTTGAAACTTGTTTTTCCTCTGAAAACGGAACCCATGACTTTGGCCTCTCTATGTTAGTATCACATCCTAACTCACTGACCTTTGGGGGTACATAATATATGTTACCCTGCCCTTCCCCAGAACCACATCTAGGTCTTTTTGAACCCCTATGTCCCACCTTGTGACAGATTCAAATGCTATATTCTCCACAAAGTCCTCCCTGATTCCCTGAAATGGTAGTTATTGGCTCTTCCTCCAAACCAAAAATTTTATATCTCTCCTACATTTCAATTTGTTCTATGGTCATTTGTATGCAGGTCTTATTTCTACTCATTTGTGAGCTTCTTTGAAGTCAGGGGCCTCTGTTTTATTCATCTTTGTATCCTAGCTCCTTAGCTCCAGTACCTAGCATGGGTTATGGAGAAGGTACTTAACAACATTTATTGAATGGAATGTGTTTGATCAGTGTGTAAGTTTAAATTCAGGCCCTCAAGGTTAAAAAAAAAAAACCAGAAAAAGGTAGTATTGCAAGCCTTTTGGTATTTTAAAGGTTACCACCTAGAGAAGGGAGGGGCATCTAGGTGATGCAGTAGATAGAGCATCAGTACAGGAGTCAGGAGGACCGAGTTCAAATCTCACCTCAGACATTTGACACTCACTAGCTGTGTGACTTTGGGCAAGTCTCTTAAACCCCTGCTGCCTCATCCTGGGTCATCTCAGTCATCCTGATGAATATCTGGTCACTGGATTCAGATGGCTCTGGAGGAGAAGTGAGGCTGGTGACCTGCACAGTCCTCCCTCACTCAAAACAAAGTCAAGTGCAAGTCATGTCATTATTTCTCGTGATGGCATGGTGGTCTTTGGCAATGAAGGACAAGCACACACACACCTAGAAAAGGAATTAGGTTTGTTCTGCCTGAGATGGCAAAATTAGGAGCACTAGTTAAAATTACAAAAAAGCAGATTTTATCTTAATACAAGGCAACCTCCCTAATGATGAAAACCATCCAAAAGCAGAATGGTCTGCTTCAGGAGGTAGGGGGTTGGCTCCACTGGAGGTCTTCTGTCAAAGGCTGGATGATCTATCATAAGGCATGTTGTGGGAGAGATTCAGATTGGATGCTGGTATCAGCCTCTGAGGTCCCTTCCAACTCTGATATTCTGGGAGTCTCCTTGTCATTTTTTTAAATCAGAAAATAATTTAGCAAATAAAATACCTTCTTTTTCATAGGGTTCTCTCAGGCATGCAAGGGTGTTCTTGGGTAGCAGTCACACAAAAAATTGCATGAAGTAATGAATAGAAATATGGACTTGAAGTCAGAAAGACCTAGTTTTGTATCTTGCCTCAGACATTTTATAATTGTGTGACCCTGGGGAAGTCACATAAACTCTCAAAACCTTCAGTTTTCTTCATTTATAAAATGACAATAACACTCATCCAACAGGACTTTGTTATTGAGATTATATACATTATGTACATATATATGTATATATAATATATATATATACATACATATAAACTGCAAAACTCCACAGCACTATTTAATAATAATAATTCATTTGATTTTTTTCATACTCCCTTGCCTCCTCTAAGCAAGGATATTTCTAACTAGGTAGGGCAGAGTAGTAATATTCTATGACATTGTTTTTGTACCTCTGGATATTGGGATGGTGGACTAATACCTAAGAAGTGCTTGATAAATATTGTTGAATCTAATAGAATTGAATCTAATTGAGATCAGCTGAATATGCTATGCATCAGTCCTTCAGTTCATGTGGCCTCTTGGCAGAAAGAATGACTTGAGAAATCATTGTCCTGGCAATGCTTATCTTTACAGAGTAACATTACCCCAGCACCAACCTTTCCAATCCACAGTTGTCATACTTGCAAATTTCTGCTTTGTTTTGCTAGTCCAGGACAGATCCTGTAGGGTCTGGGATCCCAGACTTCACCTACCAAGAGGAAGGATGGCTACTTCACAGGGTTGAGAAGAAGCCTACTGAGTTGCTCTAGCTGTTCCAGAGTACATCACAGCTTCCAGCAACATTCCTGTGGAGTGGCCAATTGAAGTGATAATGAGTCAGAGTTATCTCCTCTGGCCTGGGCATTTATAGCTCTCAGTGTAACTGTTCATGGACCATTACTGGCAAAAAGGAAGAAGGCATCTTAGTTTGCTTCCCCATTGGGCTTCAAGCTAATCCATTTTCTAAAAGAATGTCAACAGGTGGAATGAGGTCACTTCCCTGGGGTTTATTTCTGTAGAATCTGGGCACAGTTGAAATGCTCTCAGGTTATAAAGGTTCTTTCTCATTGCTCAAATACCCATAATTATGTATGTTATTGTACACACCCACACATAGATCCAATATTCCACCTATCCTACCAGAGAGAGATTAAGTAAACTAATGCAGTGCATAGGACTGTCTGCCATCTGAACAAGCATCAATCAGCCTTGCAGAGAAGCTAAAAAAAAAAAAAAATCCAAACTGATGAAATTGTCCCAGCTAGCAATATTTCCCTCCTGCCTTCTACACTTAACATCACAGCAGCCACCTAGCTGCCTAAAGAAACAAAATACTAGTGCTTCTAGTCATAAATATTTTCTATTTTTATAAAAAATGTTTCCTTATCTTAGGTTAGATTTCTTTTAGAATCTACCTTGAGGAACCCTTCATTTTTTCATCTATAAAATTTTTAAGGGTTCTTCCAGCTCTTAAGGGAGTTGATTCTAATTTCTCTGAGGTCTTTGTCTTCTGAGCTTGCATTCACTACATGCAGAGCTGAGGGGACCTTAGAAACCATCTAATACAATCACTTTCAGTTTATAGTTGAAGAAATTGAGGTTGAGGCTATTTAAATAATTTGTCCATGTTCAAATAGGTACTAAAGAATAATGGCACAATTGGAATCTATGTCCTCTGGGGTCAAGAACCAATATTCTTTCCATTGTAGCAAGCTGTATTATCTAGTCAATACTGAGGAGGTTATAGGACCGAGAACGATGACTGTTTGTGGGAGAGGGCAGCAAAAATGTATTCCATAAACATTCATTGACTACTATGTACAAGGTAGGAGTAGGTGTTGTAAATACAAAGATGAAAATGACATAGTACTTGCCCTCAAGGATCTTATATTTTATGGGGGCATACAGCATATACACAGAAAAGTAAATATGAGGTGGTTGCTTGTCCTTTGTTTTTGAAGAGGACCAGTGGTGTCATGGGGGGAGGGTAGCGGGAGTGATGTCTCCTGAGTGAATTGGATTGATGAGGTGGAGTTGCACAAAGTCCTTAGCCTCACTTTCTCTTCCAGAGTCATTGAAGTCCAGTGGCAAGACAAAAGTCAGGAAAGGTTTCATTGAGGGGAACATGATGAAAGCTATGGATCCTGAGAGGTAGAGATGGAAAGGGAGTTGTTTCCTGGAAATGGGGATACCTTGAGCAAATGCATGGAGATGGGGTATAACGTATCAAGTTTGGGGAACAGACAGTCTAGTCAGATTTCAGTTCAAGACCAAAGGAAAAAAAGGTTTAGTTGTGTAACGGTTTCTTATTGCTGTGTCAAGGTTTATTTGTGTAAAAAACATAGGGATGTGTGGAGGGAGAGAGATTGTGAAGGTCTAGGATGAAGGGAACTGTGTCTATAAAAGAACATGAGCTCCACCAGGTAATGTCAAAGGAATCACTAGGTAGAAGATCAGGGTTGGGATGGAACGAGTGAGACAAGGTAACTCTAAAGCATGAGTGAAGAAAGCAAGACCAATGGAAGATTTGTGCCTTTAAAAAAATATTGGTTGACAGGAATAATGGATACACTGGAAGAAGAGAGGGAGAAAAGGCACATTTAAGAGAGAGCCAGGATTCTGTAACTTCTGAAGTCAAGTTGTTGTTTGTCTTTCGTTCTTAAAGAGGACCAATGACATTGGGAGGGTGGTATCTTGACTGGAAAATGAATTGGATTTAAGTGACACAGAGCTGTGCAAAGTCATCGGAATTCATTGGCAAGACATAGGTCAAGGCAACAAGCAGTGGCCTGGGATGTAGTGGGAGACCTTGGACTTTTTAAGCTAAGGTCTTAATCAGAGGGGGAAGAATCAGTTCTACCTAGGTAAGGATCATGTGGAATTGAAAGATCCATGGAATAACGTTAAGAACACCAGACCTGGGAGCCAAGATGGCGGAGTAGAAAGACGCACATACACGTAGCTCCAAACCCACAACCCATAGAACATCTGTAAAAAGGAACTCATGGCGAATTCTGGAGCACCAGAGGCCACAGAACAGTGGAGCGAAGGAGATTTCTGTTCCAGAGGGACCTGCAAACCTCTCGCAAAAGGTCCTTTGCGCCGCGGACTGTGCGCCATGAACTGGGAGCCAAGTACAGCCCGGCCGCAGCCGCGGTACCGAGAAGAGCAGATCCAAGCGGGCTTGAGGGACGAGATCTCCAGCGGCCCCGCAGGTCCCCCCACCCACAGGTGACGGGGGTCGGTGAGAGGGTCTCTTTGGCGGGTTGAGAGGGAAGTGGGGTGCCCCCATAACTCAGGCCCCCTCGGGAGGCAGCAGCTAAGGCAGCGGCAGACCAGGGCTCCCCAAGCAGGCAGGAGCCTGGATCCATTGTTGAAGGTCTCTGCATAAACCCCCTGAGGGAACTGAGTCCGAGAGGCGGCCCTGCCCCCACCTGAGCTCCTGAACTTGATCTCACACTGAATAGCAGCCCTGCCCCCGCCAAAGCCCTGAGGCTGGAGAGCAGCATTTGAGTCTCAGACCCCAAGTGCTGGCTGGGAGGATCTGGAGGCGAAATGGGTGTGAAGAGAATATTCAGAAGTCAAGTCACTGGCTGGGAAAATGCCCAGAAAAGGGAAAAAAAATAAGACTATAGAAGGTTACTTTCTTGGTGAACAGGCATTTCCTCCCTTCCTTTCTGATGAGGAAGAACAATGCTTACCATCAGGCAAAGACACAGAAGGCAAGGCTTCTGTATCCCAGCCCACCCAATGGGCTCAGGCCATGGAAGAGCTCAAAAAGAATTTTGAAAATCAAGTTAGAGAGGTGGAGGAAAAGCTGGGAAGAGAAATGAGAGACATGCAGTCAAAGCATGAACAGCAGGTCAGCACCCTGCTAAAGGAGACCCAAAAAAATGCTGAAGAAAATAACACCTTGAAAAATAGGCTAACTCAATTGGCAAAAGAGGTTCAAAACGCCAATGAGGAGAAGAATGCTTTCAAAAGCAGAATTAGCCAAATGGAAAAGGAGATTCAAAAGCTCACTGAAGAAAATAGTTCTTTCAAAATTAGAATGGAACAGATGGAGGCTAATGACTTGATGAGAAACCAAGAAATCACAAAACAAAACCAAAAGAATGAAAAAATGGAAGATAATGTGAAATATCTCATTGGAAAAACAACTGACCTGGAGAATAGATCCAGGAGAGACAATTTAGAAATTATGAGACTACCTGAAAGCCATGATCAAAAAAAGAGCCTAGACATCATCTTTCATGAAATTATCAAGGAAAACTGCCCTGAGATTCTAGAACCAGAGGGCAAAAATAAATATTCAAGGAATCCACAGAACACCGCCTGAAAGAGATCCAAAAAGAGAAACTCCTAGGAACACTGTGGCCAAATTCCAGAGTTCCCAGGTCAAGGAGAAAATATTGCAAGCAGCTAGAAAGAAACAATTCAAGTATTGTGGAAATACAATCAGGATAACACAAGATCTAGCAGCTTCTACATTAAGGGATCGAAGGGCATGGAATAGGATATTCCAGAAGTCAAAGGAACTAGGGCTAAAACCAAGAATCACCTACCCAGCAAAACTGAGTATAATACTTCAGGGGAAAAATTAGTCTTTCAATGAAATAGAGGACTTTCAAGGCATTCTTGATGAAAAGACCAGAGCTGAAAAGAAAATTTGACTTTCAAACACAAGAATGAAGAGAAGCATGAAAAGGTGAACAGCAAAGAGAAGTCATAAGGGACTTACCAAAGTTGAACTGTTTACATTCCTACATGGAAAGACAATATTTGTAACTCTTGAAACTTTTCAGTATCTGGGTACTGGGTGGGATTACACACACACACATGCACACACGTACACACACATAGAGACAGAGTGCACAGAGTGAATTGAAAAGGATGGGATCATATCTTAAAAAAAAATGAAATCAAGCAGTGAGAGAGAAATATATTGGGAGGAGAAAGGGAGAAATGGAATGGGGCAAATTATCTCTCATAAAAGAGGCAAGCCAAAGACTTATTAGTGGAGGGATAAAGAGGGGAGGTGAGAGAAAAACATGAAGTTTACTCTAATCACATTCCACTAAAGGAAGGAATAAAATGCACGCTCATTTTGGTATGAAAACCTATCTTACAATACAGGAAAGTGGGGGATAAGGGGATAAGCAGGGTGCAGGGGATGATGGAAGGGAGGGCATGGGGAGGGGGGAGCAATTTGAGGTTGACACTCATGGGGAGGGACAGGATCAAAAGAGAATAGAAGTAATGGGGGACAGGATAGGATGGAGGGAAATATAGTTAGTCTTATACAACACAACTATTATGAAAGTCATTTGCAAAACTACACAGATTTGGCCTATATTGAATTGCTTGCCTTCCAAAGGGAAGGGGTGGGGAGGGTGGAAGGTAAAGAAGTTGGAACTCAAAGTGTTAGGAACAACTGTCGAGTAATGTTCTTGCCACTAGGAAATAAGAAATACAGGTAAAGGGGTATAGAAAGTTATCTGGCCCTACAGGACAAAAGAGAAGATGGAGACAAGGGCAGAGAGGGATGATAGAAGAGAGAGCATATTGGTCATAGGGGCAATTAGAATGCTTGGTGTTTGGGGGGGGAGGGGATAAAAGGGGAGAAAATTTGGAACCCAAAATTTTGTTTAAATGAATGTTAAATTAAAAAAAAAAAAAATTAGATTAAGAAAAAAAAAAAAAAGACCACCAGACCCGGAAAGTCAGAATCTCAATCCTGACTCTATAACATACTAACTCTGAACATGGGCAAGTTATTAATCTTTTTTAAATGTCCATTTCTTCATATAAAAATGAAGATAATAATTCTTAACTATAGAAGTATCAAACAGATGGTCCATGTAGCCTGCAACATTCCTGAGAGGCCTAAATCAGATTAAAATGTAACTGGAAAATATTTCGCAAAATCATTAAAAATGCAATAAAACATAGATAACATTACATTTTAAAACTAAATCAATAGGCAAACTGCAAGGATCTTTTATACAGATAAGTGATCCCTGTTTCTTTTCGATTTTAACACCAGAGTTTTAGTATCTATCTCACAGTTGTTGTCAAGAAAAGCCTTTGTAAACCATACAGTGTTATGTCAACATGAGATGTTATTATGCATTTATGCGTGCAATACATATTTAAATTATTTTAGTTTGTCTTAATAATGTAATAATAATATATCTTAGAAGTTATAGTACTTAAAGGTTTGCATTGTGCTTTATAAATATTACCACATTTTATCCTCACAACTTGGGAGGAAGGTACTGTTATTATGAGGAAACTGAGGAAGAGGTTAAATGACTTTCCTAGGGTCACACAGCTAGTAAATGTCTGAGGTTAATTTGGATTAAATTCTTTTTATCTTCAGCTACAATACTCTATCTATTGCACCACTTGGTTGCCTCTCATGAGCAATTAATATTTCTACAATTATTTAGGTCTATATTTCTGCCAAAAAAAAGTGTTTCATAGTTGAATTCATATAGTTCCTGAGTAAATCTTGGTAGATATATATATCAGCAAGGACCCCGACATACACAGAAGGGCCTACTGTACAGGTTCTTAGATCTGCTTTTCCAAAAGGAAAGCAACTTTTGAAGGGTCAACAATCACTTTAATCAGTACATATATCCTTCACTTAGTTCAGGGGGAAAAGTCAGCACCCTGAACTTCAGAGAGATCAACAGACAGGGCTTCCAACTGTCTGACCATAAGCAATACATTCATCACAGATCAACAGACAGATCCAACTGTTTGACCATTACATACATACAGAGTTACCAGAGAAAGAAGCACCAACATCTGGGTTTTGAAAGCTGGGGGGCTCCTTAGCAGCTGCCCAGAGTCTCCTCTGACCAAACAAACACTTCCAGTGAGTAAGCCCCAAAGCAAAACCTCATCTCAGAGTATCTATACACTTTTCAGAGCTAGAAGGCAGGACCCTCTGACCCAGTGCCTCAGTAGAAATTAACAAAAGATCCTTGAGGCCTGTTAATGGGTGGGGATCTAATTAACATTATGTTCCACCCCAAGATCTTTCATGCCCATAACACAGGCAACTTGTATCAGAATAGGTGTTAACATTTCTTAAATAAATACAACATAATTCCCACAAAATAAACAGATCATGAACTTTACATTTGCAGAATACATGACATAACATCATTCTTTGGGGGTCAGTCTTTGGGGAGTGAGCAACCAGTTCCTCTTTCCTCAATCCAAAACAAAATGTCCAAATAAAGTCCTCTTGGGGGTATATCTTCCCCACATTGCCCTTGTAGGCACTTTCAGGTGCAGATGAGCCAAGTCCCATTCTTAACAATGCTTCAGCCCTTGCTTCTGAGTTCTGAGGGGTGACTGGGCAACAAAGCTATGGGGGTACATGGTCCTTGGGGGTACATGGAACTTTCCTCCACCACAGGCAACTCCACCCCCTGGGTCCCAAACTGTCCCAGGAGAATGCTACAAAAAAGCACACTCAGTGCCTTGCTGTGCAGTCCCCATCTTGCCCCAGGGGTAAACTCCCAGTTCCTGGGTTCCTCCTCCTCCAGTAGAGTCAGCCACTCTCAGCTCGCACCTGGGTTTGTGCACAGGCAACTGTCCACTCCTGTTGACCCCCAAAGAATGATGTTATGTCATGTATTCTGCAAATGTAAAGTTCATGATCTGTTTATTTTGTGGGAATTATGTTGTATTTATTTAAGAAATGTTAACACCTATTCTGATACAAGTTGCCTGTGTTATGGGCATGAAAGATCTTGGGGTGGAACATAATGTTAATTAGATCCCCACCCATTAACAGGCCTCAAGGATCTTTTGTTAATTTCTACTGAGGCACTGGGTCAGAGGGTCCTGCCTTCTAGCTCTGAAAAGTGTATAAATACTCTGAGGTAAGGTTTTGCTTTGGGGCTTACTCACTGGAAGTGTTTGTTTGGTCAGAGGAGACTCTGGGCAGCTGCTAAGGAGCCCCCCAGCTTTCAAAACCCAGATGTTGGTGCTTCTTTCTCTGGTAACTCTGTATGTATGTAATGGTCAGACAGTTGGAAGCCCTGTCTGTTGATCTCTCTGAAGTTCAGGGTGCTGACTTTTCCCCCTGAACTAAGTGAAGGATATATGTACTGATTAAAGTGATTGTTGACCCTTCAAAAGTTGCTTTCCTTTTGGAAAAGCAGATCTATGAACCTGTACCATAGATTCTTCTGTGTATAATGGGGTCCTTACTGACACAATACACTCCCCAATATTTTGTACCTTCTGTAGTTATTTTGAATGGAATTTCTCTTTCTAGGTCTTTCTGAATTCATTAATTGTTTCTGTTCAGTTCCATTGACTTTTTAGAGTTTTCTAAGCAAAAGTTCATATCTGTAGAAAGTATAATTGTGTTTCCTCTTTGCTTATGCTTATTCCCTTCCAGTTTCTCTATCTTGTTTTATTGCTATCACTAGCTATCTAGGTATAGGGATATGTTAAGTAGTAATGTTGATAGTGGGTATCCTTGCTTTACCCTAATTATACTTCTAATTATACGTCTAAGGCTTCTAATTTTTCTCATTACATATATTTATTATACTTACAGAATAAAAATTTTTGTATAGATTATATTTATATTATATTATTATATTAGATTTATTTATATTATATTACATTATATTTATTCCTATGATTTCAACAGGGTTTTTTAAAACAGAAACAAGTGTGGAGTTTTGTCAAAAGATTTCTCAGCATCTATTAATAAAAATCATGTAGTTGTTAGTATTCAAATCATTAACATAATTTTGACTATATTTTCGGTCTTTTTTTACATTGCATCAACCCTATATTCCAAGTATAATTCTATTCTGGTTAAAATATGTAATCCTTCTAAGATTTCATTATAGCATGTTTGCTAATATTTTATTTAAAACATTTGTATCAATGTTAGTTAGGGATAATAGTCAATAATTATTATTTTTTTCTCTGTTTTGTCCCTCCTTGTTTTAAGTACCAAGATAATATTTGGTACTTACATAGAAATATAGAATATGGATTGAGATATATAGAAAGAGATTGGAAGGGTGCCTTTTTCTTACTATTGTTAACAAATTATGTAATATTGGAATTAATTATTCTTTGCATGATAGATAAAATTAACTTGTGGTGGTGGTGGTGGTGGTGGTGGTGGCAGTGGTGATAGTGGTAGCTGTCCTTCATGTTCAAAGAGGACCAAAATGATATTGCTCTGTTAGGATACAGTGTAGAAAATACAATGTGACTGACTTGACTGTTCAGGCCAGTATGGCCTGAACAGGTCAGGCATAAATAATCCAATATGAACTTTTAGACTGGAGAGGTCTCTTGCAAAATTAGCTTGTAAATCCATCCAGTATGAAGAATTTTTTTAAAATTTTGAGAGTTAATTTATGACTTCTCCAATTTCTTTTTCTGATATTGTATTATTAAGATTGTTTATCTCTTCTCTTCTTTATCTGATTTTTTAGTTTTGTAGGAATTAATCTATTTCTCTTAAGTTTTTATTTTTGTTATATAATTTGGGCAAAAAAGTTTCTGAGAATTCCTTTGTTTCTTCTTCAATTTTTGTACCTTTTAAAAATTAATATTTTGGATGCAATTTGATTTCCTCTCTTTTTTTTCTAGCTCAGAGACCCTGGACAAGTCATTTAACTGCTGTTTGCCTCAGTTTCTCCATCTGTAAAATGAGGTAATAACCTACCTCTCAGGTTTGTTGTGAGGACCAAATGAGAAAATATTTGTAAGATGCTTTGCACAGTGCCTGGCACATAGTGAGTGTTATGTAAATGTTAGCTATTATTTTTATATTATATATATGAACAAACTGGGCAGCAGAGGAGTTTTGAAACAGGGTTTAGTTTTCTTTTTTGTACCCCAGATCATCAGCTGAGTTTTCTCTCTTCATTATATCTGATAGCATTAGAAAAATTTTTGAACTCCATCCCTAAGTGTCCTAAATGAAAAGTGCACTTATTTGGAAGATTCTTTAAATGTGCATAATCAAACTAATCCCACGAAATGTGATGCTTTTAGCTCAGGTTTATTTGTGGTGGTTGTTTTTTCGGTTGCTAAGGTTATTCGATCATTCCAACCCTAAAAATTTCTCTGGAAACTAGAAAGATGATTACATTCAAGGATGAGTGTTGCCTTTTACTTGTGGAGGATTAAAAAAATCAGCTAATTTATAAAGCAGAATTTTTTTTTAAGCTGAGTGCCACTCTGTAATGTCTCTACGGGAGGAAAAAATCACAGACCAAAATAGCTATAAGTGGCAGGAGATAGGAGTTAATTACTTCTCCTCCTGAAACTCTGGGCTGCCTCACACCTCACACCTTTGTAACCCACTCTGCTTTCATTCCCTTTGCCTTTTTATAGCTCGTTTTTGCCTCTAATAACCAGGGTGGCCTCTATACCATTTCACATTACATGCCAAGGACTCTGGAAACAGCATATCTCACAGAGAGTGGTTGTTATATGTGCTAGTGATGGCTGTTCCACTTTACATTTCACCATGTGGGCCTTTTACCCTGGCCACCTTCCAAATTCAAATTGGACATAGAATAGATCATGCACATGAAGAAACAGACATAGCACAGGATCAAGAGAGTGGCCTGTTGTCACAACACAGTTGTTACACCTTTTTTCCATCCAGGATACAAGATCATAGAACTTGAGCAGGGAGGGATGTCAGAGACCATCTAGTTCAACTCCATTTTATAAGTAGGAGTAGATTTGAAACCCACCCTATTTTGACTCTGGTGTCTTGACAAATGGAAACAGTTTTTGATTATATCAAACAATCAGAACTGAGTGGGAACGGGGTGTTTGTACACCTTTTTGAATCAATCAAAGCCACTGTGTTAGAAACTGGATCATACCCTGGGTAATTTGTATAAAAAGGAGAAGCCATCAGAACTGGAGAGGAAGAAATTCTGAGTTTTTAGATTCACAAGGTTGGAACAAACATGGAGCAAAGGGAAGACTGAGACAGGGTAAAGAAGGGTGATGTCAAGAAGAGTCATTGGCTCTGCAGGCATCTCAGAGAGGAAGATGTAGGCTAAGGAAAGTCCCAAGAAAAGGGTGGCTCTTATTCTAACGTTTCTTCCTGATGTTTGAATATCCACTGATGTTATACTATAATCTGATACTTCATTACCCAAAATGTTTTCAGTAAACTGAATTTTGCCTCAACCGCCAAAAGACCAAGGGTTAACTAGATGTTGATATGAATATAAGGTTAGGCAGAGAGCCTGCCCTTTACAAAGATGTTGGGAATTTTTTCTTACAGAGGCCCAGAGTGATTGTAACTAAACTCGAAGTATGTCATCTAAAATAAATTCCCTAAAATCAGAGAGAAAACTAAGTGGGTCATTGATAGAGCAATTATATTGTCTGCTATGCTTAAAATTATCTCATTATTATAACAGAGTAGTACATACAAAGAGCAGCTAGGTGGTGCAGTGGATAGAGTGCCAGGTTTGGAGTTCATTATCGTAAGTTCAAATCTAGCCTCAGGAATTAGGTGTATGACCCTGGGAAAGTCACTTAACCCTGTTTACCTGAGTTTCCTCATCTATAAAATGAGTGGGAGAAGGAAACAGAAAACCATTCCAATATCTCTGTCAAGAAAATCCCAAATGGGGTCATGAAAAGTTGAATATGACCCAAACAACTGAACAATAACATTGCACACAGATGAAAAAAATAAGATCAAAAAAGTTAAATGTTACTCAAGATGGGAGAAATAGGTAAAGGTCAGTTAGGTTTGAACCCACATTCTCTGACTCCAGAGAAATTTTACAGCAGAAGAAATTGATATGAGGGTGATAGACTTTCTAAAATTCTTTCTAGTTTTGAATCCTATGACTCTAAGCTAACCTGCAGATTGAAAATGGCCACATATAATAAATACCTTAATTAATAAAGTCTATACCTGTGATTTCATTGGTGTATGGAAATGTGGAAATTACTTCCATTGGTGCAGACTGGAAACTGTTCTGTAACTTATATCCTTAGAATTGCTTGGAACAGTGAGAGGTTCATTAACTTACTCATAGTTACACAACTAATATATGTCTGAGGTAGAATTTGAAACCAGAAGATCTTACTTTTTCTTTAAAAAAATTTTTTTATATTACCTTCACATTCACATGCTAGGAAGTCAGCCTTTGCAAAAAAATATGAAAGAGAGAGAGAGAGAGAGAGAGACAGAGACAGAGACACAGAGAGAGACAGAGAGACAGAGAGAGAGAGAGAGAGAGAGAGAGAGAGAGAGAGAGAGAGAGAGAGAGAGAGAGAGAGAGAGAGAGAGAGAGAGAGAGCACTTTAGCAAAACTAACCAACACATCAAGCGAATCTGAAAGTATTTATAATGTTCTACACCTGGAGTCACCTGCCTCTTCAGGGAAAGTGGGAGGCACATATCTCATCTCTTCTTTAGAGCCAAGCTTATCATCATAATTATACAGTGCTCCTTTTCGTTAGTGGTGGTGGTAGCTTTTTCGTTTACCTTGTTGCAGTCACGTATATTGTTTCTTAGTTCTCCTAACATTACTTGGGTTCAGTTCATCTATAACTTCTCTAAATGCTTCATAGTTATCATTTCTTATGCTTCAGTAATATTCCTTTATATCAATATACTGTGGTTTGCTTAACCATTCCCCAAGCTATGGGCATCTACTTTATTTCCACTTCTCTGCTACTACAGAAAAATCATCTTATGAATATTTCTGTGTATATGGGACCTTTCTATCTTTGACTCCTTATGGAAAATGCCTGTCGTAGAGAAAAAATTATAGATATTATATTCACTTTCTGAACATAATTCCAAATGGCTTTTCATAACAGTTGAATCAATTCATAGGTGCACCTACAGTGTATTAATGTGCTTTTCTTTTCATAACCCTTCCAACATTGACCACTCCCAAATGAAATCAAAGTGTTATTGTCTTAGACATTATACATGTATATGCCCCATCATCTGACTGTAGGTTTCTTGGATGTCACTGTTTTATTCTCTTCTATATTCCTAGGACTTATCCCTATGTTTTTAGGAAGACCTATGCTTTAGGAAGATTACTTTGGCATCTCTGTGGAGGACTGACTGGGAAAGGAGTGACTAGAGGCAAAGAAACAAATTAGAAGGCTATTGCAATAGAATATTTGAGGAGAGAATGGTGGTAGTCACATGTGCAAAGAGAAAGGATCAAATGTGAAAGATGTGGCAGTAAAATGGATAGGCTCTGGCAACTAACTGCCAATCTTCATTGCCTGTGGAGGCTGAAGGAAAGGAAAAGAGGTGAAGAGTAACTGGTGAAATATTTAGAGGCCAATGCAAAGTCCTCTATATTGCTAAGCTAAGTACAATGGTTGGTTCTTAACCTGGGTCCATGAACTTGTTTTTAAAAATATTTTGATAGCTGTATTTCAGTATAATTAGTTTCCTTTCTAATTCTATGTGTCTTGTTTTATGCACTTAAAACATTATTCTGAGAATGGGGTCTACACATTTTAGCAGATAGTTGAAGGGTTCTATGAGTACAAAAAAAAAAAAAGCTAAGAGAAGGTTCATTATGGGCCTGTAAAAGCAAGAACACCGGCATACACAGGAGGGCCTGCTGTGTAGGTTCTTAGATCTGCATTTCTAAAATGAAAGCAGCTTTTGAGGGGGTCAACAATCACTTTAACCAAGCACATATATCATTCACTTAGTTCAGGGGAAAAAGTCAGCACCCTAAACTTCAGAGAAAATACAGAGAAATGAAGATCAACAAACAGGGCTTCCAACTGTCTGACCATACGTACATAATTACCAGAGAGAGAAGCATTAACATATGGGTTAACAGCTTCCCAGAGCCTCATCTGGCACATAAACCTTTTTTGTTTTTAATTTTTTTAATTTAATTTTTCATTTTTAATACAGTTTATAACAGATAAAACAATTCAAACTTTTGGTCAGGTGATACTTCTTTTTAAAGCATTTACAATATGGACCATAAAAGAATTTTTTTTTAAACATTAACCAACTGAGACACAAATAATATTTATGTTGCTAACTTTACAAGCTCTTGATCTACTTGTCTCCACAGTATTACTAAGAATTAAAGGACCCTAACTTATTGTTGTGGGTCTAAAGTCCTATGCCTAATAGCTTAATTTTAGACAACCTTGGATGTTCCCCTACCCATAATCTATAATTGAATAGATCTGGCATTAAGCTTACAAACCTTTTGACTATAGGAAATTGCCACCAAGAGTAGGGACATTGCAGGGATACAATATCTCCCCAACTTCATGTCACTTCCAGGCAGGATTAGATTATCTATTTGCATTCAGTCAGGCTTAAAGTCTGCCAGATGTCAGTGGGGAAATTGAATCAGGAGAATCCTCCTCAGCCCAGCTGCTCTCCCATCCTTTCCATGAGATCACCTTTTGCAATTCATACCAGCATCTCACAGGTTTACTGGCATCATGGATTGGAGGCTCAGACTGCCTTTCTGGCCATCCATACCTGGAGTTAGACTCAGAAGAACAGTCACTTAATAGTCCCATAGCATCTAAAAATGGCAAGTTCCAATAACCAGGTTTCAAATATGATTATAATTTCACTTTGGCTAAGGAACATCTTTTGAGGCAAGTCTTAAGTGGCTTACATGCCTTTCAATACATGTTCTAGTTCCTGATTAAATGGCAATCATAAAATCAAATTTACCATTAAAACCTTGACTTTTCCATCAATGCCAAATTTTACCCGAGGTTACCTTCCTCTAGGAAATTTAGACTGAAATTCTTTTCTCCAAACTAAAGATGTCATTGATTTATTCTCAGTAATTAATGCAATCAATTGTTTTAATACTAACTGCTTTTACCTTACTTTGTAACATGTCCAATTTTTCTCCCCATCACTCCCCTCCCCCCACTTCCTAATACCTTGCATTCGGATTACTCCTTCCCTCAGTGTACCCTCCCTTCTATCACAGCCTACCCTTCCCTTATCCACATCTTCTCTCTTTTCTTGAAGGGCAAGATAAATTTCTATACCCAATTCCTTGTATTTCTTATTTCCTGATTATATGCAATAAAAATTCTCAACATTCGTTGCTAATACTTTGAATTCCAGTTTCTCTCCCTCCCCCCCCCCAACCCCACTGAGAAGGCAAGCAATTCAGTACAGATTAAATATGTGTTGTTTTGCAAAATACTTCCATAATAGTCATGTTATGTAATACTAATTGTATTGCCCTCTGCCCTATTTTATCCCCCCTTATTTTTTCCCCCACAGTTGACTTTGTCCCTTCTTGAAAGTGTTTATTTCTAGTGATTTCCTTCTCTCATTTGCTCTCCCTTCTAACATTCCCCTTACCTCACTTGTTGCCTCCTCTCCTACTTTCCTGTGGTGTGATATAAATTTTCATATCAAATTTAGTGAGCATGTTATTCCCTCCTTCAGCCACATGTGGAGAGAGTAGCTTCATTTTCCCCCTCTCCCTTTTTCCCTTTTCTCCTCCATTGAACAAGATTTTTCTTATCTCTTTTATGAGTTATATCTTGCCCCATTCCATTTCTCCCTTTCTCTTCCTGGTATTTTCCTTCTTCACCCCTTAATTTTTATTTTATTTTATTTTATTTTTTGTGTGGGTATCATCTCTTCTGATTCAACATACCTTGTACTCTCTATCTATGTGTGTGTGTGTGTGTGTGTGTGTGTGTGTGTGTACAATCTCTCCATCTACCCAAATACTAAGAAAAGATTCAAGAGTTATAAATATTTTCTTTCCATGTAGTAATGTAAACAGTTCAGCTTTGGAAAGTCTTTTATGATTTTTCTTTCCTGTTTTCCTTTTCATGCTTCTCTTGATTCTCATCTTGGAAAGTCAAATTTTCTATACAAATCTGGTCTTTTCCTCAATATGAATGATTGAACGTCTTCTTTATCACTGAATGGCCATTTATTCCCTTGAAGTATTATACTCACATTTGCTGGGTAGGTGATTCTTGGTTTCAATCCCAGTTCCTTTGACCTCTGAAATATCCCATTCCAAGCCCTTTGATCCCTTAATGTTGAAGCTGCCAGATCCTGTGTTATCCTGATTGTATTTCCACAATACTCAATTTGTTTCTGCTGCTTGCAATATTTTCTCTTTGATCTGAGAACTCTGAAATTTGGCCACAATATTCCTAGGAGTTTCTCTGTTTGGGTCTCTTTCAGGAGGTGATAGATGGATTCTTTCAATATTTTTTTGCCCTCTGATTCTAGAACATCAGGGCAGTTTTCCTTGATAATTCACGGAAGATAATGTCTAGACTCTTTTTTTGATCATGGCTTTCAGGTAGTCCCATAATTTTCAAATTATTTCTCTTGGATCTGTTTTCCAGGTCAGTTGTTTTTCCAATGAGATGTTTCACATTATCTTCTATTTTTTCAAATTTTTGGTTTTGTTTACTAACTGCTTGGTTTAACTCATAGTCATTCATTTCCCTGAACTCAATTCTCTCTTTCAATGAATTATTTTGTTCAGTGAGCTTTTGAACCTTTTCCTCCATTTGGCTAATTCTGCTTTTTAAAACCTCCTTCTCCTCATTGACTTTTTGGACCTCTTTTTCCAGTTGAGTTAGCCTCTTTTTAAAGCTGTTATTTTCCTCAGCATTTTTTTGGTTCTCCTTTAGTAAGCTACTAACTTGTTTTTTAAGGTCTTCTATTGCCTGAGCCCAGTTTAAGTTCCCTTTGAAGGCCCTGGAGGCAGAGGCCTTGACTTCCTCTGACAGTATGCCTTGTTCTTCCTCATCCAAAAGGATGAGGGAAGACATCTGTTCCCCAAGAAAGTAACCTTCTATGGGCTTATTTTTTTTTTTCCCTTTTTGGGGCATTTTCCCAGCCAGTTACTTGACTTCTGAGTTTCCTCTCCATGACAACCTCATCTCCAGTTCTACCAAGCCAGCACTGGGGGCTGAGATTGAGATGAGCTGCTCCAAAGCCTCGGGGGCTTTAGGCTGGGGCAGGGCTGCTATTCAGTGTGAGATTAAGATCAGCTGCTCAGGAGGGGGCAGGGCCAGCACATAGGGCTCAGTTCCCTCAGGGGGTTTATGAGGAGACCTTCAACAATGCATGAGGGCTACTGCCTGCTTTGGGAGCCTTGTACACTGCTGCCTCTACTGCTGCCACCTGAGAAGGCCCGAGTTATGGGGACACCCTGATCCCTTATTGGTCAGCCAAAAAGACCCCCTCACTGACCTTTGGCACCTGTGGGTTGAGGGATTTGTGCTGCTGCTGGAGATTCTGTCCCTGAAGCCTGCGTGGTCCTACTCCTCCCTGTGCCACATGGCCAAGGCTGGGCTGGGCTTTGCTCCAGGTCTAGTGTGCAACAGACCTTTCCTGTCGGTCTTTCAGGTCACTCTGGGATAGAAATCTCCTCCACTCTATTGTTCTGTGGCTTCTGCTATTCTAGAATTTGTCAAGAATTCTTCTTTACAGGTATTTTATGGGCTGTGGGGTAAGAGCTAGCTTATGTACATCTTTCTACTCTGCCATCTTTCACACAAATCTTCTTCCAAATATAACCTCCAAACCTTCCAAAATACAACCTCACCTCAGAGTAATTATACACTTTTCAGAGCTGGAGGGCAGCACCCTCTGACCCAGTGCCTTAATAGAAATTAACAAAAAGGTTCTGAGGCCTCTTAATGGAAGAGGAAGATCTTTAACTCTTCCCCCACCCACCATTAGCATTATGGGACCTACGTGAACTTTTCCAGGGCCTGACTGAGATATACTATTACTAAACTATGAGCAGACTGTTTAAAACATATGCTTTTGAAGTTTGTCCAAAGCAAGCATAGGGAATGGTCTTACATTTTTTTATTACATAGATGTTATCTTTATATTCAATGGGGTTTAGATGTCAGTTGCTTGAAAGAAACTTGCCTTATACAGATGATTTCTGAAAACCTTTGCAAGATGCCAAGAGCAGTTTTGGCAGGAAGCCACAGAAAACATAAATGTAGCTTTAAGGGAGCACAATATGCATTCTATTGAATAAATGACCCCAGCAGGTAGAGGAATATTTTGGGGGATTTGACACTGGCAATGGATTTTTTATTTGTTTTCCTGAGAATATATAACTTCTGTTTGCAAACAGCAGGGATTTGATATTAATTAGTGACCTACTAATGCTCAAGATAGGAAAGTTAATTGGGAAACAGCTACACTTAAGAACATCTATCTATCTTGCAGCAATATTATTTTAAGCAGAAACAGTTTCCTACATAAAATATACAACCATCTTTTCATCCAGAAAGAGATCTGTGAGGGAAAGATGAAAATTTAACATTAGGACGTTAGTCCCCTGAATAAAATGTTTAGGTTCTAGGAAACCACAGCCCACTTAACTTTATGCTGGTAATTCTTTAAGAAATGAACTTGGAGCTAGGAGGACCTAAATTCAGACTTATCTCTCTGATGATTTTTACCTGCATGGCCATTGGCAACTCACCTAACCTCTCTGTGAAAGGAACAGCATTTATTTTACATAGTTTGGGAAGGTTTTTCTTCTATTATTTTTTCTTTTTTATTATTATTATTTTATTTGTTTTCAATGTTCTACAATCACTTCCATATAACTTAGATTTTTTTCCCCCTTCTTCCCCCTCCTTCCCCCCTACCTCTCCCCTCCATCCCTGAGACAACATATAGTTTTGTATAGGTTCTATTCATACATTCCTATTAAATACATTTTTCACCTTAGTCATGTTGCACAGAAGAATTAAAATGAATGGGAAAAATCATAAAACAAACCAAAACATAATACAAAAGAAAATGATCTGCTGCATTCTGCAATTGAATTCCATAATTCTTTCTCTGGATGTGGAAGGCATTTTGCCTTCCATTTTTTAAGTCCTTTCATTGCAATGAAGTTCTAAGTCTACCAGAACAAATCCTTGTACACTGTGGTTGTTGCTGTGTACAAAGTTCTCCTGGTTCTGCTTCTTTCACTCAGCATCAGTTCATGTAAGTCTTTCCAGGTCTCTCTGAAGTCTTCCTGCTCATCATTTCTTATAGCACAATAGTATTCCATTACATTCATATACCATAATTTATTCAGCCATTCCCCAACTGATGGGCATCCCCTTGATTTCCAGCTTTTGGCCACCACAAAGAGAGCTGCTATAAATATTTTTCTACATGTGAGACCCTTTTTCTTTCTACATGTGGGAAGGTTTTTCTTAAAGGAATTCTTCTTTGGGATTTGATTAGTCTGAAGGACTTCAGGTATAAAAAGCCCAGCCTGCAGAGAATTCAGGCTCCTGAAGTTTGATAGATTCCCACTGCTCCGTGGCACATCCTTCTCACCTGATATTGCTGAACCAGAGAATGTGGAGGCAGGGAAGAACAACATCTGTTTTTAGTGAATTGTAACTGTTTAATTTTATTGAATTTTATGGTCCATAGGTTTTTCATTGTATTCAAATCCCAAGCCTGAATCATTGTAGGAGTCTGAGCTAGGGTTGGTCTGAAATAGTCTCCAAACTTCATTTTCCTCATTTGTAATTTAAAAATAATAATGTCAGTAGTATCTACATCAAGGCAGCTAGGTGGTGCTGTGGATAGTGTTGGGCCTGAATTCAGCTTTATCTGCCTGAGTTCAAACCTGGCCTCAGACATTAGGTGTGTGACCCTGGGCAAGTCAATTTACCTCAGTTTCCTCATCTGTAAAGTGAACTCGAGTAGCAAACCTCTTCAGCATCTTTGCCAAGAAAACCTTAAATGGGATCATGATGAGTCAGACACAACTGAAATAACTAAACAAAAACAAAAATTTACATCAGAGTGTTTTTGTGAGGCTCAAACAGATAATAACAAGCATTTCTATAGTGCTTCAGGATTTTCAAAGCACTTTGTATATCTTATCCTATTTCATTTCCAAAACTGCCCTCAAAGGTAGTAACTACCTTTATTGTTATTGTTTAGTATTTTTTCAATTATGTCTGACTCTTCATGACCCCAGTTGAGATTTTCTTGTCAAGGATACTGGAGTGGTTTGCCATTTCCTTTTCTAGCTCATTTTACAGATGAGGAAGCTGAAGGGTTAAGTGACTTGCCCAGAGTCACACATACATATATCATAATTGATAGTCACAAATAAAGTGGGATGACACCCATCTTCCCACTCTCTGATTGGTTGATCACAAATTCCTGAGGTCAGTCATAGTGTCCCAGAGGAATACTCCTATTTCGAACACCATTGCTGCCAACAGCAGATAACTAACTGGGGTCATTCTTCATCAGTTGACAAAGAAATCAGGAATGATTAGGATTCCCTAAAACAGCTTAGGGCAGCATCTTTGATGGAATTTCTTTCTGCATTCTACCTAATCAACCTCTGTGCCAGTTTGAGAGAAAAGGAAGGACCTACTTGAGAACATATGTTCTCCTACCTAGTTCACCTGGGGTTTACTGGCTAGATTTCTGTCTCAAAGACCAAGTCTTAAACCCAATTCACTCTTGATCTCATTGATTAGACAATAATAGGTCCCTGTTCTTCCCAAGCACCACTTAATGATTATTTTTTGAGCCCTCCTGGCTCTGAGTGATCATAAATAGTAACTATTTTTCTCTTTTGGCCAGCAACCTTGAGAGTCTTCCCCTCCCAGTTTGATTTTTTTTTCAAATAAAGGGGCCATCTCTTGACTCACTTCTTAAAGAGATTCATTCATTGAATGGGCATTGCCTCACTCAAAATGAGAACTTGAAAAGACTTTAGCTTAAAAAGGCCAAGATCCCCCACTGCACTCTGGGCCAGCTTGCTATCTGGCCACTATACCCAGATGGCTCTGGAGGAGAAAGTGAGACTGGTGACTTTGCACAGCTCTTCCTCACTCAAATCAAATTCCATTGCCAGTCACATCATCATCTCCCTGATGTTATGATCCTCTTCAAGAACTAAGGACAAACCACACAACCACAACCACAATGTTCTAATGAGGATCCTGGGAAGATGATGGAGTAGGTCAGAAAACTCCAGGCTCTCCACAAAAAAGACAGATTATCTCCTCAAAGTGAACATAGAATGGCAGAAATAAACAGAAGTTGGGATAAAGCAGTTGTCCTCCAAATACAACTGGAGAGGTTATCAGGAAAAACTTTACCTCCAGGGGCAGAGGTTTGGCCATATTGAAGTGCAAACACGTCCAGGCAGACCCTCTGAATCAACAAAACAGCAAACCCTGGGTGGGAGAGGCAACCCCAGTCTTAGGAACTTTCACTTCGTGGACAGTATGAGGTTCAGACTGCTAAATAGGGGAAGACTGAAGGACCTTCTGCTGTCTTGGGTTGCCAGGCCCCGTTGTGCTGACCAGAAGGGATTCTGGGCTGCAGCCATGGGTAAAGAAGAGACAGCATACACCCAGTGAGTGATGTAGCAGAGAAGCAGGGACCCTATTGGCTAGGAAACCAGAGTCCATGGTTTTAATTCAAAAGCTCGTGGGAGAGCTGAAGTTTGCAGCTGCTGGAGGGACCCCAGAGAGCAAGAGTGTTTGTGGGACAGTGTGGCTGGGGACCCTAGTCATGGCTTAGAAGTGCAGGGGAGTACCTGAGGTTGGATCTCTGACAAAGCTCAGAAAATAACAGTAAAAAGTATCTAAGGCCTGGAACACCATTGCTCATACCTTGGGACTAGAATCTGATTATAGAAATAAGAGGCCAAAAGTAAAATAAAACAAAACAAAATAAAAATAAAAATCAGTAAGCAAAGGAGAAGGAACACAACCATAGAAACTACTAGGGGTATAGAGAAGAACTGGATTTATATTTAGAGGACAGTAATAAAGCTAAAAAAGTCATTCATTTTTCAAAGAGAAATGACAAATGTTCAGATGCCCTAAAAGAGTTCTTGGAAGAACTTAAAAGGGACTTCAAAAAATCAAATTAGAGAGATCCAGGAAAACATAGGGAAAAAAATAAGAGCAATCCAAGAAAATCAAGAAAACTATGAAAACAGTCAACTAACTAGAAAAAGAGATCCAAAAACTTAAGGAAGAAAATAAGTCTTTGAAAACTAGAATTGGGCAAGAGGAAACTGTAATGCCAATGCATTATAGCTGTTATGCAGCTATTATGGATATGCATGTGTACTTCCAGGATATATTTGCAAAATATAAACTCCCTTGCTCAAAGACAAAATCAAGATAGTTATTTAGATGCTAGAAAACCAATTCCACCACGGTAAAAATGAAGTTCGTACACATTACCAATAAAGGGAGCACTGCCATACCTAAGCCTTCTCTCCATCAGGCCTCCCTACAAACAAGCTCCCTTAGGTAAAATCACTCCCTCTCTCACTCATGCTAGCTGCTGTGCTCTGCTCGGCCTGCTCCCTCCCAGCTCTGCTTCACTTTTTCTTCCTGCTACACCCTTTATGCTTCACATGTTCAGCAAGCTTCTCCCACCATCAGCTCCATTTGACTCAGGCTGTGGGCTAAGTTAAAACTCGAAGCCAGTTACATGGGCTTATTAAGGGGAAGGGAAGATCTTCAAATTCCCTTAACATTATAGAAGCTAATGATTTTATAAGACACAAGAAATAATAACACAAGAATGAAAACATAGAAGACAATATGAAACATCTCACTAGAAAAACAACTGATCTGGAGAACAGATCTAGGAGAGACAATATAGGAATTGTTGGACTACCTGAAAGTTATAATAAAAAAAAGCAATTTGATATAATATTACAAGAAATTACCAAGGAAAATTGCCCTGAAGTTCTAGAATAAGAATGTAAAACAGAAATAGAAAAAAAAATCTCCCAATCACTATTTGAAAAAGATCCCAGGAGGAAAACTTACAGGAATATTATAGCCAAGTTTCAAATCTCCCAGGTTAAAATATTACAAGCAACAACAACAAATTATCAAATATTGCTGAGCTACAATCAGGATCACATAAGACCTAGTAGCTTCTACAATAAAAGACTACAGGTCTAGGAGCACTGTATATCAAAGAGGAAAAGAGCTGGGGCTGTGACCAAAAATAACTTACCCAGCAAAGTTGAGTATAATCCTGAGTGAAAAAAATGGACATTTAAATAACTGTAACAGTAAGCACCCCAATATACACGGGGGCTACTACAACAGATTCTTAGATCTGCATTCATAAAAGGAAAGGCAACTTTTGAGGGGTTAACAATCACTTTAATTAAGCACAGGTATCAAATTTTGAGGTATCAAAATTTGAGAAAATCAAAGTCAAAATTTCAGAGAAATCAAAAAAAATCAACATACAGGGCTTCCAAACTGCCTGATGACTATCTCTTTACCAGAGAGGGAAGCACCAACATCTGGGTTTTCAAAAAAGCAGTCAGGGGTAGGGAGCTGCTTAGCTGCTTCCCAGAGTCTCATCTGGCACTCAGACCTTCTTCCAAAACTAAGCTCCCAAAGTAAAACCTCCCCCTTGGAGCATTTATACACTTTTTAGAGTCAGAAGGCATAACCCTCTGACCCAGTGCCTCCATAGAAAAAACAAAAGGTATTGGGACCCTCCTACAAAACAGCTCCCCTAATCAAGCTTCCCACAATGGGTAGGCCAGTCAATGCGTGGGAAAGATCCTCCCCAATCACATTCAATCAGAGGCAATTTTAGTAAAACAAAACCAGCAAAAGATCCTCATTTGATTGCCATTACAATAACTGAAAGACTTTCAGGTATTTGTGACAGAAAGACCAGAACTTAATGGAAAATTCGATATATAAACTCCAGGAGAAATATAAAGTAAAAGGTTAAAGAACAATTATAAAAGATTCAGTAAGGTCAATCTGTTTAACTTCTTACATGTGAAAATGTTATCAGTATTCTTATGACTATCATCATTACTTGAGTAGTTTGTGTCAAAAGAATTTTGAAGGTAGTCTGGACTAGACCAGTCTCTGTGAGTGACTGGAGCTGAACAAAGCAGGCCAGAAGCAGGTGAGTTAGGAATCAAATAGCAATTTAATTAATTTCAAAATAAGGAAAGTGCTTGCTAGCAGAAATCTATCTTCCTGAGAAGGAGGGCTTAACTTGCTGGAGCAGAGGTAGAGCTTATATACATGAAAACCACAAAGGGGCTGAACCACAACACGTTCTTTGGTCTTGAGTAAACAGTTCCCAAGGCAGGCCTGTGGGAACGGTGGCCAAGTTGATTGTCCCAAGTCTTAAGGGTCATTGAGCCTTGTGATCCTTCAGCAGGATACACAAACAGAGTTAGCATGGTAGGAACAGGAGTCAGTATGGCAGGAAGGGGAGTACAGTATCTGGTTCGGTTCCTTTGGCAATTACAAGAAACAGAGATTATGAGCATGTCAGGAGACATGATGGATGGCTTTAGGCTGCAGCACGTCAGCTGTTTCTGGCTTTCAGGTCCCTGGGAAATGGGGGAGCTCCAATAAATCTAAACAGTTATTAATATGAAAATCATAAATCCTTCAGTGGTCAAAGCAATATACTTTGCCAGAGGGTGAGATCATCCAGAGTGCAAAGGATTGTTGTTATGCCAAGCTCAGTGCTTGCTGGGTCTTAGCTCTGGGAAACAGGGTGTCTCCAAATATCTTGACATTTTCCCCCTTTTGGCTAAAGGAAGACGGTCTGAAAGAACCCCTACCCTTATGATCAATGAAGGAGAAGCAACTATAAGCCAAGATGCCATGAGAGGCCAGTTGGGCCAAAACAAGTATTTTTATCCTAAGGCTCAGTTTCTTGAGGAGACCTCTTGGGGAAGTATGTCCCAGGTATCACTGCTGGCCATTGTTTGCTTGCAAGCAGAAAAGGGGGGTGGGATGGAATTTTGGGGACAGCGGGCTCATCTGAGTGTCGGTTGCTTCTGTGTACTTACTAAATGAAACCTGAGGTCCCTGGATGTTTCTGCCATCCACTGAGGAGCAGGGGTTTTCTTCAGATGATCCAGGAGTACACACCCACAAGTTTCGCAGCTATGGATGTAGTCAGAAGATCTTGGTAGGGGCCCTCAGACACAATGATTGATTGATCAGTATGGGGCCAGTTTTCAGATAAGAAAACTCCTTGCTTCAGTCCTTGGATCTGAGTTTCTAGTCAGCATAACATAGGTCCTTTGTTAAGAGTCTCTAAACAACATATAGGGATAGATCAGTATCTCAGCTATAGAGGACTAGTTTCAAGCAATGTAATAAAGTTTTGTTTTCACAGTTCCTATAACTGCATGATTTTTAAGTCAGGTGCAGATCGAGCTACTTAGAGATCACACAATGGACTGGCTCTGCTGGCATAGCTGTTGAGAAACGTGGTCACTCTCATACAGATGATGAGAAGTCACATCAGATTAGGACGTCAGTGGAGGGTTTATTCTTACAAATTAATAAAATTCTACTCACAATTCTCTTGCTCTAGACATTAAGAAGGAAAGAAAATTGGAAAGAGGAATTGACAGAGGGTAATTTATCATCTTCTACAAAGCAAAGTTAAGCAAAATGAATAGCTTTAAAAAAAGCTTTACCTGTAATGACTTATAAATGAATCCATATCCAAGACATTTTTCCCCTTTGTGGAATTACACAAGTGGAAGAAAACAGAAGGGGACAGTGGACAACAATTTAACGTCCCCAAAGAAGTATTGGATATCTCAACCTCCCTTCCAAATTAGGTGATGAGTGTACTTCAACTATAATAGAATAGGTAATTTTATATGATGGTGATGAAATGAAAATTAAATCCAAAGAAAATCCATGAAGTTTAATTTTGCTAAAATATTCCTTTCTCCACTAAGTCCTTTACCACTCTGTAGCCCACTGAAGGCTGCTCCTCACTTACTTAGCTAGTGTATTCAGTGATGTATTACCCCCAAATATTGGCGTCAGATAGTTATAGCCATCTCTTTCTAGGATGACTACATCAGAAATACTTCTATTTTCAATGAATCCATCATCTTCTTCACTGGTACATACTGAAACCATACACCTCCTTATCCTGATCAGTTTTTACCTAGTTACTTCCCATGAATCCTACATGCCACTGTAGTCCTCAAGTTGTCCACCTAATATCAATCAAATCTAGTATGTTGCTTTGTTACATGCCTAGCCCCCTTCTTTTCTCATTCTAATTATCCTTTACAATGTCTTTTTAAAAAATTGTTACTGTGTTTCAAGGATAGCTAGGTGGCCCAGTGGATAGAGCAACAGAACTTGAGTCAGGAAGACCTGAGTTCAAATCTGACCTCTGACATACTATCTATGTGGCCTTGGGCAAGAAACTTCACCCCGTTAATCTCAGTTTCCTCATCTGTAAAATGAACTGAAGAAGAAAATAGCAAACCACCACAGTATTTTTGCCAAGAAAACCCCAAATTGGGTCATGAAGAGTCAGATATGACTGAAATAACTCAACAACAACCACAACAAAATATACTTCAGGCTATTTTAAACCCACCATTTATTATATCACTGATCTTTGGGATACCCACAAATTTGATTATTTAAAGATTGTAGTATTGCATTATTCACAACTTCTATTTTAATTACAAGGCAGGAACATATACTCAAGCTCTGTCCCCCACACTCGCCACCAGGTAAAGACCAAAGACCTTTAATGATTCCAACCACTCTGGAGGAGATAATCTTCTCAACATTAGAATCAGCCCTGTAGCCAAGCAGACCTTGCTCAGGATTGAAGGATAAGTACCACAAACATGCCTCAACTCTCTATAACTGTCTAGGTCCCAGGATTCCACAGTTGCCACTCTTCATCCTCTCTCCCTCCCCCCTTCCTCCCTTCCTCCAATCTCTCTGTCTCTGTCTCTTTCTCTGACTCTCTCTGTCTCTGTCTCTGTCTCTGTCTCTCTCTCAGATTGCCAATCAAATTAATTGTGCTACCATTAAGGGCATGACAATCTATTGCTCAATGACTGCAATCAGAATATATATGTAATTTTCTATGTACATATTATTTCTACCAATGGAATGTAAACACGAGTACAAGGATCATTTTGATTTTGTCCCTTTATCCTCATCTCCTAGCACAGTGCCTGGCACATAGTAGTGGTGAATGCTTGTTGAATCAATCAATCAACAAGCACTTATTAGAAAGCCTTTCCCAACCCTTTTTGATTTCTTCCAATCTATCCTGTATTTAGCTTGCTTTGTATATATTTGTTTGCATGTTGTTTCTACCTGCAGGGACTGTCTTTTGACTCTTTTTGTATTCGTAGCACATAGTAGATGCTTAATGCTGATTGATTGATTTGTCATTAACAAGCATTTATTAAGCACTTACCATGTGTCAGGCATTGTGCTAAAGTCCTGGAAATATAAAGAAAGGCAAAAACTTAGCCATTGCCTTAAAGGAGGCCACATTCCAAAGGGGGAGACCATATGCAAATAGATTTACAGAATTATATAGACATATATGTATATATATGAGTATGTGTGCATATCTGCATATATTTATATATTACATGTATCTATGTGCATAAGAATACACATATACATACACATACACCCATGTGTCTGTGTGCATGTTTGATATATGCATATAGACATGTACTCCTATATACATGCATATACATGCTTACATACATACCTACACACAGATATATGAAATGAAAAGCAATCTCAGGGAGATTAGCAGTGGAGAGGGCCAGGAAAAACTTCTTGCAGGATGTGGCATCTGAGCTAAGCCCTGAAGGAAGCCAGGGAGTTAAAGTGAGAGCATTCCAGCTAGACAGGAGACAGGAGACAGAATGTTGTGCATGTAGCACCGAGGTTGATTATGCAGTATGTGCAAGAGAGTCATGTATAAGAAAATTTGAAAAGGAGGAAGCATCCAGATAGTGACAGACTTTAAAAGTCAAAAAGAGCATTTTATATTTATTCCGTAGGTAGTAGGGAGGCCTTGGAGTTTTTGAGTCAGGTACTGACATGACCACATCTGTCTGTGCTATAGAAAAATAATTTTGGTAGCTGAGTGGAGGATGGAGTGAAGCAAGGAGAAAACTGAGGTAGGAAAAACAACCAAAAATCTATTGCAATAGTCCAGATGTGAGGCAACGAAAGTCTGAAAGAGAGTGGTGATAAGAATGGAGAAACGGAGTTTTATATGAGATTTTGTAAAGGTGAAGACTTGGCAAATCATTGGATATGTGCAAATGAAAAATTGAGGAGTACATGTAGATTCTGATTCTAGGTGACTGGGAGGATAGTGGTGCGTTTTACAATAGTAGGAAATTTTGGAATAAGGAAGGTTTGTGGGAAAAAGATAATGATTTTTGTGTTGGACATATTGAGTTAGAGGGGCCTATGGGACTTCTGGTATGAGATGTCCAGAAGACAGTTGGTATTATGAGACTGAAGCTTAGGAGAAAAATTATGGCTATTAAGCATTAGCTAAGAGTTTGCAAACCATACTGTGAATACAAAGACAAAAGCAAAAGAGTCCCTGACCTCTAGAAGCTTATATTCTAATGTGGAAGACAACATATACATATACAGGGTCTTTCAAATGGTTTAGTGCAATTTTAAGTTTTAATAGCTTAAATTACTAAAATGCTTTAATAACTTTAAACTACACTAAGACTTTTGGAACACTGTGTATAGGTATATGTAAAACACATATAAATTAAATTTGGGTGTGGGGAACAGTAGCTATAGGAATGAGGTAAGTCTCGTGTAGAAAGTGGTGCTTGAGCTGGTTTTGAGGAAATCAGGACTTCCAAGAGGCAGTGGTTCAGAAGGAGTATGTCCTAGTCACTGGACACTGCCAGTGTACAGGATCAGACAAGGGAAATGAATGGAAAAGAAAGAAGACTGGTTTGGTTGGACACGGAGTACATGAAGGGAAGTGATATGTGGTAAAGGTGGTAGGGTAGGATGGAGCCAGATTGTGAAGGGCCAAAGAGAAGTTGTATTTGAGCCTCAGAAGAATGGGAAGCCATAGCAGTTTACTGAGTAGAGGAGCTGATGTTGTCCAACCTGTTTGTGAGGTGTGTGTGAACGAGTGTGAGTGGGTGTTATTGGCAGTTATGTGGAATACGGATTAGAGAGGGGAAAGAGACTTCAGAGAAAATAATTAAGAGACTATTGCCATAATCTAGGAGAAATATGATGAGGGACTGAACTAGGGTGGTGGTTATAAGAATGGAGAGAAGAGGATGTATATGAGAAATGTAGTTGAGGTAGAAAGGACAAAAGTTAGCAAATCAGGGAGTCAAGGTTGACACGGAGGTTGAGAACCTGGGTGACTAGGAGGATGATGGTGCTCTCAACATATATAGAGAACTGAGTTAATATAACATCTTTGGGAGAACACTGGAATTGGAAAGATGGAAGTTTATTTCAGGCTGCAGCTTGGGATCACTGAAAGCCCTGCAAAATTTCTCAAATGCAATCCAACCCACTCTCTTCTTCTTAATCAATTCTGGGTACTTTGTTGTTCATTTGCTTTGCCAGTCCAAGATACATGCATTTCATAATGATTTAAACTTTGATAGACATATAGAAGCATTGACAAGAGAGGGCCTTGATCTTTGCCTCTCTCCAGCCCCCAAACTTTGGTTAAGAGTTCTTAGTTTGGTTCCTCCTTTACTTTATTTCCCATCTTTGTCCAAGTTGCTTCACTCATTTGACATTAGTAATATGGAAATCAACCTTCCTGCTGACTACACAACAATCAATCAATCAACAAATAAATGTACTTATTAAGCACCTACTATGTGCCAACCACTGAGCTATGTATTAGATGTACAAAAAGTAAAAATAAAATAGACTCTTCTGTCAAAGAGCTGATATTCTATTGACAACAGAGGAACCTACAGCATCTCTGACTCTTCTAGGATCCCTGGTACAGTCATTGATTGCCTGGTAGTGCATCAACACTGGCCTCCTCACCCATCTTCTGGTGATAATACCAATAAGCATCAAACTGGGAACCAGGAGGATGACAACATCTTGATATACTAGGAACTAGATGGTCTTTAATCACTAAGTGTTGACCATAGATCAAATGGTTGCTGACATTCAAAGATCCTTGCCTGTTCTCTCAGTCTGTGCTTCTAGCTGCCCGTCCTTGTCTTTGCTGATTTAAAATTGAACTGACTAAATTAATGGATGTATTTGCTGAGCAGCTGGACTATTTATACTTAACTTAAATGTAAAAGCATGAAGCCGCTGATATGAATAGGAAAAATGCTTCATGTTACTTTTCTCTGAACAGAAAAAAAAATTTCTATCAAATCAAATTCAAGATACCTGATTAAACCGAGGAGGGAAGCATGATATAAATCAGTACTGCAAGAGAAACAACACCAGAAATGGAAAAATAAATACATCAAGAGGTTTATTTTAATTCTGAATTTCAAGTGTGACTAGTAATGAAAATTGGGGTCCTTAGTTCCTAATTGAGACATATTTACAGGTAGGCTAGCTTGAATCTAAGAGGGAATAAAAGCAAAGAGTGAAATTGAACTACAGTGAATTAATTATCATATTTATACTTTATATGGTGGTTAATTAATTATTAATTAATTGGTCCATCTGATAGACTTGTGAGATGTTATTACGAATTTTTGCATAAGACCTGTAATTGCATTGGTATAGGGAATTCCCAATAAGGAAACTCCCTCGACAAACACAGATTGTTGCTTCTCCTACAACTTATCATTTTAGAGACTTGGCCCATGATAATGAGAGATTAAATGATTTGCCTGGGTCCATACAAAGCACTATGTGTCAGTGGTGGTACCTGAATCCAGGTCTTCCTGACTCCAAGGTCAGATCTTTATCCAGTACACCATACGAATATTAGCATTGCCATGCAAACGGAAAGGAAGAGAGAGGAAGCATGAAAGATCTGTGTTATGGAGAAAGGACTGACCCTGAAACCAGGAAGACCAGAGTTCAAGTCTGCCATATACTGGCTATGTGACCCCAGGTCACATCATGCTCTGGACAACTCTCTTAAGACTAAAAATTGAAAAGAAGTTCTTAACCTGCACTGGTGAAAAGAGTTTCCTTATTTAGGAATTATCTATGCCAATGAAATAATAAGTGTAAATCTTATCCCTAATGAGTCAAGTCTGTAAGGTTTTATTAATCACCTACTATACTACTAACTGTACTGTACTGTACCTGACTGTACCTAACTGCTGACAAAAAGAAAAAGATGGAAATGGAAAATTAAATGATGTGCTTCAAGTCACAGATGGCATCGCCAATTTAAAGCTGGCAGGGATCTCAGAGATCATTTTAGGATCCAATCCCCTTCATGTTACAGGTGAGGAAACTGAGGCCCAAAAAGGTTAAGTAATTTGCCCAATATCATACAAGTAGTAAGTACCAGAGGTAGGATTTGAATCCAGGTCTCTGACTCCAGAGTCTCTTTCTCCTCTACCATACTCATTCAAGGTCAGAAAGTTAATAAATGATAGGTCCAGGATTTAAACCCAGATCTTCTGCTCCACATTTAGAGTTATTTCCACTCACCCATACTACCTTTCCCAAGCACAAGGACATAATCCAAGTCTTCATTCCTGTCTTGTCCTTGGGTACCCCCTGATTGCTGACTTGGGCTATGTTCTACCCCAGAAGAAGTTATTCAACTTCACATTAAGTGAGAAAGTTACTATCACAATGCATTTTCAGAACAAGCAGATGTAACTGCGAACAATCCCTGGCTTCTGAAAGTCTTGAATATTTACAAAGGGCACCAAGAGGACGGAGAATAATGATTCAGAGGAAAATATACACAGATCCTTATCTGCTGACTAGCTGCTCTTGAGCTGTTTATCTCCCAGTCTCTCACAAAGCTATCCCAGAGTTCAAAGTTAGAAGCATATTTTCAAAGCCGCATGTAGGTGATGCATTATTACCATTGTATGTATTTTCACAAACATTTTCTTTAAATATCTTTTTTCTAAATACTCCCCTGAAAATGACTTTACAATGTTTGGAATGTTCAGGGACTACATTAAGTTCTAGTGGAGATGAACATTCTGCTGTACTATAAAAGCTCTTTATTTCAGGATTAAGAAAACTGAAAAATAATCAGAATAAATCCAGAAAACTAAGTTATGAGCAACGTTCCTAATGAGTTGGCAGATAGACCATGAAATCCCATCTGAAGTGCTCAAGAAACCCAGCTTGGCTGCTTTATCTTCATTCAAATTCACGGAAGAATAAACCAACGATGTTTGAAGTTGCTTGGAACAAATATGAATGTGACAGGCACTGAAGGAATTACTGGAGGGAAGAATTCAGCTTTGTGAGCTGGGTTTACCAAAATTCAGTTAATTCACTTTTGAACCATATAAGGGAAAAAATATAAGCAGATGTTCCCATTTTTATTCATAACAAATTATTATCATTCATAACAAATACCCACCAATGACTGAACATAATTGAATCTTGAATCCATCACAAGTTTCTGTCCTGTTGTTAGTTTGTGGATTCTTATGTAACTAACAACTTGAGTAAATCATCTTTGTCCATTGATTCTTAGAAAACTGGGTCATCATTAAGAGGACTAGGATTTGTCTGAGACAATTTTACTTTTAACTAGTATAGCAAGTTTGTTGGAAATTTTCAGACCCTCTTCACAAAACAACTTTCAGCATTCCATGGTCATTCTACAATATGACTGTTCCAGATGTAAACTCAGGAATGTGCTGCTAAATGTTTAACAACTGACGCTATGTGGGGGAAAATGTTATCCCAATATATTTTTAAGTTTAATCTGTATTATTCATATTTTCTCCATCACTTTCTTAAATCTAGACAATTAATAAAACAATAAATCAATCCCTTATTTTTGGCTTATTTAGATTTCTGAGATTTAAATGCTATTGATGAGGGTTTAACAATTGGCTCTTGGAAGCTGGTTCAAGTTGGCTCTAGTACAGCTCTGTGTTAACTAAGTTTCACAGAGTGACAGGATTTCACAGTTTGAGGGCAGAACTTTCTTTGAGCATGAATATAGATGGGAATTGGGGGATACTTTAGCCCCTGCTAAAAGGGCTGAATGTTATAGAAACACCTGTGCCCAGAATTCTGGATCCCTCCAGAATCAGACTTCAACCTCCCTTTTATTCTTATCTCACATCATTCCCAATCACGTCCTCTAAGATCCAGTCAATATGGACACAATGCTCTACACCTGAAATGCTCTCTGCCCATCCTAGCCCATTGAAGTTTTTTCATATATAGTTAAAATGTTTCCATACATAGTTAAAATGTTCCCACTCATAAAGTATTCTTTGATCCTTTAAGCTAAAAGGTTTTTTTAAAGTGCTTTCATAGCATTTTATATTCTAATTCATCTTAAGCATTTTATATATATTTTAACTTGTATTTTAAAAAATTTATTATTTTAATTTGTTCTAGATTTCATTTTACATATTTTATTTTGTTATATTTTAATTTTTATAATTTAATAATTTAAATATATTTTAATTTGTATTAGATTATTTCTGTATGTATTAGATTTATTTCTGGTTTGAGTGTAGCATATTCTCTAGACCCTGATGGATTAGAGATCAAATCATAGTAATTTTTAAATGGTAATTTACCAATATTCACTTTGCCTAGACCTATTTAGGAAACTGGGAACTTCTGAAATGAACTTAAGTTGAGGTACTCAGTCTCATCACATTAATATATCCAATACAGAATGGAAATACAAACACCCCAAACTCTAAGATAACCTAAAGCAACCTCTTAGGATATGATTGACACATTCCTTCCATCCTGACTTTGCTTTCTGGTTCTGGGCAGTTTTAATGGATAATTAACTTGAAATTTAGTCCAGGATTTTTTTTAAATCATTACTTTTATGAAGTCTAGTAATTATTAAATGATCTCTCTTTGACTTGATTTCTAGATCATTTGTTTCTGATATCAAGTAGTTCACATTTTGTTCTATTTTTTTCCAATCTTTTGGTTTTGTTCTAATATTTTCTGATATCTCACAGAGTCATTCATTTATATTTTGCCTATTCCAGTTTCTACTATCTTGGGCATGGTTTATTACTTTGTTTTCTATTTATTCTTCTAGTTCTTTTCTTCAGAGCTTTTATTTAATTTTTAAAACATTCTGCTTCATTTCTTACATGTACTCTTGTGATCCATGTAGAAAAATCAATTTTTTTCATATATTTGTTTGCAGTTACTACAGAGTTACTTGTTCTTTCTTTTGGGGTATCTCTAGATTTCCAGTAATTTTTCTTACTAGCCATTGTTTTCTTTGCTTTATTTGTCTCTCCAATTTTAGCTCCTGAATTAGAGTTTTGTGCTAGGACTAGGTTGAATCTCTTGTTCAACTATAGAGTGGAGTGGTTGGCCCTGTCTGATCATATTGTTACCTGGGTTCTTGTGTTGACCACCAGCTTCTGGTCCTAGGTTCCATTTGCTCGTTGAGGATCTGTCCTGGGTCTTCAGAGTTCTTTGGAGTGTATCAAGACAGAGCACTAGGGACCTCAGAGCCTTTGGGCTAAGGTGTCTTAGTATGAGAGATACTCTTTCCTTACTTACTGGTTGCTACCATCCCACCACCCACCCCTTGAAGTTTCTATGGTTTCTGACCACCCTAAGATTTTCTCAGGGCAGTTCCCTGTTCATGTTTCCTGTAGACACAGAATTTAAAGATTATATTTGTCCTTAGCCCATCTCTGGTTCTACTGGGATACTTACTACCTTTTCCTTATGCTGACTTTGCCAGTGGCTTCCTTCTGTCTTCCCCTCAGGCTTATGGCTGACTTTTTGTGTAATTCTGGTATGTAAGGAGCCATTTACTATAGTTTCTCATTGGACATCGTGATCATTATTCAGTTTGGTACTAATTTTAGGTTTTGGTTAGAATAGGTATGTGGGAACTAGACAGTAGGAGGCAGTCAACTTGACCAGAAGTTCTTTATTCTCTCAATGAGCTTTCCCATTTTGGGGAAATATAATCCTTTGCCTACATCAGCCATACCTGTTACATCCTCTTTCTATAGTGTAAGCTCTTTGAGGGTAGAGTCAATGCCTTAATTAATTTTATGTCCTTCAGAATCTAGCATGCTTTGTAACAGTACAATAGTTGAATGTTGAATGAGTGAATTCTTACTGCTTCTGTATTTCTGTATCTATTGTATTGTTTTCCAATCCTTAGAGTTTAGCTTTGGGGCTGTCAGAAAAGGTAAGGATGTGCATTCTCTCATCTCCTTGTAATCTTGCCTGCCTTTTTGGTCTTACCATTCTCCTCCTTCCCCTTTCTCCTCTCATTTCCTTAAGTTCCTTTCATCTCCTTTCTAAAACATGGAGAAACTTCTCTTGCATGGAGAAACATGGAGGGCACAGAGGAAATAAGCATTCACCTCCTTTACTATATCATAGTTTCAGAACATAGTTTAATATTAATAACCATCCGGTAACTTTTCAGGTAACTATCCACAAGGGATCTGGCAAGATTCACTAAAGGTCATCATGAATAATTCACATAAACTAGAGGTAGGTAGGTGACACAGTGGATAAAGTTCTGGACTCAGAGTCAGGAAGACCTGAGTACAAATCTAGCCTCAGACACTCACTAGCTGTGAGATTCTGGGTAAATCATTTAATCTTTCTCTGCCTCGGTTTCCTAATCTGTAAAATGGAGATAATAACAGCACCTACCTCCCAAGGTTGTTGTGAGCATCAAATGAGATGATTAGAAAGTATTTTGCAAACCTTAATTGCTATATAAATGCTAGTTATTATTATTAAAGCTATCCAACAGAAATTGGAGTTTTTCCCCTAAGACACATAATTAGTGTGTGTCTGACAGAATCACTGAAAATAGAAATGGGAAACACTTGTTCCATCACATCAGGCTCATTTCTTCATAGTAAGTTTTTAAAAAATTGTTTTGTAGCTGCTCAGTATTTTTTTTATCTTATTAGAAAAGAAAAAAGGGGAAAAAACGAGCTCATGAAAAGCTTTGGTATGTCAAAAGGTTCTGATTTTATTAGAATGAGCTGAATGTTTCTCCCTCCCCTCTCTCTGCCAGTCCAGATCACAGTTTCTTCATGCCTGAGCAGATGGTCTTCATGACTTACTGCAACCAAAAAAATCATCTTTCCTGGTGGCTATCCTTCTGGTCCCTTTCCAAATTTAGCCAGGCTTGTCCTCAAATGATGGGCACATAGTATATCGCTGGCCTTTATTCAGAGTTTTTCTAGTTTAGTAGGATCTGTCAAATCTTGCACTCCACTGATATATCCTTCTTATTACCATGCCACAGGAGGCATTGGAAGAGGACTTAATTAATGGACCACAATTCCTACTACCAGTACTACTACTACATAGCTTACACAAAACTTCATGGTTACTCAGTGTTTTTTCTTGTATATTAACTCATTTGATCTTTACAACAAGGATAAGAATCAGTACAAAAATCATTATTCCCATTTTACAGATGAGAAAAACAAAACTTAGAGGGGTTACCCTGAGTTCACATGGCTAATACCATTAATATCCTTTTTTTTTTATCCTGAATGCCCTACTTCAGAGCTTTACAATCTGTCTTTAGCCTATCTTTATACATTCTGTACTACTCCTGTTCACACATTTCAAGTTCTAGACAAAATGGCCTACTTGTTCTTTCCCAAACTCAGAAGTTCATTTCCTACCTCTCTGCTTTTGCATGGCTTCTAGAATCCACAGTTCCCTCTTAAATTTCCACCTCTTTCCTCCAAGGCTCGGATCAGGTACCATTTTCTACAAAATGACTTTTGATTCTGCTCGTCATTAGTGCCCTCTGTTTCCACACATTATCTTGCATTTACTTATCTATATACATGTCACATTCATCTAATGCAATTTAGGGTCCTGAACTATTTTTTTAAAATTTTTATCTTTGTATCTCTAGCTCCTATTAGTGTCCTGCTCTTAATAAAGTAGAACCTTGAACAGCATGAGCCTGTAAGCATCTACAGGGCACAGTGCATAGACTCGGAGACAGGAAGATTCAAGTTTAAAGCCTGCCTCAGATACTTGTTAGCTCTCTGTGCCCCGGCAAAACACCTCATTTACCTGACCCTCAGTTCTATCATGACTAAAATGGGAATAATGAGAGCACCTACCTCACAGGGTTTTGTGAAGGTCAAATGAGGTAACATATGTTAAATGCCTTACAAACCTTAAAGGGTGATATAAATACTAGCTATTATTATTAAATATGTATTTCATGGAACTACTGAATTGAATTGACTGAGTCCTGCAAACAGAAGTCTGAAAAGCTCACCAGTACTTAGACTACTCCAGGGCTGGGATATCTCCTTTTGGCAGGAGTAGGTGATTGCAATTTTCATCTTTTTTAATAGATTAACTTGCCATCAGTGACATTTTATTTCTCCAGTGTTCATTTGCATGAATATGTATTCAAATTCATGGTTTCATTCCCAGTTACTGTACCTCACTCCCACCCCTGAGAAATCAGTTTGAACAAGTATAAGCAGCCAAGGAATGTCTAAGGGAGCCTTCTTTTGTGTCTGACTATTTCATTAGGGCAGAGCTAGCTTACTGCATGCACTGTTAGTCGAGCAGTACAGACATAGACTTTGGCAGCCCTGGGAGCTCCACTGATTTTAGCCTATCCTCCTTTCACACCATTCAGTTTATACCATAAAGCACTGTCCTAGAGGGCCTTGCAACACTCTTCTCCCTTTTTCATTTCCATTTCATTACTACAGTATTTTGCAGCTGAAGGTTTCTCATTATGGGTAGCCTGTAACTTCTTCTTTGCTTTCTCTCTCCCTTAGACATCATCCTTCTTCAAAGCATGCCTCCTACCTTTTTATGACTTCTCCAATGCCCAGGACAAGGGGCTGTGGGCAGTGGGTACTTAATAAATAAGGCAGAAACATAGCCATGGTTTCAGTTCCCTTTCCACCTTTCATCAGTCTGGCCATCTGTAACTCCTCTGGTCTTTTTTTTTTTTTTCTCTCTCTCTGTTTGAGCAGTCAGCATGATGCAGTTTATTGAAATTGACAAGCATCCCATTGAGAGAGAGGGAGAGGGAGATTGCTTTAAATTTTTTATTTTAAAATCCTCTTTGCTGCCAGTAAGTGTAAGTAGGACAAGTACAGCACATACTGCATATGAGATGCTAAGTCTTATATGTATGCCCTAAACAAAGCAGGTGAAGACAGGGCTGGTGGCCAGGAACAACTAAAGAGGACAGTTTTTCCTGGCAATTGTCAGTCCTTTAGAGAGGTGCAGAATGCTGAAACATCCTGACACAGGTGAGGGAAGTAGTAAGAAGATGAAAGCTAGTGAGGGAGGAGAACAGAAGGTGCTTCCATATTCCCTTACTTCTGCCTGGTACCTCACTTCTATTCTCTAAAAGGGGCTCAGAACTCATGGACTATGTTGCTCACTACACTGTCTGGATGATGGAAGTTAGAGGATGGGAGCTCTTCCCTGGGGAATTGTTCTCTGACTGCAAGCAATTATGCCTTTCCAACCTCATAATGAACTTTTTAAATAATTTTTTTTATAACATATATGCCCAGATGGATTCTCTAAATATGTAGATGCAGTTAGGAGGTGGAATGGGTTGACATGAACTGAAATCTGGCTATCTTCTCCATAGAGAAAGAGAGGAAAGGGCCATGCTAGATGGAGGACAGAGCAAGCACCAGGAGTACCACTAAGGCTGGGTGCTCTTCAGTCTTCAAAAGGGATAACAAGACAGAATTTTATCTTTCTGTTCCCATTCCCCCTCAAATATTGCTATTCCAAGGCAGAAGTGTCAAACATGCAGCCCATGGACTTCATGCAGCTCACAACATTCCCAAGTGCAGCCTGAGCCAGATTCAAATGCAATTGGGAAATATTTAACAAAATAAATAAAATATAATAAAAGATAATATTACACTTAAAAACTAAGTCAATATGTGGCCTGCAGGAATCCTTATGCACAGTTCAGTGGCCTGTGTTTCTATTTCACTTTGGTACCACTGGTCTAAGGAATGATGGGGTTCTAAACAAAAGCTGCTTCCTTAATCACTCTTAAGAGGAAGGGAAGCCATAAACTTATACTCCAAGCTTAGTTCCTTCTCATGCTGATTACACAAAAGACCATCAACAAATAATAAATATAAAGTAAATCCATTTAGCCAAGGAAAACAGCAAACAGAAATCTAAGAAGATATACAGATTACAGCATACTAAACAATTCACAAGAGTGAATGAGCTCTTTAGTTGTTAGCAAGAAAAGGTCTCTCAGTTCAAATCAGGAGAAAACTTTAGCCAGAGGAAGTCCATTTTCATCAGACTTTAGAATTTCAATGGAGCCTAGGAACATGATGGGGCCAACTTTTCATGCATGTCATCTATTCCAAAGTATTGATGTCTTGCTCCCAGATCCCTGGAGCATCTTCTGTCCATTTGTCTCTCCTAGGAATGTCTCTGGAATCTACTCGTGTAAGTCCCTTACACAAGTTCTTTGTGTCACACTCAGCATTTTCTGCACACTAAGGAGTCGCGTCTCCTTCTACATAAATAGCAGTAGGTAAAATGCCCCAGGCTTTGATGAAAGTTGAGTTAACCCAGTGAATCATAGAATTTTAGAGCTAGGGGACCCTAAATGTCATCTAGTTCAGCCTCATTTTATAGATGAGAAAACTAAGATTCAGAGTAATGAAATGATTTATTCAAAATCATATAGATAGTAAATAGCAGAGAGAAGATTTGAAGAAGAAGAAGAAGAAGAAGAAGAAGAAGAAGAAGAAGGTAGTTAACAAGCATTTATTTAGCAATTACAATGTTCCCCTCACTGTGCTAAGCACTAGAAATACAGAAATGCAGAAAAGAAAGATCCTGACATCAAAAAGGTTACACTCTGAGGAAGAAAATACATAAAAAGAAGCTGAAAGCAGTCAGGGAATGAATAGGCTTCCAGCCCAGGGCTATAAGATAGAAAGTCTGGAGCTCAGTCAGAGGAGGTGTCAGGATCTAGGTGTTCTGACTCCAGATCTAGAACTTTCCCTTCTACACCACTCTGACAGCAGTTTATAATCTAAACCTTCACTTTATAGAGGCAGAAAATGGGACCCAGAAAATTGGTTCTGGTACTGTCAATGTGACTTTGAGCAAGTCACAACCTTTCTGGGCTTCAGTTGTTTCATCAAGCAAATGAAGAATTTGGGCTGGATCATCTCCAAGGTCCCTTCTAACTCTAAAGCTTATGGGCTCCTTAAGTGACTTGCTTATTGTCACACAGCTGGTTAATGACTGCATTTTGTTTGTCAGACAAGAAGTTAAATGATTTTATTTTCCTTCAAATTTATCACCCATTAAAGTCCTACTGTGATGCCTCATTACAGTTTGGAGGTGACCTTGGGTTTTCAAAGGCTATGCCAACAGATCACAAACATTGGCAGGTCATCTCAAATTGGAAAGACTTTGAGTACAGCCTCTTCCCTCCACTCTCTCAACCTATTGCTCCCCCATCCCCACTAACTGTGCTTCTATTACCTCAATACCATCCTACTTAAGTATGGAAGGGTGCATTACCAGAAATCATGTCATGAATTTTTGTAGCCCTGCCTCATAAAAACAGCATCTATTAAGGTTTGGAGAGGCCATGATCTCTGCTGGTAGAAAGAATATCTACATTGAAAGCATGGGTCTTTTGAATTAAAAATATGTATGTGTATACATATCAACCAAAAGGAGTGTCCTGAATGTCTACAAAGTAAAGGATATAAGCAAAAATTTATGGTTTAGCAAAGCTATGATGAGAATTATTTTTAAAATGACAAAACAGTTGATTGATGCAGATGACAGGATCAGAGACTTAGAACTTGAAGAGACTTAGAGTCCAACTCCCTCATGATACAGGTGAGGAAACTGAGGCCAAGAGAATTTAAATGACTTACCCAAGGTCATACAGGTAGTAACTGACAAAGTCAGGATTCAAATTCAGGTGGAGACAGAGTATCATCATCTGTAAAATAGGAATGATAACAGGATCTACCTCACAATAGATGTGAGGATCTAAGGAAGGAAACAAGCATAAGGGCCTACTATGTGCTAAGCACTTTACAGATATCCCATTTTATCTCACTGAACAATTCTGGGAGGCAGGTACTATTCTTACAATCCCCATTTTACAGCTGAGGAAACTGAGTCAACAAGAAGTTAAGTGACTTGCCCAAGGTTGCACAGGTAGTAAGAGTCAGAGGCCAGATTTGAACTTAAGTCTTCCAGGCCCAGTGCTCTATCCACTGTGACACCTAGCTACTTCTAAATGAGATATTGCATGTACACTGCTTTGCAAACTTTAGAGTCAGAGAAGGCAGAGAGCATAGAGTTATGGAAGGGACCTTTTAAGCCATCAGGTTCAACTCCCTTAATTTATTGATGCAGAAAATGAGTCCAAGAGATGTGATTTGCACAGGAGCACATAGTTATCACATGTCTGATACAGGACTTGAACCCAGGTCTCCCTGCCTTCAAACCCTTAACTTTCTCCTCTATGCTACCTCTCCATTGTGGGATGGACGAATCATCATGGAGGTGGTAGGTCCTGAGCTTAGGCAGGAAAGATTTTTCAGAGCTGTGTAAATTGAGAAGAGGAAGAAGGGGATTCAGGCAAGGCAGTGAGAACATAATATGAACAAATGTTCGATATCCAACAATTAACTACACAGCTGCCGAAAGAAAGAATGCACAGAAGACCATCACCTTTTTCCAAATGTGCTGTAGCTTGCTGCCTATTTCAAAGAGTTAGTGCTTCTCTTTTAGCTTCAAATTGTCCTCTTCTATCTTGCTACAGCTATAGTTTCTTCTGTTTAAACCAAGACAGGTGAGGGGCTATGTTCTGGAATTACTGAAAGGTTTAAAAATATGATTTGTATGATTTAGTGAACCATTTAGAGGAGAAAAATGGATTCTATTGAACTATACTCATCATAGATTTGGAAACAAGTAAGGTAACTCTTTTTTTCTCATTCTCAGAACCTAGATAAAAGGGATGTCACCAAAATTATGGATCCTAAAGAAACATAAGATGACAGCATTTTTCTTAGGGCTTTTTTTCCTGGTTAAATCATCAACCTATATCTCAGGGGTCTCCAGACAGGAAGCTGGCATTTATTTATCAGTAAAGGAGATTTCATGGCCTTTGCTGGCAGGCAGATTTTCCATGTTCCTTTCTCAGGCAGACTTTTCAGTGGAAAGGGTAATAAAGAAAGGGACCTAGGCCTTCTCTGTTCTCTGTAGTCACTTTATTCATTCTCAGTATCCCCATTCCAAGTGAACCCAGGATTTCAAAGAAAAGAAAAACAACTTTTCCCCAAAAGCTTGGGGTCCTTATTGTAACAAACACTTTTTAAGTTTCCAGCGTGTGTAGATCTGTGTGAGGCGCTGAAAATATATAAACTAAATAAAACAGGATCCCTGCACTTATGGACCTTATAAACTAGCGGGGGCTAAGACATATGCACTGACAGCTAAAATGCACAATAACTTATGATACATGCACTAGAGAGGTACATCACAATGTATCATGTGGGTCTGATGAAGGAAATATCGTGGCCAGTAGGGTGTACAGGGAGTAGATTCAGAGATTCAGAGAAGGGGGCATTTGAGTTAAGTTTTAAACTCTTTGAATGGGTAAGATAAGTAGAAGAGATGGATAGAAATTCAATGGGAGAGGGAAGGAAGATACCATGGGAAAAGAGCAATGAGAACAAAGGCTGTATAAAATGAAGGGATTAGGTAGATGGTCCTTAAAGTTCCCTTGCGCTCCAATGCTATACACTTCTGTGTTTTGACTTTTTCCTCAAGGCTACTTGCCTTTACTTCATACATTCTTCCCTGGTTGGATCATATGATTTTTAAGGTCCCTTACAACTCTAAATCTTTGATTCTATGAACTTCTCTGAGCCTCAGTTTACTCATCTACAAAATCAGGGGTAGGAACAGATTGATCTTCTGGGTCCTTTGTAGCCCTAAAATCGAGTATGGTAAGCTCCTTTCAAACTTTCTATTGAAGTGACAAGACAAATTATAAGTCATATTGATGTCTTCCATGTGTTCAAAACACAATTTCCTTTTTGAATTTTGCTCATTCAGCATCTAGGACAAAATTGGATAGCTACCCAATTTAAATCTGAAAGCAGTCTACAATCAGAGGGTACCTTTCCAACAACAATAAGAGACCAGCCATCTTACTCAGTTTCCTACCATCAACTTGAATAGACTTAATGAATCTGTTCCAAATGTTTTTGCCAAAGCAAGCTTTGGAAAACTACTGTGATTGAAGTAACCCACATTCACCTTGAACAAACAGAACAGGAAGTACTAGTCTCATTTACATAATTGCCCTGGATCCCAAGACAGAGATGAATTCAGGGTTGTCCTGTCCAAACAAAATCTGCAATTCAAACTATGGCCTTCTGAATTTTTGCCTTCAAATTCCTTTTGATAAGGAACCAAGTTAAACTCTCCTGTCTCCTGTTGTCAAATCCTGTCTGAAAAAGGCTCTATACAAACCCAGGCATTTTCCTAAATGATTATTCTAACCATCTCAAACTTTTAAGTTAGGAGAAGTAATCTTCTCTGTTTTATTGGCTTCAAAAATTTCCTCACTGAAGGAATTTGAAATGTCTGCCTAACATTAATCTTTCTTTCAGCCTCTAAAATATTTTCCATTTAGAGTAAACAGAGAGGTGATTTTATTTGCTTTTCAATTGATTATTAGATAAATGTCTCTCAAGGAGAGGATAGCACAAGTTGCTTATAAACTGGTCACTTTCACTTAGTCTCTAAATATTCCCAGGGCACCTCAGGTTGTGTCCCATCATGCCCTTAAAGAAGGCTACTGTTTTATGACTATAGCCTTTGTAACTTTTTCCATCTTACAAATAAAGAATATTCAGAGGTTGTTACAGTTAGGAAACCAACAAAAGGGCTCATGAAGGATCAGGAGACACATGCCAATGAAGGGTAAGAGTATTAGCCTTCCCTCTTCTCTAAAGGAAGACCAAGAACTTGGTGAAAACAGTTGAAGTAATGAAAAATTTTAGGTCTGAGTTCAACCTCAGGCAAATACAGAGCTCCTACTGAAATCAAGAGCTCCCTTCTTGGATTCTTTTGTCTCTAGGAGTGTATGTCATAAAAATGGAACCCCTGGATTTCAAGAAGGCATTTGATAGAAACAACATGGTGAAGTAGATGAAGTGATAATACAGTTGGGTGGATTCAGAATTCATTCAAGTTCCAAGACAAAGAGTTAATAGATTGATATCAACTTAGAATAGAGTTTCTAATTGTGTATCCTATGTAGGACACTGTAGGTGGCCCCATGATGTTCATTTTTTAAAAATCAGTTATGTGAATGAATAAAAATGTGTGAATGACATAAAGCTAGGACAGATATCTAACACTGACATAGTCATGATCCAAACAGTTCCTAACATACTTAGAATGGATAAATTTAATAGATATAGATGTAAGGTACTTCCCTTGTAATCAAAAAAGTATCTGTAGAAGCACAGGATGGATTAGGTATATGGCTAGAAAATTAAACATATGGAAAAGCTCTGATAGTTTCAGTGGACTACAAGCACAATTTGTACAATGTAGTATAGCAATCAAAAAAAGTAATGTAATCTTAGATTGCAATAGGAGAGACACATAGACCACAACATGGGAAATGATCGTATCACCCTATCCTCCTTTTGTCAAACCATAACTGGAATTCTATGTCTAGTTCTATGTGCCACATTCTAGGAACGACTTTGAATAATTAGTATATGTCCAGAGGAAAACAATCATGATGGCGAAGGAACTGGAGTCCATGCTAAAGCAGAATCAATTGGGGAGGAAAATGAGAATGTTTATGTAAAGTGATCTCTTTTAGTATTTGGACAATGTTATTTGTAGAAAGGACCAGAAATATTACACTTCTGAAAATACCAGAGAGAAAATATCCCTTAGACAAAAGTACTCACAAAAGATGGACAAAGTTATCTTGTTTCTCAGCAGCTAATTTACACATCATTATACAAATGCTGAATTGATATTTGGGAAATCATGATGAGTGGAATTTTTTTATTTTATTTTACTTTTTACTATGGGGTAATTGTATATTGCCTATTTGTGGTAGATCTGATATAAATGTGAATTTTAGTTTCTTACTCTAAGGTAAAAGTTAGTAACTTTACAATAAGGAGATTTTGCTTTGATGCAAGAAAGACTGAAGAAGCTAAAGAATAAAAGGAAGAATAGAGAAGTAGGGAAGAAAGAAACAGAGCAGGATTATCCCATTCTCCTTGAAGATAAGTGAGATTAGGAAAGCATAGCTCAGCAAAGAGCTCAAAACTTGAGACCACTTTCTGCTGCTTGAAGAGAGCTGAGCCTAGCCAGGTCCAGCTGAGCTTTTAGAAAAGTAGCTGAACAGCAAACTGAGATTTGATTGAAGGACCTGCCAATTAGCAAGAAATAAGTTTTTATCTACTTGGGAGCTGAAATATTTGGAGGAAAAGCATTGTTAATGTTAAGAAGAGGGGAGGATTTAGGGAGAAAGACAATGAGTTCAGTTTTGGACATGTTGAATTTAAGATGTCTAACTGGCAGCTGGAGATGTGGAGCTTAGAGATGATAATTAAATGCATGGGAGCTGATGGCATTAGCAAACAAAACAATAGAGAAGAAGAGAAGAGGGCACAAGATAGAGCTTTGGAATACACTCATGGATAGTGGGTACTATCTGGATGAAGCTACAGCAAAGGAGACTGAGAAAGAGGGGTCACACAAGTAAAGAGAAAACCAGGAGAGAACAGTGTCTAGAATAAATGAAACTTAAAGTCAGATTAATGGGCTTTTATTATTGTATTGATTAATACAAACAACAAGAAAGCTGGTCCTTGAATTCAAAGAGCTTACATTCTAATGGGGAAGACAATATATAAAAGCTGAAAAGCAGAGGGTTAGGGAAGAGATCAGGGAGGGGGAGGATGGTGGAAAAAGTTCAGAGGGTCAAAAGGAACCTGGAGAAGAATAGAGATGTGGCTGGCTTGGAAATTTTACTTAAAATGAAGGTTCTAGAAGGATTAATCAATTATATTAATCCAATTATATATGGCCACATGACCAGCGTGAACTTCCATGGTGGAGAAGTCTACTATAGCATGATAAAGAAAGTTAGGAGTGTCAGAAGGGGAGATCAGAAAGGAAAGAAGAGAAGAGATTCATTGACAAGTATCAGAAGCCACAGAGAGATCAAGAAGAATATGGATTATGAAAAGGCCATTAGATTGGCAAGTAAGAGATCACTGATAATTTTGGGGAAAGCTACTGGAATTGAATAATGAGATTGGAAACCAAACTTCAAAGTGTTAAGATAAGAAAGGAGTTAGAGGAAATGAGATAGAAACACCAATTGTTGATAGCCTTCTCAAGGTGTTTAGCCATGAAAGGAAGGAGACATAAAGGACAAAAGTTAGCAGGAATATATGGATCAAGTGAAGGATGTGGTGGGATGAAGGAGAAATGGGAATGCTTGTAGGTAGTAGAGGAGCAGCCAATAGACAAAGAGAGACTGAAGGTTAGTGACAGTAGAGATTAGACAAGGGGCATTTTACTGGAAGAGACAGGATGGAATGGGATAACTTGTACATGTAGAAGGGTCTGTCTTGGCAAGAAGGGCCACTTATTCATGTGAGATGGGAATGAAGGAGGAGATAGTAGGGGAAGGTGTCTGAGTCATGTGAGATGAGAAAGAGGGGAGAAGAGGGAACTCTTAGAGAATGACCTCAGTTTTTTGAATGCAATATGAGACAAAGCTCTCAGCTGAGTGGATGGGGAGTAGGAGCCATGGGAGGTTTGAAGACGGATGGAAAAGTTTGAAAAGCTACAATGAGTAAGATGGTGAATTGATTAAGAAGGGAGTAAAATATTACCTTGCTGCATTGAAGGTTTAGTTGACATTATGAAACATGTATTTTTGGTGGATACATTCAGTATGATTTTGTGATTTTCTCAGTACATGAATAGAAGTGAAAGTAGTAGACTCTGGGAATAATCCAGAACTGAGATGGCAAGGCAAGATCTTCAACAGGTGGGGCCAGGGACTCAAGAGCACAGTTTGGAGCTGAACTGGTTCACCAAGGGTCAAGATGGAAAAGGAAGGAGAGGGAAGCCAGTGTAGAGGCCAGAAGCCGGGGATGAACTGAAGGGTAAAAGGATTGAAGGTTTTGAGGAAATTGCAACAGATTGTGATCAGATAAGGGAATTTCAGCATTCACAAACTTGAAAGTGGAAAATTCTAGGTAATGGCAAGATCAAAGGTATGAATATCTCTGTGAGTAGTTATGAGACCTGACCACCTCTATGAGGTGGGATAGAGGAAGTTGTGGGAAGTGTGCAAGCTGAAGGACTGGGAAGGTAGGATATTTGAGGGAATAGTGATATGTATGCTGAATTATGAGGTTACAAGGGCATGAGTTGAAGAGGAAAGATTGTGATCCAGGTACTAAACTCTGAGGATGGAAAGAAAGTATTCTGGAGATCTATAGATAACCACTATCAGAATTTGGATTGGATGATAAATATGGGTTGAATGAACCCCAAAGGAAGAAGGGTTACTGAGTGACAGTGGTAGAGGGAGTCTCTGGAAGTGAATGTCCCATGAACAGGCACAAAATAGAACTCATTCTCTTTTCCCTCAAACCCTCCCCTACTCCTAGCTTCCCTATTACTGTAGAGGGCACCACTATTCTCCTCCTTATCCTGATTCAGAATTTGGTATAATCCTCAACCCCTTACTTGCACTCAACCCACATATTCAATGTGTTGTCAAGTTTTGCTGCTTGTCCCTTTTTAGCATTTCTCATATACTTCCTCTTCTATCTGCTCATGCAGACATCATCCTGGTGGAGGTCCTTATGCTTTGACTTTTACAATTCTAGTTAGTTGGTTTCCCTTTCTCTAGTCTCTCCCTACTATAACCCATCCTCCATTCAGCTGCCCAAGTAGTTTTTTTTTTCTAAAGCTTGGGCCTATCCACATCATTCTACCCCCTAGCCCCTGCTCAGTAACACCAATGGCTCCCTATTACTTCCAGGGTAAAATATAAAATGTTCTATTTGGTATTTAAAGCTCTTCACAACCTGCCCCCCCCCCCCATCTTTCCAGTCATCTTACACATGACTCCTCTTTATGTACACTACAATCCAATTTCTCTGCTCCTCACAATAAATGCAAAGCACTTTAGAAGAGGGCATCAATAACTGGGTAGAATCAGGAAAGACATCTTGAAGCAGGTAGCATCTGAGTTGTACTTTAAAAGAGTCAGGAGCTCTATGAAATAGAAGGTTAGGAAGGAGAATTCTCCAGGCATGGAGGAAAGACAGCCAGTGCAAAGACACGAAGGTTAGAGATGGAATGTTTTGTATGGGGAAGCTCAAGCAGACCAAGTTGTAAAGAAAGTACATCAAGGAGAGTGATATGTAATCATCCTGGAAAGATAAGCTTGAGTCAGATTATGAAGGGTTTTTAATGTTAAACAGAGACTAGATTTTATCCTAACGGCAATGGAGAGCCCATTAAACTTCTTGTGGATAGAATGGCATGTTCAGATCTATGTTTTAGGAATATCAATTTAGTAGGTATGTGAAAGATAGATTGAAGAAGGTAGAGGTTGGTGCAGACAAACCAATTATAATGTATCAGAAGAGAGATAAGGAAGGTCTGGGCTGGGAGGATTATGATAGGAATATAGAAAAAAAGGACAGAGTTGAGAGATGTTAAGGATGTGGATTCGATAACAGTTGGCAACTGACTGAATAAAGAGTGAGGATGAATGAGATTGAAGAGTTAAGTATGGCTTCTAGGTTGTGGTAAACCATGGGTGACTAGGAAATGGTGGTACCTCAACAAAAATAGGAAAATTAAGAGGAAGGATGGTTTTATGGGGAAAATTATGATTTCTATTTTGGAAATGTTGTATTTGGAATGCCATGGAACAGTAGGTAGAGTATGTCTAGAGAGAGTTTGAGGTGTGGGATTGGAGCTTAGGAGAGATGAAGACTACATATGCATACCAGGAAGTTATCTGCTAGGAGATGATAGTGGAATCCATGGGAATTGAAATCACAGAGAGTATACAGAGAGAAAAGAGGACAAAGCCCATAACAGAGTCCTCAGGTACATTTGAGTAAATGGGATGAGATACATATGATGATCCTTCAAAGGGGACTGAAAAAAGTTAGGTCTAATAGATAGGAAGAAAACCACGTCAAAGCAGTTATGGAAACCTAGGGAGGAAAGAATATCCAGAAGGATGGAATGGTCAACTGTGTCAAACACTTCAGAGACATAAAAAAAAGGATGAGGGCTGAGAATACACCATTGTACTGAGCAAGAGATTGTTATTGTTGGTCCACTTAAAGTAGTTTCAGTCAAGTGACCTGGATGGAAGTCAGATGCTAAGGAGTTGAAAAGTGAGAGGGAGGTGAAAAAGTGGAGGCAAGAAGTATAGCTAGTTTTTTTCAAGAAGATTGACTGTGAAAAGGAGAGGAAATATAAGATAATGGGGTAAGGAGACTGAAGGGCATTTGAAAATTTTTTCTTTAGGACAGGGGAGACTAGGGCATACTTGAAGGCAACAAGGAAAGAACCAGTGGATAAGGAGAGTACACATTAGGGGAAAAAACGGAAATTGTTGAAGAGGTTAACTTATCAGATGTGTGTGTTCATCCTTCATTGTCGAAGAAGACCATGCCATCAGAGAAATAATGACATGACTTGCACTTGACTTTGTTCTGAGTGAGGGAGGGCTGTGCAGGTCACCACCTCCCTTCTCCTCCAGAGCCATCTGAATCCAGTGACCAGATATTCATCAGGATGACTGGAGATGACCCAGGATGAGGCATCTGGGGTTAAGTGACTTGCCCAAGGTCACACAGCTAGTGGGTATCAAGTGTCTGAGGTGAGATTTGAACTCAGGTCCTCCTGACTCCTGCACTGGTGCTCTATCCACTGCACCACCTAGCTGCCCCAACTTATCAGATAAGACAAGTAGGAAAGGAATACAGGAAGCAAATAGAGGGACTGGCATTGGCAAAGAGAATGGTCACTTACCTTCCAAGGCTGAGGAAAGGAAGAAAGGATGGGAGGTGATGTTGAGCTGATCTGAAGTGCGGAATTGGGGAGAAGAAAATGGCATAATTTTTTTACTATGAAGTATGATGTCTTCTTGTTAAGGGAGAAGGTGTTAGAGTAAGTGGTGAGAGAAAAAGAGAGTTTCAGAAAACAGTGAAGGGAAGAGGGTGGAGAGGAAAGGAAAGGACTTTGGAAAAACTGTTACAAGGAATGTCATATAGTTAGTTGTCAAGGACAAAAAGGATTGGTAACTAAAAGTCAGGGCCCAATTAAGACTGAATAATAAATCTGTAGTGCACTTTGTGTAATTTTCTTAAGCATTCAGCAGGGTAGAAAGGCAAATGGTGGGAATGATCCAGGGTGTTTGAAAAGAAAAGGGTGTTTAAGATAAGGCAGCCAAGGAATTCAGGGTGGAAGACAGTGTAAGGCTGGATTGGTTAATTAAAGGATCAGGGTTTTAAAGAAAGGAAAAGCAGAGGAGATGGTCTGGGAATGGAGGGAGAGGTGGAGTAATTGAATAGTTTTAAAAAGGATATCTAATCATTAGAATTATTGTTAAATTCTGAGTGTAAGAATTTACACCTTGAAAATTGGCAAATGTTACAAATCTGGGCTTGATTTATAGTCTTATTGATCATCTAGACTTAAGTTATGGGGAAAATGTTAACAATGCAAATTAAACTTAAAAGTGTTTCACATATACATTTTTTTTCCCCAGAGAACTGGTTGTTAAAACATTTGCCAGATGAATGTTGATGAGGCAGGAAGAACTACAAGGATAGGAGGTTGTAATCAGATAATCAGACTTCAAAGTTATAGATTATAGAAGTAGAATATTTGTGGGTGAAAGTGAGTTAAATCCCTATGTATGATGGTGGAATGAAGATCATGAGTTGAGGAAACTGATGGAACTGGAAACCAAAGACATTTGAGGGGACATCAACCAATAAACTGAAGCCACCAAGTATAATGACAAGTGTTAGGGTGGAAGAAAGGACTTGGGAAAAAGATGACTGGGAATAATAATGATAATAATAATAGCTAGTGCTTATATAGGGCCTACAGTGTGCTAGATACTTCACAAATATCATTTCATTTGATCTTGACGACAACCCTGGAAGGTAGGTTCCATTACTGTCCCATTTACAGTTGAAGAAACTAAAACAACAATATTAGCTGAGGAAGATGTTAACACAGTGCCTCAAAGAGCTGACTTGGGCATTCTGCTATTCAACATGAGATCAATTTTTTAGATTAAAGCATGGAAGACTCCTCAAATTTGCAGGTGACTCAAAACTAGAAGGGCTAGGTAACAGAATTAGTGACACAGTCCAAAAAGACCTCAGTAAGCTAGAATAATAGGTCAGATCAGATAATGCAAAGTATAATAGGGCCAGAGATGTGCTGCTAAATATTTAACAATCAGTTCTCCAGAGGAGAAAAATGATGTATGACACACTTTTAAGTTTAGTCTGCATTATTAATATTTTCTCCGTTACTTTCTTAAGTCTAGACAATCAAAAAAGTAATAAATCAAGCCCTGGTTAGCAGTATTTGCTAATTGCTGAGGTTTAAGTGATCACACTGAAAATTTAACAATTGGTGTGACCAAACAAGTTAGAACTGGCTTGAACTGACCACTAATCTCTTGAATAGGGCCAGATATAAAGTTTTATATGTGTTTAAAAAAAATTTATTTCACAAGTTGTTATTGTCCATTCTTAAAGAGGACAAAAATGACATTACTATGTTGGAGTCAAGTTACAATGTGTCTGACTGGAGCTGATCAGACCAATACAAGCTTGGAATGCTCTACCACAAGTCAGGCACAAATAGGCCATGTAAAAATCTGAGGTGAATTCTCTAAATTTGTGTCTTATGTTTCTTTTGAGTTATTTCAATTCTTTTTTGCTCATAGAGCATGGCACTTTTTTAGATGAAGACATACCATGATGGGCAGTCCTGTGCCAGTGTCTCCCACATTGCATCATCAATTCCAAATTTTTTCAGGGAGACCTTGAGAGTGTCCTTGTATCACTTCTTCTGATCACCAGGTGAGCACTTGCCTTGGGTGAGTTCTCCATAAAATAGTCTTTTAAGCAAGCATATGTTTGGCCTTTGAACAAAGTGGCCAGTCCATTGGAGTTGCGCTCTCTGCAGTAGATTTTGAATGGTCGGCAGTTTAGTTCAAGAAAGGACCTCAGTATCTAGTATTTTATCCTGCCTGGTGATCTTCAGAATCTTCCTAAGACAATTTAAATGGAAGCTATTCAGTTTCCTGGCATGATGCTGGTAGACTGTCCGTGTTTCACAGGCATACAACAATGAGGTCAGCACAACGCCTCTGTAGACCTTTGGTTTGGTAGGCAGTCTAATACCTCTTCTCTTTTGCACTCTGTTTTGGAGCTTCCCAAACACTGAGCTAGTTATAGCGATGTGTGCTTCAGCCTCATTGCCTACGTGTACATTCCTGGAAAGCATACTGCCAAAGTATGTGAACTTATCCGCAGTATTCAAAATTTCTTCATTTGCTGTAATCAGTGGTTCCGCATATGGATGGTGTGGTGCTGGCTAGTGGAGCACCTGTGTTTTCTTGCTGTTAATTTTTAGCCCAAAATTAGCACAAGCAGCAGAGAATCAATCTTTGTTTCAATCAACAACAATCAACAACAATCAATCAACAAACCATACTTTGTTGCATCTCAGCTTCAAATGCTGCATTGAGTGCACAATCATCTGTGAACCAAAAAATCATACACCAACTCCCCCTCCACTTAAATCTTGGCTTGTAGCCTTTTCAAGGGAAATAATATATGATCACCGAGGTAGCTGAACTTGATGCAGTATTCATCCTCATTGAAGGTGTCTGGCAACATTGCTGAAAACATCATCCTAAAAGGCATGGGAGTAAGCACAAAGCCTTGTTTCACTCTGTTGTTGACTCGGAAAGTGTGAGAGCACTATCCATTATCCAGAACTCAGACATGCATGCTATCATGAAATTGACATACAATGTTGATGAACTTCTGTGGGAAATCAATTTTTGACATAATTTTCCACAGATCCTCATAAATGACAGTATCAAAGTTCTTAGACAGACAGAGAAAGAGAGAGAGAGAGAGAGAGAGAGAGAGAGAGAGAGAGAGAGAGAGAGAGAGAGAGAGAGAGAGAGAGAGAGAGAACCTTGAACTCTTGGGGGAATAATCTCCTCTTGTCATATAATCTGGAAAATTTCAGTCAGCTTTTGTATGAGCAATGCACTTCACCCCACCCCCACCTTATAAATTTCAGCTGGAATACAATCAGTACCAGGAACTTTGCCACATGAGCAGAGCCTGATGGCATTCAAAACCTCTTCTTCAGTTGGGAATTTGGCTAGAATGGGATTAACTTCAATCTGAGGTAAATGGTCAATACTTTTAGCACTGATTGTTGACTATGTTGAGAACACTATGGAAATGTTTAGCCCATCTCACCATGATCATGTCTTTATCACTAATCAATGTGGCTCCATCAGCACTGAGTAGATGAGATGCACTACAAGTCTTTGGCCCATAAATAGCACTTTGGATTGTTACTATCAGAATAAAACTGAATTTCATTTGCCTTCTTACTGAGACAAGAACCAAGAATCCTGCATCTCTCTAAGCTTTGTTTATAATTTACTTTTTTTTGTACTGTACTTTTGATGCATTTAAATGTTGCCTTCTTGGAGACAGATGAACCATCCTTCTGGCAAACCCTGTGGAGTCCTTGTTTTTCATTTAGCAGTTTCTGAATTTTCCCATCATTTTCATCAAACCAGTCTTGATGATTGCAAGTGTTCTGACCCAGATGAGTAAATGGAGAGCTGTACACCAACTCACCAAAAGCTGTCTACTCGTTTTCTGCTCCACTGTTGCTTTCCCTCCAAGTTAGCAAGAAATTGTTCTTGCTCAGAGAAGCATTCTAATCTGTTGATATGAAGTCTTCTGGTAGTTGTCTTACCTTGATACTGCTGCTTTTGTTGAATCAAATACTTAGCTTGGAGAAGAGAAGTCTATGATCAGTCCAGCACTCTGTGTTGCATATTGCCTTTGTCACTCACATCCTGTTCTGTCTCTTCTCCTTACAATGACATAGTATATTAAATGCCAATGTTTGCTGCAAGGGTTCATCTATGAAGTTTTATTGCATTTAGGTAAATGGAAGACAGTGTTGGTGATGAGAAAGTCATGAGATGCATAAGTCTTCAGTAGCAAGTCACCATTGCTATTCCTCCTAAGGACTCTCTTCCATGTCTGGTAGTCTGTCCCTATTCCAACATTAAAGTCTTCTAGAATTATAAACTTGTCCTCTTTTGGCACATTGATGATAAAGGTCTTCAGGTCTTCATAAAAATTTTCTTTGGTCTCATCAGGATTTGTCATGGTGGGAGCATAGGCACTGATGATAGTGGCATGGCACTTTCCTGCAAGTGGCAATTGCGTTGTCATTCACTCCTTTTGCAGGTATACAAGCTTGTTGACTAGATTAGTTTTGATTACAAAATCTATACCAGCTTCACAGTGCTCCTCTTTACTTTGGCCACTCAAGAAAATCATGTATTGACCTCTGACTTTGTAAACTGGCCTTCATTTGACAGCATTGTTTTACTCAGGGCTGCTATTTGGATGTGATAGCTGCTGAGTTCTCTCACAATGAGAGCTGTTTATCTTTCAGGTCTACTGGATTTTGTATTGTCCTTAAGTGTGAGCATATTCCATGTACTAATGAAGAACTCCTTTGTAGAAGTCTGTGTATATTTTTTTTTGTGTGTTTCAACCTCAGGGTGAGATTCCCACATGCTGCAGCAAATAGGCCAGGGTTGGGTAAGCAGACAATTAGTAGGGCATCTTTCCTTGCCCCTTCATCACACCAGGAGGTGAGAAGTGTGGTCATTAAAAGGCCACTCAGATACCCAGGCGGCTTCTAGTGAGAACACTTGGACTGCTTATGTGTAGTGACTACAGCTCCCAGTATATCCATACCTGTTGCATCACTTGCCTGTTGCCGCAGGACTCTGCGATAGGTAAAAATGGTAAAATGATATGGGTGATGTCTTTTGATTCATACATAAATTGGATTAAAGTGAGGCAGAAGTGCATAGTCATCAGCCTTACTCTCTCTTCTAGCATTGTCATAGTCCAGTGTTAGGACAGAGTCAAGATGACTGGTGATGTCTCAAGATGCAGTGGGTGACCTTAGTGTCTTCGATGTCTAACCAATCTCTAAGCACTCCACAGTGCCTGCTTGAACTGCCTTCACTGCCATTGGAACAAATTGTTCTCATCTGCCCATTACTCCAGGGGAAATCTTCACATCCTTGGAATTGACAGCCTCCTAACTCACCAATGAGTTTGAGACCTCCCAGTTATCCTCAACCTGATTTAGCTCATCTGCCAAAACAGTTTATCAGGGTGTGGCTGCTACAGCTTCTTGGAGACGCAGGTGAGAATTAGATGGATCAGGTAGACACCAAAGATGGAAAGGGTTCTACAGCCCTGGCACCAGAGGTACAATCTTCCCTGAACACACTCTACACCCCAAGTCTCACAAGTATAGCATGAAGGAGAAATAGCTAGACAATCATTTCCTGCAATTTAGATGAACTGCAAGCTCAGTATAAGTAAAAAATGTGACCTATCCTAGGTATACTCAGAAAGATACACTATTTAGAATGCAGGAAATAACAGTAAAACTACTTTGTCCTATTCTGGCCATATCTAGAGTGCTGTGTTCATATCTGGACACCATATTTTTAAAAATTATTTTTTCTCTCATGAACAAACATTTATTTTCTCTCCCTTCCACTTCCCCCCATCAGTTGAAAAAAAGAGTGATAAAATCATAACAAATATGTTTAGCCAAGAAAAACAAATTTGCACATTGGTCATGTCAAAAAATGAATGTCTCATTCTGCATTTTAATTCTATCACCTCTCTGGACATTGATCTTTAGTCCTCTAGAATCTTGCTTTGTCCCTTCTTGAATGCTAAAGTCTTTCAAAGTTTTTTTTCTCTACATTGTTGTTACCATTGTTTTCCCAGTTCTGCTCACTTGGCTTTGTGTCAGTTTATACTGGTCTTCCTCGTTTCCTCTGAAACTTGAACACCACCATCGGAAAAGCTAAGAGGTGCTCATCCAGAAGAGAGCAATTTGAATGGTGAGAGGACAGAAGAATATGTCATAGAAAAAAATCAGTTGAAGGTCCTAGAAGTGTATGGAAAAAGAAAAAATTGAGAGGGAAAAAGAGAGATACATTCAAATATTTGAAGAGCTTTCACAGAGAAGAGAGCTTAGGTTTCTGCTTGATAAAAGAAAGACTCCTTAGAGTAAGCCCAAAGTGGAGTGAGCTGTTTTTGGAAGCAGTGAGTTCTTTTTCACTGAAGGAATTCAGATACTGAAGGGCCACTGTTGTAAAGTGAATGTTGTAAAGTGAATTCTTGGTTGAAGATAGGTTAGAATATGTGTCTTTTGAGAGTCTTTCTAATTCTTAGATTTCATGTGATTTTGTGGGCTTCCATAAGATCATAGGGTCATAGGTTTAGCATAGGCAGGACCTTATGGTTCATGGTGTCCAACTTCTCTCATTTTACATATGGGGAACCTGAGGGTCAATGTCACATAGGCAGTACAACAAGAGTTTGGATTTTAACCTACATCTTCCAGTTCAGTACCCTTTCTCCTACACTGCACTGTTAAGGTCTGACCAGGTATATAATTTTTACAGATTACCTAGTCTTTGAGGTCTTTTGCCCTGTGTCCTTCAAATTCCATTTTTGGCAATATTGTTACCTTTTTAATTTTGTTAATCTGGTCACCCTCATCTAAACTTATTTACATCCTCTTTATTTTAGGAGCATTTAATTTTCTGGAGATTATTTAGAATGGTACAGTGCTCAAAACATAAAAAGCAATCCATCAAGGAGTCAGAGTATTGACCTTTCTAACAATGATCAGATACCATAATAGGTCATCAGAAAAATCACTTTGTTTTTAGTTCATTCACATCAGCCCCAGGGCTGAAGCTGCAAAAGAACCTGTAGTGAGTTCTCCCAGGAAGAGCAAAGACTGCTATAGCCATCAATTTTTTCCATGATATTTTGCTCCCTAGATTCTCTCAAGAGATTAGCATCTTATTTTTCCGAGTCTCCTAAGGGGATGGTATTTCCAAGATGTTACTTTGGCGGGCTTCAGTAGCAGACAAGCAATACAATACAGAACACTTAATCTAAACCACCTGACAGTATCGAACAATCCCAATTTCAGTTCTTTTCACACCTTTCGCACTGCTTTAGATAAGCAATCAGTTTCCTCAAACCAGACAATATTGCTGCCTACCTTAATGGAACACATAGATTATTCCAGTCTGTCTCAAACTATAGCTCTCCTGAAGAGGTGTATCCTCCTGGTGTATGTGAAGGTTGGGCCAGGATTGTATATACTTCACACATCAGAGGCAAAAATCTGTTTTTATTTCTTTTTTTTCTCCGAAGCACTTAACCACAAAGAGAAAAACAGATTTTAGTGAAATGGATGGGAACAATAGTCTCGTTTTTGCTTTCAAAGTTTTTTCTAGGTTTCATTGAGTCCATAGCCAATGTAATTCCAACAATTCACGAAAAGATAAAACTTTGTTTTATATGGTGATTTGGTGCCCAACAATCATGTTTTGATTTGTTTAATGTTTGTTGTAAAAAATAATTTCACTGTACATAAATTTCTTATTGTAATCGCTATTTGGGGGGAAGGAGGCATAAACAAACTGCATGTTCCACATTTTGTTGCTTTATGTTATATAAATAAACCAAAATATTTATCCACCTCTGCTTTATGATGCATTCCCCTTTTAAACATTACCCTTTCTCCAAACTACCACAGCAAGATATTGGACATATTTAATAAGGCCAATAAAACAAGTGCAGATAAGCCAGAAAATGTATGTGGGTCTGGGAGTCACAAAGATCTTCATCAGTTCTCCTCCTTATAATTCAAGCTCCATAGCAGTTTCATTTCCAACTGTTTGTAGTAATATTTCTGTCACCCCCAAAAGAAGCAAGCTTTATCATGATCAACTATATGAAGCTTGGCTTGGCTAGAATATAATAATACTGCCTCTAGGTTTGGCTCAATAAAAGAAAAACAAATAACCTGTCAAGGGAAGGTAAATCATAACTTCTTAACTGAAATCAAAGAAGCCAAGATTTGGAAGAGACTTTAGAGGTCACTTACAAGGCTGTGAACAAGATTTTCCTCCTAGAACTCACCTAGTAAATAGTCATCCAGCATTTCCCCCAGGGGAGGGGTGAGGATAACTTTTACAGGATGAATATGGTTAATGCTATTTAGATAATACTACCACTGCAACAGAAGAGTACTTACTCTAAACCAGTTTCCCCTCCTGGGTTACTGCCTTGTCATGGCAGAGGGGCTTGTATACCTCAATGAAACTTTTGAGCTACACCATACCGGGTTACTTAAGATGGATAGGTCATAGTGGAGAGTTCTGACAAAAGGTGATCCAAGGGAAAAGGAAATGGCAAACCACTTCAAGTATCTCTGCCAAGAAAACCCCATGTACAATAGTGCAGGACAGAAGGGCCTGGCATGCTCTGGTCCACCAGGTCATTAAGAGTCAGATACAACTAAATGATTAACAACAAAACTAATTTACTGTGCTACTGCTCTGGGTGGCCTTTTTATTGCCTTGTGTAGCACTAGGACCCCCTTCATTTTTCATGGTGTAATTGGCCTATGGAGTTAGGCCTGTGAAAGTAGGATTAGGTGATGGACAAGGGCCTAGTATGGGTCTAGATCTATTTATTATTTATTATATAGTAAAACCACCAATGCAGCCCTCACTGGGGGAGATTCTTTGTTAAATAGGAAAAGGATTTGAAATAAATGTAGTGTATCATTTCTTTCTGCTTATATGTTGAGTTAATAGATTTCTTTGCAGAAGATTAGAACCATAACATTGGACCTAGAGATAGGGACCAGCTGTGATTTTACTGATACAGGCTATTGCAATCCTCTAGGCCAGTGGAATATGGGAGCTTCCCAAGCTGACTAAAGATGACCTTTAAGAACTAAATTGGCACACAGTAGGTGTTCAGTTCATCCTACTTACTCACTTTTTTTCCCCCAGATATCTGGGTCACAGGCTCTTGCTCTTTCTGCCCTGTTAAAATCAAACAGATCCAAACAGCTGGACCTGATTAAACTGAGAAGTTTATATGGGATATATATAAACCTGGAAAGAGAGACATTGAAAACAATTTGGTTGATGGAAGGTTAAAATATGGTCCTGTTTAAAGGATAGAAATCAGAGACAGGAAGATCTCCAGATTCCATTTAGTCCAAACCATATCTAAACAAGAATTCCTTCTACAAAATAACCAATGATGATTGATCACCCAGCTGTTGCTTGGAGATTTCCAGAGAAAATGAACTCACTACCTCCTGAGGTAAGTAGCCTATTTAACTTTTGTATAGCTTTAGTTCAGAAGTTTTTCCTTACATCAAGCCTTCATCTGCCCTGCCTCTTACACCTACTGTTTCTAATTCTGCTGTCTGATGCCAAACTAGAAATGTCTGTCTGTCTTTCACAACAGCCTTTGAAATACTTAAAAGTTGCTCTCATGTCTCCTGTTTTCTCTTCTTTGAATTAACCATTCCTAGTTTCTTGAACTGATGTTCACGTGGCATGATTTCAAGGATCTTTTACCATTCTCTTTGTTTCCCTTGTGGATATTCTCCAGTTTATCAATGTCCTTCCTAAAATGTGGCACCCATAACTGAACTTACATGAGGTTTGACCAGGAAGAGTAGAATGGGATTATCACTTCCCTAGTCCTAGACACTATGCCTCTCTTAATGTAGCTTAAGATGATACTATCTTACTTGGCTCCTATATTACATTGTTGACTCATCTTGATTTTGCTGTGTACTAAAATTTCCAGATTTTTATCATGTGAACTGCTATGTAGCCAGGCTTTCTCCATTTTATACTTGTGAAGCTGTCTCTTTGAACCCAAATGTAAAACCTTATGCAGCACCAAAGCGGGAAAGCTTGGAGGTACACCTAGCATTAAGCTACTTCCCTTCTATGGGACTCAGTTTCATCATCTGTAAAGTAAGGGAGTTGGATTCTATCATCTAAATCTTGAGATCCTATGAACATTAATGAATCCGATTAGAAATATAACAAGAGTTGTATCTATGCCTCACTTAATAAACTGAGAACTTCACCCATAAAGTTGAGAAGATGTATACTCTTCTTAGAAAGAGCCAAAGAGCTGGAGGAATGTAGGGGGAGGAAGAAAAGACTATATAGTAGCAAAAGGGATGGATTAGTGCTAGAAGTAAATATTGAGAGTTCAAGGGTAGGGAGATAAGAAAAGGGAGGAAGTGGCATTCAGATATTGGTCTTAACTCCATTTTTTTACTCCATAAGCTGTCAGGACCTAAATAGCACCCATTGGAGGTACAGAGGAATCATTGGTTGAATCCAAAGTATGGAGGAGCTTCATTGGGGGATTTATAAAGTACTTTGCAAATTTCAAAACTGGATCTAAATGCTAGCTATTATTCCCCCATTAGAATATATGCTCCTTGAGGGCAAAAGGCTCCTTGCCTTTCTTTATATCCCCAGGTTTAAGGAATATAGTAATTATTTAATCAACACTCTTTGATCAACTGGTTTGAGCCCCAGATTACACTCTTTTCCTGTGTTCACATAATTAAGGTCCTTTGTGAAATATATGACAGGTTCCAGGAGGAAACTGAGGTTTCCTATTGGGCTCCCAGGTTCAATGGATAAAAAATTTGAAGCTAGGGGAATTTTAGAGGTCATCTCCTCCTACCCATTTATTTTACCGTTAAGGATCTAAGACCCTGCTAGATTAAGTGATTTGCCCAAAACTGCAAAGGAAGTAAGTGGGCAGAGCTGGGATTAGAACTCGGATCCTCTGATTCCAGACAGAGCATTCCTTGTATCATCCCACTCATTAGACTAACAGGGGAAGTCAGGAAGAGTTAAGTCTGGAGAACAGAAAGTTGTTCTCTGAGGATCATAGAAAGTTTGGCAGTTTTCCCAAGTTCCCTCTGGTGCTGGGTAGAGTATACAACTGCCAGGCTGCATCTGAGATTTCCCAATGGGTGTTTACTTTGGTGAAGAGGTTCAGAGGATTAGCAGTGAGTGTCTCAGAATCAGATCTGTGGCCCAGAAACCTGAGTCCTAAGTTTACACAAACTGAGGCCAATCTTGGCCCTATTCAAGAAATATCACTGACTCCTTGGCTTCCGTTGGCCCTCCACCTCCAGGATCTCAGTATCATTTTTGTCCAGGTAACTACAAATGTGAGTGGAAAAGATTCCCCCACATCAAGTACAATGATAATAGCTAACTTTTATACAGAGCTTCAGTTTTTAAGAACACTTTTCACGCATTCTCTCGTTTGAGCCTTGAAGCCACCCGGTGATATAGGTGATGTAATATCCCCAGGGCACAGGGTTGGAGCTCAGGGCTTTTCAACATCAAGGCCAAGCTTTTTACCCATCAGTATTTCCCAGGTGGGAAAGTGTCTGGGGCAGGACCTAAACTCGGGTCTGGGTTCAAGTCTACATCTTACCCACTGAACTACCTAGCTGCTTCTGTCAACGTTCATCCTCAACTGGGAATAGAGCCTATCCTTCCTTTAAGTCCCAACTAAAATCCAGTGGTTCCCAACCCCTCTTAATTCAAGCGCCTTCTCTCTATCAATTATTTATTAATTAAAATAATTACTCATTGACTCTCTAAGTAGCTTTCTTTGTACGTGTTTGTTTGCCTACTGTCTCCCCGTTGGACCGTGACCTCCTTGAGGGCCCCTTTTAGTGCCCTCAGCAGTGCCTGGCCCCCAGGAGGCACTGGAGGGTTATTGATCGATAATAGTGAGGACGGCACACGCAAGTCCTCAAACGCCTTCCTAACAATTCGGACACGGGTTAGCCCACAAACACAGACAGGAACCACTGCCCCCCACGCACAGCCCAGATACGCAGGCCCTCTCTGAGGGGTCCCGACTCTCCGCGGCCCCCTGGGGGCTTTCCTGGCAGGGCTACCGGGGGGGTTTGGCCATCTCCTTCCCCGGCTCGTTTACTGGCGAGGACACGGGGGCCAATGGAGTTCAGTGACTTGTGCAGGGTCACACGGAGGCCAGCCTGGGAACGCTGCAGTCTCCCGGACCCGCTGCGCCACCCAGCTACCCCCGTTTTCTCTCCCATTTCCCCAACGCCGCTCTCCTACCCTTCCACTGGGACCCTGAGCGCAGGCGCTGCGCGGACTATACAGCCCGAGGCCTCTCGGGGAATCGACACACTCGGCGCTCGCCCTCTCCACGAGCCGGGCGCCCGGCTCTCGGCGCTCGGTATTTAATTGAGGTGCCTGTCTCTCCAGGTACTCCGTTTCCGGCCGTTCTCATTTCTCTTCCGGTGTTTCGGCGCGGAGCGAGCACTGAGAGAGGCAACTGAAGCCTTTAGGTAGGACCTCGAGGTGCGTGACGGAGTTGCCTCTTTTGTCTATGCTTTCTCTCTCACTGCCGGGGGCAGGCGCAGTTTCCCTGGGGATTGTCCTCTCCCCCTCTCTCCTGGCTCGGCCTCGCCCGCGTGGGGTCCGAGCGGGGAAAGCCCGCGGGCTCCGCGGCCGGGGATGGGAAGGAGAGGAGGCCGCCTTGGGACTGGCGGGGGCGGGGCCCTCCCGGGGCCTCCTCGCTCCGGACGCCCGCAGTTTAGCCAGGCAGCCCAAAATCGTTGAGCCCCTCCCGGGTGCGGGGCACGGTGCTCCCTGAGCCCTCTTGATACACAAAGAGGCCGAGACGGGCCCTGTCCGGCGTCCGGTGGGGAATTGGGCCGACAGACCGGCTGTGGACCGGATCCACGGAAAATGGGTCATACGGAGGCACCGGCCGTCGGGAAACCTACGGTGTGCCAGGCGCTGTGCCAAGCGCTACAGGGAAAGGCTTCCTGTAGAGGAGGAGGCGTAGGCTGGGACTTAAGGGGAGCTAGGAGCCAAAGACATCGTTCAGGCAGTAAATATGAAGGCCCTGCTGTGTGTCAAGCGGTGCGCTGAATGCCGGGCGTGCAGGAGGCGGGAGACGAGAGCTGGGGCTCTGGAGAGCTTACAGTATGGTGGGGGAGACACACACACACACACACACACACGTGTATATATACAGAATAAACCGTAACAGAGAAGACACTAGCATTAATAATGATAGCAGCTAACGCTTATGTAGCGCTTACTGTGTGCCAGGCAGGGGGTACAAACCCAAGACAGAAGCACGCCCCTGGCCCCAAGGAGCTTACATTCTGCTAGAAGAAACAACTGCATAGAAATATGTGCGGTGCAGACTGTATGCAGGAAATACAGGAAATAATGAGCAGAGGGAAGGCGCTGGCCTTGTGAGAGGTTAGGGGAGATGAAGAGGGAAGGAGTTCAGGCGTGGGGCACAGCCAGAGAATATGCCAGTTAAACCCAGAGGTTTGCCAGCTTCTTGGTTATAGCCCCAGCCGCAGAGACCTGGGGAGCAGGGGCCCGAGCTGAGGAGCACTAGAGGAGGGCGTCTTGTTGAGAGCCATTTAGTGACCTGGTACCCAGTCATGTGTATTTGGAGGGGGAAGGATCCTTCTTTGGGTGGGGAGAGAGTGATCCAAAAAGTAACTATGTGATATCTACCTTTCAGAAGCTGAGTTTTAAATTCACCAATTCTGGGCATGAGAGGAAATGACCCTACTTTATTTGAGTAAGCTCCTAGAGGTGGAGGAGTTTTCCACTTCTAGCTTCAGTCTATAAGGTTTCTTTGAAGAACTTTGGGACATAGGAGATATGGACCACTGAACATGGCATGTTGGCATCAAAGAAGGCTTTGTGCTGTATGAGCAAAGCGGAATCGAAGTAGCCCAGAAGAAATGCAAGATGCTCATTTTCAGAGAATCCATCCCAAATGTCCTGTTTATGCAGACCAAACTCCTCTTGGTCTGATCACAGTAGTACCAATGTAGTGATGTCATTTTGGGCCTCAAGATGAAGGACAACAACCAGCCAACTCAGACACCTAGTATAGTTACTTTGTTTATAATAGGAGCTTAGTAAGTGCTGGTTGATTCATTGATTTAGAAAATCAGGTGAGGTAAAATACATTAGAAAGAAATAGAGATGAATGCTTCACCAGTTTAAACTGCTGATCAGAGAATTTTTAAAATGAATTTTTTTTTATTTCTAGGCTTCTCTGAAATTTAATCCAAAACATGGATATCAGGCCAAATCATACAATTTATATCAACAATATGAATGATAAAATCAAAAAAGAAGGTATGTTTTTGTGTATCTGTTTGGCTCCTAGTGTTAGGTTATATATCTGGTTGGTTGATAGGAAATTGGCTACAAAATATAAACTCTGCATTGAATAAATTTTTATTTTTTCATATGTACCAAGTACAATGACCTCTTTTCAAAAAGTACTTTTTTTGTGTTAGAATTTGTAAACCAAGTTTACTTGTACTCTTTATGCTTTTTTCTTGTTATTCCTTAATGAGAGTTAATACTTTGATATGAGCAAAATTAACGATATTCTCTCAAACTTTTCCCATATAATCATACATTTTAAATAGCACTGATCTTGGATGTAGACAGCAAACACTACAAAAGGTTTCTTTAAACTATCTTTCCCCTCCTTTACCTCAGTTGTTTATTCCTGTGCTTGAAGTATTAGTTTAAGTCATTTGTCTATTTTATGTTACTTTCACTTAGGAATGTATGGTTACCCTTCTCACCTATTCAGTGATTCATTGTAGGTAACAAAGATTATAAAACAAAAGAGGGGTAAATAACAGTTTATTAAAACGAGACACTTCAGTCATACATGACAGTATATGGATTATTCCACACCCATAGAACCTCACCTCTGCAAAGAGAGGTGGGAGGTGCATCAAATCTGATTTTAACAATTTAAGACTAACTACAGATTGAATTTCAAGGACAGCTTGCCTCCTGCTGTTGCTATTTGAAGCTTGTAAGTGGAGAGACTGAATTTACTCTATCTTATAAAATCTTTATACTGTCTAGTCAATTATAATGGCTCTTTTCTCAGTGGGAGAGTCTTAATTGGCAGTGTAGCCAAAAAAATGAGCAAAAACTCAAAAACAAAATTAAACCTTCATAACTTAAATTCTTCCTTTGCTTGGAATAGAGGATGGAGGTAGCACAAGGAATATGTAATGTTGTTAGCTTTTTGCAGCATACTTTTTTCATTTATAGTTAACTTATTTCTCTTCTAATTTTGCATAGAACTGAAGAGATCATTGTATGCCCTCTTTTCTCAGTTTGGCCATGTAGTGGATATTGTGGCTTTGAAGACTATGAAGATGAGAGGTCAAGCTTTTGTTATATTTAAAGAACTTGGCTCATCTACGAATGCTTTGAGACAGTTACAAGGCTTTCCATTTTATGGTAAACCAATGGTGAGTTTTTTTCAGCCAGTATCTTTTTATTTTTTCATTTTCTCTATGAAGAAGCAGCATAAGGTACTAGATAAAAGTGCTAGACCTGCATTCAGGCAGACCTGGGAATGAATGCAACCTCCACACACATGTAATAGCTGTATGACTGGGCAAGTCACTTTTCTTTGTTGCTTTCAATTCCTCATCTGTGGAAAGGGAGTTTGGGACTAGATAGCTGGCCTCCAGATAGATCTACTGTCCTATGATCTTAAAGTTGTTATTACAGATTTACATATACTTGAGATTATCTTTATTTGAGATTGAAACTTTTATACTAGAGACATGGTTTTGGATGCTAGTTTGTGTTTAATTTTCCCTGAAGAAAACAGTCATTAATAGCTATTGTTTTTCTCAAATGAGTTTAGTTGAGTAAATAGAGGAAATAATTGAGCTCTTCAGGTTGCTAGAGGTTAGTGTTATATAAAGCAATTTTACAACTAGATAAATTATTCCTTTTCAAAGAGGATGAGATAATGCCCAAAGTTTTCTTTTCTAATAGAATTATGTGAGGGTCTTCCCACTGGGCTCTTATATCTCTCAGAGTCATCTTAGTACAGTTTTAAGTAGTCACCTGCTAATGATTTCCCTGTAGGTAAGAGAATCATAGGATCATAAGATTTTTAATTGGAGATCACCTATTCCAGGAATTCTTAACCTTTTTTGTGTCATGGATACCTTTGACTGTTTATTGAAGCCTCTTAGCTCCTTTTAAATGCATAAAGTAAAATATAAGATTGCAAAAGAAACCAATTGTATTAGATTCAGATTAACAAAATATTTTTAAAACATGTTTGTGAACTTCAATTTAAGTACTTCATATCTAAACAAACCTGCTTGTTTGGCAGAGGAGAAGGCTGGGCCTAGAGATGGGAGGTAACTTGCCAGAAGTATAGGACATCCTCAAAGGGAATCTTATCCTTGTGCTTAGGAGCCCCAGGGTCAGGGATGGTAGTCATTTAGAAGCAGGTGTCCTTAGCTTGAGTAAAATATGTCACTGTGTGCCAAACTAAGCCCTGGGAATACAAAGCAGAAGGAGCATCCCTTCCTTGTTCTCCAGAAGCTGACAGTCTAGTGTAGAGCACACAGTGCTGTATCATTTGGTAAATGTGAGCTGGGCACAGAGTAAAATCAAGGTCATCTTAGAGAAGAAGCACTAGCAGCTTGAGGACAGGGAAAGACCTGTAAGAGGTAGCCTGTAAGCTGAATTTTCAAGGAATTGGAGGGGTAGAGGTTAAAAATTAAGAAGATTCTGGACCTAGGAAAAAGCAATTGCAGAGACACAAAGAAAGGAGAAGGGACCTCATGGCTGATGGAACAAAAAGGAGACAAGAATGACTGAACCGTGGAATGCGTGGAAGGCAGTGATTATCAGATAGGAGGAAGCCAGAGGAGTTTGTCTAGGGAGGAGCCATTGGAGTTTAAGAAGGGGAAGGAATGGTAACGGCCAGATCTGAAGCCTTGGAAAAGACAGAAGGGGGCAGGAAGAGCAAGCAGAGATGAGACCCTGAGGAGAGTGCTATCTGTGGGCATAGAAAGAAGATAATTGGTCGGAGAGATGATCTTGAGGGTGATGCTTAGATTAGGCAACAGATGGGGAATGTGGGCCAGTAAGAGCAGGCAGGGTAAAGCAGGTGTTTCAACTGTGGTGGCAGAGGGTCAGAGTTCACATACTAGTTCTCTTTACTGGATTCCTGGGTAACCTTGGGCAAGTCACTGAACCTCTTCATTCCTCTCTGTTTTTTCTCATCTCTAAAATGACAGAGTTGAACTTAGATGACCTACAAGACCCTGATCAGCCCAGCTCTAAATCTGTACTATTCCTTACAGAATTGATAATGATTCTAATCCATTCCTGCCCAAACCATCCCATTTATGGGTTTCCTGGAAGTAGATTCAGTGAATCAAGTACATTATTTGTGCTCTTTATTAATGTGAATGTCAGACATCACTGTTTTTTCACTACAGGCCATCATGGGGAGCTTCTCCTGGCCATCTCTTGTTTGACCAGATCTCTTTTTTTTTCAAGTTTTCCTAGAGATACCTTGCTACTTGACCTGCATTATGCTTACCCCAGCATCTCAGAATGGGAGGGATCTCAGTTCAAAGTCCAAAACTGTACTTGTACAGAAATTTCTTCCACAACATACCCAGTAGGTGTCCAGCTTTGTTTTTTGTCTTTGGTGAAAGCTGCACCACTGCCTCTTGAAGCAGCCGATTTCTACTCTTTAAAAACTCTCTGTGTTAAGTTATTTGTCTATCCAACTTCTGTCCATATTTCTAAGTCTGCCTGCTAATGCCAGGGAAAATAAGTATACTCTTTTCTACATGACATGCCTTTAAATTCTAAAGACAGCTATCCTATCTCTTTTGGTACACCCTTCCATTATCCCTACCCTTACCTCACTTCTCTGGGCTAAATATCTCCAGGTCCTTCAGCTGAGCCTTTTAAAGCATTTTATGTATGTTATGTATCCCAATCACCTCCCACCAATCTTAGAGGAGGCGTGGGTTCTAGGTGTGGCTCTGATCCTGACTAGCTCCATTGGGTTAGTCTCTAAGCCTCATTTTATTAATTTGCAAAATGAATGTGGAGCTAAACGATTTGACATTCCTTCTAGCTCCAATATTTTATGATTCTCAATGTCAATCAGCAATCTTATATGAGGCACAACAGTAGGCCAATTTATCTGTTACATTCTTCTAATATAAAAATGCAAATAAGATAATAGTTCCTAGAATACTTAATCATACTCTGTTCTGGAAGTGGGGATAGATTTTATGAAGCTTAAGCTTTATGGGCAGCTAGGTGGTGCAATGGAGAGAGCAGCAGGCTTGGAGTTAGGAAGTTCTGAGTTCAAATGAGGCCTCAGACACTCACTAGCTATGTGACCCTGGACAAGTAAGTCACTTAACCTCTGCTTGCCTCACTTTCCTTATCTGCAGAATAGGAATAATACTAGCACCTACCTCCCAGGGTTGTTGTGAGGGGCAAATGAGATCATATTTGTAAAATGCTTATTAACACAGTGCCAGTGACATAGTATTCACTATTTAACTGTTAGCTGTTATTGTTATTAGATACTTGGGGAAGATGAAGGATAAATACATAGGAAACTGACATTAAAAAAAGTCATTCGGGGACACAGATTCAGACTGTGGCCTAAGAGAATCTCTAATGACAAACTTAGTGACAGCCTTTCTCAGACTTTTCCTAGTTCCTTCTTAACCAATCCACTGGTGTGAAAAAAGAAAATTTCTGTTATTTGGTACATCATCATCCCCTTCTACTCCATTTCCACAGCACTGCCTTTATTTTAAATTTCTCATCAGCTTCTCTTGGAACAGGACAGAATTCTTGGCTTTTAAATAGGCAGGTAGTAATTTATAGGCAACAAAGATAGCTATTAACTAGAAATTGTTCCACTTTGAAATGGGAATAATATTAGTTTATAAATAAATAAGTAGGCCTCTTGGGGGCAGCTAGATGGCACAGTGGATATCTTTGTAAGTTCAAATGCAGCCTTAGGCCCTTATCTTTGCTAAGAAAACCTTAAAATGGGGTCAGAAATTGTCCAGCATGACTGACAACAAGTAGGCTCTTGTATTCTCTGTGTACCTAAATAATTTGATTAATCTTGTTATACTCCACAAACATTAAGTGTTTACTGGGGAAACAAAAAAAGGCAAAAAATAATCCTTGCTTTCAAGGAACATCCATTTTAATAGGGAAAACAGTATACTGATACATAGGTACATACAAGATACATTCAGAATAAATAAAGGTAATCCAAAAAGGGAAAGACTTTAGCAGCCAGCAGGGCAAGGAAAAACTTCTTGCCGGTGGCATTAAAGCTAAGGCCTGGAAGATGCCAAAATCCTAGAGGAGAGGTGACATCATTCTAGAACCTTCGGGACAGCCAGTGTAAAAGCATGTCATTTTCCTTGAACTTTATTTAGGTCAGTACAGCTGGAACACAGAGTGGGGGGAAGTAATGGTTTAAGAAGTCTTGGAAAGCAGGAAGGAGCCAGAATATGAAGAGCTTTAATGCCAGAAAGAGTAGTTTATACGTGACCCTGGGAGTAATAGGGAACCACTGAAGCTCTGTGAGTGAAAGCCTATGCTTTATATAAGTCATTTTGGCTGCTAAATAGCAAGCAGATTGGAGAGGGGGGAATCTTAAGACAGGGAGAAGAATTAGAAGACTGGAGGAATCCATGTGAGACTGGGATTGTGGCTGTATGTGTAGAATAGGGGACTTGTGTAAGAGATGCTATGAGGGTAGAAACACGATTGGATTTGTTATGTGGGGTAAGTTCTAGTGAGGAATTGAAAATGATACTGAAGTTGTGAATCTAGGTTGGTGGTACACTCTCCAGTAATGAGGAAGAGTGGAGAGGGTTTGGGGAAAAGATAATGAATTTTGTTTTAGTAAAGTATACTTAAATGCTATAAAGATGTCTCAGAGCAAACAGAACTTGATTATGTGAACTAAATGGCCTAAGGCAAAAATATATTTCTAACCTTTTGTGATTTTCTATGTTCTGTTGTTTAAAGAGACCATTAGGAGCTATTTATACATAAAGGGAAGTTGTACAGATAATCCAAGATTATCTTATTGGCATTTAACAAGTACTTGTTGATTGATTATGCTGTAGTTTTACTTTTAAGTATAGTTGTACCATAACCTCATTTGATACAAGCCTAAAAACATACCTTTTAAATGATGAGCAACAATGACACTTCTATCTGGCAAGAAAAAACTTTCTAATTGTGATGTAGGTTTCTTAAAAATGTGTCTAGCTGAGCAGCAGTATTTTATTTTAATAAGGAAGTCTGAAATATTTATATTTAGAATAACAAACTCAATCTTTTTAAAAATTAAAACAGCGAATTCAATATGCAAAAACAGACTCTGATGTAATCTCTAAAATGCGTGGCACTTTTGCTGATAAGGAAAAGAAAAAAGAGAAGAAAAAGGCTAAATCTTTGGAGCTAACTGCCAATGCTGCAAATAAAAAGCCTGGTCAGGTAAGCTGAGAAAAATGCATTAAAAACTTTGGAAAGTAATCATCTTTCATGTAAAGATTTCAGGGTTTTTTTTTTGCTGTTAGCACTTCTGCCTCAGAGGGTTTATATATTATTGTGTATTTGAAGAGCCATTTTTTTAAGGCTTATTGTTAATATTGAAGTATTAGAATTCTGAAAATTCAATAAAATTTGAATTGACTCAGAAGTAGGTATGCTAATCAACTGCATAGATATTGACCATGAAAATGTGTCAGGCAAATTATTTACATAATATTTCATTTCATTGGTTTTAAATGTATATTGCCAACTCACAAGCTGAGTGGCTGAAGTCTCAAGCTCTTATGATTCCCATTGTGCTACGATATATATAAGTAAATCATTGACATTTTTAGCACTAGAATGACCAGGCACATAAATTCCGTAAAAATATATTACAGTTTTACTTAGAAACAAAAGTTTTTCAGCCTCCTTATTTTTGCCTTCCTGATTAAAAAATAAATGCACCATGTTAAGCAGTTTTGTCCTTTGAGGCATTCTTACATTCTGGTCTTTCTACTGTTAAGAAATACTTCATTCAAGGCACTTTTCTGTGAATGTTTTGAGTAACTTTAGTGAGAGATTTAATGTAAGTTATATAGAAAAACTTAAGATTATCACTCTGAAAACAACTATTGAATGTTTTAGAAACAAATTTCATTGGATGCAGTTTTTTTTCCATGGTCACATCCAGGTGACTATTTCTGGAAGTGTCTGTTTTCTTTTATGTCTAAGTTGTTTTTCTGACAGAAGATAAAATTGAAACTTTTGGCTGGAAAATTTAAAACTTTACAAGCTTCATTTTATGTAATATTTGTAAAAGTTAAGACTGGGCTTTTCAAAATTGGGACCATACTTTTATTATGTTCATTAAAAAAAAGAAATTATCCTTATGTGTTTTAGATCCGGCATCAAAAGTTATGTTGTTAATGGAACGCAAAATATAATAGCTTCCTGAAGCTGCTATAGTACTTCAGTAATTATAAATCTGAACTCCTGCTGTTTGTAATGATGAGAAATTGTAAACTTGTTTTATGTTTCTTTTGTTAGGCCACACCAAATTCAGCTAACACCCAAGGAAATTCAACCCCAAATCCTCAGGTAATCTTTCTTTATAGAATCCTTTAAAAAAAGAACTGTCCAAAGATAAATTATATGAAGATAGAAGATACCATATCAAGAGTGGCAAAAGTTTTTCAAACAAAGCAAGTTACCCCAGAAGAAAGACATTTCTAAAAGGAAATGTAGCACTTTTCCTTTTGAATGGAAAGAAAACTAAGGTGTAGCGTTATCTCTTATCTCACAGGTCAAGTTAATGTCAGAATCAGGAGTGTTAGATCATAGGCACCTTTAGAGTGTAGGTCATATCTTGGGATCGAAAGTCTGTGGTCCAGAGCAGTGGTATCAAACTCAAATAGAAATGGAGGCCATTGTACATAATATACTGTACATAAACTGTACATAATATCTCTGTGGACTGTATGTTGACTCAGAAAATTACATATTAACATTATTTGTGTTCTATTATATATTTTGTGAAATAAAATTTAAATTAAAATGTAATCTAAATAAAGATTAAAGTGTTGTCTGATTCGGCTGCACTCTGTTTGCCGCCTCTGATGTAGATCTAGAAGGGACTTAGTGGTTTTTTTAGTTCGTACCCTTTATTTTACAAATAAGAAAACTGAGGCCCCCAGAGGATGACTTGCCTAGGGTCAAACAGGTAGTAAGCATCAGAGATGGGATTTGAACCCTTACTTGATTTGAGCTTATTCATGTTAGAGATGCATAGGGGTTATTGAACAGATAATGTCGCATAGTGGAAAAGACACTAGACTTATAGTCTAAAGACCTGAGTTTGAGTCCTGGTTCACCATTAACTTAGAAGTTTTGTGACCTTTGATAAATGACTTAATTTCAGTTTCATTATCTGTAAAATGAGGATAAATATCTGCCCTACCTACCTCACAGAGACGTGAAGAATCAATTGAGATGATGTATGGAAAGTATTATCTAAATGGGTGAAGTTATCATCTTTATCCCCTATGGTTCTTTGCATGCAGTAGGCTTTCATATTTGTTGAATGATGAAAATGGAATGTGAGACTGCCAGCTTCTCCATATAACTAATCCCTAATAATTTTTTTTTAATGAATATAGAGAGAGGACATAATAGTTGTATCCATTTGAAGGGCTATAGTGTGGAAATGTGATCAGACTTGTCATGCTTGGCACCAGGGAACAGATTTTCCTAAAGCACAAGTTTAACCCACACTCACACCCAGTAAGCTCCTCTGGCTCCCATTCACTTCCAAGATCAAATATAAAATCCTCTGTTTGGTATTCAGAACCCTTTATAACCTCCCCCTCCTCTCTGTCCCCCTCACCTTGTCAGTCTTCTTACATGTTATTCTTTGCGATATACTCTTTAGCCCTGTGACACTGGCCTCCTAGCTGTTCCGCAAAAAAGATATTCCATCTTCTTTGCTAATGAGGAAAGTTTTGGAAATCCGAAGGATTTTCTGTACAACCAAATCTGCTGCCCTTCCTACCAGTAAAAAATATCAGTTTCTGAACTTTTTATGTAGTATATATTTTCTTCTCTGAACTCTAATGTCACTTATAGTCTATTACACTCATCAAAGTTGTTGGTTTAAGATACAAACGAAGAAGATTACAGTTAGTTTCTTTCCTTGTAACCTAAATTTATTTTGCTTTTTTGTAGGTGCCTGATTACCCACCGAATTATATTTTATTCCTAAATAACTTGCCAGAGGAAACTAATGAAATGATGTTATCTATGCTATTTAATCAGTAAGTTTGCTTTGTTGTTGTTTTTTTTTAATAAATGAGTCTTTACTTCTAATGAAAGCCCCATGAAAGAAAAAATTATAATTTCATGATTTTAATCAAGCTCTTCATTACAAATAACAGTTTTTTGCTGGTTTGCTAATTTGGTCTAGGATTGTCACTTTAACTTAATACACATGTGTAAAAAAAAGAGACAAAGCTTCGATGAAACTTAGTATACATATGTGTATATCTATATGTATACAAACATATACATATATATTTATCAATAGATAGTTTTTTACAGTACTGTTTTTACAACTCATTTTTTGTTTGGAGTAGTGTGTTTTAAGGGCAGATACATAGAGCCCTTTATCATTGTGTGGGGGGAGGGAATTATTTGCAATCAATTTCTTTCATAATTAACATCAGATATATTACTTATTTTCCCCCCTTCTTTTCAATTAAAGATTTCCTGGTTTCAAAGAAGTACGGTTGGTACCTGGGAGACATGACATTGCTTTTGTGGAGTTTGAAAATGATGGACAGGCTGGTGCTGCCAGAGATGCCTTACAAGGATTTAAGATCACACCATCCCATGCCATGAAGATTACATATGCCAAGAAATAGCTTTATGGACATTCTTTCAATGACTTAGTTTTATTTATGGCTTCTGTTTTTCGTTATTCAAAAGAAAGAATTCAGAAATTTTGAAGAGCTTTCTGAAGATAATAGTGAAAGTAGAAAAACATTTTACATAAACTTTTTTTTAAACTCATATTCTCCAGTGTTCCCTACAAATTTAGGGTACTGTAACAAGCAAGAGACGTTTTGTACAATTAAGAGTTACTTTTCAATAAATAATGTTATGCCTTGGTTTTTTGGCCTATTTCCTCCTTTATCTGTTTGTTCTATATTGTAACTTTTTCTATGGCCACATCTTAATTGTGTTTTGCTAATCATATTTATTTTGGAATGACCAAGCTTTGAAATACCATTGAAAAAACTAGAGATGTATTTGAGAAAGGATGTTAGTAAATAGCTAACTTTTTTCGTGGTGGTAGAAAATGATCATTTGAGAGAGTAAAAGAAAAAGAATATTTAGAAAGTAACTATTTCCTACCTTTTGGGAGGATAGATGAAACGAGGGTGATGACTTTGAGGTTCTTGAATTTTCAAGACAAAAGGGTCCTCAGTGTCATCTGATAGTAGTCTTTAGATGAGGTTAATACCTAAATAATATGAGTAGAGATTTTTTTCAAACTTTATTTAAACTTCAAAAATTAATAACTTGTTTTTCAGTTACCTTCCATTCCTACCCCACTCTAGCACTGAGGAATCTTACTATTTTTAAGGCTGATATTAAAATACCTCTAGGAAAGAAAAAAAAATTTTCCTTTTAAGTTTAATCAGGTATGTTTCCTACTACATTGGACTTCAGGTACCCTCTCTGACCACCTACAATTCCACAGGGCTTGTCTTGCCCTACTTGTGCACTCTCTACCCTTACCACTTTCCAGCCACACACAGCTGCCTAATTCCCTGTGAGCATTAATTCATTCTTCAGTCATTAACCTACTCTCAACTGGTCATACTTACCCCTTCTCAGTGATTATGAACCCACAGAGGACCACTGTTCAAATCCTGTTCCCCTCACTGATTGCTCTCATTCCCATCATTTCCACCACCCCCATTTCTTCCCTCTCTGAAGTGTGCTTTGTATGTAGGTAAGCTAGATTTCATCTTAATTTTTTTTCCTTTCTTACTCCATCTTGCACTTACTGAGACCTGGATCCCTCTGGATGATACCACTTCCCTAGCAGTCATTACAGACTGACTACACTTAGACTCATATACCCCAGCTTTCTAGTCTCAGCAGAGGATTTTGATTACTTCTTGGTCACTTCAGGCTCTCTTTTCACCAGCTGTACCCAGTACAGCTGTCCCCTTCCTTGACATTCAATCCATATTTATCACCCAGTCAAGATTCTGGTAGCTGTTAACTACTGGCCTACAAGACATACTCCTCAGTGAGTTGTTTCTGGATCAGCTTTTCTTCCCCAACTCCTGCCTTCCTACTAGGGGACTTCACTGCATGTTGATATCCTGCCTTTCCCACCCCAAATACCTCACCTCAGTACCTGTGCTTACTCATTTCCCATGACTTATCCCACCCAACCCTTGATCTTACCATTACAAGTATTCCGCATCTTTGTTCATGAACTCTAAAATTCCTGTGTGTGATCATAATCTCATTTCATTCCATCTCTCTTGTTTTACAATTTCAAACCCTATTCTTGATCTTTACCATGATGTCCAAATCCCTTTAATCCTTAATTCTTTCCCAGTGTACTAGGTATGCTCTTCTCCCTTCCCCATCTTAACCCCTTGGTGAACTAGTTCAACTCTACACTCTTCTCTCAAGTCCCTTTCCCCTTTATCCCATCAATGATCATATCCTTTCAAATCCCAGCCCTGGATTGCTGTCATATTCTGCTAAAACAAACTGGAGAAAGTCATAAAGCCGTATTAGCTGAGTCCACTGCATGCAGATCTCAACTGGGCCTTCAGTGTATGGAGGCAATCCTTTTACACTTTCTTAGTCCACTACTCCACTTACCACAATGACTTTTCTGAACTGTTTTTCCCCCTTCCTCAAACCTCCCAGAGCTCTCTCACTTTCTTAACTGAGAACCATTCCTTATATTTGAAAAAGTTGAGGTCTTTCGCAGAGAGCTCTCTCTCCTCTCCACTTCTTTATCTCACATAAGTCAGATGCCTTCTGCCACTGTTTCTTCACTCTTGTTTCGCATGAAGAGGTGACCCTTCTTGCCAAGGCAAACCCCTCTGTAAGCACAAGTGCTCTTATTCCATCCTGCCTTCTCCAGCAGATTTTATCATCCCTACTCTCAAGTATCATCCCTACATCTACTACTAGTGTTCTCATCTTTTCTTGTTACTGACCGCTTTCCTACTATCTGCAAACATGCCCATTTCTCTCCCTCAAAAAATCCTTTCTTGATCCATCCCTGCTAGCTATTGCTATATCTCTCCTCTCCTTTATGTCTAAACTCCTTGAGATGGTAATTGACATTAGATACTTACACTTCCTCTCACTTTACAGTCTGGCTTCCACCCTCATCATTTAACTGATAATGCTGTCTCTCTAAAGTTACTAATGATCTCCTAATTGCCAAATCCAATAGCTTTTCTTCAAACCTTATTCTTTTTTGACTGCTCCGTAGTCTTTGACAGTCAATCAACCCCTTCTCCTTGATAATCTCTTCCTTGAGACTACTCTGCCTTGGCCCTCCTCCTACCCATCTGCTGAATCTTCAGATCGCACCCATTAACCATGGGAGTCCCCCAAGGCCCTTTCCTGGGGAATGTTATACTTCTATGTTATTTTACTTTGAGCTCTTAGCTCCCATGGATTAAACTATTTTCTCTGTGCAGATGACTCTCAGATCTACTTGTTTAGCTCTAACAGCTCTCCTGACCCCTAGTTTTGCATCTCCAACTAACAGACATATTGAACTGGATATTGCATAGATATGCTGAACCCATCATGTCCAAAACTGAACTCAGAATTTTCTCTCCACCTCAACCCTCCCTTCTTAATTTCCCTATTACTCTTAAAGGTACTTCATTTTCCTAGACAAATAGGCTCAAGATCTGGGTGTCATCCTGAATTCCTCACTCTCACAGCCCACATTTAGTCTGTTGCCAAATCCACATACTTTTACCTTCTGAACTCCTCTCATCTTGACCCTTCTTTCCTCTGACACTGCCACTAGCCTGGTCCAGGCTCTCATCATCTCACTTCTAGGCTATTGCCATAGCCTTTCGGTTGGTCTTCCTTCTTTTCACATCTTTTCCCTGCTTTCCTTTTAAGTCTCAGCTGAAGTCCCATCATCTGCAAGAAGCCTTTCCCAATCCTTTATTGTGTTGCCTTCCCTATGAGATTACCTTCAGTTTATCCTGTCTATATCTTTTTTTTATACATAGTTATCTGTATCTTGTCTCTCCCATTAGACTGTGAACTGTAAAAACAAGCACTCTGACACATCCAGGAGGGCCTGCTGTACAGGTTCTTAGATCTGCTTTTCTAAAAGGAAAGCAACTTTTGGGGGGTCGACAATCACTTTAATCAAGCACACATATCATTCACTTAGTTCAGGGGAAAAAGCACTGTGAACTTCAGAGAAAATACAGAGAAACAAAGATCAGCCAACAGACAGGGCTTCCAACTGTCTGACCATAAGCAATACATACATCACAGATCAACAGACAGATAACTGAGCATACATACATACATAGTTACGGGAGAGAGAAGCAATAGCATCTGAGTTTTCACAGCTGGGAGGCTGCTTAGCAGCTGCCCAGTGTCTCATCTGCCAAACAAACACTTCCAATGAGTAAGCCCCAAAGTAAAACCTCCCCTCATAGTATTTATATATTTTTCAGAGCCAGAGGGCATCACAACCCTTGTGAACCTGTGCTTTAGAAATTAACAAAAGGTGTGGACCTCCCCTAATCAACCTTTCCTTAATGGGCAGGCCCATTAATGGGTGGGGAAGATCTTTAATCTCATTAGCATTACATGAGCTCATCAATTCATAAATATCTCATTTATCTCATTTTGTCCTCCCCCTGTCCCCTGCCCCCCAAAAAACAACCCAAAACACTGGGAGGTAGAGACTGTTATAATCCTCACTTTACAGATGAGGAGACAGGTTAAGTGATTTGCTCTGGATCACACAGATACACACTGAGTGTTTCTGAGGCTAGAATTGAATTAAGGTCTTCCTGACCAGAGGCCCAGCACCCTATGCACTGTTCCACCAAGTTACATCTTAATACAATATTAAACAATTATTTTTGTACTTCTTTTGATAATTTTCTTTCTTATAAAGGGGAATTTTTTTTCCCCTAAATTTAGAGGAAAATACTAGTATTTTTGCTTTGCCACTAGAATTTTTTGAGTCACAGAGGATTTCCAGTTCCCATATGAATCGTAATAGTCTTCTGGGAGAAGTTCATTTCCCTGGGTAGGAAGTGGCTAGAGTAGAGGAAAAAACCTGGATATACATTCAGGCAACCTACCTTCTATGAAATACTTAAAAGATTAGGCCATTGCCATGTTTTGGTCATTAGTTTGTTTTTTTTTTCTGGAAGTAAGGTTAATGACTGGAGTCTAAGGGCAAGGAGGCGTGAAATTGGAAGTTTCTGTAAGTCTCACTATTTTTCCATTTTTTAAATCTTAGCTTTCAGGTTTTTTAAGCTGTTTACTCTGGGATCTAATAGATTATAGCCCGGTTCCTTGCCCACATCACATGCGAAGAATACCAAGGTTGCAGACATTTTTTGTTGAATTTGGTCGTAGAGATAGTGGCAGACAGCATTTGGGATAGAAGCTGATTCCAGAAGTATGGGAGAAAAATTTTCTTCTTAGGGTTGGAGGCTATGAGAGGAAATCTGGAAGCTTCAGAGGAAGGCATGAGAAAGTCAATCTACAAGGCAAGCCCTTCAATAAAGATGTTTCTTTAGGCCTCTACATCTGGTGGAGACACATCTCATTCGTCAGATTTCCTTCCATTTCTGTGGATAGGGAGTACCATACCTTGTAGTTTTCTTCTTTATAAGCCAAACCAATAATATAACCCAAACCCAAGCAAAACTTGACACAAGAGCCTCTGTCTAGTCTACTAATGCTCAAACTCTGCATTCCACTCTTTTCTTCACTTTTTGGGGGAACAGGGCTATGTGGGTAACCATACCCACAACAAAGTCATTAACATACCTTTCTTTTACTATTGGCCTTCAAACTTTAAAATAAAATTTGACTAAAATATCCTTAGATGAAATTTTACTCAGCAATTTCGTTGGCCATTTGTGACCGACATGCTATTATCATTTCTAAAAATGCCTCTCAAGACAACAGTCTCACATTTGGCCTCTTATAGCCTTGCCTGTAAACGTTAGGCTGAGTAGGATAATTCACACTTTCATTCCTTTCCTGGCTCTGCTTCTGACTCTTTAAGATCTCCATGCCTGGGTTGTCTTCTCTCCCATTTGTGAGTTCCTCCAGAATCTCCTTTTTGGGGAAAACCCTAGGCCAGCCTTGCTTTATTACTCTCCTGACTCTGGACAGTGACACCATTTCTCCCTCCCCTATTAATATGTATAACCCTTGAGGGCAAGGACTTGCTTAAATTGTATGCCTAGTACTACAGTGGCTGGCTCATAGTAAGCACTTAGAAAATACTTGTTGACTCGGTTTCATAATGATTCAGATCTTTGGGGGCAACCAGTTGATAGAAATGGAAGTAAACATTTCTCCTTCACAAAGTATGGAGATATATTACAGTATGAAATGGAATGTGTAAAATGTACATGTATACTGAGTTGTGGGGCAGCGAGGTGTGGAGTGGACAGAGTGCTCGTCCTGGAGTCAGAGACCTGAATTCAAATCTTTCCATAGACACTTAGAGCTGTATGACCCTAGGCAAGTCACTTGATTTGCCTCAGTTTGCCTCAGTAACCTCATCTGTTAAATGGGGATAATAATAGCACCTGTCTCGCCGGGTTCTTGGGAAGATCAACTGAGCTAACAATTGTAAAGCCCTCCGCCTGGTACACAGTAATTACTATATAGACAGATGTTAGCAATTATAGCTGCTCCTTGGCCAGATACATTAAAGTTTGATTTATACTTTTATCACTACTTGTAGCTTAAAGAGTTGTAAAATATCATGCTGCGCTACTGCTTTCTACAACTCCTCTGTATAGGGAAAGGCTTAAAAATGTGAATATTTAAAATGCCCTAGGATCCGGGCCCTTAATGTGTGCGTGTGTATGTCTGTGCGTGTGTGTGTGTGTGTGTGTGTGCGTGTGTGTGTGTGTGTGTGTGTGTGTGTGTGTGTGTGCACGCACGAGTACTCTCATTTGAAATTTTGTCACCCACTAGAGATGGAGGACAATAATGGGAAAACCAGGCTGCCAGGAGAAAGATGAAGTAGATAAAAGGGAGAGGGTCGTGGCTGTAGCCATGTTCCTTCCCTTGTAGCGAGAGTGTTTGGAATACTAGCTAGCTCCAGCCTCCCGAAATAAGGGTAAGGCCAGAGTCTGGGATACAGGGATCTATCAGGTTAGGTTCCTTGATGGACCCGTGCATTACAATTGCCCACCTGGAAAACCCTTGTCTTAGCTGGGGACTTGTCACATCATAGTGTGGTGGAAAGAGCACAAACTTTAGAGTAAAGAAGGTCTGAGTTTGAAGGCTCTTGGGCTTTTGTGGCCACGGACAAGTCAACTTCTCTGGTCCTCAGTTTCTGCTTTTGTAAAATTGGTAAAAGCAACCAATCAACAAGTATTAAACATCTACTTTATTTATGCCAGACTTTGTACTAGGTGTCCAATGTACAAGAACAGAAAACAAATCCCTGCTTACATTCTAACGGGAGAGAAGCACATACGTAGTAGGTACTAAATAAATGTTTGTTAATTGATTGACATATACAGCATGAATATAAAATGAGTAAATAGAAACAAATATAAAGTAGATCTGTACAAGGTACTTTGGGAGGGAGGACACTAGTAGTTTGGGGGAATCAGGGAAGGTGTGTAGAAGATGGTGTTTGAGCTACCTCTTGAAAGAAAGGGATTTTGAGGTAGGGGCAGATTGGAATGCATGGAGGATCACAGGAATGGAAATGGGCTATGGAATGTCTTGTGGGAGGAACAGTAAGAAAAGCCCTGGTTTGTCTGGATTACGGTGTGGGAAGGAAAGTAATGTCCACTGAGTCTTGAAAAATAGGTCAAGTCTTACAGGGATTTAAAAGCTAAATAGAGGGGTTTGTATTTGATTCTAAAGGCAATAAAGGAGAAAGAGATTGGAGAGGACTGTGTAGAGGAGTCCCATGGCTGGATTTGAACTTGAGGAAATTATTTTGGCAGCATTGTGTGGGAGAGACTTGAGGCAGGGACACCAATTGGAGGACTGTTGCAATAATCTGGAAAAGAGGTGACAAGGACCAGAGCTGTGTCAGTAAAGATAAGCAATAGATGTGGGATGATGTGAAAGTAGAAATGACAAGATTGGACAACTGATGTGGGGATGATGCTGAGGTTATGAACCGGATAAAGAATGGTGGTGACAGAAACAGGGAAGTCTGGAACACGGGATGGTTTGAGGACAAAGATGATGAGTCCTGTTTTGGACATTTGGTTTGGAGAGGTCTCCAGGACATTCAGTTCGAAATACATTTTTACTTATTTCAGAGAGTTATAAACCTTTTGCAATCCCTCTTAATGCCAGTGCCTTTCTCTGAGATTATTTTCAGTTTATCTTGCATATATCTTTGTACATAGTTGCTTACATTTTGTCTCACCCATGAGACGGTAAGTGCCTTGAGAGCAAGAACTATTTTTTTTCTTTTGGCCTTTCTTTGAGTCTTCAGGGCTAGCACTATGCCTGGCATATAGTAGGTGATTAATAAATGCTTGTTGATTTGACTTGATGACCTTAATTTGTTCAGTCATTGGAGGTTTTCTCGACAAAAGTTACTGGAGTGATTTGTCATTTCTTTCTCCTGCTCATTTTACAGATGAGGAACTGAGGCAAACAGAGTTTAAGTGACTTACCTAGGGTCACATAGCCAGTCAGTGTCTGAGGCAGGATTTGAACTCATGAAGATGAGTCTTTCTGGTTCCAAACCCAATACTTTAAATCTACTGCACCACCTAGCTGCTCTGATGACCTTAAAGCACAATATAAATGAGTTAATAATAACTATAAGGCTAAATCTTTTGGGGTGATACATAACCATCCTCTAATTTTATTTTAAGAAAAGCAAATCTATTTATTTCCAATAAATTTATTCAAATGTAAGTAACAGGTCTTCATACATGACTTGTAAAGAATTTAAAGTAAAACTGCTACTTTAATACATGTTTAAAAAAAATTAAAACAAATAATACTCTAACTTTCCATGGGCATTTAAAACTTAAAAAAAAAAACCCATATCAATGTAAAGAAAGGGTAGAGGAGATTATGCTTTATAAATAAGTCCACAGAGTATAGTGTAAGCTGAGGAAGTAGTGGAATGTTAGCCTCACATCCCATTGGCTGAGATTATTTATCCAGATGTTGGCATTTTGCATAAAAGAAAGGAGCTACTGAAGCTGGTCCACATTTGATGGTGAGAGGTACTAGCAATGAAAATGGAAAGGATCATGAAGGGGATATTTTTTCTCTGTCTTTTGAGCCTTCTAGCAACTTGTGTTGTGCATGGAATTTTTATGGACAAACTTGCTACCAAGAAGCTCTGTGCTGATGAAGAGTGTGTCTGTAAGGGTTATTTTGTGCCTTTCAAATTATTGTACTATATAATTGAATGTGGGTATATTTGCATAAAATCTAATTGTATTTTCTAATGAAAAATGTCCAATGTATGCTTGATTAGCATTTTTTCTGATCTTTTAAATAGTTTCTCTTCTAGGGAATATATTTTGTTAAGTTTTCTGCCAAGTGAAACTTTTCCCCCGCTTTAGTTATTTGTAATTTAAGTAGGATGTGTAATGCAAATTTTGACCTATATATGATATTTGTCAACTTAAGTTCAATAGTATTTTTAATACTACTTTGTATTTGTTATAATGTAATTTATGCAATAAATGTATCCCTGTCTTTTTCTCCCCCCAGATACGATTTCCCTTGCTAAAGCTCAAGATGATTATAATGCCCCTGACTGTAGGTTCATTAACATTAAAAAGGGGCAGCAGATCTATGTTTATTCAAAACTAGTGAAGGAAAATGAAGCTGGAGAATTTTGGGCTGGAAGTGTAAGATGAGATTTTATTATACACAATCATGGATATGTAAGGTTGTTACTGTTTTGTCTATTTTTGATGAATTTGTTTAATTTTGATGAATTAAAACTACTCATTGTTATTTTAAACTATACTAATAATAGGTAAATGCCAATGTAGAGTGTTATCAAAGAGAAAATTTCATAGAATATACAATTTTTTTTGCATATTCAGCTAATACTATAAAAAGCACAGACAAAATACAGATCAATACAGAACTAGGGACAGAGTGGATAAGGTAAGATCTGTCTAGGGCAGAACATTGAAGAAGTGGTATAATGAGTTACATTTCTTACAGTTTTTATACAGTATGCATTTTTAATGCTAGGTAATTCTGCCCCTACTCATTTGTAGGCATTTATTTTGTGAAAAATCAAGTTGTATGTTTTAACAGTGAATACTCTCAGTCTGATGGATGGTAACCCCCAGGGAGTGAATTTTCAAACCTTTCCTGGCACACACAAGTGTCTTCTCACCTTAGGGTCTAGATGGTATTTTGTCAGGGAATAATAAACTAAAATAAATATGTAAGCGTGAATATTAGTTGTCAATATGGAAAATTAATCCACCCCTCTTGCTTTTGACTTTATTTCAGAAAGCTTGAAAAGTTTTCTAGGCAAGTGTTTTTGGATTGGTTCAGTCTCTGGGGACAACTCCTTAATTTCCATCAAATAGCATATCTTTAACATCAACTTTGAATCACAAATTCATTCCCTTTGAAGGATTCCAGAGACCATAATAATAAGGAATTTATCCACCAATAAAAAGTTTACAAGACACTTTGCATCCATTATCTCCTCTGTGAACCACAAAACCTTGTGAGATAGTTACCATCAGTATTATTACACCCATTTTACAGGAGTGGAAATGAAGGTTTAGAGAGCTTGTGCCTTGCCCAGCATCATATAGCTAGAAAGTGACAGAATGGGAATTGATACAAGGATTTCCCGACCCAGAGAACAGCATGCTTTCTGTTATTCCATGATTATTCTCAGTTTGACCTATGAGAGAGCAAGAATATCCCTGTGCCACGTAACCAAATAAATGGTCATCTAACCTCTTTCTTTGATACCTCCAGCAAGGGGGACTATCTTCTAGGACAGCCCATTCTACTTTGGGATATCTCTAATGGAAAGTTTTCCCCTAAAATCCTAAATTTATCTCGCAACTTGAACCCACTGCTTCTAGCTTTACTCTTGAGCAGAACACAACACCAATCCCTCTTGCAGAGGACAGCCCTTCGAACATCCTAAAACAGCTCTCATGTTCCCCCAAAGGATACCCCTCTTCAGGTTCACCATCTTTGATGTTATGGACTTGCTGCCCATGGCACCACACCATCCAGAACTAGTTGAAGATTTTTAAAACAGTAGAAAATCTCTGTGAAGATTCTCCAAAGAGGCTGCATTCAGACAAAAGTGAAAACCAAGCCTTTGAACCAAGCCTTTGGATACACTTGTCCTTTTCTGTCAAGCCAAATACTATTACTGTAGTCTACTTTAGCATCAGATTCCAAAATATTGATTTACTTTGAAGCACCTAGGATCTAAGAACCTTTTAAATTGAAAAAAAGCAAGTTAATTAATGTTAAAAGGAAAAGTCCCGTAGCTTTAGCCAACAGATCTTGTTAATCATTCAAATTGTGTGACTTTTAGAGACACAAAGCTACATGCTGCTAAAATTCATGCATGCTACTTTGGGGAAATCTATCATTAGCCTTAGGGCTCTAGATAAATTCCAATTGCCCACCTCAGCTTTGCTCACCCTGCATCTACCCTTAAGGGAATGAATTGATTGAAATGTGGATACAAATAGAACCAGTGTGTCTAATTGTTAACTGTCCTCATTATTTAGGTATACGGTGAGCATTATGAGGAAGAAATGGGAATTGTAGGGTATTTTCCCAGCAATTTGGTCAAAGAGCAACATGTCTACCAAGAGGCAACCAAAGAAATTCCTACAACGGTAAGCAGCTTTCAAAAATACATGTAATTCTATGAAAATATGATCATAGCAATGACACAGGTAGCCTTAGATTTATAGTATTATCTCTTCTTAATTAATATTGCTTTGTCAAAACTGTGTATACTTTACCATTTATGCATAGGTACATGCTCAAAGACACACATTTCCCTATATATACAATGTGTATGTGTACATATATGTACATACATGTACAAATGTACAATACATGTATTGGTCTGGACCTGTGATTTCATTAATACAAAAGAGACTTGGTATAGTGTTTCGGGTGCAGGACCTAGAATCAGGAAGATGTAGGTTCAAATCTTACCTCTGACCCATTAGCTCTACCACCACGGACAAGTCACTTAATTCCTCTGAACCTCAATTTCCTTATCTTCAGAATGGAGGGTAATAATACCTGTAGGACTCACCTTGCAAAGTTGTTATGAGACTCAAATGAGACAATATGTGTAAAATGCTTTGCAAGCTTGAAAGTGCTACGTACAAGTTACGGTAATAGGAACACTAATGGTGATAATTGACAATAACAATTATGATCATAAATATAGGAAACTCACAGTGTGGGAAGTCCTTCACTGATCCAGATTGATAACTTATAGTCTTAGAGGATTGGGGGAGGGTGCTGAGAGAGTCCTTTTTCTGTCTTCACAGAGTTGGAACAAATCCAAGATAGGACTTGAACCCAGGCTTCCTTTAATATTGGCCTTATTTCCTTGTTATGGACTTATTTAAAGCTAGGCAAACCTGGAATGACCATGGGCAAAGCTCTTAAAACTTCCCCCCAGGCAACTCTTTAGGATTCAAATGGTATGGGAGTTGCATGAACTTTGAATCTAAGTCAAAACACCTGAAGTCAATTCCCAGCTCTGCCACTCTTAACTGTCATCCAGGGCAATTCATGGTACTTCTCTGGGTCTCAGTTTCCTTGTCTGTAAAATGAGGGAGTTGTACTAAATGGACTCCAAAGTCTTATGAAGATGTAGACAGATTGCCAATCTGCTTCTGTAAAGAGCTTCCATACCTAGAATTCCCTACACTAATAAAATCACAGGTCTAGACAAAAAAGGATAGCTTGCTGATTCCATAAAAAAGCCACAAATAGCATTACATAAACCATGTGTTTTGAAATAGGTCCAGTAGTTGGATTTGTTTATTTATGTGGATAGTGAAGGAAAAAGAAGTGATTAACCCACATACTGTATTTGAGAAAATTAAAGTGTTTTGAAACCATCTGTGAATGCCTTATTTTGAGGCAGACAGACTCTGCTTTATGTAGGATATTACAGCTGTATCCCTTCCAGGGTCCCAGAGCCCAATAACCCAGTGGCAGGAATAAAAAATCCTTTTCATTAACTCAGCAAGGTTGTTGTTTGGACATGGGGAAAGTCATTCTGCTGGCAGAGCCTGGAAATGGGCTCCCCAGGAGGGAGCCTGCTGCTTACTGGGCAGTGTAACTGAAGACCTTTTTCTAATAATTCCAAGACTGCCTCTCACCTATTGTTTACTCTCAGTATTAAGCTGAGAGACAGGGAGATATCTATGAAATAGATAAGAAGGCAGAGAACACAAGCATTTATTAAATGTTTACTATCTATGCTAACTGCTTTACAAATATTATTTCATTAGATTTTCACAACAACCCTGGGAGCTAGGTGCTCTTTTTACAGGTGAGAAAACTGAGGCAAACAGAGGTTAAGCAACTGGCCTAAGGTCACAGAGCTAGGAAGTATTTGAGGTTAGATTTGAACACGGGTGTTCTTGATTCCTGGCTCAGTGCTCCATTCATTATATCACCTAATACTTATTAAAGAGTTTAAAATTTGTTTGAAAAATTTTATTATTGAATGTGAGAGAAACCTGTGGTGCTTTAGATTTGGAACCTAAATTTGACTAAAAAAGAACATGACTAAAAAAGAATTTGACTTAAAAGGAGCACAGGTATTTTTAATTACATTTTAATAAGCAATTAAATGACCACCATAGTTTAAAAAAGTTATATTTATGATACAAGTCAATGAAAACAACCCAAAATTCAATTTAATTGTTTCAGTTGTGACATGATTCCTTTTGGTTTAACAAACTTCTAAATAGCTTATTTTTTTATTTTACTTTATTTTTTAGCTGAATTAAAGTTTTTCTATTTCTTTTTCAGGATATTGACTTCTTCTGCGAGTAGAAGTTTACAGTCATTGAAATTTCTGATGAAAACCTTGGATATTTAAAACACCCATACCCTCCTCAGACTAAACCAAATCCCCACAGCCAACCCAGAGAATCTTTACTTTCTATAAATTAGTGAAAACGTTTATAAATTTGTAGTTATTACTAAGTCCAGATCATTTTTGCTGGCTCAGTCCCCAACTCCTGTTGACTCCTGTGCTTAGATGGATCTGAATTTTTGTTTTTCTGTTTGTAAAATAATATTCTCTGCTCAGCTCTTTCATAGACCATGTGGGAGGATCAACAAGACATTACCTACAGGAGACTTTAAGCTCTCAGGTGGACAACATATTATAGCTACTCCCTATTTAAAGGTGCTACAGGATTGAAATCAATGAGAATGATTAATAATTGTTCTTTAGACTAGAAGCTATTTCTACAAATTAATTTTGTTTGAATAGCCCTGTCTTTTAAACTGATGTGTTTTTCCCTCCTTAGTTTTAAGTCTTTTAAGAAAAATGAGACCTTAAGGCATTTTATAGATGTATTTTATGACTGGATGTCTTAATCCGGGGGAGAGTATTCTATTTAAGAAGTCATAGCATATAGGTTCTAACATCACTTATTAGTCTTATTTCACATAGCTCAAAGCCTTTCATGTACTCTCTTCAAGCCAGCTTGGACTACTGGATACTCTGCCTCTCCTCAGCCTTTCCCCATTCTTGGAATACATCCATCATCTCTGACTCTTGGAATCCTTTTCTTCCAGTAAGACCATGTCTCTTCCAAAAAGCCTTCTTCATTTGTTCTCTCATCACCCCATCCCTTGTATCAGCTCAAGTATTGTCTCTACCTTCAAAATTCCATACAGTATTTTGTCTCTTATTCTTTATATCAGACTTATTTGGATGTGGTTCATGCAGCTCCTTTCCCTTTAGCCTATAAGCTCTTTGAGAGCAGGAACTGTGTTTTTTTCCTTTGTATCTACAATGTCTAGCCCAGGGCTTCTTAGAACATTGATTAGGTTTAACTTGCTCTGTTACCATCTCTGCCTGTTGAATTGAATGATTTAATACATACCTTGCATGTTCAACTTATTTTCACCAGTTTTTCCATTTATAACCTTGTGTATAGCCTTGTATTTGATTTGCATGGAATTTCCCTTTCATGTACAAATACCTTTAGTCATAAAATGATACATCAGAAATCTCCAGTGGTGCTATTAATATCTTTTCATATTCAATTTTTAGTTGTTTTCATTGAATTGTAGTATAACTATAACTTTTTAAAAATATGGTGGTCATTTAATTGTTTATTAAAATGTAATTAAAAATACCTGTGTTTCTTTTAAAAAAATCTACAGTTTCTGTACTTTGGAAGCAGTTTTTTAAAATCTCTGGATATGGACAAGTTAATAAAGGTTTTAGTATAATAATATATAGTCTTTTGTGGTTTTGAAAGGCTCTTTTCCACAACAGCTCTGTGAGGAGTGTGGTACAAGTATTATTATCCTCATTTCACAAATGAGAAAACAGAATCTCTGACGGCAGATCAGAGAGCTAGGATGTCTCCGAAGCAGGATCTGACACCACGTCTCCGGACTCCCATGTCCAGCACTCTCCTCTCTGAATGCTGCGTGGCTTTGCTAAAGTTTAATGCTAATTTAGTTATGGTTTCTGCTTGTCTATGTTCGACATGTAAGAGAGAATATTTGGTTCATGCTGCCATGTGGACTGTTATATAATGTTCTGGTGTTACGCCTGTTTTCCTAGGTAGTAAAGCACTCTCACAATTTTTTTCTGGTGTCTAAAGCATGCGTAGGTAGCTGAGATGGTTTTTAATGGTGTCCCCAGAGGCTATCAGGGTCCTAAGTAAAGGGCAAATCCTTAGAAGTTTGTTTTTAGCATTCTGTCTCCCCTTTCTGTTCTAATATTTGGTACTCTTCTTTTTCAACCCCTTGAATACATAGTATCTTTATGTGGCTCCCTAAATGCCTAAACTCTGCTTTCTCTCCCTGCTCCCCACCCCCCAACCTTCCTTGCTGTCCCTTGAAACTATCTCATATTTCAAAATTAGCCTTTCCTTCCTTTCCCCCATTCAATTCCCAATCAAAATTCTCATTTCCTGTGTGTGGCTATCACCTGTTATTAAATTCTTATTAAAGCAATCAGCTTTCTAGTGTGAATGACTTGTAAGTTTAACCCTCTCAGCATATTTGCACTTTAAAAGAGGAAATTGTTATCCAGAGAATCCCTAATGAGAGGAATGGGGGTGGCAGAAATTATTTCTAAGCAGAAAATGTTTCTTGGTTATTAAAACAACTTCCTACTCTTCTGTTGCTCTGCTCCCTGCTCCCAAACCCTAAAATTTGTCTTGGAAGAAGTTGAGCATGATGAACCTAGATGTGTCAGTAACTTGGCTACTCACTTCTGAAATGCAGTCCACTGTTCACCTAAAGGAGTCGTGCACCGTAATGAACAGTCAGGCAATGAGCATTTATTAAAGACTTATTTACACGCCAGGCTACAAAGCCACAAAATAAAGCCATATGCACCTTCCTTGCTCTGGAGGACTTCACATTCTAATGGGACAGACAATATGCAAACAACTATGGACCTGCAACATATATACCAAATAGATGGATGGCACCAACAGGGAGGAAGAGGGACGAACAGGAAAGCCTAAAATTCCCAGTTAACTCTAGTTCTGATCTTTGCATCCTCTTTCCAAGATTGTGTGTGCATTATTATATATCAGGAGGCCTTGACAGGTCTTGACTGAAACACTGGGTTTTTCAGTTCCTGTGTCTGAACTCTGTTGCCTTGGCAACAGCACAGTACAATGCCTACAGAATACCACCTATTGAAAGAAAGGCAGAGACTTCAGTTCCACTTTGTAGGTTATCCAAGTGTTGCATCTTGCAGGTCTTATGATCATTCTAGATGACAGAAACTTGATTAAATGCCATTAGAAAAAACATGCCCCACCATTACGTCTTGTGTCAGATGAGACAGTCAGTCCAACTCAATTCAACCATAAGCACTTACGATGTGTCCAGGATTATTGTAAATGCTGTCTAAGGCTATAGAAGTTTGAGATGGTCCCCTATTGTCAAGGAAATTATGGTCTTACCTGGAAGACAAGACTTAAACACATGAATAGCACCAAAATTCCAGTATGAAAATTGACATTAAAGACAATTTGTGGTACAGGAAAAGGGGGAGGTCTGTCAGGCTTATGTAGTCAAGGAAATCTGCCAAATGGGACTTGAACTTGGCCTTGCAGGATGATGGGTTTATGATAGGCAGGAAAGATGGGAAAGGGCATTGAAGAAAGAGGAGCAGCTTGAGCAAGGTGTGAAAGCAAGAATGAATGATACATGACCCATAGTAGTCTGGAAAGCCAACCCTCTAGACATCATGGCATAGAGAAATGTTTCTCAATCATTTTGGATTGGAATCACAAAATTTCAAGGTTATAAGGGACCTTAATAGTCATTGATTCTATATGATACCTAAAAATGAATCCCCATCATATCACATCTTAAAAGTGGTCATCTAGCTTTTGATTGAACACCCCTAGAAAGGAGAAACCCATTACCTCCTGATACAGCCCATTCCACTTTTGCATAGCTCTAATTGCTAGAAAGTTTTATCTTACATTAAGTTTAAATTTGCTTTTTTGGAACTTCCATAGAGTTTTGCTCTCTGAGTTCAATTAGAACAAATCTAATCTCTCCTCCTTGTGACGACTGTTCAGTTATCTGAAGACATCTATCATACCCCTACCCTCCATTTGCCTTGTAGTCTTATTTTTTTTCAGCCTTTTAGCTACTTCTCATGTGGCATGGGAGTGAGTCTCTTCTCTTTCTGATAGCACTCTACAGGACATTCTCCATCTTATCCCTGTCTTTCCCCAAATGAACTACCCAAAAGACAACACTATTCTCCAGGTGTTGTTTGAACAGGGTGGAGTACAATGGAAATATCACCTCCATATTCCTAAAAACTATGCTTAGCATTTTGGCTTCTGAATCATACTGTTGACTCATATTGAGCTTGCACTCCATCAAAGTATCCAGATTTTTTTCAATCTTCTGACTATGCATTCTTTAAAAATCCATGTGTAAGACTTCATATATATTTCTATTAACATTTATCTTACTACATCTAGCCCAAGGTTCTCTTTTGTCAAAAATCTTTGAAATTCTGACCGTCATTCAATATGTTGCTTATCCCTCCCAGTTTGTAACACTTATCAGATGAACAAGAGACATGCTATCTGAGCCTTTATCTAAGTCATTGATAAAAATGTTCAATAGCACATGACAAAATCTGAGATTCCACTGGACATCTGCTTCCAGGCTGGCATCAAATCATCAATGATTATTACTTTGGGTCCTGCTATTCAAGAAATTCTGAATATATTCTTGTTGTTCTATTTTCTGGTTCTCATCTCTCTAACTTCTCCACAAGAAAAGCATGAGATACTCTCTCAAATACTTGATAAAATCTAGTTAAACCCTGCAGCATTCTCTTGTTTTGCTATTTGAGTAACATAGTCAAAAAGGGATTTAGGTCACTCATCATCTCTTTAATAGTATGTTATAGGATTTTGCCAAGAAATCAAGACAGCCTGTTGGCATACAGTTTTCTGATTTTCTTTTCTTTTCTTTTCTTTTTGAGAATTGGAGCAGCACTCACTCATCTGCAATTTTATAGTACTTTCAGGGGTGCTCTACGGCTCAAATGAGATAGCAGATGTAATATACTTTGCAAATCTTAAAGTTACATAAATGCCAGTTATTTCATCATCATCATCATCATCATCATCATCATCATCATCATCATCATCATCATCATTGTTTTTAGCTTACAGTCATCAGGCCACCACTCTGGTGATGACTTCATTCCTTGAACCCTCTTACTGCCCTTCTGAGCTCAAGCAAGGTTTATAGAATTTATAGAGAAATAGGGGTGTTCTAATAAATGTTTAACAATCAGACTTTCTGAGAAAAAAATGTATTCATATAGGCTTTTTTTTTTTTAAAGCTTAGCATTTAGGGCCATCTTCAGTCATCCTGATGTGTATCTGTCCCCTGGACCCAGCTGACTTGGGAGGAAAAAGTGGGACTGGTGACTTCACACAGCCCTCCCTCACTTAAATCCAATTCACTTGCATGTCATGGCATCACCTCCCTAATATCATGATCCTTTTCCAGAACAAAGGACAAACAACAACAGCAACTCTTTTGAAACAATAATCTATATTTTAAAAATTTTATTAAGTTTAGAACTCTCAGAGAGACAACTCCAGGAGAAATGTCAGGAGCAGAAAAGAGGTCTGTACTCAACGTTTGTACATCTGACCAAAGCCTTCAACAATGTTAGTCATGAAGGCTTATAGAAAATTATCTCAAAATTTGGCTGCCTGGAGAAGTTCATCAG